>NC_046333.1:87955161-88652821 GCF_000738735.6 Corvus cornix cornix
ACAAATGTTAAAAGAAACGAATCCAAAGGAAACGGTTTGGCTTTTGGAGTGTTGGGCCTTTTGGTTACATTTTTTTCCTTTGTCTTTTTTTTTTTTTTTTGATCTCTACTTTATTCTTTTGTCCAGAAATTACAAAATTGGTTCCTGACTTGGAATACAATTGTTTATGACTATAAATCAGTTGACTTCACTGCTGCAGTGCCATCCAAAATGACTTTGTAATCTGGAAAAAAATAATTGTTCTGAGGAGAAAGGGAGCAGTGGACATTTCCCAGGCTTTTTTGACCTTCTGAGCAAGAACTGGAGCTTGCCTAGTGGTTTAGATGCTAATCTATCTACCCAGTGTGTGGGTGTGCTCTGAGTCACAGCCAACATGTGCACTCACTTCTAAAACAGGGCTTCCTAAATATTTTTGTAAGGGTAGCTTTTGTTTAACTTTCATTTGGCAGAGTCCCACATTGGGAATGGTTAAAAGCTCAGGAAGGACCATATGTTGCATGTAGAGCTGCTAAGAACAACTTTGAAAATTTTCAAATCTTTTTCTCCCAAACTGAAGAAGAAAAACCTCACCCTTCCCCTTAACATGATTCAAGATACTGCTTTTTTCTCACCCACTTGCCAGAAAACCACATCTGTCAGACTTCAAGTGTGCAACAACTGTCTGTCCACAGTGAAAATAAATGTCTTTTTGTCTGGGTTTTTTTTGTTGTTGTTGGGGTTTTTTTGTTTGTTTTGTTGTTTAGGTTTTTTAAGTGTTTTGTTGGTTTTTTTGTGTATTTGTTGTATTTGCTTTTTTTTAACCCATGCCCAGTTACCAAAACTCAAGGGGCATTCTGCTGAGGATGTTCCAGGCAACTGTAACCATGTAAGTCTGAGCAAACAGGATACAGTGGCCATATACAGGCAGTGGGTACCTAGAGGTTTCTGCGAGGAGAAGTATTTTTTTGATATTGTTCCCCCTATTACATAACTGGGAACGGGGATAATGAACATGTTTCAGTCAAAGCATCACAGGTGTTACAAATTGCTTTCTCTCTTGGAGGCCCTGTTATTAACCCAGTTACTGCTGGTAATAATAGCTGCTGCTCTGCAAATAAGCCTGAAAAATGCACTGGGGCCAGATTCAATAAAGGGCTTAGGTGACTCAGTGTTAAGTTGATGTAATACCTCGTATTTAAGATCTCAGGCCTTTGAGCAGAGTCTGAATCCTGAGCAATAGATCCATAAAGTGCACAAAGAGTGTTAGGAGCTTGCAATAACAACCCCAAGCAGCTTAGCATGTACCTGCTTAGACGTAGCCAATAAAACTGGCTGGGTGGAGAGAGAAACCTTAAAACCCACCTGTCAGACCTGCAAGGAGATACTTGCATTTTGTTGGGATCTGCAAACTGGATCCCTTCCAAAATATAACTTTTTGGGCTTTTCCCCACTCTTTATTTATTTTCCTTTTTCTTTTTTTCTCCTTCCCTTCCAAGAACTGTGCAGGACTTATGCTTTTTAACGTTCCCTCTTTGCCACAGCTGCCACACAATCATAGAAGACCCTGCTGCTAAAGCAGTGACCTGGGAATTGGATGTCCTAAGTTTGGTTCTCTGCTTTGGCTGCACAGTGTGCGTGGGAAGGGGGCTTCATTTCCTGCCCACCCTCCTCCCCCCGAGCTGATGCCATTAGCAGCTCTAAAGTAGGTCAGTGTGAGTGGGCTGGAGGGATGTGCTCCTCATCCTCCATCTGCAACTGTGCAGGAAACATTTCAAGATACACTAGTGCATAAAGAGAAAGAGCATATTAGGCAACCAAGTCATGTCTCCTCATGCTCAGAACACGCACCTGGCATGAGGGCATCCAGGTTTCTGGCCCTTGTCTCTCCCCAGTTTTCTGTGTTTTAACCACTGGTGGTAGAATGGGAATGACAAGAAAAAGAAGTCCCAGCAGGGAAACTAAAACTCAGGCCTGTCCAGCTCTGTGTGGAGTGAGTAACCAGCACCAGGCAGGTGGTGTGGTTGAAGTGGGACTGCCTGCTGCCAGAGTAGCTTGGCATGGCTTTCTCTCAAGAGACTGGAGAGATTTGAACATTTCCTATTCAAATAGGGAATGAAAATCTCCAAGTCTTCTAAAGTAAATACTCAGTCTGCTCTGTAGTGCTCGGGCAGAGGAGAGGAATTTTGATTTTGGCAGCAAAAAAGCAAAAGTTGCTGCACATAATAAGGTGAGAAATACCTCCCTGAAAGCTGAGTATGCTTAGAGTACACTTGTGGGACCAGTTTTCCCTATAAAAGTCTTAGTTAGGGATATGTACAAAGTGACCCTTGAATTACTCGCTCAATTCCACTAAGATTGGGACATCTCAGCATATGTACAGCTTCAAGATCTTGGTAAACTGAAGAGCAAATAAGTTTTTGAACTTAATCACCACCGGATTTATTGGGATTTTAGTCTTAAATGCCTCAGCTGGGCCAAGTCCCAGGTCAGGAAAATACCATCAAAATGCATCTGACACCTCTCTCTTTTTAAATGAGCAGCACGGGACAGAGTCTCCTGCAGACTGCAGTGCTCCAAACTCCATGCCTCAGGAAGGAAACACCATGTGAAATTTTGTCCTCAGTTACCTCATTACAACTTTGACAGCATAATAGGGCCAAAAATATGATAGCAGGATTGGTTTCAAGGGTTTCTTGTTTTGTTTTGGTTTTGTGTTTTGATTTTTTGTTCTGTTGTTTGGTTTTGGAGTTTTTTTGTTTGGTTGGTTCTTTGGGTTTGGGGTTTTTTTGTTGTTGCTTTGGGGTTTTGTTTGTTTTTTGTTTTATTTTTCATAGGCAAGGATATGCTATGGTATGGTGAGAAATACGAGTAGACCCCTCACTACCAACAGCTCTATGTGGCCAATGCAGTAGAAATTCTACCCCTTAGGAATCCAGTACAGCAGAAATCTCACAAATGTGATTGAAGAAAAAAATCTCAAGAGTCAGAAACCTTCCCAGACCCAGGACTGCAGTGGGCCGTAGATGTGTGCACAATGCCTTTGAGATGTGACCTGTATGCTGAGTGATATTGCAGATGTATTCTGAGTCCATTTTAAACGTGCTTCTGCTGTTTTCTCCCTGAACATTGCTTCCCTTTCTTGCAAAGTTAGCCTAGGCCAGCCGCCCACTGGCCCTCAGAGCCCATCTTCCTGCGCGGGGAACTGAACGCCTGCAGCTGCTGGTAGCGTTCCCACCCGCGTTACCACAGCAGCACAAACAGCAACACATTAAACACAAGGACGCTGTGCGGGCAAAGGCCCTGCATCCTCGGGGTTCTTGAGCAGCCTTTATGCAGCTGCCAGGCCCCTGGAGGAGCCTGCAGAGTCCATGTGTTTGCTCCATCTCCTTTTCCAGCTAAGCCTGGCATTTTTATGGGACAACTAAGGTAACCTGTGCAAAATGAGTGGTCAGCACTGGTTACAGCAACTTTATGTGGAGAAGCTTTTTAGCGCCCAGTCTACTCAGAAGGAACATAAACTGTTTCCCCAAATATACTTCTCTGTAACCTTTGACAGGTGCATTTGTCCTTCCTATATGCCTGCCGGGGCTCCACCCTTGCATAAGCCCTTCCTCCAAAGATAAGTCAACACAGAGCAATTCACATGGAAGTATCTTTCAATGTGGCTCTGAGTGGAGAAGCATGTGACTAGCATGTGTATTACTTTTGTCTCGTTTTCAGTTTATTTTTTCTTCCTTTGGACATTTCTGATCTTCAGAGAAAGTCTGGAGTGATACAGACTTCATTTCCTATTAGCTGACTACAGCTATAGGTTGCATTGACATACACTGATGTGTTAATTTGGCAAGATATCAAAAAATAAGAGCCAAAAAAGCTGACAGGCAGCACAGTTCCCTGGAAAACAAATTTCCTGAAATAAATCTTTTGTTTTGACAGTATGACAGCTCTGTTCAAGAACTGTATCTGTCTTGGAACAGTATATTTTGATTTTTCCAAGACATGCAATTTAATTGTGTGTGACATTTTGATTTAAGATGTGCATTTACTGGAACTTACAGAGAGTGTGCTGGATGGATTAGAAATTAATTCCCCTTTAGGTTTTAAAAAGGTAGCTGTTCATCAGGAGATAACTAGGGCTGTTTTTCTTGTGATCCACCTGAGACCAGTTCTTAGTTTGACGTGATTTAATGTGTTAATCCACAATCCAAACAAGACAAAGGAAAAGAAGTCTTTACTGGCAAATTTGAGAAGTGATTATAAAAGTGATGTTGTTAATAGGGAATCACCCTGCTTTGAGGATGATCATTCATTTAGAAGTCTAAGTCTAAAAGAATGCATTCTGACATGAGCAAACAAAACCTTTAGATTTGAAAATTTAAAAAAATGAAAATAAAATGAGACTGAGAATGAGCAAATGTCTGGGAAAATTGTTTCAGATAAAGACTTTTTAAATACTCCTCCTAGGCAACCACCACATTTTTGTCTTCTCAAGACAGAGAGAACAGAAATCTCCCACATCTTCTTATCAGCACACACATAATACCACAGTGCTGTTCTTAGACAGCAAGAATGAAATATATTAATTTTACAATGTTTTTTCAAATCTGAAATCTAAGTAAGCCACCCTGAATTTGTGTTTGACATTTCATAGCTGAGAAACAGTCATCAAAAACAAGGAAACAAACAAAAAAATCCAACCCTCGCCCCAAACACAAATAATTTTTGGTTGAAATACCTTTTTTGGTTTTAACACAAAGGTGATTTGCTTTCGGAATAATTGAAAAAAAATAAGTAGCTATTAACTGTGTGACAGAAGATTAAAGTACAAGCACAAAAGCATTAGGGGTTTTTTTGAGGGTTTTTTGTTTGTTTGTTGGTGAGTTTTTATTTCTTTTGGTTTGGTTTTTTCGGTTGTTTGGTTTTTTGGGGGTTTTTTAATAAAAGTTTAGACCACTGTATTTTCGTCATATGCTCTTCTAGAGTTAAAAAAAAAAAAAATCTATATTTGGGCTCTGGAAATGTACAAGTATTACCTAAAGAAGAAGCCTAACATAAGATATTCAAAATACATCAAAAAATATGAAACCATTATTAAAATAACTAATAACTCAAAGGGAGAAGTGCAAAAAGATAGTTTCTGTTATTTTCCTTGAAAATTTACATCTGCAAGCAGATATTTGGGAATACCTAGGACTATGCCACATAGTTTAGAAGTCTGTTTATTGCTTTCTAGGAGGAACTACATATTTGATACACTTTTTGCTTTCTAAGAGGAGTAAAATCCATTGTAATGTCTAATTTACTATTTTTCCTTTGAAAGCTCCCTCTGCCAAGAGAATTTCTAATGGCTTCAGCAAAATTTGCTCCAAATACCTGGTGAAATAGGGCTACAGACCACCAAAAACCCCAGCTCATATTCACAAGGGAAGAGAAAGTATTTGCCTGTAGACTGAATAACCTGGCACTACAGCATGAGACCACCACGGTTCTATGAAAAACATGCCCCATAACTAACCACAGGCTAATTTTTCAGTGTTGTGACCATCCTGGTGTGTCTTGGAGGTCAAAAAAAAAAAAAAACCAAAAAAACAACAAAACCCAAACCACAAATATCTTAGTTTTTCCTCAAAAGACTTTTAGAGAGGCAAATGGCATTAAGCTGAAGGCACATGGAAATGAGTCGACACAGACAGCTAGACCTTTGGTTCAGGTGTAAAGTTTTGAGTTTCTTGTTGACTTCACACAGCAACAGGTAGCAAACCAACAGCTCCCAACAAGTAGGTGCAGGCTTCCAAAGATGTACCGTGCTCATTTTGCTTAGCAGAAAAAATTTCTTGAAAGATTTAGGTATTTATTTATAAGCAAAAATCTACAGCAGGTTGGCCTCTTGGAACAATCCAAGAAACCCCTTCATTTTGAGCTGAAAAGCATCACCCACTGAGGCATAATTTGACTCTTCACAGCTAGAATGGACCCATTCAGCGCTCTGTTGGTCTTTTTAACATGTCAGATACACAGCCTACCTGCTCTGGGCAAAAGCTTAATACTGTAAGTGCAGTGAGGCTGGTCCTCCACATAGTCCTTTGTTAAGCCCATGGGGTAACTCAATTGGCTTCAGGGGGGTCACTGCTGATTCATGCCACCAGAAGGTGCAATTAGTGGACCCAGCTCATCCATCCTGAGGCATTACATGGCTTCCTTACTCCTATGGATTTAGTTCCTTTGGGCTTGATTTGAATTCTCTATGCAACTTTTTCAATCCCTATAGTGCCTCATGTCACATTCCCGTGACTTTGACAGCCAAACTGAGACTGAGAAATCTCTCTCTCACACACACGCAAATACAATGACACACAGTAAGAAATTGAATTTCATATACAAAACTGAGCCATTTGAGAGGTCCAGTGACCTTTTATGTCTCCCATTAAATTGGATGATTTTAACCCCCAAAGATTCCCATTTTCTGTTTAACATTAAAGCGAACAACAGAAAGAAAAAAACCCTATCACTTATATTGCTGAGGTTACAGCAAAGCTAAAAATAAAGTATTGTCATCCTGCTTTTTAAAAACCTTTAATAGGACACTATGCAGCAGAAAGGAAAGTAGGGTTTGGTTGGGTTTTTTCAATAGCACAGATATTTTAACTCCAGGTTTCATTTAAGCTCTGTTGCAGTCTGTTGGTTATGAGCTTCTAAGTCAGCTCAACAGGACACTGTGGTAAGGATGATTTTTATCTCTCTTGCCTTTTGCATATACAAAGTAGGGAGTGGAAAACAAGACAAAACTGAAAACATCTCTCCACAGGTAAACTGCATCTTTGCTGACATCCCAATAACGAACACAAAGCCCTGTACAAAGTGATATTTTTACACACAGAACAAAGACAATCCTTCAATCTGGAGTAAGTTTCAAATAACCTCCTCATGAATTTGCCAAAGCAAGCTAGGCCATTCAAAAAGCAGTATTTCTTGAGTTGAAAGGGAGAAGGAGTTTTTTTTGCAATGAATTTTGTTCTGGCAGTGCACTGAAGTGGCTTCAGGACATACCAGTTCCATTTCTACATTTGCTTAATATTTTGTTCAGACATGTCCAGTCCAGACTTAGTTACCCGACTTCATTGTAGTCAGCTACATTTCTACCTTTCTGTCTTACTTGTCTTTGGCATGCTGGAAATCTGGCTTGGTTTTTCACTAGTCTTTTGAAACATTCCCAGGCATTTTAAAAAACAGTGTGTACAGACTTTATTTGGTTTGTTACCTGTATTATATTTTCTGGTAATAAAAACAAAATTTCTGGCTGGCAAAGAAGTTCTGTGACAGTGTGGTATCAGGAAGGAGGGATGGATTTGGGTATATTCCCACTGTACCCTAATCTCAGCTGACTTTTGGATAAAATATCAAGAAAGCGTGCTGGTGTCTTAGGAAAAAGAGGCATTGCATTGTTAAAAAAACCTAAACCATTAGTTTTAACCACACCATGTCTTTCTTGAAAATGCTTTCTTTGCGCTCCAGTTTGCTCCTTAAGTTACTAAATCAAAGCTCGTTGTTCACATTCCCACCACACAAGGAGCTCCACGCCACAGCACTTTGCAAATACAAGCAGAAAGTCAAAGATTAAAGAAAGTTTCTTCAAGAAGCTTTTATATTCGAGTTGTGCATACCAGCATCCTTTCTTTTGCTTGCAAGCACACTAATCGTATTTCAATTGCATGCCTACAACATAAAGTTAATAGCTTCCTTATTTCCTTATTTTAGCATTTCCCCTCTACTCCCTCAGTCTTTTCAATTATACAACCTAGATAATTCCTTTAATTTCCTTCCTCCAGTGTCCTGTTTTCATTTCTTACACAAAATCATATTTGGTCACTTACACTTTTCTTGAGGATAAGCACACGGCAGCAGCATCTCTTGCTCCACCATGGTGCTGTCTGTTGCAGAGGTCAGTGGTCCTTGGAATAGCGCTTTAAGAAAATATTTTGGAAAGCTAAGCTCACTCATGCAGGCTTCTGATCTTCTCCAGTCCTCTTGGCTTCTGTGTGCTGTCACATGTTATCCTCCCTCCTGAGAAACCTGTGAAACGAGTCTGGCAACACACAACTTGTGTGTCAGAAGAGTTTTAATTGATTCATTGCAACAGATACCCACCCTCATTAAAAAAAAGCTGTTGAAAGGAGTAGTCTCTTAGCGCCTCATTTGAAATTACAGAACCTGCCCAATGTCACAGCTGGTGCACTTTAAAGGGAAACTACTTGCTGGGTTTGTGAATACACAGGAAATAATTTCAAATCAATCTTAACGTGCCAAATAAACCACAAATAGCGGTAGAGTTCGGATGCTTCTGTGCTGTGGGAGAGCAGGAATCCTTCTGCTGTGCAACGAGGTGGTGAGGGCTGCCTCTGCATCTCTCCAAGGCACGATGTCCTGTGGGACAAAGCAGCTCCACATTGCTTTACAGAGGCCTCTGTCTCCATGATCAGCCATTCTGACCGCTACTGAAGGGGAAAAATCTTGTCGGCCTGATTTCTGAGGAATGCATCCTCAGGAAGGTGAGGTTATTAGTGCCTCAGTGCCTGCAGGGAGGATTCCTCCGTGCAGCAGCCATGGAGGTTGGTCTGCCTTTCAGCAGCCCCTGTCTATCCACCCAAGGTTCCGTGAGGAGATCCCAGCACTGCAAGCCCCTCTCAGCTCGGTTAAGTTACCATTTACTTGTTACCCCTGTGACCAAGAAGGATTGCAGGTGGACCCTGAGTCTGATCCTGTATCAGCTTCACACCAGGTTGCATCTTGTAGTACTCCCACAACAGTTCCCTACTGCTTTTACAAGCTGGTGATACCATCTCCAAGTGAGGCTGTGGTTAGCAAGGAAGCAAAAAGAGGAGACATGGGATTTATGCCTGAGTGTCTCTAATTTGTCCTGTCACCTTGGGCAAATTGCTTTACCTCTTGGTGTTTCTGTTTCCCCATCTATACCACATGCATAATTACAGTTCACTTTCTTTGGGAAATGCTTTGAAATCTCTTTACAAAAGGCAGCATGAAAGAGGAAGCTATCATTATTGTACACTTGTAAAATATTGGGATGTGGCAGACAATAAATACCAAGCATATGAGATTTTATGCATATAAACTGTTTTGTTTTAAAAAGAACTTGACCTTATTGTAATAATGATTTTAAAAAAGAGATACTCCTACAGAGTTTGGCAAAAGCTCAGATTCTGTTTTCACAGTGGAATGATGAGAGAAAAATCTAAATCAATTCTCACTTCTAGGAACACTATGCCCTCCTGGAAATAGCAAGTCCACCAGAGGTTCCTCAGTGGAAAATGATATAATATGGGAATTTCCTGCTTTTCTCTCACCTAGGTTAATAAAATCTCTCATTTTACAGCCTGTGAGTACTTACATTATACTCAATAGGTCTAAACCCTTGCCTTCATTTTCTTTCTCTCTGTTTGAAAACAAGCTCAACAAAGCTTACAAAGATCAGTTTTGTTTTGGTTTATTCATGTGCAGGTAAGATTGAACAGATTGATGCAAAGTTCTTTTTTCCACAGGTTGAATTCACTCATATGGGAGCCTTGTACTTCTTTTAATACTTCAGTGAACGAAATGAAGGAGGCACCCAGAGAAGTTGTGGATGCTCCGTCATTGTAAGTGTCCCAGGTCAGACTGGTCAGTACTTTAAGGAACCTGGTCTAGTGAAAAATTTGCCTGCCCACGGCAGAGGGCTTGGATTAGATGATCTTTAAAGGTCTCCTCCAGCCCAAACCATTTTGTGGTTCTGTGCATGTATTTATCCACTTCTGCAGTGTTGCTCATTGGGGAGCCTTCCTCAACGAGGAGAATTGTAAAGGGCACAACAGTGAACTAATTTTCCCCTGGAGTGTAGAGCAAATAATTTTTCACCTGCTCTACTTGGGAAGACATCAGCAGCTGGGCTGTGAGAAGAGCAGGAGGATCTGCCTTGGCTTTCCTGCCTCTGCTGCTGCTGCCATAATCCATGTACTTTCACTGTGAGGCTGAAGGCATCTCAAATGATGGCAACATTCTTGAGATGATACACTGAGGACTCATATAAGCTTGAAAAGTAAAACAAGCTTGCAAAATCTTTCAGGAATTATATTGTTTGTGTGGTCTGTGAAGAAGCGAAGTTACTGCTTTTTCCCTCTGCATCCTCTTTCTGTAGGACATTTCTCAATAGATACCTGTTTATCCACTGTCTTGCTTAGACTAATATCTTTAACATGGGTGATAGCACAGAGATTAAGCTGGGCAACACTGAACTGAAGGTAAGTGGATGTGGAGAAATAGCTTTTTGTGAGATGCCTCCTGATTGCACATTAATACTGACACATTCTGAAAGCTTACTTGAGTCTTGAAGCATAATTCTCTACATGACTTAACATGGCCAGCCAGCATTATTATAGACCAGGATAATAATGCATATAATAAATGCATAACCTACTTGCTTCTTACTCCGTAATCCACTAACTTCAGAGTCGTGTTCTAGGATGTCCTAAGGTTACTGCACTGACAATTTCTAGTATGGGGTGAATCACTTAGAGCTTCAAGCTCAGAAACTCTTGAAAGTGCGTTTGCAGAAGAGTGTGTATTCATTTGCATTGTCTGAATACATATAGTTGCAGTAGGTGACTTCTCAATAATCACATTCTCAAATGAAGCACATTATCAAACTTATATTGGGCATCAGATAAGCATAGTCCAATTTGAATTTCAATGGAAAGAACTGTTATAAAAAAAAGAAATGCTTTCTGCGGAGAGATAGTATAAAAATTACACAAGCAATACTTTAATTTTTTTTTCTCTCTGTGTAATTCTGCCTGTGAATGGAAGAGGTAAGGAATTAAAACTGTTCCCCAGTCTTTGGAACTAAACGGCAGTGTGTGAGTTGATTCCAACTTTTTACAGCACAGAAGTGAAAAGTAGCAATTGAAGCTGTGCTGTTTGTTTGAGGTAACACTCAGATAAGGGAATGCATTTGATTAAACATCAAATCCTAAAAATCTGTAAACCTAATAAGTTAAGTGAACTACTATTGTCAACTTCAGCCAAAACACCAGGAAGAGTCAAGTTTACATACAATAGCATTCTGTTGCAATCATGAAATTAAGAGTATGAAGAGGTATTGGCCATCTATGTCTTTGGACAGACTCCAAACACTCAAAGTGAAGCATACGTTTGTATGTCAGTTACTGCAAAGAGTGCTCAAATGACAAACATCCCATAATTGTGGTTCTCGATCTCCCAAGAAGCTCATATCTATAATTATAATCATTGTCTGGATAAAAAACAAAAACAAACAAACAGTGCAGGTTTACAGTAACTGGACAATTGATGCTTGTCTCCACTTCTGTCACTGAAGTGACAAAATAACCAAGTCATGCTCTCATCTGCTGCCTTATAATGCTACATTTGCCCTCACCTCAAGATCTTGCTGTAACCTACAATTATGTGTCATTAACCTTCCGTGGAACTGACCAAAGGTTGTTCAATTCAAGGCTGATTTGGGAATATGCCAAAAGTCTGAGGGTGGACCCTAACTGGCATTCAATGGAACAGGTTTAAGCAACTGTTTCTTTAAACAGCAAAGATTTTCCACCACAGGTAATAACTCTGTTAACCAGTGCTATGTGAAAATCAAGTCCTGAATACATTGGTGCAGAGAGGCATGTTATAGTGCCATCCAGACCATTTGGGTAGTCTCTGTCTTTCTGCTCTAACTGAAGAACCTTACATTGATTAATTCAGTAGAATAGTGTTTGTTTGAAAAAGGCTTTCGGGTATTGCTGCACAGGTTACAGGACTGGAGCAAGGAGAGGAAAGGGAGCCAGAGCTCTGTTTCAAAAAGATGAAGCTCACTTGGTGAGAAACTGTGCTGAAGCTGCTGCCTTGCCCTGGAAGCAGTGAGCCAAGAGGGTATGAAACGCAGGGATGCCAAGCACGGCATTAGGGGAACACACATCCACAGCAGCTGCGTGCAGGTGGGAGGCACAACACACCCTGGGCCCAGAGCCGCTGTGTGTAAAAGGAAGTGTTAGGAAGTGTTACCTTGTTCCACCTGTGTGTTCAGAGGAGAGGCTGTACTGAGTTCCAGACACCAGAGGTGTAGATCCCTGTGTGTGAGGTGGTCAGCCCAGGCTGTCTCTGCAGTCATGGAGAGAAGCAGGCACACTGAGGGCATAAGTTGTGTCAGCTGTTCCAGACACGTCCTTTAGGAGGAGGTGAGCCATGCCCTAGTTCCCTTTGTGCGCTGATTTGTTCTCTGTTGTCTGTAAAGGGGACTCCCCCACGACCAGTTCTGAGGTGAATTTCTACAATTACTAAGATGAAGTCTGCTTTCCAGATGCTGCACAAAACCAAATAGATTGCATTTGTTTTTCTAGCTGCACTTTTCTATTTATTTTCTCAGAGAAGGAGATGAAAAGTTTCCACTAAGCTGTGCCCTGCAGACTCCAGGATGGTGCTGGAACCATGAAAGCAAGAGGAACACAAAGCAATACACAGCAATGGCAGTGCTGAACATGTCACTGCCTAGGAGTAAAATTAGGGGACCTGCACAGACTACCTGAAATTTACCCTAAAACAAGATTGCCTGAACATGATACTAAACTGTTGAATTTTATTTTGTGAGGCTTTTTTTGGTTAGTTTGTTGGGTTTTTTTTCATTTAAATGAAACAGCAACTCAATATTTTGATTTCTCAAGATCACAAACCGAATGCCATCACAAACTTTTAGCCAAAATCTAATTCAAGCATCCACTGGCAGTGTAATTTCTGTGTGATATGTGTTTGCTGTCAGATACAAAGCAGATTTCTGAAGAGCAAAGAGTGGTAAGATAACTTGGTACACTGGTTACTTCATCTGGCGTAATTTCGAGGAATGCAACTTTAAATACCAGCCCATTCAACACTACTATCAAAGTTTTTCCTCCTAAACTTCCAGTTCCTGTAGATAAATGAGCAAATCCCTTCAGGCTGAAAGGACCATGAGAATGAAGTCAGCCTGCTAAGCTGCTGCAGAAACCTGAAGGGCTCCAGGGACAAAAGGTTGGGGGGAAGTGATGTGCTTTCCCACTCTCTGTGAGGGTGATGCAATGTGTTGTTATCCAGCACTACTTTTTTTTTTTTTCCTATCTTCAGCTCAAGGGATCAACAAACACACCTGAAAGCAGAAGGGATGTGTTTAAACACAGGACATGTGAACAGATTCAAACCTCAGACTTAAAACAGGCAAGCAAAAAGACTGCATAAGGGAAAAAGGAGGCAGTTGTAGTAATTGCAAGGGCAAAACCATGCAGAATAATGAATCCAGCAATAAATTGCTGCCAGCACACACAGATTTCCAGTTAAGTCTGTGGGCTGTTCCACTGCCAAGTCCTGCCTGTTGAGGGGGGCACAATCAGGTAGAACATTTTTTTAAGGATTAAGTTCTCTTTCCAACTTGTCTTCTCTCCATATTTGGTTATGCTGTGGTGTGAGTGTTTTCCTGCCTGGCTGGTGAGCCAAGAGGGCTGATGCCTGTGTTTGCTTCTGCTGTACACTCCCACTTGCAGCAGTTCCCCTCACAGCCCCACTGACTGGCTTCATCACTCGAAGATTTGAATTGCTCAGGTCTGTAGCTGTTTGTTTTGCCAGTAGTGACTCATGCTGCTCCAGTATGGATGAAATAAAGTCAGATGGAAACTCTGAAAGCTCCATGTTAAAGTCAAAATGTCATACTCTGGAGGTAAAGATTATTCTTGCTGAAAAAAGGAGGAAGAATCAGCCCTGGAACTCTTTATAATGACAAATAAGGGCAATACATAATAAGTTCTCTTTTAATGCTCCTACATTAAACAGAAAAGGAAGGACTTTATTTGTTGTTTCCATTCAAAATGTTTTGGTAGAGAGCAAGGTGTCCGCCACTGGTTGTGCTGGGACCCTTTTCCACAGTTGATCTCTGTGGATCACCCTAAAACAAAGGAGTCAAGAAGCCCAATTAATGTAGCTCAGAAAGGGAGGATACCTGGAGAAAAGAAGGCATAGATAGATCCCTTGGTTGTGAAACCCTCAGTTAGGTGCCCCCCTCAGAGCCCATTTGCAGCTGCTCCCATCTCTTGGAGCATCTGAATGTACTTCTGGGACTAGAAGCCTCCTTGAGCAGTATGGGGTTAGGAAAAAGCAAAGCTGGCTAAACCCCCTGTTGGGCACATGCTCCTGCTTATAATTTTAAATGATTGTCTGGAATTTAATCTATTTTTCAACTACAATTAGCATGAACTGGCACTTCCTCACCATTAGTGCTGAAACTTATTTTTGTCATGAACGAAAAACCAGAGAGGTATAATAACAAGAGGAAGAGGATAGTCTTGCCTATTAGTCAGTGCATGTAGCCAGGTTCTTTTAGAAAACAGTAATTAAGCATAAATAGATTAGATCATAGAATCACAGAATATCCTGAGTTGGAAGGGACCACAAGGATGATTGAAGTCCAACTCCTGCCCCTGCACAGGACACCCCAAGAGCCACACCATGTCCCTGAGAGCATTGTCCAAGCTCTTCTTGAACTCTGTCAGCCTTGGTGCTGTGACCACTGCCCTGGGGAGCCTGTACCAGTGCCCAGCCACACTATGGGTGAAGAACCTTCTTCCTGATATCCAGCCTAAACCTCCCCTGACACAGCTTCAGGCCATTCCCTCGGGTCCTGTCACTGGTCAGCACAGAGAAGAGATCAGTGCCTGCCCCTCCTGTTCACCTCACAAGGAAGTTGCAACTGCAATGAGGTCTCCCCCCAGCCTCCTCTTCTCCAGGCTGAACAGACCAAGTGACCTCAGCCATTCCTCATTCAGCTTCTCCTCAAGGTCCTTCACCATCTTCACGGCCCTCCTTTGGATGCTCTCTAATAGTTTAATGTCTTTCTTATATTGTGGCACCCAAAACTGCACACAATGTTCAAGGTGAGGCTGCCCCAGTGCAGAGCAGAGCGGGACAATCCCCTCCCTTGCCCAGCTGCTGATGCTGTGCCTGATGCCCCCCCGGACACACTTGGCCCTCCTGGCTGCCAGGGCACTGCTGACTCATGGTCAACTTTCCACTGACCAGGACTCCCAGGTCCCTTTCCATGGCACTGCTTTCCAGCATCTTGTTTCCCAGTTTGTATGTCTGCTTGTGCCATTCTGGGTGCAGAATCCAGCACCTGTCTTTGTTAAACTACACGCAGTTGGTAGATAATTCCAATCTTTGCTGGAAATGATAGGCAGGAACTAGAGGACACACTGAGAGTATTAAATGTACAGGAGATTCCTAGTATGATTTTGTATGTCAACTGGAAGAAGGGGATTATTCCAAGGGGAGGGTAAAAATGCAACCACAAACATTCATTAAAAAAAATTTAAAAACTGATCATTTAGGGTGTAAGAGGTTGCTCAGAGTTAGCTGGAGGGTTTAATTACCCTGCATTTCTTGGATGAGTAAGCTTCTTGACTTCTTTTCAATGTGCTGACCAGAGGACATATGTAAGCTTCACTGTATTTAGTAAATACCTTAGGGTAGATGAATTCCAGGTGACATCCACATGGTTTCATGCAGCAAAACAGTGACATGTCATCGCCATCAAGTTATCATCACACAAATTGTCAACATGGCCATGTTATTCACTAGTGAGTGTGACACCTTAATGACATGGAGTGACATTTTGCTCCTTTTCCACGCCTATAAGTCTCAGAAGTGTGGCTCCTTCCTAACCTAGTTTTAAGTCCCATCGCTTCTTTTGTTTTGACACACAAGCATGACTCTTGCACACACACTACAGAGCAAGCAGTCCCTATTAACTATATCTCCAAATTTTATGAAGGCCTAACACAGAAGGAGCTGGACACCAAAGGATCCTGAATAGCAATAGGCCCTGCAGAGGTGGTCCAAATTTGGGCAATCTCTGATTAAAGCTTTAACCGTATTACATTATGCCATGTTCAACAGCTGAAGTGAATTTGAAGCTCCAAATGCATTAAGCTTTACGCTTAAGGAAGGAGCTAGAAATACTCCTGTACAATTCTCTCTGGGCTAGGGAGTCAGATGTGTCCATGCAGACCAGCAAAGAAAACGTCTCCCAGTCAGTCAGCAAGACAATGGGACATCCTCTATTTAACCATCTCAGTAAGAACTGTGCAAACTACGGGTGAGGATTGAAAGTCAGATAAGTGCTCAGCTAGAGATTTGTTATCCTTAGATGAAAGGAAGTGACATTTGGTACACATTAGCTTAGAGAACAACAGCAAGAAACTGTTGTTAACCTTGCACAGGACTGGTATTTCAAGAACACGAGTTTTAGAGGTTTGCTTGTTGAATTTAGTCAGTCTCCACTTATGCTCATTACATATAGATGGTGCTTCATCTCCACATAAGGCTCCAGATTTCTCACATTTATGTGTGATATGCTCCATACCTTAGCACTTTGAAGTCCTGTACCCATTGATGTCTTTGCAGCTATGCATAGACATACAATTTTAAGACTTCTTTTATATTTTCAAAAGCTCTCTGCACTAGGGGATCACATCTAGTTTATTATCCACTCGGCTACTAATTTCTTTGGTATCTGCGCTTTGCTTGCTGGAGATCAGGAGAGTCAACCAAAGATATAAATAAAAAACACAGTCTAGGCTTAAATTTATTTTCTTCATTCAGGTAGCAAGTTAAATATGTTGTACAGTAGATGAGGTTGTTGGACAAAGTAAACGTAAGTGTTTAAAAGAGAATATTTTAATGGTTGATCTGACATTAACTTCCAAAAGATGAAATACTTATTCACATAGCTATTCAATTTAACTTCACTAAAAAAATAGTTTCGATTCAGTTTCTTGCAATGATCATGCTGATTTTATGGTAACATCTGAAGGAAATAAGAAAAGTTAAAGCTGTTTCTTCCACTATGTAGACATACACTTCTATTATTATGCTTCAGCTTTCCAAAAAGATATGTGGCTTATAAAAGGACATCTGTGATAAAAAGCCAGCATATACCTCTCAGTATTTCTGCTGTTAACTGCCCTGACCTTATGAATCTGCAAGGATGCTATAACTAAAAATCTGAGTGTTCTTCATGTAGGCACACAATCCAGCATGGAGATTGAAAGCATTATCTAGAGGGTCTTATAACTTTTATAAAAATCTGTGTGAGCAGTAAATATTCACAGCTAATAGAATGCCCTTAGAGCAGAAGATGCTAATGTTTCCTGGGAAACAGATCAAATTTGTTTATTATCCACACAGATACCTCTCTGCCTATGAAGAAAGTGCCTCCAAAGGAAAGCACAAATATAACACTGAAGAGTTTGAAATGCATTGTCTTAAGGTGTTTTCTTACTACTTTTGAACAGTATAATTTTGAAGCCATACATTCTAACCAAAATAGCTGATAACACAAGTTAATCCATGAGCTGATGGAAGTGTTTCATTACTCTTTCTTTGATAACTCTCAGTGCCTTGTTCTTACACTGACAATGTCTATTTTCTTTTACTTGTGGCTTTTTTATTATTTGGGTGTTTATTATTTTTTTCTTATTGTATTTCTTAAATAATTTGTAGTTTGCAATCTGATCTTTTTTGACATGCTCCTTAGGACCAGGTACAGTTTGTAATTGAGTGAGTGAGAAAAACAGAAGTGAAATGACGGTCCACTGGTAATTAAGTAAATAAAGGAGATGAGGTAATTAACAGGAAACTGATTCTATTCTTGTTTGGCATATATTTTATGCTATGAGAAAGAGGACTCTTTTTCTGTGTTTGCTGTTAGATGCAAATATCAGTGATCACTGCAGTCCAAATGCTGTGTAGCAAAGGGTTTGGAAAGAAGTGTGAGCTACCACTGTGTTGTGCATTTCTGCTTCACATTTCAGGCAAGATATCCTGTTTGGTGATTTACATCAAAGTAATATTTGTTCCATTTACTATATCTAGAGTCATACAAAACCACATATAAAAATAATAGATAACATAGCTGATACCCTGTCTCTGAGCAAAGATCCACTAACCAAAAATCCCAACCCTTTTGCAGGATTTTTTGGATACCTTATTTCATCAGTCAGTGTCACCTCAGCAAATAATGTCTTTCAACAGCTAATGATGTAAGCAGGTGGGATTTCTTGCTGTGAGTCAGCTTCATATTCGTGCACTTGCACTTCATTAGCATTTTAGTACAGGTGAGGAGGGAAGTGACTCTCCCAGTTCCTGTACTTAGCCTTGGCCTGAGAGAGCACCAATTGGATCAAACTCCAGCCAAAAAAAGCATTCAGTCCATGGAGTAAAAGAATCCCTGAGGTAGGGATTTTGGGCATGTTCTGTAGAGCCTCTCCTCCTGCTCTGCACTGATTGCTAATGTAGACATGGCCTCAGAGTGCTCGGTGTTTCTACTTCGGTAAAATGCTGGTGAGTGTTTTGGTGGCCAAAATACATCACCTCTGACAGTATATGTTTCTTTAAAACAAAAGGTGTTGGGGCAACAGACCATATTAATGGAGGGAAGTGTTGGCAGGATAATTGAAACAATTCAGTACCAGGGAACTGACTGCAGTGTGGAGGCTGGGGGCTTTTTGATTGACTCAGTTCCAATTTCTTACAGGATTTTAGCTTTTTCTATATACTAAGCTAAGAACTAAGGTGTTTTAACTTTATCAAAAATGTATTTTAAAGTTATTATTCTGTTTCCAAATGAGAATATATTACCTCAAAATAAAAAAATACAAAAACTAAACCAACAAAACAACCAACGAATGAACAAAAACAATTTATCCTCTAAATCCATGGAAAAAACATCCACGATTTTGAAATACCAGAGTTTCTTACAGGACTAGATTTCATTTTCAAGGAAGCTCTTTTCTTAAATTATTTCTGAACTGGCACAACTATACCAGATATGGCCAAGTACATGTTTCAGAACAAAACCATACACTCCAATTCCTTTCAACAGCTGCTGCCACCTTGCAACCCCTCTATCTGCTGTGAGCTGTTATTTCCCAGGAAAAGGAGGCAGAAAATTAACTTGTACATCCAGATTTGTGGCAAATGCCCAAGAACCCTCACCTTTGCTCCCATTAGCTTGTTCTCCTGCCAAAAAATTCGACAGTGCTCTGCATTCACAAAGTTTTGTGCATTTGCGAAGAGTCAAAGAAAACAAATTTCCTTCTAGCGGTGCAGGCTCTGCCACTTCCAAGGAGGCACATTTCTGAGCAGGCAGAACAGCAAATATTCCCTTCCTTTCCTCAACTAATGCCCTGCCACCACCCACAACATTTGGACTCCTCCCAGGGTCGAAAATGACAGTTGTTTCTCTTCTCAACCTGAAAGATGTGGCATTAAAAACATTAACATGAAGGTGTGTGAATCTTGGAGAGCACAGAGCTTACCTGCCCTGCCAAGGCAGTGGAAAGATTTATAGTTTCTAATTTATTTGGGTTGCACCTCTTTTAATGTGGTAAAAATTATATTGCTTTTTAAAATCTTGCTAGTGCTGTTCCCAGACAGGAATAAGCAGATGCTACAACGTGATTTTTCAGGGTAGTCACACAGTAGTGTGTGCAGGGAATTTAGAGCTTGTACAACAGTTGGTCAGTTCTCATGATACAAAATATCTGTGCAAGGCTTTGGACATTCTGGTAGAATATCTCAGGTCAGGAACGGGCTTTGCATTTGACACCAGTTATGGCCATTTGTCTGCAGGCATTCTGGTTTTATTGGGCAGTCTTACCTCAGTTTCTGTGCAACTTCTCCCTCTTGCCACCCAGCAGACAGGTTAACATTTCCAGTAGAACAAAACCCTCCTGTGATTTCAGCTGGGACACTGAGAAAGAGAGGGATCCCCTCAAGGAAGCAAGGACCAGAGTGGGGGAAAGATGCTCAGAGTGGGGAAAGATCAGGGCAGTGGTGCTCAGCTGAAATGGTTCAGACAAAAGCAACACAAAAGAAACCAGAGAATGTTTTTCATCATTACACCTTGAGCGATGACAGCTGAGGCTTGATACCATGAATACATGAGAGGCAGTGGGATGATTTGAGGCCTGACTCAACCTCCTGGTCAGCAGGGGTGGAAGTGCTGGGGCTGACCTGCCGTGGCCATTTGGGTAACCCAAAGGCAATAATCTCATTTGAGTAATTTCAAGGTTTTCAACAGTTTCTTAATCTGTGGGTAGCCACCCTGCTGTGTCATGCTTTTTAGGGAGAGAGAAGCATCTTCTCCAGGAATGGCCTGCTTCCTTTTCTCCTGGCTTAGTTTCAGCAGCTCCTTTTCCTGCCTTTGCTGGGCATGGAGATAAAAA
Organism: Corvus cornix cornix; assembly: GCF_000738735.6. Classification (NCBI taxonomy): domain Eukaryota; kingdom Metazoa; phylum Chordata; class Aves; order Passeriformes; family Corvidae; genus Corvus; species Corvus cornix. The sequence goes on from NC_046333.1 coordinate 87,975,450, forward strand.
AGAATGATATATGTGTATATATATGTTTAAAGTTGCTGTTTATACTGGAGAGAAAGGAGAAGGTTGATATATTAGCAAAAAATTAAAGAACTTCCTGAAGGTCGTATTAAGACATGCTTCCTGACACCAGCTTCTGTTAGTGAATGGACTCTCAGACTGCTTTGGAATTCTGCCCATGTCTAAGAGCTTTCTCTTAACCCTTGGCTGGACTAGTTTTCAAAAGTCAAATTGCAGACAAAAAAAATCAGTTTGCCAACATTGTGCACAAAGCACAGGTTACTACTAACTCTTGCTAAAGAGCAGCCAATCACAATGTCCTGTGACTCAGTTATTCATAAACTGGTCTAATTTTCCTGTGAAAACTATAAAGAAACTTTCTAATTGCTCGTACACAAATGCTTTTTTGATCAGCTCAGCTCTATATTTGGAATGAGCTCTCATGAACCCGTTGGCAGTGAGTCCTTCTCATATTTATATTTTTCATTCTGTCTGAGTTTAGGGGAAACATGTGTCATTTATAAATTGGCTTATTATAGCTTTGAGTTGAGCTCATATGGGGAGCACACTGATCTAAATTAGAGTCCTTCATTATTTTAAATTGTAGCCCTAACAGAAGAGCTAAATACACAATTATATACTCATAATAACATGACTCTGGCCGAAGGGCAGTGGGGAGGTGTAAGATGCTGAGTGAGCCAACTGGTCAAGCAACAACAGAAGTCCTTTGTACAGCCAGCCATTTTCCCCAGGGTGTCCTTGAAACCCAAAGAGCACTGTTTACATTAGAAAACCTTCCCACAGAGGAAGCCCAGCCTGGGTTTGAGCACTGGCTAGCCTTACATGGGGGCTTCTCCCTCCCTTCACAGCTCTGGTGATACCTGGCAGCCCTGGCTTGGCTCTGAATATTGGACTGGCCTTTAGATGTCAGCTCCAGTCCATAATGCCCACCTATCCCTGTGCACAGGAAAATAGCTGACTGTGACAGTGCATTACTGATGGATTTCCATCACAGTATTATGCTGGGTCTCTGGGACTTCAGGTTAAAATTTATGATGTTTTTAATGAGATCTGGGATGCTTCTGCTCTGGGGAGCTGGAAGCTGAGCACAAGCAGACAAAAGCACTTGATGCTTACTAGACACCCTGAAGGATAGGTCCTGCTTGGAAAAGTCTCATGAACTGAGAGTTAAGCATTCACAGAAAAAGAGGAAAGATAGCAACAAGATGTAGGTCATGCTCTGGAAGAGCAGATTAGGGATGGATCATTTGCAAATGCCATCCAGCTGGCAGCCAGTCTTGCCCTCCTGGTAATGAAATACATTCAGCATTTGCTATCAGTATGAACACAGTTTAAGATTATGTATAGGCTGGACTTGCAAAGCATGACTTTTCCAAAGGCACAGAATTTTTTAGCTTGTCTTCCTCACACATTTAGAAGTATGTACACAGCCATAGATGCGTACTGCAGTGCAGGATAGGGTAAGATGTCTATCACATTAGTTATTGAGATAGGTAAAGAAATTCTTTATTCCAAAGCTCCATTTCATCAGGATTATGAGACATTTCTGATTTGTATCTCATAAGATACCTATACACATGCATTTATAGAATGTCCTTAAAATATATCTCATCAAAAAAGTTGATGAACCCAGCTCATGAAATACTGCAAACCTCCACACTACTGCACATTTAATGAGGGACACAGCAGAACACGAGCTCAGATTTAACTTTGCTGTGCTTAAACTGCTTCTCAGTTAGAGCAATGCAAGGGGGATTAAAACAGGAGTCCAAATTGTTAGACTAATTGCCCACTGGAAGAGGAAGAAGGGGATTGCAACTTTCCCTCCTAATTTGTTTCTCCCTCTTCCTATCAGGCTGGACAACTTATCTATGTGAGTGCTTCTGCACCCCACAAAAGGATAACACAGCCTCCATGCACTGAGCTCCCTGTGAGAGATAATGTTCTCTGGGTCTGCTCCGGCCCCAGGGCATAGCCTGAAGCAAAGGATGTAGTGGTGTTTAATTTGCATGACCTACTCCTTTGCAACTAGAAAACCAGGCCAAAAATAATTGCCTCGGGGTCTTTCCATTGATTCTTGCTTGAAGGTGCTGTAAAAATACAATACAAGACATATATTCAAGCACCACTCACAGATCCAGTTCCGAATAGAGTGAAGAAGAGAGGAAAGGAAAGTGTCAAGAAAGTCAGGGCACCCACGATTACATGTGTATTCAAAGTATGAGTATTAAAAAAATAGGAAGAGGAGAGCTTAAGCTTGAGTAAAGCTCAGCTGCAATACACAGTAACCACATCATATTTCACACACAAATCCATGAGGAAATAGATCTCCTCAAATTCCCTAGCTGGCACATTGTCAGAGGCCACTGTTTCCTTCACAGCTTCCTCTACATAAGAGTCTGTAACATCACCATTTTTCTCAGCAGTTACACACACTTATCTGATAAAGATTTCCCAGCGTTTATCTGGATACGTTGGGACGTTCTGACCTTGAACGAGAATGTTCTGCACTTCCTGTCAGCCAGAGGCTTTATTTTAAGTGGGGTGAAAGGAATGCATGCTGTGGGAAAGCAGGCACTTCGGGAGTCGGTTATTCCTCCCTGCCATGAGGTAAGACCAAGGAGACCTTGTGCAAGAGCGGGGACCTGCGGGAGGTTCGGTGCCAGAGCACGGCTCAGTCTCACGCCGGGGAGAAGGGGTTAGTGCCTCATTTGTCAGTCCCGCTGAGCTGCCGAGAGCCAGAGGGCAGGGATTCCCACCAACCCGAGTCACTTCAAAGGGATATGCTAAATATATGCAAAGGCTGTGAAATCAGATGCAATAGGGAAAGGGAAGGCTGGTTATCTGTGCACGTTCTAGAAGGCTGTGCTGTGCCGTGTCCTCAGGGGGGAAGAAAAAGGCTCCTCGGGACACCATGTGCAGTGGGTCATGCTTGCTGTGTCCTTGCTTCTAAGCAGAGCCAGTTAGTCTTTTTTTTTTCCTTTAGCAGTAATATTAGGGCTAAAATCAAGAGAAAAGAAAGTCTGTTGGCTCAGATCAGGACGAATTAGTTGTCAGAGCGTTCTTGTCAAGATAGGGGGAAATAATTGTTGTGGACAATACAAGAATTCAATCATGCTTATGGATAGTAGGGGCCAGTATTATGTTGCCATGCATTTTATGCAAGGACATGGCACATTCTCGTGTTCATTATCAGTCAAAACTCTGATTCAATAAAAGATGAAAGAATTACATTAATCCACGTCCCCTGCTATTTTGGAGGACAGTTGACGTCTGATCGCAAAGTGCTCAGAGGTGCGTGGTGACCCTGCGCAGAGGAAATGGAGAAAACAGGTCTCCTGGTGCCCTGAGTGAAATAGTTATGCAAGAACCAGGCACAAACCACTTCATTATCTAGGGCAGGCACCGTCCCCAGGGAAGGGAAAGGCAGGGAGCTGGAGGCCAGAAGGAGAGGTGTCGTCAGGGACTGGAGCGTGCAATGCAATGTGGCAGCAGAAGACAGCGACCAGAGAGGCTTCTTGTCAGGGAGGAGAGATGAGTAACTCTGTCCAGGTGACTCGGCTGAGGTGTGACCAGCAAAACTGCACTGAAGTCTGGGTACCCCTCTTCTAGAAAGCCAAGTCTGCTTTCTAGTTTCTGTCAAATGCCTGACCAGTGGGAGGTCAAGTGATGCCAGCAATGTTTTCTGAGCTGGGAAGACCGACTTGTCCAAGGTGGGAAAACCAACTTGAAGAAAATTAAGAGAGCTTGGGTAAGCTACAGGAAATTTCTGTGACAAGATTATTTGAAGGGTGGAGGTGAAAAAGGGAGATAAGTCATCTAAGGCAGAGCAAGCACTATATTACGTATTTGTACAGCACTTAAAGAGTGATCAGACATTTTATAGAACAAATAAAAATCCATGGTCTGAGACCCTTATGCTCTAGTCAGAGGCATAACAGGATGCACGACTGAAAGAGTGAAAGGCAAGAAAATGGAGATTGAGAGATATAATAACAAGTAATACGCTGAAACTAAGACAGGACAAACTTAAATTGAAATTAAAATTCAAATAAATCATTAGGGCCATTGCAAAATCATCCAAGAAAACTGCTTAAATATTCCATTTATCACACCTGAGCAAAGTGTCGTGTATAGTATCACCTGCAAAATGTGTGAAATTATTTCTCCCTGGAGGAATTCACAAACTGTTTCACACAGGAGAAGGAACAGAGATGGGGTCTCAGCAAGGGGAATACAGAAACAATGCAAACAGCAGAGCACTGGACACAAGCATTGGTCTCGATGGACATTGTCTCATTTGCCCACAGAAAATGCAGAACAACCACTGTCATATGAAGACCCATTACACCAGTGATATGTCACTCAACTGGGGTTCTCATAAATACCAAGAGTGTTTCTGGAAGCTCGCTCTGTTGTGTCAAGCATAAAGGCTGGGCCTGTATCCTGATTTCCAGAGAGATTTGGGCTTGATCCTTTGTCTTCTTGCTTCCCAGTAAATCATCTAATACCATGAAACCTGTAATACGATTGTGTGTCCCAACACTACCATCACACTTACTTTATAGCTGTTCAAAAGACAACCTAGGATGCAAAATAGCTGTTCTTTAGTAACATTTTTCTCTAATATTGAAATATTGGATGCACACAGGACCATCTTATAGGAATTTTATGCCAGGAAGTCCACTGGTGTAATTGCTAATTACACAAGACCTAGATTGGGATCAGCTCTCAGGGCAACTTTATTGATTTCCTCATTCTATTTCTGATTTCTTACACTCATTCCTCACTGACTTAGCAGCAGTGAAAGTAATGATCAATGTTAATGCCTAGAAAAGTTGAGGCAGAGAGAGAAAAAGACTTCCCTCACATTCAGCACAGCAAAATACCCCTGGGAGTAAACTGGTCAACATCTTCATCACTAGGTGAAGTAACGATGTTTGCAACATATGCCATCTTTCAAAAAAATTTTCATTGTTCTGCTTTATAAGTCATATTCCACAAGTAAACACATTTGTCAAGAAATTGGTGCATCATTCACAATTTTGTTTCCCTACAGAAACTTCCTTAGGACTCTAGGAGCTGATGTTCCAGAACTGACAGAATGGTCCCAGTAGCATAGAAAGTTTTTTCCAGTGTGGCTGAGCCTGAACACACTCACTTTTGAACAGATAGGATAAACAGAACAGATAAAGCTTGCCATCTAGAGGAACTGTACAGAAATCCAATTTTCTTTCTTCTGAATCTGTTCTTGCAGTTACACATGTGAGGGTGAGCAGACCAACAAGAGCAAGTGACATATTTTAGTATTGATCATAACTTGCCAACTACCAAAGAGATTGGAACAAGATGATAGGGAGACTTGCCTTCAATTTTTTTTTTTTTGCCATCCAATTTCTCCCTCCTTTTGCACCCAGTATAAAGATCCCTGCTCCATCTTGCTCTCACAACAATTCCATGGTGATATGCCCTTCCTACTGCTTTCTGTGCAATAATCAGAAGGGACAGCAGAAGGGAGAATCCCTGCCCTGACATTTTGGTGAGGTGGAGTCTGGAGAATAGGTGAGGAAAATGCCTCAAGGGATTGAAATATCAGTCCAGGACATCATTCTCTGCTCACCACAGACAGTCAGTCTTTAGACCATGAAGATGGTCACAGGGACAGAAAAGGATCCAGGCCACAATCTGGCCTGAAAAATGCAGTTGATAAAGGGTAGGATGGTACAGCTGTGTCCTGCTAAAATCTCAGAGGTACATTGCAGTCCCTGGGCAGGAGATGCCTCTTGGTGGGAGTCACAGAGCATCCACGTGAGACTTGCTTGGTAAAGTTGATGGGATTCCCAACCCTGTGTGTGGATTGGAGTGGAAGGAAGGTGACCATGGTGGGCAGGCATGAATGCATCCAGGCAGCAAGGCCAAGGAAAATCAGGTCTCCTGCTCCTACTCCTGGCTGTGTGCAATCCAGTCGAGGCTGCTGTGCTACTCACCCAGGCCAAACACACAAAGTGACTCCCAGCTACTTTCTCTTGCATAAGAGTGTGTTACGTAAGCACCAGCCGTGGTGCAATTATTTGTCTGGATGCAGCACTGGGCACAAGGTCAGTGACAGTTTGTTAAATTGCCTCAATTTCAGACCTTAGCTTCTGCCTCGAGTGCAGATGCTTCAATGAGATTATGAGAAGAGTGAGTACCACTCTCATTTCACTGGATGGAAAGGAATACGTTCTTCCAGCTTCAGGCACAGCAAAAACAGTAAACAGAGCTTCACATGAATTTCCATTACATTTGGTAGGGAGAACTTAATATGATTAAGCAAATGGCCCTGTCGTGCTTCTTTTGAAATCAAAAGTTCTGCAGTTTACAGAAATCAAGAATAGAAAAACGTTCACTGTGCTTTTGCCTTTTCACACTCACACTGATATCAGAAGAGTCACGTCGATGGGAGTCAGTGAGATACTGCCAACTTACACCAGGGGCGGGCGCGACTGATCGTGAGCTGTCATCCCTCAGGCTCATTATGAACTCATCTCTTCAAGGATTCTTCTGAGTTCACTTTCAGGGATCAGTGTGGTTAATCCTCCAAACCTAATTTTTAGCCTTGCAATGACATACCTCAGTACCTATGTTTAACTTCTGAATTACCACTCCTTTGGGCTGGGAAACTGATAACAATTAGATGAGTCGTCCCCACATCAGTGCCGGCCTCATATTTCACCTACTCTGCTGTACCCTATTGTTTAATCATACCTCACTCTTCTTAATGAGACCCATTTATCCTTCTTTCAAGTTTCATACTATTTCCTGCTTTACTGACTTTTGTGATGAAAGCAACAGAAACACTGCTAATTGATGCCTTTCAGGTGACATTAGCCCTTGCAACAGCATCAGTCAGTGGTGGTAAACATCTGTCTGACAAGAATTTTCCTTTTTATATTCCACTTTGGAAATTTTAAGAATAGCTAAAGCTCTGCTGATAAAGGATGAGCAATACACAGCCTTCATCTGAGAAATTACAAGCACAGGGAGCATGGTAACAGAAGTCTCTCAGATCTCTGGTGGCATGGTGGTGATTATAAGATCTAGTTAAGCAGTCTGACAAAACCCTTTCATCAAGGGCTGCCCTTTGCACATTAAGTTACGTGAGCATAAGCCTGTGAACACAGTGTCCATAATAATCTGTGTGCACAGCTGGCTCAGACTATGTCAGCCCAGGGACAACAAGAGCCTCCAAGTTCAGATATTAGTTGAAAAACAGTCACCTTGGTCTTTGGCCCACATCAGTTACCTGGAAGAAAGTGAAACTCAGGGAGAAAAGCAGCAGAACTGACTGACTGAGCTGTCCAGGCTTGTGCAGAAGCAGGCAGATCACTTTGGTCCTTAATCAAAGTAGTTATTGCTGTTTTCTGTGCCAGATGGAGAATGATCCCGATTGTCACACAGAGAGAGCTGTGTGTTTTCAAGAGCAACTGTCCCTAGGTTCAGGCCTTGAGGGCACTGATATGCCTCAGTTGCCCTGAGCAGTCTTCCAGGACCACCCTCTATCCCTGCTCAGCCTGAGACCTGTCTCAGCTCCATCTGGGCACTGCGTTCAGCACTCCCCTCTGCTGCAACAGGCTGAAGAATGCTGGAATTAGGGACCCTTTTTGATCCCTTTGTCACCTGCCAGGTGTTGTGCTGGTATATTTGGTGCTGGCCTAGGGCTGAGGGAAATATTTGATAACCTCTCAAGGACTCCTCTCCCTCCATTTTGCTGCTCTTTTCTAATACACCAGGATGATGTTCATCCTTGAGATCAATTGCACATCACTGCAAATATTTTTGGGAATTCCAAGTGATGTGCTGGAAAAGCCCAACTTTGTGCAACTCCTCTGTGGTTCAGCTGGATAATATGCATATGAGGATATCCCATCAAAGGGAAGAAGAGCCCATAAAAGCAAGAAATGCTGACTGACTTAATAACAACCTCTGCCTGGTAATAAAAGACTTGGCTGCAAGGGTTTTCAGATTCCAAACCTCAGCTGCTATGTTTGCAATGTTAGCCTAATACAACAGAAAAAAAAAAAAAGAAACAAAAAATTGGGAATTATTTTGAGCTTTGCCATCTCAGCAGACAAAGAATTTTGGTTTTAACAGCTTCTCAACTTCTTCAATATAAAAACATCCTACTGATTCTGGTTCTTCATCACCTTGGAATTCATGTAGGTTATTCATCACCTAAGCATGGGGATTTCAGAATGATACTTGAGGGAGGGTTCTCTGCTCCCATGTGATTATGGTTTTTATCCACGTGTTGCACTGGCATGCCAGGTGCCAGGGAAAGAAAAACGAGGTTGCTCAGCAGTTCAGCCCTTACTTTGTTCCCGTGCTTGCCTGAAAAATCTCATTGACCTATTCTGCCTGATTCACACTTTTTGTACTGTATATGCTAAAGAGAGAAGCACAAAGATACAATGCTGAACAGCTATCAACTTCCTCTTACCTTCTGGCAGAGAAACAGCTGATTAACTGCTTTCAGGTGTGGTTCATTTAGTAAATTAGGTAGGGGTATATTTTTGTCTGAAGTTTCAGAAGTACTTGGTCTGAACGGATATTTGATTGTTGCACTGTACAATCAACCCAATTTTTATTGAGTGTTCAGCTCATACTTATAGAGAATCAAATTTGTTAAGTATCCAAAACCGGGCATACAGAAATGGAACTGCCTCAGTTGCACAGCAACTTTCTGAATATTGTGGAGATCCATTTAGAACATATTGAGTGAAGCAAATATGATTACCACCAATCTTAGAGAGGAAATGTGAGTTTACTCAGCAGAGAGGAGTTTAGTTCTCTCTTGACTTCAGTCAGATCAAGATTTCAACCACATTCCAGTTTTGCAAAGAATGTACTAAACACTCCCTCTCTCCCTATCCTTGAAAATAAGCCCCCAAACTTGTCCTTGATTAAGTTGAGAAGAGAATCAGCCAGTAATTCAGTGCTGATAGAGTTATACCGTGAACTCAGTGTAAGGTTTTATTTAAAACTAAATTCAGAGCCAGTCTCCAAGGAGCAAAAATGGATCTATCACAGCCAAGTCTCTAAACTGATAATAATGTAACTTTTTTGACCCAACTTGCCAGGGAAATGGTGCCTGCATGAATTGTGTGGCCTTTCTCACTCATTCACCAAAAGGGCAGATGGGAGAATGCTGTCCAGCCCTATAGGTCAGGCAGTGATTTTTTGAGTTCTCTGGTTTAAATTCTCCAACATTCAGCACAGGATATTTGAGTTCATGCATCATACTTCTCACTGGAGAGGAAGGTTTGAGGATTGCAGCACATGATGTATGAAGAGAAGCTGAGGGAGTGGGTTTCTTCAGCCTAGAGAAGAGAAAGCAAAGGGCAGGGTGTACAACTACCTATGCCGGGGGTAGAGGCAAGACCAGTCTTCACAAAGATGCACAGTGAAAGGGTAAGAAGCAACAGCCAGAAGTGGGATTTCAATCTAAAGAAAGATTTCTTCATCAGAGGGTGGAAAAGCACAGGAAGAGGTTGCCCAGAAACATTGCTGGACATACTCGAAACTCAATTGGATACAACCCTGTGAGACCTGATCAAGCCCTGAAGCTTGAAGCAGTATTTTGCACTATAGGGAACCTTCAGAAGCCCCTTCAAACACAGTTACCCTGACATTGACAATTTGATTACCAAGAGACTAACAAGAAATTAATGAATGCTAGTAGCACTCAAACCAAAATTTCACATGAATGAATTCACGTAAAGCCCATCATACAACTTTTTAAAAATTTATTAAGTTGATGTTGCGCTGCAATATTTTGGCTGATTAGATGAGAAAACGTCTGACTTATAATGAAAACGGAATCACACTGAAATACACAGATTTCTAATCTCGTGGTGTCTTCACCCAGCTTTAATTTTAGACAGAAATGAGAAATAGCTGAAAGATGCAGGGAAGAGCTCATTTTTAAGGCAGCATTTCCCCATTCTCAAGTCCATTCATGAACGTGTAGCTGCATTTCCAGATGGATTACTGGGCTCATGGCTCCTATTGCCCCAAGGGCGCCAAGGGGTCTTGTTCTACTTACAGCCTCTTAAAAGGCTTCATATCCTCTGCCATTCATGTTCACACATCCTCTTCCTGTCAGCTGCAGTTATTTCCTCCACAGAAAATCCAGGTTAAGAAAGGCTAAGTGTATGTCACAATAATGCCAGCATAAAGAGGTCAAAAATCATGATGTTTCTGAACCAGTACGTCTTGCTATAGCTAGAAAGCTTTTCAGCTTTTCATTGCAGGATTAAGGTCAGAAATTTCCTCTTTCTGAGAAAGAGTGTGTCTCTTCATGAAGCCTTCCCTTACAATTTTAAGGTTTACTTTGTCATGTAACTGCATTGATTAGAAACTTTATCTCCATGCCCATATCCAGCATGAATATCTTTGTCAAGAATAAGCTGATAACATCACTATTTCAGTGACTTCTATCCATGATCTGGTAGTTAGGGTGCTGTAATAACAAGAACTGGTAAGATGAACTGTTATTTGGGTGTTCAAAACCCAAGAAATTTATTTATATTAATGCATTCTAGAAGGCTTAGATGGTGTTATTTAGTTCCATTATGCACTTTAATACTTATTTTCATACTCTTTTTAAACTTAATCTTTTTCCTACAGAGAAAGCTGTAGAAAGTCAAAGTATGCCATTTTCATTTAAAAAAATTCCATTATTTTGTTGTGTTCTGGCAATTTCCATCTGATACCACTTTGCCTCTCAATCTCTACCTGTTCCTTCTGGAATAAAGCTTATCACCAGAGACCTCAGGAAAATAAGAATACATACTTAAAGTAAATGTCCTAATGTTGGAACCCTGGGTTCTGAGAATTTCAGCCTTTCGGTGCTGAGAGGCAGTGATCCTCAGAAACACATGGAACTCGATCCAAAACCCTTGGAAAAGCTTCCTAAATTGTGTGATAACACTGAGGTTGTTGCTGTGTAATTAAAAGTTATGTCACTGGATGAAATATGTAGAAATGTAGAAAATTAGATTTAGAAGATATAGGTAATAAGAGGTTACAATATGGAGGATTTTGGGTGTGGATTTATGTCTTCTTCTTTCTCCTTCTTCACAAATCAATGTTCTGTCATTGGGTTAAAACTGCAGAACTTGAAAAGTTAGTAACTGGATTGTAAGTAAAAACATATCTCCTAATTGGTTAGTTTAGACTTTAAAAAGCTTGGAAAATTAAAGCTCATGGCCATTTTTTCCACCCTGACAAACTTGGAGGCACACTGTGCAGCTGTATTACTGATAAGATGTAATAAACAACTAAGTCCAAACAAGAATTCTCGATCTCCTGTGTCTCAATTCAAACTCTGAGTAAAAGAACTTGAGATACAGAAGAAAAGAAGAAGAAAAGTAATATCCTAATTTGGGCAGTTTCTGAGACAGATGTGTGTGTATGTTAAGGGATTTCTCTTCCAGCAAGCATTCCTCTCTAGCCGTAACGTGATGCCTGACTGTATGCTTCTCCTCCCAAGTGCTGAATCCCTCCCAGTTTTCTTCTCTTTGACAAGTGTCATGGCCATTTTTCCAATTGGCTGGTTGTGTAATATCACCATTCAGCTAACTTGTAGTCTCTCAATTCTGAAAGCTGTGTCTTGTTCAGGCTTTTTCAAAGCTCAACTCCTCTTATTAAATGGAAATTATAATTTAAACAGATATTTTGCCCATCAATATTTTGGGGCCGATAGATGAAATTAGAAGAAATACAACACAGGTTATAATGACCCTCCCAATCTAAACATTCTTTGAAGCAGAATATTGATTTAATATAAGTGCAGATAAATATGCTAATACAAATACCTGACAATCTCATTTAGATCACATATAGCTTCTTAAATACATGATTGATGGTTTGTATTGTCTTTGCACTTAACAAAAAGGGCTAGTAGGAATCCACTTACATTTTCCCTGTTTCATGCAGGTCCCTACTCCACACAGTTCTCAGTCTTGCTTGACTGATTTAACCAATTGTTTCAAATTACCCACTCAATGAAACCTCAGATTTTCTCTTCCTCAACCTAGTCTTCACTTTGCACATAAATAGCTCCTGTGCCAGGGGGAACGGCAAGGGAGACTAAATGAATACCAAGTGACTCCATGATGCCAGTAGGAGACATAAAATAGTGTAAGAACTTGACAAAGTCCTTCCCTCAGAAAATAACATGCACAACTATTTAATGAAAAGTCCTTCAAGGCTGGTAACCTAAATTAGCAATGACTGTTGGCTTTTAATTGTTCTAAAAGTCTCTGGCCACAATATACAATTCCTGTGCTACAGCACAGGGCAGCAGTGGCAGCATTCAGTGTTCCTGGGCCGCTGTGCTCTCTTTCTCCCCCCGTCGCTCTCTGTCTCTCTCTCTCCCCCGTCTTCTAACTGACCAGACATTTCTGAGGAACACTCTCTGACAGATAAAGCAACTCAGACAAGAACCTTCTCTTTTCAAGTGTATTAAATCATTACATCGAGCTTTGGATAGCAAGTTAAACACAGAAAACTTACATTTTTACAATCATAGAGCCATTTAGGCTGGAAAACGCCCTTAAGATCATCGAGTCCAACAGTTAACCCAGCACATCCCAGTCCACCACTAAACCATGTCCCTCAGCACCACATCTGCATGTCTTTTAAATACCTCCAGGGATGGTGACTCAGCCACTTCCCTGGACAGCCTATTCCAATTCTTGACAACCCTTTCCATGAAGAAATTTTTCCTAATATCCAGCATAAAACTCTCGTGGCACAACTTGAGACCATTTCCTCTTATTCCTTGAAGCAGAATAAAAACAAACATTTGACACAAGAAAAATTTAATTTCATTTCAGTATTAAAGGGTTTGCTGGGAGAAACTTTGACAGAAAATACAAAGGCTCCGAGGATAAGAAATAATTGAAAGCATTTGGCTAAAGCAGTGAAATTACAAATATTTAATACATGACTCACGGGAATTACATACACGAATGATGGATACCAAGATGCTCTTCTCCATTTGTAGAATGGGTTCAGCAGTGCAGGACCTTCTGTAGTCTTCTACTCTTCTGTAGCTTCTGGAAATAATAACTCACAAACTTTTCAACAGATTTATCTGATTCATCTACCATAAGTACCAGGAAACAACAGACTTGATATTAGATCACTGCTGGCTTTTCAAACAAAGCCTCACAGAAAACACAGCCCTTTCAGAAATCAAAATCTGATTTCACTTCTGGACTGAGGAATCATCTCTGCATTAACAATCCTGGCCAGAGTGCTTTAATTCAGATGGGACCCTTACTTCTGAAAGCCAGCAAAAAGCATGAAAGGGGCTCAAATATGGAATATACTGGTTATCTAGGAGAAGCTGATGTTGAGTTCCAGATCTGAAGTGTGTTGACAAGTTTTGGTTGAAAGTTTGGAATAGATTGGCTCACAGAAAAAAATTGGTTCAACATAGAAATGCACCTAATTATAGGCTATACATGAGACATGCAAGGGAAGAGGCTCTACATTTGATATCAGTGTTAATTTCAAATTTGCTATGAAACTGCTGTACTAAATCAAATTCCCTGATTTCTCACATTTTTTCTTACTTGGTGGATATTTAAGAAATGCCTCAGCAATTTTGAGTAGCAAATGCTACAAGATGGGGTTTTTTTTTTTGTTTGTTCCCTTTCCCCATCCTGCCTTTGCAATGATCTGTTCCCCAACAGCACAATTCTTGAATATCAGCCTTACAGGAAAATTTCACAGCACCAGCAGAAAAATGACTAATGCTTTCTGTAACACGTATTTCTGGGATTATTAAGGAGGTTTCTGATGTATGACCGTGGCAGTGATGCTCAAAGATGCCCCATCTCAAACTTCTCTAATATCTCTCCCTGTTCGTAGCCCTGAGCAAGTCACTTCACTCCTCGTGCAGCAAATCTGCCTGTCTTCTTTTCCACCCAGAACCACCACCACACTGAGTAACCAGCAAAGCAAGCTGGTTGGCACAAAAGGGAGGGAAGAGAAGCCTCTTAAATGGTGCCTTGCTTAAGAGGCACCTCTCTGTCAATGACTTATTCTGAGTTCTCAGAATCTGATTTATGGGCCTGAGGATACTTACGTCCTTTATTTTCTGGAAAAAAAAAATCATAAACTGGGTGATGAAAGCATGTGCATCACAACTTTCTCTTAAATTCTGACTGTAGGAAATGCCACTTTTCTTTCTCTCCCACATTTTCTCCTGTTCAGTCTGGCCTTGCCACTGGCACTGCTACCAAGAAGTCAGAGATGTGGGTACATTTTGACTTCGTCTTTTGATGACTCAAACTCATATTTCCCCTAATGGCCTGTTCCAAAACACACTTGGGAGGTTCTTCTGTATTCTTGCTGAAGTTCCACCTTGTACTTAAACACTGATGGCCAGAGGAAGGAGACAAGGCTGCCTCTGCAAACCCATTGTCTCACAATGCCCAGTGGAGAGGGGCACTCTGCCTTCTCCCCTCTCTGGGGGCTGTGCCTATGTTTTTCCCAAGCAGTTGCCTCATGACAGCTGCATAATAGAGAGACAGGAATGTACCCACATTTCACCTCCACGGGAGTGACCTACCTGTTGGGATACAGAGTCCTGCTCTGCTTCCCCTCCCACACTCAGCGAATCAAAAAATGCATGAACAAGTAGCTCAAAGTCACGTGTGGATACTGCCTCACTGTGCTCGTGTCTGTCTCTTGCTGGCCCTGTGAGTCACAGATCATTTCCAGGTAAACCTCTTGAGAAGGGAGGGACAAGCCTTCCCCGAGATTCCTACACACACCACCCCCTGTTTAGTCTCCCCTGCTGAGTGATGGGTTAAACAGTGGGGAAAAACAGTGTTGGATCTCTCCAGGCAAAGGAGAGGGAAATAAACCATCTCTTCCCTCACCATCTCACCCTTGGTGAAAGCTCCAACCTCTGGATAACAGAGATTGCTTCAACAGGACTGACTGTACATATTTTAAAGGAAACCAGTGATTATGAGCTCATTTTGTGCAGGGCTTGGGTGTGCAGCTAACTGGCATGTGGCTACACGGAGGGAACACCTCACCTGTGAAACCCAGCAGTGATGAGACATCCCTTCAGTCCTGAGCCACATACTCATCCATGAGCCCAGCAATGCCTCCAAGCAGAATTGAGCACCTCATGAGCTCGAAGGTCAGGAATGCAACCATCACCAGCAGACACATCAAACATGGTATGTGTTTTATTGGTTTAATTTCCAAGAAAGTTAAAAACAAGATGGAAGAAGACTTGCATAGCATAATCTCTACAATTTATGAAGAATAATCACATCTTTTATGCAGTCCTTCATTTTGATTGAGTGTAATTTTGACAGAAAGATGACCTAAAATTTTTACCATACTTTGAAGGGCACCATTGAAAGTATATAAATCATAAACTGTATTTGAAATATTTTAGTCATATCAGAAAACACAGAGCTCAGAAACTTCTCCTAAAAATGCCGATTTCTGTTTTGTGATTTCAGCCTCCTGGCTATTATTAGAGCTTGTAATAGTCACCATTTCTACCTTGAGATTTGAGAATGAGCTAAGTCTCCCAGAGAATGGAATGTGTCTGAATAATTCATTGCAAGTAAATAAGGATTTGGTTTTCAAATATATAGAGGACTTTCCACATACAGCACTCTAGAAATACTGTATTAAGTACATTTATTATCCATATAAGGCAGACACATATCTGCAATTATTCCGAAGATTTAATTTTGCAGTAATTGGAGTATTTAGATCAAAGAGCCTGAATTCATATGAAATGGTCTTATTTTCTATATATTTGGAAGGTTAAGAAATAAAACCCTATAGATCATCAAAATTTTTTCTGTATAGTGTGTCAAAGTGTTTATGCCCCTTTTGTATTGGCAGTCCTTGGGGTTGCACTATGTTAAATTTCTTCTTCCTTTGAATTATTTTTTCACTTTATGGGAGGGATGTTCTTTTTACAAACTTACAGTGCGTGCCACTTAAAAGCAACTCTTCATACTTCAAGATTTTCCAGAGAGTTTTGACACTGAGAAGAATTTGTCTTCATTGATGGAAAGACATATCAGTGGTGGCAGGAACACTCCACTTACTAGAAGGGAAATATGATCCTTTGTTGAGCTGAAAGATTCCTTATGTATCTTCCATCAATCTGAAGCGTTGTGACATTTCCTATCACCATACTGCAAGGATGTTCCTTCCAGGAAATGCACAGGCTGTACTAATGAATATGTTCATACATCAGAGAAAATCTTTCTTTTCCCCCTGTAAAATGGCAAAATTATTCTTGATCTAATATTTCTAAGCCACAGCAGAGAGAATGTGTAATTGGCTGTAAATAATAGGTCAAAATGACCAAGCATGACATTTTTAAAGTTCAAATCCTCTCATCCATAGTTATTATACATTGCATTATGGATATTCACAAACAGTATTTGTCAAGCCACTGTGTACCAAAGTGACTTATTTTGTACTAAATGCAATAACAAGTGAAACAGAGCTTGTTGATGTTGCTTTCAATTTCCTTTTCTAACTTCTGTGCCATTTTAAACAAATGACACAGTGGTGAGGTGAAGAGGACAGAGCAGAAGACCAGAGATCACCTGAAGGTCAGCATACAACAGGTCTCTTCATATTAAAACTGCCAGAGCTGCTGGCTTTCTACCCAACAAAGCAATGCTCTGCATAACAGAAAGGCAAAGAGTGAAGCAGTTGAGAGATTTAGATACCAGGAAACTGCTTTTCAAGGTTCCAAAAAGCCTGCTCATTACAACCTCAGATAATTGACTATTAGAGAGATAAACCCCCTGCTTTTCAAAGCAGACATCAAGGAGCAGACCTTGGGCTCTGAAGTGGAAGGCACAACTGTCAAAACTGATTCTCAGTTTACATACATATGAAAAACTTCTCTCTTTACATGTATTTTATGGCAGATTGTAAGAAACAGATAATGTTTCTTCTCATTTCCATTACAAAGCTTTGCTGAGAGACTGTTCCAGCTGAAGTAAAACCAGTTCTTCAAAAGAACAAAAGAAAAAATAAAATATTATACATTAAAAAAAAAAAAAGGGGGGGGAATAGGGAAAAAGAAAAAGAAGAAAGAGCATTTTTGAATTCTGATTTGTGCACTGGGTGATGAGCTTCCTTTTTCCCATTCTCTGCTTCTCTGTGGTAGTTGCTCCCCTTTCTGTTTTACCAACTCTTTCACAAAGCCTCTCTCCAGGGATATGCTCAAAAAACTCAAGCATTGCTTCAGCCAGAAGCCCTTTCACACAGGTGGAGCCAAAATTGCCCCAAGGAAGATCTAAATCACATTGGATGAGAGTTTTGATGGTGGTTTTAGCAGGGTCAAAATTTCACTTCCCAGGTGGAAATAGAGCAGCCAATCTAGGAGAATTTCTTTTTCCAGAAGGACTTCCTGTAAGTATGAAATCATCCCATAGCTAGCTGGACACATGTTGAGGGTCATAAAACACCTGGCCTCAATGTATTCAATCTTGATTTACATAGACTTTCCATGTGGGTTTGTTGTTTTGGTTTTTTTTTTTCGCTCTGTGGCTTCCTTTATTTTTTGTAATTTTCACAATAATTGATATTTCAGACTAAGTCATAGGTTTTAGACATTTGCTCTCAGAAATCAGAAGGCATGAATCTTGTTTAGGAGCTTCCAGCAGCCTTTTAAGAAGGGCATTATGAAATGAACAAAGAGATAAGAAAAAAGAATATTTTGACCTGTTCACGATGGAGAAACATCCAAACTTTCAAGAGTTCCCTTAAGCAGCCATTAGAGATTGCTGAGGATAAACAAAGTTTGTATAGGAAATGACTGTATTACTTGAAAAATATCTAATTAGAAATAATGTGTCAGCATCCACAAATATATAAGGAAACAAGAGTGTGGAACTCATGGAATCAGCTTGGGCTGGAAGGGACCCTAAAGATCATTGAGCTCCAACTCCCCTTTCATAGGCAGGGACACCATCACACAAAACATCCCAGGGAAGACATTGCATAAAATAAATCAGATGGAAAAGTAACAAATGGAAGAGAAAGAAGCTGAGAACAAATGGATGGAATTCCTTCACAGGGAATGTGTTTTGCAAATGGCATCCTGAATCTTCATTATCTTTGTGCCTTGTTGGCATCCCCACACACCACTTCCAAAGGGGAAGACAGATTTCCCAATAATTCCCTCTTCTCCATTGCTTTCAGACTGTCTACACATCACCATCAGTTTCCTTTTGGAAAAGCTGAATGCACTGCTACTCTCATGCCACTCTCCCACTGTTCTCTTCCCACCCACATTGTTTCTAAAATATGTCTTGCATCCTCTCTCCTAATTGGGGTTTTGACAAAGCAGCAGAAGGAAGTAGTGTATTATTGTGTTTACTTTCTTTCATTGAGATGTGGCTTTCTGACAACAAAGTTGGGCTTGTTTTGGGAGTCATCCACCAGTAAAACTTGATCAAACCTGTTGCACCCTGAAGCAATTGTGCAAAATAGAGTTATAGCTGCTGCAACCTAATCACAAGCAAAAACATGTAGGTGAGCTATAATTATCAACAGTTTTGCCATCTGATAACATTTACAGCAAACAGAAAATTACCAGAAGCAAATGAGGGGAAGCTTTTTCGTGGCTTTTTTTAGTAACTGACTTTTCCCTGTACTTGCATAAAAATTTCATCTCCAGAGAATCTATCCTGAACATTTTTCTTCACTGGATGTCGGAGGCTGAATTTCTGTATTCTCCTTCAGCACTGGAAGCACTTGAGACCCAACTGATAAAATATCTGAAAAGGATGAGCGCAAGGGCTGGTTCATCAGGTATATGCCAAAGTTTGTCTGAAAAAAACCAAAATATGTATTAAGATGTAACACATGTTAGGGTAATCAAATCTATAGAGGATCTCACAACCCAGATACATTTAGAAGAACAATACTGCTTTAAGAATAAGGAGGTATGTACTATGTCCATGTAATTAAGAACATTCTTAACTCATTAGTTATAACAGACTGGTAAACAAAAGCTAATGCCATGCTATTCAGGAAGAATAGCTTAAGTAAGTGGATAAATAACACAGTATTTCACCATGAGCTCCATAGTATCATATATGCAATTTACACTCTCTCACAATCTTGTTATTTAATGACTGCTCTGGCTCCTTGACAAATACAGTTAATGCATTGTCACAAACAATGGCTTTGCAGGATGGGAACACTGGTATGTTCCAACAGCGAGGAAGTCTTGCATCTTCTACCAAGAATTATTTGCTTTGTTAACAGAAATTTATTCTGTCAAGCCTCTGCGAGTTTCCCTTCATTTGTTTTTATGAATGTTTTAGTATGCTTTACAGAAAATATTCAGAAAGTTTGTTTTATTATTGCTCCCACTTGTTAAGTGGCATTATCCATGGACCCATCCTGCATAGATATTAGAAATACTTAGAATATGTCTTTGTGATTCTGAGTAATAAAGAAAAGAAGAATGGAATATCCACTTTCCCCACTGACCATGCAACCCTCACAGGCACCAAAAACCTGATGTGAGTGTCTGCATTCTTATGTGAGGTCTTGATCTCAATCAGTTGAATGTTACAGCTGTGGGTGTGATCTGGAAATGTCACAGGAAGAGACTGGTGAGGTTTTGTGGTTTTGTTTTCCAGCCACGGAGAATTTAGAAATATGGAAGAAAAAGACTTGTCATCTCATGAGAGTATTTTCCAAAGAATTAGATAATAATTAATAAAAAAAAAAAAATGCAAAGTAGGAAAAAAAGGAACATTGAAGACCATGTTAAATTGATAACTGATTTTTAGACCTCAGAAAGTCTGCTCATTAAACTGAGGACCTTGGAAACCCAATACTAATCTTCTTGTCTCTTTTTTCAGGTTTCAAAAAAAAGTATTTTGCTTTCATAGACTACAGCCAAAACATACAAGCCGTTCTAAAGTGTAAAGTAAATAAAAAAGCAAATGAAATTACTCGAAAACAAAATTCTATTATCCTTCTCTATTTCCTGATTACATTTACTGCCATTGTTCAGATCAATGATCCTGAAATTGAGTGAATTACATTTAGAGCAGGTTTAAAAAACAGTGAGTAAAAAGAATTGCAATAAATCAAAAAAAATCTGTTAGGTGAATTTAAGTGAGCATATTTCACAGCCTAAATATGAAGGCAGTATGTTTTCTCCTATTCTTGCCCTGAATAATTAAATAAAGATGCAGCAATGAGGTAACACAGAACAGCTTTTAGTCTTTGAAGAATTCATGAGAGATAAGACTGAGCCCTACTCCTAAATAAGAGAGAAGCTGTAAAGCAGAAATCTGTCCGAACATGGCCTCAGACTCTGAATTTGGGTCTTTCTGTTTCATTCGTAATCCTAAACATCACTGACAAAAATGGGCCCTAGGCTTAGGTATTTTTGGCTACCTCTGCTATTCCTTCATCTCACTGGCACATCCCATGTAGAGGGCATGAGCTGGACCTATCAGGCTTGTCCTATTGCTGACACTTTTTGGGTACCAGTGGCTATAATGGTGTCAACACTCAGTGGACACAGGGTATATCCTTATGGTCAGGGTTCAATATTTAATGTCGAGGAATGACTGCAGCATTGTAAGATGCCAACCCTCCAGCACAGAGACTGTGTTGGATCAGCCATGATGCCATAATGGTGTCAGTGACTGTTTCATTTAAAATATTAAAGCACGTAGTCTTATTTTTCCATTTTTGCTTTTCTCTCATTCATTGACAAGTTTCTCTATTGGCATTAATGATGTATTCTTCAGCCTTGTGGGTAATAACCTGGATTCACTTCCTATACCCTAATGCAAAAAAGACAGTTGCCATGATTTTGTTTTTTTAAAAAATCAGGCAATATAAAAAAAATTGTAAAATTAATATTAGTTCATGATACATCACATTTCACACAGGAAAGAATTTTATAATTCTTCCATGTAAGTGAGCTTATTTGATGCATGAGAAGTTTTTATTTATATTTACTGTATTGTCATCTTGATGTATCTTAAAATGAGACTAAAATAAATCTGGGCAGATTGCTCACTCTGAAGAACTTAATTTATCAGTTTTTGTTATTTCAAATTATTTAGCAGGTTGGTTTTTTTTTTTTTTTTGGATGCACCTTAAAACATTCAGAATTATTTAAGAAAATGCATGTTTGAATAGATCTTGTCTTTAGGAGATCTCAAATACTGTTTTAATGCTGCTCCTTAATATTTTCCTTCTCCAACTGGGAATCTAAAGTATCAGTGTTTTTTTCAGTGAGGAGTTTCAGTAATGCCTAAGGAGTTTCCAAGGTGATGATATACTGATGCTACATATATTTTAGTACTAATGCCTGCTTGGAATTGCCGACCTCTTTTTTTTTGTGAATGTTCTTAAGACCAAAATTTAGCCTGTGATTGCCAGCAGTGGATTTAACATCTTTTAAGTAAATTTCCCTGTTTTTTCAATAATTACAAATAATGACTCAGCAAGTACTGATAATAGCAATCATACACACACCCCTGCCAAGCAACCACAAAAGCTGCATCTGCCACTTCAGCTCTGTTTCCAGAGAAAGATAAAATGTAGAAATAAGCCCTTCTCACATTTCTGATGAAAAATGAGGCTTTCAGATGCAGAGTTATTACAGTGAACTGCATAATCTCTCACTGCTGCTGCTACCTTTTCCTGACTTCAAGGGCATTTTATTCTGCATATAATCTTCCCAGAACACACTGAGAACTGGGGAGGGAGTGCAGGACTGCAAGCTCTGTGGCTTTACCTGGCAGTAGAGACTCCTCCCATCACTGTAAAATGTTAGAGGGACAAAAAATTTAAAGCTTCTTGATTAGGAAAAAGCAGACCACTTCACTGCTGGGAGAAATAGAGAAAACATACCTATTCTTGCCAACAGTGAATCATATGATAGTCATCACACTCACAGGAGGAGCTATGAAATGCTGTCATTCTTGCATGTTGTTTCAAGTTCATTTACTGGTTCAACAGTAATATGCTCTGCTCAGAAATTCACTGACAGAGAAATACCCTGTGTGCACTATTCCCTTTTGTAAGATAGAAACCTGAGGGGCTGCATCTGACAAAGGCCTGAGCTGAGACGCCTTCGAGCTACAGTTCCCAAAGAATCAGTTAACACAGACTAGAACTTGGTAGGAAAATACCCTGCTAGAATGTGTAACAAGCACATAAATCATACTGCATGCTAATACTTAGCTTTGGATGGATGAGTTCTGGATTTTGCCCCTAGATGTAGCTCTCAGCTGCCATATCCCAGCAGATAAATTTACCTGTCCAGGTCTGATCATTTATTCACACAATAACATAACCTCCCTCTCATCCAAAGATTTGGGAGATGCAATTATTAAAATTGATTTTTTTTTAAATGCAAGAATGTTTTATTAGCTTTAGATTTACCAAAACTTAAAGCCTTAAAAATAGGAGAGTGGAAGTACTCACTTTTGACACACTGATTTTTTTTATTGGAAAAAGGGAAATTTTTAAGTTGGTGGCAATAAAACCTTATATCGTTCTGTTGAAAATATCTGGACTATAGAATGGTTTCTTAAGAACTGATATTTCTTTGCTCTACCTTAAATAAATGCATTTTCCAGTTCAGCCACCAATGAGAAAAGAGAACCGTATTATTTCAGAGGTCTATTAATTACAACAATCACTGTTCTCCAATGTTCCAGATATTTGAATGAAAAGCATTGCATGGTGTAAAGCCCTGCATTACTATGAAAATAATGATAATGATGCATCAGATATGAAAGGTCATTTGCTATCTTTGCTAACGCTCCAGTAAGCAATACAAAGGCACAGCATCTAATTCCGCACAAAAGGAAGCTCTCCCAAGGCACAATGAGATACATAAAGGAGGATCAACAGCCCCCAGGAAAAAACACAAGCCTTTTAGCGTATGAAGGCATGTTCAAACATAATGGATTTCCCTTGATGTGCTGCTATCCATACATTTAGACCAGGGCAGACTGCTAATGCAATAATTCCCTTTGCTGCCTTGACAGCAAGTCCCAGCTTATAGCAATGCTGCAAATCTACCCACAGGGCTTCCGCTATCATTAGCGCTAAACGGCATCTGCAAAACACCAAAGAGAGGCAAGAATTCAGTGTTTTCCCCTTGCCAGCCATGTGTGTTTTGCATCAGGTGGTGAGGCATGTGAAACAGCATGTGGCCATTTGCTTAATGTAGTTATCTAGTCTTTCCTAATCTCCTGCAGTAACAGAGAGCACTCTGTCACACGAGGAGAGCTCATCTTTCTTTTCCAGGCAAAAATTACGGAAGGAATCCTTAGTGAGTGTTTCTTCAGAAAGCAGAGCTCAAGTTCACTTTGTAGAGGTGCTTGCATTTTATGTCCAACAGTGACATAAAAGGTTTCATAAAAAGCAGCTGGCAAGGCCTCAGCACCATGCTTTACATTTATCAGGAAACATGCAAATTGCTTGTGTGGTTAGTTACAGTAGCTGGTTCTGACTTTCAGCTGCAATCCGTCTATACAAAGGCTCAATCTTTCAATTTGGGTAAAAAAAAATTCTCAGAGTCTCAGAGGAATGGAGAAAAACAGGATTTCAGAAATAAATATCGAGCTACTTTTTACAAGCCTTACATTATTTAGCTCATTATTGAAGTTCATTGGCAGTGCTGCTATTTGGGCTACTTGTTTGATAAATTTCAATGTAATTTTTTTCAGGTTGATGTTCTTGGAAAATATCAAAACAAAATGGTAAATGTTAATATCTGGCACTCTTTTCTACATGCAGTATCTTTAATGCTTTGGCAAACAACTAGCTACAGCAGCTTTTCAAAAAAACTGGGAAATTATCTTAAATCTTATTTTTCCGCAATAGTTGCTTTTGTAGTTTGAATCAGATTATTGACAGATGGGAGAAAACACTGCTAAATTCCTTCACTGAATCTGCATCTGATTAAAAAAAAAAAAAAAAAAAAGAGAATGAAGTCCATTAGATGACTCCTTATCAGAAAAGCACATGGTAGAGATATAAGTCACCAAAGGATTAGCTCTGCAATTTAACACAGTCACATGAACTCAACGTTCTTTTTCTCTCCCCACTGTGAGCTGTGAAAGGTTTGGATCAATGTCCTCTCCTAGGTCTGCTGAGCACACTGAAAATGCCATAGTCCTTCCTGGGTGCTGCTCATTGATAGTCAGCTGGTGCCCATCACCACAGAGGTGACCTGCAGGCGGGATGGACTCGGAGGTCTTCTCAGACCAGCCCAGGCAAAGCCACCAGTTCAAACTCTCCCTTTCAGCTGTCAGCTAACCCAGAGGACTCGCCCTTACGCAGAGCAGGGCATGCTCACAAGATCCCATCTGCCAGCAGCGCTGAAGGCTGGGAAAAATAAAAAAGGCTGAATGCCCCTGTGTTTGCAGCGTGAATATCGGCGCACAGCTGAGGGAGACAGAGCACTCCCCCGCGGTGATCGGCAGCGCCTGCCTCGCCTCGCCGGGCGGCTTTTATCCGACGCCAGCTTCTTCTCGAGAGGCTGGATTGCTCTCTTTGCCTTAGTCCTGTTTGAACGAGTCACTTGGTTCTAGCAGTGTGTCAAGAAAATCTCTTCATTGCTGAATTAATCAGAGTGAAAGAGGAGCTCATCTTTGCTGTGGGAAACATGCAGAAGATACTTTGCCTCGCCTGAGAATCTGTATCTCGAGTAAGGTTTTGTTGCTATTTTCTCCTTGAGTACAGAGTGCTTTCTCTCTACAGAGGTTCCAAGTTATAACCCAGTAAAACCCATATGGGCAGAAAAAGTCCTCTGCTTCCTACGCCCCATGTGGCAGGGAGCATTCCTGCCCAGAGTGCCCAAATGTGCTCTGAACTGTCCCAGATGCTCAAGCTGTGGCTCACCATTACCGGGAAAGGGCCCCTGTCCTCAAGCTACCTACCGTGGCCAGAAGCTCATCTCCCAAAGGCTCATGTACTGCGGTGACCTGGAGCAGAGCCTGCTGTGCAACCCTAAGTCACCTGAGGTCAGGAGAAGCCGTGCCTCGACAGCCGGCCCTGCCTGCGCCTCTCCCCAGCTCACTGCACTGGGCTGGCTCGGACACGGAGCCAGAGGAGCTACTCACCAAGGATAACAGCCAATGAAAAGAAAGCCCTTTGTTTGTTTAATGAGTCACCGAGACGAATCAATTTTTTTTTTTTTTTTTTTCCAAACATAGAATGCAGTATTTGTAACTTGTTTGTGCATTGTCTGGGTGAATGATTTTGAGCCTATTTGTTATTGTTCTGGGCCAGCCCTGTGCCCGGTGTTTGGTACTGGCGAGGCTCCCGAGCCCTGACTGCCTGAGACACTTTAACAACAGAAGCTTAACTAACAGGAAGCAATGAATTTTGAAAAAGGATTTTCAGCTAAATAAATATGTATGATGAGATTTGTGGAGCTTTTGGGATGCTGTACTGTCTAGCCATCATCTGAGCACTCTCAGTTTCAAGAAGCAGTTCAACCTTAGGAAGCAGGACCTCAAATAAACACCTGTATTTCACGCTTTCTCTCTAGTCATTTTCTTAAGCAATTACTCTCCACTTTGACTATATTCACATCTGCTCTGTTTTTCCTGATAACTAGTTTCCCAGGGTAAGAATAAAATGTAGTCTTAGAAGCCAACTGCATAATTCCAAACACTTTTGGATTTTTCTGCATATTTCTTTTCTTAAAAGACATCAGTGCATCAGGTCGTGTTTTTAAGAACAAAATAAACACACTGTAAATAAGTACATACTGAATAGAAGCAAGCACAGTTAAAAATAATGCATATTAATAGTCCATTTCTGAATAAAAAACGTACTGAGCTTTTTATGGAAATAAACCATGTCATATCTGGGTTGTAAGTGCACCCTCTTTCTACAGAAAAAATTCAGATGGTAGCAATTAGCACAACAACTTAACTGTGAATATTCTCTCAGCAGGTATTTCACTACCCATGCAATAAAGTCACTACATCTTTCATTACAGCTATTTTGAAGTACTGTACTAACCTTTCTACCTCTGGCAGCAGACAGGGACTGCAGAATTTCTTTGTTTCGTTCCCCAGACTGTTGATCAATGCAGATTATTTGACATCTGCTACATGGACCCACAACCTGAAATTTTAGTTAAAGAAAGTTCATGGCTGTTTATCAAAGCAGTACGACACTGAACAGTACAAGATTCTGACCATAATCATATCTTAAACACATACCTTTTGCATACTTTTCCTGTGGTTTTTCAAGCTTTCATTATGTAAAAGGTCAGGTCTGTTCACCTAATGTAGTAGGTCTACTTGCAAAAGCCTCACTGAATTTTTAATTCACTTTTTTCTTTTTTTAAGGAAAACTTTCTCAGAGACAGAATCTGAGAAATACCAGACATTTACATATTTGTATTTCCGGTTGGCTTCCCTTCTTCTGTGGGTTAGCAGGGCTGCTTGCCCAAAGAACTGAATACAAAATTTAGCCAGTGCCTCAGGATTCAACCCAAGGAGGATTTTTTTGGGACTGTTTTAGCGCAGCTGAAATGCACTATATCTTTCTTATATGCATGGCACTTTTAGATAATCAGAATGTAAAATATTTACATATACAAGTTTATTAATCAGAAGAAACAATTCATCCTCTATCATCTATTACATATGATGTTAATGGTTCTTAAAGTTAATTGTTGTTTGAACTAAGGTGTGTTGCTAGGGGTAAAAGAACCCTGCAACAAATTTATTCTTAGAGCTTTAAAATGGAGAAGGATGACATATTGCACTTTCACTTAACACTGCTTCACTAACTTTAGCAAAGCTCTACATTACAGAAATGAAGTCTTACAGTATCCCAGTATACACATTCTACTTTGGTAAAATGTGTCATAAATGTCAAATAGGGCAAATAATTAAGCTGTACACTTCAAACATTTTATGTGCTGATCTGAAGTGATATTTCACGTTTTTGAGATGCATCTAGAACTGCTTGTATAACTCTTCAGTGCAGTCATCAACAACATACATCAGCTCTTTTAGAAAATTATTTTCCACAGCTTTAATTTTTTTTTAATTAAAAGAACAACAAGACAGAGAAGGAAATATTACTTTGTTCAACAGCTTCTACCATTTTCATGGCATCAAGGAGCATTAACATAATTTCTACTGTTACTATATCAGTATCTGAAGAAGGACTTAGCAGAGATGGGGAAAGACAATATAAGTTGCATAAGCTTTTCTATTTTAGCCTTGTATTCCTAAAGTATATCGATGCCAGGAATGCCTTTTTATTTTACTGTTTTACAGTAACTTATCAACAGGAACCTCAGCTGAGCTCCCCAGTGTAACTCCAGCCTCTAACAAGCTATACACCAAGGATTTTGTCCTTTGTGTTCCTTGTTTCTTACTTATAGGAATTTTTCCTCAGTTTTCTGTAAATCATATGGCAGCTTACTGATCAAAGTACACATAAGAAGAGAGCAGATAAGTAATATCACCCTTCTGAAAAAGTTTCTTACACTGTGCTGACCAGAAAATAATAGGAGTGATGTCTATCACAACTTCTAGGTTTGACCTCGGCATTTCTGTTATTCACACCTTAATTATAATCTCTAAGAAAACAATGAATAAGCCACTTTCACATCCTAGGCAAAGCATCTTCAAATACATATTTCATACCTCAAGGTCAGACAAATTCAGCAGAACATGTAATACATGTGTGCATCATTCCCTTAGGTTTCATGTGTAGTTTCTAGAGATTCTTTGTTAAGAGTTTTTCTTAAAAGAATGTATTTGCAAACAAGGTCTGACTCTTCAGCGTTTTCCTTGAAGTACAAGGGACATTGTATTGTTGAATATAATATGAAGCACAACACACCAAAAAACCCTACCAGGCTAGAATTAGAAACGTTCCTTGAGTGGAGATTAGGATAAGATGTATACAACAGAGGGCAATAGACCACGAGTGTTCACTTGCATTCATGCCCAGTCTTTTGGCAATCACTTGCTTGATGTGCAGCAATGTGAGGTTACATTTGGACTACTGTGCTTAACAGTGAGTGTTCTCTGCTGACGTGCTGGCTAAATATGTGCTGTAAACTCTGCCTCAAAAAACCTGATTATTATTCAGTTCAGATAAAGATAAGGAATGCTATGAATTATGAAATTCAATAAAAGTGTGGAGAAATATGTCAACACCTCTCAGATATATTGAAGTATGTTTGTCACAGGACACATCACTTTTTTTTCTTTTACACACTTCATAAATTTCACCTGCACAAACCATGCTGCCCATATTCTAGCCAAAGCCTTATAAAAATTGGTTTGTCTCCAGGAATCAAAATGCTTTGTGATAGACTGGGACATGGACAAGAGAGGAAAGTTCACACCTGGAATTGCAGAGCACCTATTGAAATCTCAGCCCACTCTTCTTCTTCAAAGGACTCTGGTGCACTGATGACAATGTTGGCACGGAAACGTCGGATTAATTCCTCTATTTCCAATGGCTCCTTCAGTCTGTCTCACAGAGTTGACAGAGAAAAAGAAAAAATAAAATTATTAAATGGTTTTGCATTAGATGTTTGTACTGTAAGAATCTGGTGGCTCATGTGATTAAGTAAGTGCTTCTCCAGAATAACCTGGACCAGGTTTTATTACAAAGGCTATGGAAGTGGCACAGGGTATTTAACTATAATTTGTAACCTTTCAACTATAATATGTAACCCTCTAGGTGGCTTCTTCAGAGGTGTAACCTGGAAAAGTAGGTATGAAAACATGTAGACAGGTGAACCATGCATATGAGAAAATTCCCAATTTGTTATCATATGTAGGGCTAATGGTAACAAATAAAAAGATCTTTTCAGTTAGTAATCATTTAACTTGTTAAATGTTGTAAAAATAGAAGCTTCCAGAACCAAAGCCAAATAAAAATTTATTCTGCACATGCTGCAATGTCAGAAGGGACAAAACCAACAGTTGCTGAAGGTGAAAAAGGCCAGTAAAATAATTTTATGAGAGAATATATCCCTCCTATTATTATTATTTGCCTTTGGGAGGCAGCAGATTGCACCAAATGATAGGTGTTTTAAAAAAATTAATCTCTGTGTGGTGATATCTCCCCCTCTTTACAAGCATTTGAACTGCCGGAGTGTAGATTTGTGTCAGTGTGGAGAATGTATATGAGACAGAAAGAGAAGCAGACTGCATACAAATATCAGAAATCTTGCTGCATCTTTGAATTGTCATTCTTCACTCTTCTTCTAAAGGAGAACTTGAACAGCACCAGAAAAAATAAAAAAGAGACACTGTAAAATGTGCAAGAGGGTTCTCTCAGTGCCATTTTTAGTGGAGAAGAACACTTCTTTTTGCATTAGCTATTAAGGGCATGAAGAATTTTTGATACTCCATCAACTTTAGTCTGACAACTTTGGGATATGAAATCCTGCAGCAGAGACAGAAACCTGGGTAAGCAGTGAGGAGAGGCGTTTCTCTTCCAAAGAAAAAGAAGTAAGGCCATACAGTTTAAAATGTATTTTAGTTAAAAAGAGAAAAAACATGCAAAAAACCAAAGTACGGGGGAAAGTTCACATCAAGCAGTCTTGGCGGAGGAGGCCTGTTAGGTAAAAAAAAAAAAAGAGCTTGGTTTTATTGAAAATAGTCTGGGTGATCTTCTCTAGCAGACAAAAGAGCATAAGGATAAACTACCTGTGTAGACTTTCAGTCAAACCTCAGAAGTCCAGCTCCACCAAGGCCCCAGTGTTCACAAGGGCTCCAGCAGCCTGGGGGTAGAAGGTGGAATTGGAAGTTGCAAGGCCAAAGGTTTTCCCTCAAGATCCCACATGCAATCCCATGGCTGAGACACAATTTGTAATGAGCGCAGGAGGTGGGAGCCAACAGGAAGCGTAGATTGTGCCAGTGCTCATGCAAACAAGGAGGAACACAGCAGTTACTTGTGAACATGTGCTTCCCAGCTTTGCTGTGGGCTCTTGGAGCTTGGCTGCTGGGTAGCCTCTAGTTTCAAATGTGTTTTGCAAAATGTAACTGCCTGCCACCCCAGCCTGTACTGGTGGGGGCATCAAAAGCCCCAGTAAGCTCAGAGCTGGGCCTGCAGCGTCCTGAGACAGCTGCTGAAAACTACTTCAAGCCTCTACTAATCTACCCTTTGCTGCTGAACTCAAAGACTGCAGTGCCCCCATCCTGAGTCTCTGCCTTCAACCTGCTCAGGCTCATATCCAGAACACCTCACCTCTTTCGCACCTCCCCCAGCCCTCAGAAGTGCTTATAATTACTTGGCAACATGTATCTGAGTAAATTCCCATTATTTCTCCTCCCACAAAACATGCATTGGTTGGATGGAGTGGCAGGTACCTTCATCCTGCAAATCTCAACATGCACCTGTTTTGAAAATCACTGTAATGTGTCAAAGTCAGCCTAGGTGCTTTGGATTTTCAGAGCAGTAGGCTCTGTGATGAAGAATGCATTACCTGTATTTAACAGGCACACCTGAAAATGAATATTTATATCTTCAGGGTTATATTTCTAACAAGAACATATGAGCATTAGGCCAGGCCATAGGGATTTTCATAGAGGTGACCTGTAATGGAAACACCAGAGAGACGAATGTCTGCAGGCACATGTAGTTCTCCAACAGTATGCTGTATTCTAATTTTTAATTGAATTACTGTTTCTGTTTTAAATCACCTCTCAAAAGCCAGGTGCAGACTAGAAGACTAGTTTTTACTTACGGAAGATACACAGAGAAATTATGAAAACATAATTGAAAATTGAAATTGTTTTACAAAACTTAGCGGGTTTCCATTAAGCAAAAACAAACCCACATGCCAAGAAGCTAAATAATATTTTCTAAAAACCCTCCAATATTTAATAAAGACCCATAAGTGCAGTTCTTGAAAGTACATTGGATAGTTCAGTATTTGGAACGTTTGTACACCAGGATTTAGTAACAGTGTAGAATGAGGATATCTGAATTCATTTCTCCAGCACCTGGAGAAGGCACTGCATGGCAAAATGCATGGAAGGGAGGACATTTCCAACTCATGCTACAGAGTGGGAAGCAAGATGCTTCTCTCACCGTTGCAGCTCTGGTCACATCTGGAGTTTCCTTTGAGGAAAGGGAAATTACAAGCCTAGTTGTGCTGGAAGATATGAGGTATAAAATCAGTGGATCATCTGAGGTTGAATGTGTTACTGAAGTTCCTTGTTCTCTTTCATCCTCACTTGCTGCTTCTTGCTCTACATCCTTGCACTCAAATCCCATATCTGGAAGGTTCCACAGTGAGTCTCACCATGGAAAAAGCCCAGTCTGAGTAAGGGATGTCTGCAAGAAGTGCCCTCCCAAGGAGATGTAACCCAGCCAGTCAAACCTCAAAAGACTGAGAAAGGGTAGTCAAAGCACTGAGAGATGGACTGATTCAAACCCCTTCTACACACATTTCCCATGATATAATAAAATTGCCCAAGTGTCTTCTCCTAAAGAAGGAAAACCCTCAGACAATGCAAGCTCCAGTGGTCCTAGTGATGCTTCATTCAGTCAGTGGTTTTAAATCCTGAAGCTATATACATATGCTCCTGCAGATAGATAGATAGATAGATAGATAGATAGATTCCTCTCCTACTCAAAGCAGGACTTTTCAATGCAGGGGATGTGTTTGGTGGGTGACTAAGAGGAGACAAGATGACTCCAGGAAGAGGCAAGAGAGAAGTTTTGTGAGACAGGAAAATGGGGCTCCGAGACAAATGCTGGGGCTGTGGGATGCACAGCTATAATGGAGGCCTTGAGGGAAGATTTTCTGTGGAAATTGAACCTTGCCTAGTTATATTCAAGGAACAACAATTTCCTATGGCCAGTATATGAAAATTCAGTTGGTAATGGGTTTGTTATCTTTGAACTGTGGGCTGACTCAGTGTTTCATTTGCTGCTTCTATCTCCCACTTTTGTGTAAGTAAAGCCAAATTCAATTAAGAAATAAAATTATTCCAGTCCTGAAAATACTTTTAAAGTATTTCTGTTGTGCGTATTTATTCTAAATCTTAATCGTTCCCATGGGAGGGAAGTAGTTCAGCCAGTAGTAAGACTTTATAGTTTCACCTGCCAGATGATTTATGTTGAGAAAACCTATTTCTCCATGTTCTTCTGACAAATAGAACTTGGCTGGTTCTCAATAATATCTTTCCACCAAATAATTTGACAAAAATTTCATTTAAATTTTCCTAAAGATGGTTGGTAGACAGATTATGCTCATGCATTTAATTCAAATTTTCAGAAATCATAAAATAATTATTAATTATACCAGTTTAGTAGCTATATATTTGTTGAATGTTGAAAAGTTACTATCTCTAAATTTCCACATAAAACACCTACATTGGCACCTTAAGGCAAGGTTCTGGAATCCAAGATCACTGAGAGACATTTGGAGACAGAAGCATCTTACCTTGCAGAAATGTGTTCTTTCAGCTGCAGAATGCTTGCTACATTTATCAGGAGGTATTGTGCTTCATTCACAAGAGAGAGTGAGATGTGTGTAGCAGGTGACAGACCTAAAAAAATCAATCCAACATTCTAAAATGATCATAAAAATTAGTAATTTCACCTCATCTTTCCTTTGACCTCTTACTCATTCTCATTACTAGTTTATTCATTTGGTTTCAGTCACTATGAAATACTCCAAGAATGCCCTCAAACCTGTAAATGATAATAATGCAATGAAGTTAGAAACTGAGATAGAGTTGATATTTCACCAAATTTGTAAAACAATTTACAAGAGCAATATCTATGCATTTTCAATCCTCTTTCAATTTCAGTCTTCATTCAATTATTTTTATAAAGAAATTTAGTCTCTGGATAAATTCTTTGATCCTTAGATTTTTCACAATCATTTTTCTAAATGGTCTTTGAGTTTCCAGACAAAATAATGGTCATGATGGTAACTCCCCCTATACTGGTGTATCTGTACATTTTCACCAAGTTTAACAAGTAGAAAGGCAGCAAAAAGTCAGTTTGAGTATAAACATAACTACTAGATCAATGCTGGATAACTCTTTCAGCCTTTATCAGGGTACCTATATACTCAGTATGAAGTCCATGAGCCTGATTTTTGTATGAGGAATCACAAATCTTTAAGATTTTTTTAGAATTATTTTTATTTTTAAGAATGACAACATACCTTTTGTATTTTTCTGATGTGACTTGCTTTTCATGTCTGAACTTTGTCGTATCAAGCGACATGGACGACCAAGAAATGTAGAGAACCAGCCAGCAATTCTTTCTCCACAGTCATATGTTTTTACCCTGTAACAAGAAAAGAGGGAGTTTACATTTGATTGCCCAAACATTAATTTGCAAAACAGAAGTCAAATTGTGAAGATGTTTCTTCTGAATCCTTCAATACAAAGTACAGTATCCATATTGCCTGATGAATTTCTGATGTGAAGCTCTGCATGACTCTAACTCCGCATTTCCTCAACTTTACTCTGTTCCACTTGAAGTCAACTTTCACAAGATCTAATTTAGTTTAGTACAGAAAATTACTGTGGAATAAAGGATTAAATAATCATAATGCTGAAGACACTGACTCTGAAGTACAGCAAGTGGTTGCCCATATAACCATATTACAATACAGTATTATGAAAAAGTCACACTCTTGTCTGTGCTTTTTACTAGAACAGAGATGAATGATCTGAGTTCAATTTAAGATTGCTCCACTGTGTGTAATTTTTAACGATCCCATCAGGTACAATGATGTTACTTCCCTAATTTAATTCATGTTAGTACAGACATTCCACATTAAAACATGGCTCCACTAACAGAGGCCAAGTATCTCTCTAAAGATGATTTCCATTACTTGTAAAATGTCTAGTGCGTTATGCAAGCTGGCAATAGAATTGCCTTCTTTACCTGGATGTAATCTTTCCTAGAGGGATTTTGAAATCACCTCTCTCCATCCAAGAAGACCACAGATCAGTCCACAGGAAATTGACCCTATTTGACATTAGATTCCTCAGCCCTGAGTAAACTTAATGTCAATCTTCCAAAATCCAGGCATTTAGTTTAAATCAGTTGTCTGGGTTCCGCTCACAGATAATGGGTAGAAGTAAGTAGTTCTCATCTACATTAGACCTCAGGATGGGATGACTCTCAGTGTGGGGATGTTCAACTCTTTATTGACTACAAAAGGAAACTTGACTGATACCTAACTTTAAACGTAAGAGTAATGCAAATTCTTATGCTGATCTAGGGAGGATTCCTGTAGCAAGGCAAGTGAAGTAGCCACGTTCCTATGCTCACCCTGTTTTCCTACCCAGCCAAAGTTGATCTGCATGGAAACCATCTGCTTTGTGAAACAAGAAAACAGCTACTCACAGCAAAAGGTGCTAAGCCCCAGGATTGAGAGGAAGTGGCTTGGCTTTACGAAATGCTCTGTAGGGTTCAACTGAATTACACAGGTAGAAAGCCAGCACAAGGGAAAATCAAGGAGATTTTATCACCCTGCAAGGATCAGGTATCTCTTCAGTGCTTGTTCTGAATTTTGAATTATGGTGCAGCTCTGCATCCCTCTCCCCACTTTGAGACTGGACAGGTGTTAACCACAGCTGCATCTAGCCAGTGATGCCCTAGAACTGAAATGGTGTTCTGGTGTGAGTATGAGATGCAGGCACTGTGTCAAGAAAGAGGCCAAAAGGTGAGTGTCCACATGAGATCTCACAGTCTGAACTGTGCTCTTGCCCACCACTGTGTTAGGGAGAAGGCTGCTAATGAGAACACATGAATCTCCCACGGTAACAGTGCAAGTGAAACAAATGCCTCCAATATTTTTTCCCACCTTCACAGAGGTATAGGGGTGTTTAAAATATCTCCTGAGCCAATTGCCTCTAGCAGCCTGTTGGAGATTAATACTGTATAAACCAGGAACAAAATTTTGCCCTCTTTTTATATACTTATTGTTTTGAGTCACAGTGGCTGAGCTAGAGACTCACACTATTGTTGATATTTCATCAAATGTCACAGTGTACTTTTTGTAATTCAAGACTCCCATGTTTTCAAATTGCTTTCCCTTATTTTCAGACCATTTTCTGAGCAAGTACCATCATCTCTTCAAGGTCTTAGTCAAAGTCATTCTGTTGTAGCTCAATTCTACTTGTTTTCTGCTTGTGTTTATTTTTGTGGAGTGTAACTTTACATCTGTCAGCATTACATTTCATTTGGCACATGTCAGGCAATTTATAAAGAAGAGCCTATTTCTCTCTGATTTCACTTGCTGTTTGCCTTGAGTTTCCCACTCATCTTTCTGTTATGTCATTTAGCCTCAGTGCGTTACAACTGGTCCCTCTAGCAGGGTAATTTACAGAACAAGAAACAAGGACAGATGAAGTCTGAATATTGATCCCAAGGGATATAATGCACACAACAGGCTCAGTTCACCTTGTTCTTAACTACACCTTTGTTTCCTACCACTGCTACACTTCCCTTGATTTCTTTGATGTTGCAGCCTGTCAAAGAGGAGGCTGTACCCCTGCCTATTTCAGTAGAGCAGCAACATTGAGCATTTAGGGTCTTTTACAACATCAATAACCTTATCAACACTAGCTTCTACTTTCATCTGTCCACTGTTTGATATTGTACCAGAAAGCCATGTCCCTGCAATGTAAGCAGCACCTGCTCATGGACAGTCCCTGCTGGGATGAAGGCTAACATTGATTAATTGCTTCAGAAGCGAAATTTGGGCTCATTAAACTTGCGTGGCTTCTGCAAAATTAAACTTCCTCACATGACTGCTTGCAGATTCTACATCATGTACTTTTCTCAGGAATCTCAGTCTAAATTCAGAGTAAGCCAGCAGAACTGGATGAAATAACAGCATCAGAGCACAGAATCAGTAAATAGAAAATGCCTTCACTAGGGGTTTCTTTCGAGTAAAAGCCTTTTAACAAAGACTTTTTGGTCCCACTGCTCACCTTAGACACTTTGCAGAAAAGACCCCAGACCACAAATCCCCTCCTGCCCTACTGCAAAGCACTGCTTTCCTCATTATTTTCAGCCCTGGAGGCTCCTCTGATGAAACACTGGAAACTGGCATCAATTGCTATTGGATCTCTGAGCAGTTTCAGAGCCTCATCAATGTTGTTCACCCATCCTGCCTTACTTCCTGTCTTGTTTATTTGCTAGTTGCAGTCCACTCTGTGCAATTTGCCTTCACATCCCCTTTCTTATTCATTCTGTCCTTTCCCTCCTTCTCAGAACTCTAAGAAGTTTTCCATGAAAACTTCCAATTTGATACAATAAAAATGACACGGTCATTTATATGAAAGAAAGCTACAATAAATAGTATGGCAACAAATTTTATGCACACAGAGAGAAGGATAAGCCAGGCTATTTTACAGCCTGTAATAGATGGGCTTACCATGGGGAGGCCAGGGATGAGTCAACACTAAGGGAAGTGGGACAGATGGTTAAAACAAATGACTCTTGGGTGAATTCCACTACCTGAGGAAAATACACTTCTGAGGAAAAGATCCTCTTTATCATCTGAATAGCTAGTAGAAAAGAAGGAGAACATAATTTTCTGCATGGCTCCATGGGGAAATTGCCAGGTCTTCTGCTGGTTTGTTTATGTGTTACTCAGAGATACTCAAGGTATACAAAGAATTAGTATACCTTGGTTAAAGGAAGATATAAATCTTTAAGTGGCTCTTTTAGTTGGACTTACCAAGAGACTCATTTAAAAGAAACATAGTGAATAATGCAAATGTACTTTAGGAAGGCGCTTGATACACTGCCACTTAATGAGACTGGGGGAAGTTCTTAGAAAATATGATGGATAAACACTTAAGTTTAGGGATAGGAAATAAATTTATTCATAATGTTATATTCACTGAAGTGGTATGTCTCTTGATTAGAATTAATGTTATTTAATTTACACACCTTCAGTCATCCCAAGATTATTAAGGGGACACTGAACAACATGGGTGGTCAAAACAAAATTAAAAAGCATTGTAAATATGGAAAGCTATTTATAACTTTAGAAGGTTCTAGCAATTTTAAATCCATGCAGTATGAAATGGGCAACATTGCCAGCATCATTACTGTTAAATGAGGGAACTAAATTCAAGTCCTGCTGAGACCCCCAGTTGGCATTTGGAAGTAACTGGGGACACACCTCCTTTTCTCATGCTTGGAGCAAGTGAAAAAAAAAAAGATCTCACTCATTCAAGTGAGTACTAAGTCATTTTATTGTACCACCCTTCCTCTCCTTTTTAATTAAAAAAAATTTTTACTGTTTTCTATCAGACATGTGGGGCATGCCAACTTACTTACTTAAATAGGACCACTCTCCTGGTCCACTAAGTCAGTCATTGCTTTCCACCATTTTTTCAAGGACTTCTGTCTTTGTGCACATCTGTTCACATCTTGAGTGTCACTACAGTGATTTTCAGCTTCAGTACCTCTCTGCTCTCACTTACCTGTGTGAACAGACTTTACTCTCACAGATCACAGTCTCTTTTCCAGTATTGTCTTCTAGTGACACAGATATTGGGTCCATGCCTAGATGGGCAGAGAGCAAGCCATATTTAAATAAAAAATTTACAAAGAATCGTAAAGTTATGAAAAAAGTTCTTATTTTTGCTCCTGTTCACAATCACAGCAGCCTGACAAACAGCAAATCAAAAAAATCCTTTTCCATTTTGTTAGAATTATATTCTCTGCCTGCAGGTGGCTCCAAAGGATAAAACAAAGCACAAAGGCTGCAGATGACCTTGGTATTCAAATCATATTAAGAAATACACAGTTTCAGCTTTGAGTAACTTCATTCTCTGTTTATCTCAGGCAATGAAACTGGCACAGAATTATTGCCTCAGCCACGGTTTCTGTTGAAAGGATGGTCCCTCTATCAAGTCAGGAGATGATGTTAAACACTGTCATGTTGGGGTTTTTTGGAATAGAGGGATTGAGTGATCTGAAAGGTGAAAGACGGAAGAGGGGGAAGAAAAAAAGAAGCACAGTCTGTTAAAAAAAAAAGAAATATACTGTGGGATAAAACTACAATAATTTGAAGACAAAATGTATGGAAAACTGCGAATGAGAGAATTATTTTCATCTATTCATCTCCAAGTTTAAACCTGGTAATGATCTATGTTAACAACTTCTCCCACATTTTTCTCATCTTGAACAGAATGAGTCAAAGAGATGGAAAGGGTACTGCAGTTTACTAGTACCAAAAAGAAAAGCTGTACTACTTTTCTTTCTGTTAGTTGAAAACAATAATCTTAACTGCAGAACAAAGTGTTTTACTGCGTGGCTGCAATGAATCCAGCTTTTCCATTATACTGCAACATATACTAACCAAGACTCTGACCCCCCATTTCCCAGGATTATAACCACACATTTTGATATTATAATGTAAAACAAATAAGAATCAAGCTCTACCAGCTCTGTGATATGGTGAAATCAAGTTGGTTTATTTTCTTCTTAAGAGTAATGAAATGTAGCTCAGATTCATTATACTATGACTATCAACTCTGTTTCATGCACGTTTTATAAAATAGAAAGTGGTCTACTTCTTCTTTGGTTAATTATGTTAGTATACTTCATAAGTGAAGACAGAGAGGGAAAAGTTAGGTTCACTTAGGAAAATAATACATGTAATAAATGCTTTGAACTACCCTGTAACAACCTGAAAAAGAAGCCAATGTTATCATCTTATTGACTAGACTAATGCTGTTGGACTTTGAAACAATTAAACATTAGCATCATTCCTTCTGGAAGAGTTTGAAATATTTCATCCTGCACGCGCTCTTAACTGTTATATCTTTCAAATACTTTCTAAGAAAAGCACACTCACAAAATTTTTTGAAATAGAATTTCAGGGCTTTAAAAAGCCTGCTTTTATACATCAGCAAGTGTACCACATTTTTATTGAACAGTACACATTTTATAGTGATGTTTAGGTCAGTTAAACGTTGTTAATTACAATTTTATTCTATCTTTAAGGCAAAAAAATAAAGTAGAATATTGCCAGTTACTAAAATGTAAAAGCTGTCATTCTCCATGGTCATTTGCTCGATAATAAAATTCACAGATGTGCTCACAGTATTAATATAAAAAAATTCTTATCGTTATAGCTCCTATTTTCAGTCAATGAGGAAAATTAGAGATCTGTTATTTCAATAGACTGAAATATAAACTATTCATGTATATTCTTTCATCAGTGTATGCACTTAATTCCCATTATTTTTATTGGCAGTAACACATGACTATTTGAAGGCACAATAAACTCCATAAAGTGCAATTAGCTGCTCAGTTTTGCTAGCATCTTTCTACTCCAATATTTTAAAGTGCCTCCTCAACACTCAGAATTTCTCCCACTGTGCAGTGGCAAACTAATGCCCAACTTGCCAGACTAATGCTGATTGTTAGCGAAAATGGAAAGAGAGAAATTAGTCTTTTCCAGAAGTGTATTCTCAGCCAAATTCTGTTTGGCTACAGATTTGTGTAGGTCAGGAACAAGTGCAATCTGCACTCCCACGTATTTGATGGAGGAGGACAAGGATATTTCCCTTGATTCTCACTCAAGTAATAGGATTTCTGGAAATAAAGGCACTTGCTCCTGACCACCTTTAAGTTACTGGGAGCCAAACCACTAAACAGCAGTCAAGACACAAGAAGCTGTTTTTCTCCATGGGGGCTGATTCAGAGTTAGGCACACTGATTTTCTCAAAGTGGGTTCTGCGATAGCAAGGCTTTGCTACACTCTTAACATTAAATAAAATAGGAAATGCCTGTTAACAATCACATAGCCTAAGAAAATAATTCTGACAAAATTAATAAATACAGTTTCTCAAAATTAAAATCTCACTCCCTCTGCTGAATAAAAGCACAGCCAGTGAGAGAGTAGACACAAGCCCTGCCTCTCCCTCTGCTCTCACTTAACCCCTTCGTCAGGGATCTGGGAAATACCTGGAGCTCCTCAGCTGCCACGCAAGCCAACTAATTTTGCAGGCATGCCAGGGAAAGATCCTAAGCCTTCAGGCAGCTTTGGGCTTGTGTAGAGCCCCACTCTGCCATCTTTGCTACCCACAGTGGCGGCAGGATTGCACAGCTGGGTCGGTCAGGCAGCAGGCTCTGCCCTTCCACCACTGGGGGTTAGATGGGCTATGGAGACACCCAACATGCAGGGGTTAAAGAACAACCCTGAAAGGGTGTCCCAGCAGGATTCAGCAAAAGGTGTTAAAGTAGTTACTGTCACACCAAATCATGCTGACAAATTTTTCTTGGACAGAGAAGACCGAGAATATTAAGCCACATTGAAATAAAATAGCCATAAACAAATCTTCCACTAATGAAAAGTTCTAGAGGGAGAGGAAAGCATGTGCCTGGAGGGGAAGAGAGAACAGACTCATCATGTTTTAAAAGTGACACAGATAAAGTCTTCACCCATATCTAATAGTGTAATAGCAGAATGCTCTTTAAAAATGCTGTGTACTTCAGCTACGTGGGATTCGCCCCGCTCGGCTTTCGGCACTTACCAGAGGCACCTATTCCAGCAGCGCAGTAGCCTCAGGCTCTCTCTTTTGGAGAGAGGCGCCTCCAGGCAGCAAAGCGCGCTCTGGGTGGAGATGTGCGCCACAGCCTGCTCTCACAGTGAGAAAAGCACAGGTAGCAGCGGAACTGGCAGAGAAAACACAGAGGTTACAGCTCCTTGCAGAGCAGCACAGGGAGGCAGCCGGCTGGACTGCACTGGTCACCAGTCAGCTGGGAGCCACTGGGCTTGCACGTTCACCAGAGCAAGGGGATTGCAGAAATGGAAAGGACAGAGAAACTCAGCACAGGGACCGTGAGGAGAGGGGGAGGAGAGATGGAGGAAACAAAACTCATCTTGGAAAGATGCATGCTGCTGTGGCTGAGGAAAGGCGGTTTGGGTGGGTGGCATTCCACGTGAGAAATAACTCAGGAAGGAGCAAAGCAGGAAGAGACCTGGAGGAGGCTGTCAGTCAGCAGGCCAAGAGCTACAGATCTGAAATAACATCAGCCACCGACACAGGCCAGTGAAGGTTCTGAGCTGCAGAACAGCCTGCCTGGCTCAAGCAAGTTCCACTGCTCCCCAGTGTCTTGGGATGACCTTATGATGTGTATCCCATATCGCTGCCTATGCCCAGAAATTAATTTTTGTGCCTTTCTATGCCTCTAAACTGAGCCTGAGAGGGGGAAGGAAAAAACTGAGCAAAACTTTCTCAAAGCAGTCTGCACCTTGTTCAAGGTCACATAAAGATAGCAGGTTTTTTCCCCCCAGCTGCGGCAGGGGAGCGAGGAAGCACCCGGCTTGCTGCTTTCCAGTCAGCTTTTGGCCAGTTGTTTTCAGTTTCTTGTTCTCTGGAGAGAGACTGAGAGTTGGACTTTGCTTTTCCTTCTCTGGAATTCCGGATTTTCTCCCTTTTCTACTGGACTGCTTTCAACCTCAGAGCACATCGGGAGGACTTTCCACCGGGCACAGAGGGCCTGGCCCTGGGCCAAGCCCCAGCTCCGAGGAGACCAAAGGGAGGACTCGAACACTTTCCCAGGTTTTTCCTCCACAGCGAAACAGTTTATTATTTAGCCTTATTTTCCTTTTCCCGTGTGTTTGGTAAATAAATAGTTTTATCTCCTTCACTTTCCTTTGAGGAAAATTTACTTTTTCCCGAACCTGGGGGGGGGGGGGGGGGGGGGGGGGGGGAAGGGGTGGTTGTGCCTTCTCTCAGAGGATTTATTTCTAAATTTGGCCAAACTGGAACACCCACCACATGGATCACTGCTCCAGCTTCACATGAGGCATTCAGCTTCAGGGCCTACATTTGCAACCAGCTACAGGCAGACTGGTGAGAGTGGCGACAAAAGCAGCAGGGATTAGCATGGGATTTTCAAGGAAACAGTCAACATTAACTTAAATTTGTCTGTCATGAAATGATTTAAGTGGGAGATATAACACTGACCCATGTTTGTGAAGGGATAAAAGAAAAAAATAAACAAACAAATAATGCATTTAGACTGTGGGTAAGAGGAAAAAAAATAAGTATTGGAACAACTTCCTACAGATTTATCTGCTCAGCACAAACAAACCCTGCTGGTTTGTATGTGCTCCCATCACTGTGCTATCTTAGGAGCAGTAAGCTCTGGAATAGACTCCCCAAGGAAAAGAGAGCCTTTATCTCACTGTCAAGAACTTAAAAAAAAATGCCACAGGTTGCAAGGACACCATGAGAGTAAAAAACAGTAGGACTACTATAAAAGAGGTCCTAGACCACATCACGGGCTAGGACTTTGGTATCTAGAGTCATTATACAAAGAATAAAATTACTTCATTCTTACACACTGGCTGTGCCAAAGCAGGCTGTAAATAAATGGCAATGACATTCCTGTTAGAGCACACTGATCAATTACTTTTGGGCAGAGAAATGATCAATAGACTTGGACAATCACTTCTGTGTGGAAATGGTGCTCACTTTCATCAAAAGGAAGGCAAATGACAGTGAAAACTCCAAAAATGACACAAAAGGTAGAATTTAAAGGAAATTTCACCCTTGCACTATGGAAAGAGATAGTAAATCTCAGTGTGAAGTGGGTACCTTGACTGTCATTTTTGTCTGAGAAAACCTCTTCCTGACTCCCTGAAGTATGTCAGTACAGGTGTTATTGACAGGTGAACATAGTAAGGGGTATGCACTTGTCTGAACAAATGCTAGTAAGGAAAAAAAATGAAGAACAGACTCAGAATGGTCAGAAAGACAGAGAGATGGTAAGGAAATAAATTTCTAGAAATAATTAGTTCTGAAGCACTCGATAATTTAAAAGTTGTGGGAGAAGGCTGTCTGTGCAGCTGTACTACAAAAATCTGAGGTGCAAGGTGCTCCACATTAAATCTAAATTAATTAATGATAGATTTTCAAAGAAATAGTATGGAGGAGAGAGGGGAAAACAGCAGTGTGTGTGCCAGTGAGCAAGTCTGGAATCCCTAAGACAAGAGTAGATCGTGTTTGGGATTACAAACACAGGAAGTAGCACATGATTAGTGGAAGTATCCAAATGTATGTTTTAGAAACCTATTTCAGACAAAACGAATCAAAGAGTTGGATTTAACTCTCTGGAGAGTGCTCAGACAGTTGGACAGGTCTACAACTCTAATGTACACACAGAAAAGAGATTGTAGTTACAGATCCACTCATATGGATTTCTAATAAAGGGTGAAAAATCTGAAGATAGGTTCCCTTGTTTTGCTCTAGCTGCTGAAAATGTGGGCACATGTATTATTAATGGTTAAGACACACAGGCTGAGTAAAAGTTGGACCCTGGGGAAATGATGAACATCATTCAGACACATGCAAAGTCAGCATTAGTAATGACTTTGGTGGAATACAAACCTGTTCCAGTGCTCAGTGCCAATGGCACTGTTATGAAAATAAATAATTTTCACCCCTGAGTAGCAAAGGGCTTTCTGTAACACTTTACATATTTTTTTTTTTTCCCCTCATCAGAGAATAAAAAGGATTTTGATAATTCCCAGGAAGGTCAAACATCATGAAATATTTGCCTGCTAGTGCAAGTATTTAACTGAGTTAAATAATGTCTGGTCCTTATTTTAATTCATACTAATTTCACCTGAAGACTCTACCCCTTTAATCCCACAGATGGAAGGAGGAAGAGAGATACAAAATGGGAAGGTTTTTGGCCAGGGT
Organism: Corvus cornix cornix; assembly: GCF_000738735.6. Lineage (NCBI taxonomy): Eukaryota > Metazoa > Chordata > Aves > Passeriformes > Corvidae > Corvus > Corvus cornix. The sequence continues at coordinate 88,019,246 of NC_046333.1, forward strand.
GTTTAATGTTAGACTTCTATTCCTACACCTTTGCAGCAATAACAATGCCTTCAGGCTATGGCACTTCATGCTATGGAGAGACATTAGTCAGTAAATTTCCACATCTGTCTGTTCTCTCCATCCTGGAGCATCCACTTTATGATTGCACATAGGGAGTCATTATCTACTCTCTGCCTACCCCAGCAACAAGTTAGGAACGCCCCCCAGAGCTGCATATAACAGATTGGGCTTTCATTGCCCACAGCCAGCACAGAACTTGTCCCTGAAGTCCCAAGTAAGTCCCAAGTAAGCATGCACAGCATTCAGTAGTTTGGTGGGTGCATGCAGGTGTCCCTGCCTAGAAGTCTGACACCAATAAAGAAGGGAAGGAAAGGAAAGGATATTGTTTACTAACCTTCTGCCTGAATGACCATAATTTTTTGCTTCAGATCAATTGAGGGATTCACAAGACACAACCTTGGCTCCTGCTTCTGAGTCATGCAGACTCCATTCTGGTTTACAACCATCCAGTTTCGGTCATACAGCAAACCCTGGCTTCCTACCGGCCATTCTGTAACCTGGGAAGGCATTAGGAGGGGGTACAAGGGTTTAAAAAATGTTAGCTGCATTAATAAATTCATGCTGAAAAGAAAAGAGAGGGGAAAGAATCCATTTACGACACTCATTGAAATCAGGAAAGCTTTTGCAAGCCAATGTCAGCTTTTTATGAGAGAAACCTTGATTGCAAATGAAAGATAAAGATATCACTGCACAAAGCTGACAAAACAAAATCAAATTACTCTGATTTGTTACATATTATCATACCGTTTAACAGAGCTATAAGAATAAAGAATCTCTGGAACACTCTGAAAACTGTCTTTAATTTTATACTCGTCCATTTTTAGGATCTGTTTCCCCAGCAATTTTTATTTAACTTAACAAAGTACAGAAATTTTATGGGATTTTTATGAACTAAGGCAAAACCAAAGAAACAGCAGAAAAACTGTGAAATTCAAAATTCTGTTTTTCATAAAATGGGACCACTTTATCAATTAATCCATCTGAGAAAATCTCCACCACTGAAGCTTCTGGTTTAGCTGGGAGAATAATAGTTTCTTTAGATCCCCTAACAAAAATACACATTGTCTTCTTTGCTATCTGTTCTTCCACTACTTCTGTAACACTCTTTACATTCAATAGCCCATACAAGCATATTGTCCTTGCTTTCACATACATTTTTCTGGTGAAAAGAACATCTGTTTCTGATGCTACACAGATGGTAATCTTGAAATCCAAAAAGAGAGCAATTTTAGTAATGCCTTTGGGTGACATTAATATCTGCTTTCTTCTCCAGAATGTTAAAATATTAATACCATTCTTGTAATATAAAGCTGGCCATTTAAACATATTCTTCAGCTCACGTATGCTTTCTAGTCACAGTTGAATATGGAGAAAAGTTTACAGCTGAACTTGGTTGAATTCTTATAGAAAAGCTGAGTACATCTCACATGAATTAGCTGACAAAAGACTTTTTTGAGTAAAAGATATGTCAAGCACAGCCTGATGCTCTGAAGTAAAGCATGTCTGGAAGTACTGGTTAGATTAATTAAAAATCACATTTTTGTTTATCATATGATCAACCCAAAACTTGACAGAACCCAAAAGATCTCATTCTTAAAAACTTTTCCTGTGTTTATAAAAGCCTGCAGCAGCAGTTTGACACTGACAGTCTCACTATAGAAAGCTGGGGGCAGGCATGCTAGAACTGAAAATTTAAAGCACCAAAGCTTAACTCAAAATAATTTTGCCACAGTGCTACCAATTATATTGAATACAGAAAATGAAAAAAAAAAAAAAGAAAAGAAATGTGTTTTATCAACCTACTTCATTTATAATATTATTTGGCAATTTTTTTATGCAAGTGTGGATGAAAAATTCAGTGATAAATAGAAATTTTGAGTCTGACAGGGTCATCTGAAATCACATTATTCAAGTACCTCAAACTGTCAGCACCTCAGTTATGTGAACCTTTGCCCTGTCTTTTTTAGGAGAGGAAGCATAACCCTAAGACTGCAATATCAGCTGAAGAACACACTTTTGTTCTTAGTGGAAATTATTCTTTGGAGAGACCAGAATTTTTGGTTATCCTGTATAATTAGACTACAAAATGCATTTGAACAGCTGGTGATCATCTCAGAGCTGCAAGAATTTCCTGCTAACAAATCTCCCTTCCAAAAAAGAAGATCATTAATTGGTAATACATCCTCCTATGAATCCAACAGATCTTTACAGGATTTGCAAGATATAGAGAGCAGAATAAACTAAAAAAGCAGAAAAATAGAAAAAGAGCACAAAGGTTCTTAGTTCCCTATTGTAACATTCCGTTGTTTTGGTTCCACTTCAGGATAGCAATCTTATTCAGGAAATAGCTTAAGTGTTTTCTTACCCCTTCATGGAAGGCAAGAGGTTTAATGAGCAAAACAAAACCTCTCTTTAGTCAGAGCTTCAGGTAGTTCTTACATGCTGACAGGCACTAAAGGGTAAGCACAGCTAACTAGGTAGCAGATATTTGGATACAATCAACACCTTCCACTCAAAATACCTCTGACAGGTCCAAAATAATGGTGACTAACTCCATGCTTCACTCACATCACAAATGTGATGCAGCACGTGACTAGAGGTCCCCAGCCCTTTTTCGCCCTTCCGCTGGGTATTTGCCATTGTAGTGAGAGTCACACACATACCCTGCAGTGAGTCCCTGTCCTCTCATGGATGCCCTCTGTGCACTGTCAAGTGCCCAACTCCCTCTCCACTTTTCAGTTCACTGTATTGCACATGTTGCTAGGACTCTGCTAAAGAAAGTTGCAACAACAAAATAACTGTGTGCCCTGCCTTGGATGGAGAGTCACAGACAGCTCTGAACAGCCAGAGCTGACTCGTTGCTAATACTGACAGTGGAGATGAGCATGGAAGAACACACTCATTTCTTTTCTCAGCATGTAGGCCTGTGGCCTGTGCACAGCATATCCTGCCCTTATTTCAAAGAGGCTGAAGGGGTTGTTAAATGAAGTAAAATAGAGCAGGTTAGCATACGTGGCAGTGAGCAATACTGCATTGTATGAAGTTGCCTGGCCATCTCTGGCTCCTGAGACAAATTAAAAGTGGGAGGACAGAAGAAGAGCAGGGAGAGCATGGTTTTACTGATGGATACCGGCATACATGTTCATTCCAAGCATGGCAGGGGATGATGCATTCCAGCATCATTCAATATAAGGTCTTCTCTACCTGTCACAAGGATCATTGCATAATACAGCCAATACTTGGGATTGTCCTATCTGCTTTAGTCCACCTTTTCTTATCACAAAATAAAAATATCCACCGCAAAAACAGGTGGGGTAGTTTGGTTGTTTTGTTTTATTTCAGAATTTTCTGTAAAACATTTTGGGCTGCATTTCTCCCATAGTAACGGGAGTAACGTCACCATGAAGGCTACCACAGTTTTTGAACACATTAAAGGAATCACTAAAAAGGCTTTAAATTATCTAAGTTTAAAAATATTAGTGGTCTTACATACACTTTATCCACTGATCACTAGGAATTTGCATTGTATTTTAAATTAAAAGCTAGTTTGTCTTCTCTGTTGAGATGCAATTTTTTATACTCTGAAATCTACTGCAAGAATAATAAAGTTATTAATTAGTTATTAGTTTAAATTCCTAAACTCTTTCACTAGGAACATTGCATTATATAATTATGCAAAAGTCATTGACATGAGAGATGTTCCTGTTTAAAAATGCATGTTTAAAACACATTTTTATGTTGGAAAAAAGAAAGTGGTCTGGAATAGAGGTTACTCCTCTGCTTTTCTCCATTAAATAAAATAATTGTAGGGAAGAGAAAACACATTTGAGAAGTTGAGTTAGAATATTCTGCCCTCTGCTTCCTGCACCATGTGTACAAAATCCATGGGACAACTGTGGATAGGGATTGTCCTGTGGCCAGGAACAATCTATAAAATGCTGCAGAAACCACCCGACCTGCAGTGAGCTGACAATCTTCATGCCAAGTTTCATCCTCCCAGCTGCCAAAGCACCCTGCACTCTCATTTTCTCTGGAGGTCAAGAACCTCTCATATTAAACCACTTAGAATAGAACAGAGAAATCAGAGTTTAGGAGAGGAGGAGATTATGTGACTCTAAAGAGGAGATCAAACAGCTGTGAGTTTGCACTCACATCCTCCTCAAGTTTGTCCTCCTGCCACTAATCATCTATCCTGCAACCAGCAAATCAGTGGGCAGATTTCACTGGCAGATGGGCTGGGTCCTGCACACATGGTTAGGTGGAATTTTCCACTGTGCATATTATTTTAGGAAAACTCAAGTGATCATGTAGTTACAATAAAGCCTAGTTACTACACATGCTAAAGATCTGACCTCCCATACCAGCTGGAGGCCTGCACTTGAACCTACAGATCTATGGGCTTCCGGTCTCAAGTATCAAAGTATCACAAGGTGAATGAATTTTCTATAGCTCAGTATTTGAAGCACTTTTACCTTCTCACATCGGCTAGCTGAGAGTTACCCTATAACTGATAAACATGGAGATCAAATTTTTAATTGGGAAAATACTGTTCTAAATTTCCAGGAACTACAAAGCATCTAAAGCTATTTGAGATTTAGAACAAGACACTGAATTTCAATTCTTGGATTCCAATCAAAGACTAAAGAAACTACAAGCTACATGATTACTACTTCAGAAGTTTATGAGTTTCCTGAAGTAAGGAGATAATATAATGCTGAGTGTGAAGTCTGTATGAAAAAGACCACTAAACAAATGGCAAAAGAATAGTTTTGCATATGATTCAGTCTTTTCAAGATAAAGACTTAAGATTCTGGTATAATCAATATTTTAGAAGGCAAAATGATTTTCAGGATTTGATTCCATTTAATTGTGGTAATCTTTCCTCTCTAGCATGCCTTGCTTCAAACTCCAGTCCATGTGGCATGCATTGTTTTCCTGTTTCAAGGTTATACAGGCTGAAGTTTCAGTAATGACATATAAAGACATATATGTATATATGGCAGCCATGGCTTCCTATTCTACTCTTACCCATTGGGAAGAGACTAAGCCACTTGGTGATTTAGAATGGGATTAACTGAGTTTTAAAGTTCATTTTACAAATGGTGGTCTGTAAGTTGGCATTTTTACCTCTTCTATAGGCAGACAATGAAATTGGCAGATCTTTCACATACTGGCTATAAACATATGACAGGTCTAGAAATGCCAGTCAGACTTTTGGGAAGAAAAATCATGAAGAAAGTCTGGTGGACAGGAAGACGGTCACAAAAGCAAACATATTTTTTGTGGGGATTTACGTCAATATGAAAAAACCCATGAAAGTTAAAATACTCTTTTGACTTCAATTCCTGGCCTGGTGTCCCAATGCAGTAAAAGCTCTTTCCCAGTGGATTTGTTTGGTCAACTTCTACTGTGCTTTCATATGTCCTCATGTATCTCTTATGAACCACATGGAAACCATGTGGAAATGCAAAAAATTAATTTTTAAGAAGACGAGGGGAAGAGCTAAATGCTCTTTATAGTGAAATTCGAGTCCCTTCCAATACCTTACACTAAATCGAGTATTTATTTAATTTTCTGTTACTCTTTGGCAATACAGGCTCTAACAGTACTTAGATTACAGTGTTCTAATGGAGCTGAGGCTTTGTCATAAAAACAAAATCAAAACAGACTTCAAAAATTACTCTAGACATGCAAAATTAAACCTCATAATGTAGTTGCAGTTTTTATATCTATTTTTAAATTATTCAGATCAGCTAGTGTTAGCTGCATAATCCAAGTTGCCTTGGATTCCTCTTGCAGGCAATGAAAAGAAACAGAAATATCCAGGAACAATTTATTTCTTCTACTGCAGATGCCTATTGTACGATAAAATAAAATAAATAGCATATATAATAAATAAATAAATAAAATAAATAAATAAATAAAAAGCAGGTATCCATCTCTCACTGCTTACAGAACAGTGTCTAACTTTTAGAGGTGGAAGCTGAGGTAAGGTGAGCCCTGTTTTCACTCTGGGCCCATTAACACATGCCTGGCACAAGCACTATGCATGAGGCATGGGGATTTCCTCCCCCCATATAGAATTCCAGTCCTGTTTGCCAGAGAGTACCAGGTTTGTGTGAATTTATCACCTAGAGCTGTTTCCCCTCATAGAGCTTGAAGAGGAGAAACCCAGCTCAGCTTGTGGGGAAACATAAGCTTTCTTTCATGCTGAGGTATGTCTTACCTGCTCCTGGGCACAATCACTTCAAAGCCTTCCCAGTGCTGAATGTTGTGGCATGTATCTCACAACACCAGTCTGCATGTCAAAAATAGAATTTAACCCAAAGGCATCTGAATACTGCCAACATATTTCAGCAACTTCTATACTGGGCTTCTGTAATACAGCTATAAAAACTGCAACACTTAAACAAAGGTTAAAAAATTTTCACATGAAATGGGCAATTAATTTGATTTTCTAAACAGTTTGATCTAGTAGGAGGTTAATAAGGGGTGGAAATAGTTTTTTCGAGTCTCATTTAATGCTCAGGATTGTGCCTCTGAATTAAAGACATCATAAGCCAACCCAAGTTTAAAAATACAGATGTTTTGCTGATCATTTAATAGTGTTTAATTGCCCAACCTCTCTGCATTGAGAAAGAAAAAAACCGAAACATGATCAAATCAGCTGAAAAACCCTATTTGAAATGCAGGGGATTCATCATTGGATTTGACCCCAATTTTCTCTCAGATGTTAGACACTGACCTACACCAGTAAGTTTTCGCAGAGAAAGTTATACCATTATTGATATTCATGAAATCACTTCCCAGTATGGTACTAAGCAGAGCAACATTCTAGGTCATGTGTGGGCCATGCACCTATTTCATCATGCATTATTTAAAAAAAAAAAAATGTCACAGCTAAGGTGATGATATTATTAACTTGGTAAAAAAGCAATTAAAATTTTCAAAGAGTGAACTTTCAAATAGTGCAGCAACACTTAAATGTCATATTTCTGTTGCAAATGTATTTTTAATGATAACATTTCTTTGTAATGTAAATCAGCCGCCTCTCAATTATAACATGTTAATCAAGTTATTTCTCAATTGCTGCCTACCCATCAATGCCTACGAGTCCATCAGATGTCATTCTGTAAAAGCATACTAATTATTTGATTATATTTTAGTCAAGTTTTGCAAAACCAACTATTTTCTTCAAGACAGCATATTATGTGCAGATTTGCCTGTTGTGGGGGAGGGGAGAACAGAAGACACATCCCCCTGCCCTGTACCTTCAGCCCAATTGAAAATCCTTCAAGGTAGCCTAACATGTAGGACTTGATCCCAGAAACTGGAAAAAAGGAAGCATGGGTACCCACACACTGCTTCCTACTATCTCATGCACGTGTGTCTGAGGAAAAACAAAAGGCTGAGCTGAACAAATGCTTCCAAATAGTTCAAAGCACGTACCTCAAATGCAGAGCAGGATTTGATTGGGTAGAGGTAAATTTTGGTGACAGTGATGGGCTTGCCACCTTTCCTACATGTTGGCACTGCAGTCTCAGAAACAGCTGCCCTTATGCTTTCTGCCTCAGGCTCCAGTGGCTGCCAGCTGCCAGTTGTCTCTGTCTCAAATGGATTATTCCTGAGTTCTCCGTCCGAGACTTGCAGTATTGGAGACAATTTATCTGCACTGTTAAAAGAAAGGTGCTCATCTGGAACAGACTCTGTCATCAGCTTTGTAACAGACTGGAAAGGAATCTCAGCATCCGATTTGGAGAGTCTGGTGGCTATGATGAAATTCAAAAATGTCTGTGCATCTTCAAAAGAAGACATGTAGCCAAAGGATATTCTCACAGAACCAGTGGGACGTCCATCGACTAGGTCTATATTATCTCCACAGACATGGCCAGCCTAGTTTGAAGTAGGAAGAAAACCAGAGAGCTGTCATGAAGTTTGCTTTATTTCTCTCTAACTTTACCTAGTTATTAGTGAGTATCTTAATTCTAACCCAAAAAACTATTGTAAAAAATACAAGATTAACTCATCAATACAGAAAGAAAATGGAGAAAAACCCCACAATCATCTTATGATTTACTCAGACTCCGAAGAAAATAATTTTGAGCTGCTTGTCGTATCCTACTCTAGGGGAAGAGATACTTCTCAAGACATATCAAGACTCCCTAAAAGGTTGTATGTCCCATGATTGTTAGCTAGGACAATCCCCAGGCATATTCCAGTCTCACCTGCCTAGTTCACTGGGATTTAAACTGTGATATTATGTTCAGATAAGTGAACAAAGCATGAGACAGATGATTTTTCTGGGGCAGTTTTCTTGATATTCACTGTCAGAAGAGTTCCATTTTATACCATCAGTGGCTTATTCATGGCTTGCGTTAAACAGTCCAAACAGCAGAGAACTAACTCATCTGGGATGTCAGCAAAGCAAAGACTTGAATCTAGAGCTCAGACATCCAAAGTGACATTGGAATACTCATCATGTCTGTCTTGTTGATCCAGTCAACTCATTGCTTTCAGGATGGAGAGAACTTGTCTTTCCTCTAACACTTCCTCCTTTGAAGAGCACAAGTTTCCACTTGAAAAACTTTTGCTGAAAAATTCCTTGATTGCCCTATAGTGACCTCCATGAAGATACACATGTTAATATGTCTCTCATACAAGACTCTACGGAAAACTCTCCCTTAAGAGCAAAAGTTTCTCATTCTTTAAGTGAGTCAGTGAGTGCTGCCACTCACCACCAGTGAAGCAAGCTAGAGTCCATCCATTTAATATCTGCTCACCAATGGACATAGGATTTAGTCCTAACTCAGCATCCTATTCCCTAAGTGCAGCAGCTGTTGGGTTTTTTCCTCAGAATTTAATTTATTTACACATTTCTGTTACATTAAAAATGGAAGTGTGAATAGTTTATTTACATGAGGCCTTTCCTTAAGCAAGAAATGTCACAGTACAGTGAACACAGATGCCATTTATGCAAGGAGAAATAAAAACCCTACATCTATGTCAAAGCATGCAACACAGTAGTAAATATTTTAATGCAGTGTGATGTAGGTTTTATCCTTGACAACAGAGCAGAATCAACATTTGCAAAATTAGGTTGCATCTGTTAATATACCCTTCTGTAACCCTTCTGGCAAGTATTGCTTGATTGACTGAGGAGAGAGGTTCCTACTGTGCAAATAAGTGAACGAGCTCCTACATAACATTCTAAGAAAACTAACCACACTTCTCCAGGGACCCTTGAGGACAGAAAGTCCTCCCTCACAGCCATTTTATCATGTAAATCTTCATCAGGGAAGGAAGAATACAGACAGCGCCCTGGGAAAATGTGAAACTGAAGTATATGTGCAAATGATGTGATAAAAGATGTCTTCCTCTATGCAGTAATGTTGTCAATAACTCATCCTGATCTTTCTCAAGGCACTGATGGGAATGGAATGTCCCAAAAAAATGACTGTGTAACTGTACCACCTCTTTATACAACCTTTGGCAGATTAAGTGTCTCTCCATAAATTTAACTTTGGCCTATCCCCATGTAAATGATACAGATCTAAAAGAAGTCACTCACTCCTTAGCAAAATCCTCCTTGTATAAGGAGACCTAAGAGCATTGCAGGTAGTTATTTGGCATTTTTCACTTCAGTAGAAGGGTAGGCTCTTTTTTGCTTTCTCAGAGGAGAGAGCTTCCATGGTAAATCAAATCACCATTTTGCCCAGGAAGTTTTTAAAGAACTGCAGCAGCCTTTAAGTACTTGTGCTATCAGTCCTGCATGTAAATGTGTTTGCAAAATTATCTATATGTCTCTGTGAATTTATGAGGGAGCTATAATATGATTACAGCCATTAGATTTTTCTTTTTTTACCTTTTGAAGAACACCATTAATAAAATTTTTGATTGTTCTGAATTAATTTACTGTAATTTCAAACTCTGACAAATATGCAGACAGGAAGCCTCCTCCACTTCACTGTAATACATCCTGCTATATATCTTTTAATGATAGCTTATGGAAAACATTAGTAATCTTGAAAACAGTCTTTACACTCATATTCTAACAACCTAACACACCAGTAACCTAAGTAGATGCCATCTAAATTTACTTCATTCTCTGAGATTCACTGTGTATTTGCCTTTATTGTTTCCTGTCCAGTTTGCACATGTATTTTAAACTGTAACACCCAATACCAATAGGTCTACACGACTTGAACATTATTATGTACAACAATTAATTAAGCATACTTAAAGAAAAATATGAGAGGAATTGTCCAGGAACTTCTGTTCTTCTGGAAGTCTGGATGTCATGCAATTCCAAAACCAAAAAGAAGCCCCAACTTCCTATTTTCCAATGAAATAATAACAAGCAACACATACTTCTCTGGGTCCATCAAATGATTTTGTTTCAATACCTTATTTCAATGAACTGAATTTCAGTTAATTTAGTTCTTTAACAAGGCAAGTGATTTTAAAGTTCATAGAAAGCAAATCAAATTTGTAAAGTCACAGAGACTCAAAACTGTGGGACATGATACACTTACTTTAGCTTTTAAATTTTTCTAATCAGATGTAGAAACTAACCTGCAGGTTCCTTTGGATGTCCTCATTGCTTATGTCCAAATGCATCTGGCAGGCTCCCGTGTTACAGAAACAGCCTGTGCGAACATGTATGTTGTGGAGACTGGCCATGCTGTCCACCTTCCCAATTCAGCAGAAGATATAGGAGAAGAAAGAAAAATAGATATTTTAAAGTTGTGGTCAACAAGATACAATGTTTTAAAGGTAGAAATCAATGGAGGTAAATGGTGTCTCTAAACAATTAACAACTTACTGTCGCTTTTACCCTTCACATACAGATTTAGTATTTTTCAACTTTGTTATTTCAGCTAGAAGAACACAGTGGTAGAAGCAGAGATGTCTACCTTAGCACTGAGAGACTACTACACACAAAACACCCATTCAGGTCTCGATCCTGTAAATGCCAGTACATCTGCTGAATTTTCAATCTGTGAACAGGTTTATTCACATCAGTACTGCTCATTACAGACCTGCAGCCAGGTGTTACTCGGTGTCTTGACAGAGCCACCACCTGCAGCTGCATCTGAAGAGACTGAAGAGAATCCTGGGGCACCTTTTCAGGTAGCTAAAGAAAAGCTTGTGCTCCAAGAATCTGAAAATGTAAGTCCTCATTATAGAAACTGAGGGCATCTGTGGGATTTTGGCACCCAAGTGCCGGAAGGATCAGCCCCTCAGTAAGCAATAGCATCTGCCAGGACAGGGAATGAACTGGAATGTCTCCTTGTGTCTGGCACATACAACCCCCCAGTCTACCAAGTCCCTGGTGCATTTCTTCCTTGTGCTGTTAGGTATTACACCACTTCTTCATCATCCCATATAAATAATGAATGGGCAGAAATACAATACTTGATGACAAACTAGCATGAATAAATGATGGGAAGGAATGAAAATGATGTGCAAAGAGAACAGAAGAACATGCTCATATGTGCCTCAGAAGGAGACATATATATGCATGCACTGGGAGGACAGCACTGCAAGGGATACGGATTGTCAGGGTTTCATAGCACAGCGCAAGGCAAGCGCACCACAGGGATCCTCTTAGCACAGCTAAGAAACCATGGAAGCTCACTGCAGGGACCTGGAAATGCTTTATATTGATTTCAAAAAGCAACAGCTGCAGCTGATAAGATTAGTTGAGCTAACACCAGTTATTTGGAAAAATGATAAACATTCCTGGTGAAGACTGCAAGAAAGGACAGCCAAATGTATGAAATCTGACCCCGTCTCTACCACAGGCTCCCAGAACAACCTTGCACAACTTGCATTAACCCCTCTCTGCTTCTGCTCCTTTTCTATGGAAAGAGAGCTGAGAGCTCTGTGAATGACCACCCTGCAGATTCAGGAGACTCCACTGTACCACTGACAGAATCCTCCATGCACGAAGCTCCGGCTCAGCTGGATGCACAGCAACAGCTCAGCCTAAAGGGGCAGGAAAGGGAGTGTCAACCAACTCATACTAACCACTTTCCTAACTGTGAGCTCTTGCTTAGTCTGAGGTATCAGTATAAATGTTCAACATAGCTTCTGTAGCTGGCTAAACCTCTACTGGCTTTTATTATTTTTAACATAAATTCCCTCTGCACAGGATAATGGCCCGATACATATACCAAACACTTTCTGGTATAATTCCATCTATCCTCTGTCTTGACATATCAATCTTCTATCTTCTGACATCTCTAACTGTGTAAGGTGCCAAGCACCTTTAAAGTCACTATCTCAGCAGCTGGAAAAGCCAAGCATTCTGTAAGAGCTTACTCCATGCTGAAGTAATTCAACCTAAATAGTATTTAGCCCTGCTAAAAGCAGTTCAAACAGAGTTCTTATTCTTTTTTCATGTGTGGGGCACAAGGGTCTCAGCACAAAAATGTGCTGTATCTACAAAGACTCTACATTGCTGTAGTGCACAAGTTCTCAAGTTCACATTTAAATATGTTCTGCACCACCAGTTCAGTTCAAATTCGTTCAGTTCTCCAACAGAGATATAATCAAAATAACTCCATATATACAGACTTGGAAAGCAGAGAATACAATTAGCTCCAAGATCCCTGTTGATGATTAATGCCTTGGAGAATATCTTGTGTTTAAAGCACGTTTCTAAATTGAAGTTTTAGTAAAAGGCATCTGTTGAGAGAGACTGTTGTAGTGTCTCTAGCTTTGTTTTGTCAGAAGACTTCAATATGGGAACAGTGACATTTTCTTGACGTCTTTTTTCATTTAGATGAGAACAGTTGTCATTCTGCCGTAGCATGGTTTGTCATGGTGCTAGTGACTTGTGGGCGGATCTGTCATTCTGTTAATGATGACAAGCAAGGCAAAAATCATGACATATATCACTACTGAAATCGTACAGTTTGGGCTTATTTACTCAGTATACAAAAAGCCTTAAAATATATAATCTTTTTACTATTAATACTTTTTAAAAGAAATGTTCCTGGGGCAGCCTTTTAAATCAAAATGTATATGGTGTAATGAAGTTTCCATGACACATCTTCAAGGAATTACAAACAAGATTTTTAAAATAATTTTTTAAATTTTGTCAAATAAATTATTACTGTTCTTTAATGAACAGTAGCTCCATTCTAGCCATTCAATCCAATCCTCTTGTACAATAATACTTTAATTATAATATATATTAATCTGTACATTAGACAAGGACTACTGAGACATAAAAACATGATCATTAGAGGAATATGGGAATTGTGATTCAGGGAAAAAAATGTAAGTTATGAATAGCTTTACTATTAACTGAAGTTCATTATCACCAATGTGATAATGTGCACAGATCTTGGGAATGCAATGCACACTTTTCACTGGAAACAATGACACCATGTAAAGAAGCAGTAAAGGCAGCACTGCAAAAATATCTGTCCCTTGAATAGATGCTTGGTTTTCCCTTGGACATATGTTTTGATTTCCTCTTGTTTAGTTTCACCCTAGAAATACACTACTTGGGGAGTTAATTTAATCTCTCTCTGCAGTGCTACCACATAGCAAAACAAATAGAACATAAAACATCTGTTACAGTTATTTCGATGAAGAAAAGCTTCCTTAAATAAAACACATCTTTAAAATTGCCATAAGGAGCAATGATGGATATTGAGCTCAGGGTTATGAAATACAGAACGTCACTTGCAGTTCTGTCTGTAACAGCAGAGGCTGACTTTTGGGAGCCAGGAATGTGTTCATCAATGAAGGCACAGAAGCATGAATGGTGCTAATGATAAGTACACAGTTTAATGTACTTGGATTGTCAGTTTGGTGATTCCCTGGGTCTGATATTTGGAACTATTGTGTCTTGGTCTTTTAGAGATTAAAGACTACAATTAAACTGCAAAACAAATGCAGAAATCTTGCAGCATTTTTACTGATTTCAGCCAGTGAGGACATGGCAATCAAGCCATCATGCTATCTTAGAGTCCCTTCTATCTCAGAGCCCTTTGGTATTCATTACTTTTTCCAAGGCTCTTTACTGTAGACCTGGTCCTGTAGGTTGCTTCACACCCCAACACTTCAAGTGTCACATTGTCTTAATTTTTGACAAGCAAAATGTGCTTTTCACACTTCCAAGCCACGGCCTTCAAATTTAATAAAGATACAGAAATGAAGTTTGCCTAAACCAATTTTTTAAAACTGTTATTTTTTTCCATCAGTGAGCTTTCCTTCAGCATTTCCACACTGATCAAATGTTCACATTTGGATTTTTTTTTCATAGTGCTCTTTCTAATAAATACATTTTTTTTTTTTTAATATATAAAAAATATTGAAGTGGAGAGCTTTCCCCCCTCCTCACTTTAATGCATTACCCTACTGTAGTCCCCTCTTGGAAATTTGGTATTTTAGTTGACACTCATTAGCTGGAAGGTTCTGAGAAGAAATGACATTCTGGTGTGTTCTGCTTTCCCATTTCCTGTCACACAATTGCACTGGTGACTTCTCTGCATTTGCTAAATGACTGACTTCTGCTGTCCATTCACTTCAGGGCCCCTGGGGCACTCAGTGAAAGCTGTAAGCTTTTCTCTGGCTTCAGGTTCCATTGAAAAAAGTCTGAGAATGATACTTGCTGGAAGTACGTATATACTAAATGAAAGTAAAGATTTACAAATAGCACATAATTTTGCATTATTTCTAATCAATTAAGTCTAAGACTTTCACTAAGAATGATGAATGTTTTAGAAACCCTGCTGAAGTCATTCCCATAGGATGCAATTCTGTAGCTCTTATTCAAGCAAGTACTTATTTGTGTAAGTTATCTCACTGAGTATCACAAGAATTATTCACATGAACAAAGGAAATTGTTATAATACATCATGAGGTGTTCTGAAAAAAAAAATCATATAATTCAGTACTGGCAAGTACTGTCCTTCAGGAATTGGGATTAGGACTTCTCATTCTGCTTTCTACAATGCCAATGCCCAAATATCAGAGCAGTTTGTCTGTCTGATGGATTTGCTCATTACAAGAATTTCACTGCACACCACTGATGGCTGGTTATAAAACAGGCTTCATGACGCTGTTCTCCACATCCACTGGTAAATTAATTCACTGATTCATGGCATGGAATTGGAGAGAAAGTAAGCTAGCTCTTTCTGTCATCCAGAATTTGACTGTGAAACGCTGTTGCTGATGCAAATGTGTACTTAATCTTGTTTAATACAATTTAATAAGAAGTAGGTCAGAAGGAAAAAAAAAATCAGTACTTGTTACCAAATCATTAAGTGGGGGGGGAAAGCATTTTAGTTGAGTTACAGTATCATTAATTGTTTTAACTGCATGGTTTTCGGCAACAAAGGCATTTTTTTCCATTTCAGAGAAATAATTTCTCTGTGGGCAGATTCCCTCAGTATTGAGGAATCTGATCCTCTCCTCTTTTTTGCCTCTCTAGTTGTAGACAATGGTTTAAATTAACTGAAGAGAGGATGTATATCTCTATTCAGTCTTCATCCATTCATTGTTTACTCTGACCAAAATCCCTTTGGTAGAAGGCAGTGAAGTATTAGACAGAGATATTGAAATTTACTGAAATTGTCAAGTTCAGTGTCCTGATAGTATAAATGCCATCTTATCAGGAAACCTGCAGTCAATGTGATAATTTTCTCAGCTACTTTTGAAGACAGCCAAATAGCAGGTAAGATTGCATGGGATAGAAGCAGACTGGAAACATCAGCATAATTCAGAATATGTGGGTTGCCACTCTGCAGGCACTCTCACTTAGAAGATGCCATATACATAGTGAACTGCAGGTTCTTCATGCTTAAAGGAGTAACAATAATTTTACATTTCTGAGAACCAGAGGCTAAAAGACTTCCTGGGGAGGGGGTAGCTATAAAAAAGAAATGTAACAATGAAACACAGTCTTGTTAAGGGATGACTTAACATTTTTTCAACTGCTTTTTTCTTTCCTTCTGTATATGCAGCGAATTTGGCATGGACTTATTTGAACATATGTAAACTTAATGAGTCCACAATCCAACTATGTGAAACTGAACAGACTGATGAATAGGCTAAACATCTTTCCTTCTTTGATTTGGTATCTTAATGGCCATAGGTCTCTCCAATCAGTGATACTTTGTCTTCCATTTTTTGTGGGTTTTTTCCTCCAGTTCAAGCTGCATTCACTGACAATGAAAACCTGGTTTGCTAAAATGATATCAGGCAACAGATGGGTTTCAGGAAGAAAGCAAAGTAAAGGATCTCAAGCCCCCTGTGGTTTCCTAACTGACTTCAACAAAGCATCCTCTTGTGAGTCATAGAAAAACATCTGTATCTGTACATCCCATTGAGCATCCCCAGCTATTTTGTAGGCTAAAGGCTTTCGGTCAAACTGCTGCTAGTCAGAAATGTGAAAGCCAGAGGAAAACTACACAGAAGGCTAAGCTATAACTCATATCAAGAGGGATAAAAGGGGAATGTAGCAGACTAATACAAGTGGAAACAATGCCTAGAAATAAAAATGTGCAGTGCATGATACTGAAAGTCTAGTGACATAGGTTTAATTCATGTCACAGTTAAAATCTTCTCCACCTTTTCCTCTTTCTTTTAAAGCAGTTAAATCCTCTTCTGTCTGTATTTAACCCCTGAAAACAGGGATAATAGAACACAGGGAGGTTGTGGGGTCAAAATCTCATATTACTTTAATTACAGCCACAGGATCCTATACAGTAGTGTGGTGGGGTAGAGGGGTGTGGGGGCAGGAAGAAGAGTAAAAGAGAAAAAGGAAGCAGAGTAGTAGAGAAGGTGGGCCCAGGCTCTTTTGTCTTCAAAGGATTCAGATGATGGACTGAAACTAGACACTGCATGCATTCAAAAGCAGCTGATCTACTTTTACCAAGATGAAGGCAAACGGAATCCAGTGGAAGCTGTCAAAAGTGCAGTTCTTCTCCTGCTATCATGTGCTCTCTCTTCACATTTCTCCCATATGACAAGGTCTGTAGTTTAGAGCCACAGTTTGGCCCTGTTACCAAACAGAAAATCTTTAGCCTCCCTCATTCATCTCAGATTCTTTCATCTGAACAACTATAAGCATCTTTCTTTTATCTCCTTTCGTTTCCTTAGCAACGTGCAAGGACACTCCAGAGAAACACTGTCAGGCAACACGTTCAGTCTAGTCTTTCATGAAGCTTTCCAACCTTGATGAGCTCTGATGTGCAGTTTAATAGTAGGCAATTTCAAGCACACTAACTCACATGTGTCTTTGTCCTCCTGCAATGAGACATTACAGAAAGAACTCAGCCTGTACTCTGTCACTACTACCTCAGCAAGAAGAGAGATTCATTACCTACTAACTAGGTTTGCATTTCTCACATTGAGCCTCTAAAATTCAGCACCTCCTTATGTTCAGTCAGTGACCCCTTGCCTAGATCAACAACGTTGCCTCCTATGTTGTGAGCTCCTTTTTGTAAGGGCTGTCTTTGAGCACCCAGTGCCGTGTCATGAAAGCAAAGATCTGGACTGTAATGATTTCTTGCCAGTTTGAAGAAATAAGGTGCCATTTATTGACATGCCAGTGTGGTTTACTTCACTGCTGCTATCTTCCTGGTCCAAGACATCCACAGCACAACTGGAAACTAATTGGAGCCAAAGAAATCAGTATATGTTCAACAGGAATCTTCACAAGAATCTTTTTGTCCTTATCATCCTGTTTGCATTCTATTATGCTGGTCCATCTGCCCTTCCTGGCTTCCTGAAATCAATGGCTAAATCCATAGCTAAAATCAATAGTGAGTAATCACAGCAATTTTTAGGTAGCTATTGGGAAGATGGCCAAAAATCCCATTAAGCAAGTTAGAGAACACTTTTCTTTCCCTAACTCATCAAAATTAATATAATGAGTGGTTATGCTTCTAAAAGCATTAGTGTAACTAGCTCAGAGTCATATGACCATTGCTGCAAAGACATTCTTAGCTGGAATTAAAAAATGCTGGATTTCCATTTTCTGTGGCCCAGATGAAAAAATGCTGCACTTACAAAACTGAATTATTGTTTTACACAGAACTAAAAAGAAACAGATGGGGGAAAAAAACCATAAAAGAATTAAATATGAAGAGCAGCAAAGATCTCTTGCTTAATAACTTTCTATGAAGACTTATTTCAAATAGATTAAATGAAGTAGGAGGTATCCCCCATCACTGCCCACTTTTTTCATATTGTGGTATGACTTTCCAGATGAGTACTGACAAGTAGTACCAGGCTTTGGTCAATCTGATCCAATTGACCTGGTAGCAACTTCCTGTGCATGGGAAATGCTGCAGCTTGTTTCTTTCCTTCACTCCTGTCGTTCACATGTTGCCATTGCTTTTATTCTGTACCTATGCACCATGTGTACAGTGGGCTGGAGATGATCTTCTAGTGCAACTAAAAATACAATCTAAGACACAAACAGCAATTATTTCAAGAAATCGACCCACTTCAGGTATTGCCTGGTCGCTTTTATCAGGTAATGATAAGCAGTGATATGAATATGTATTGAACCAGCTGTGTGTATATACAAATGTATCCGCCACTTGATATCTGAAGATTTGACAGTATTTAACATATTTTCTCTCCACTCCTGGGAGGTGAGAGTAAATTGGGAAGATAAGGTATTGAATCCCTCAAGGTGACACTGAAAGCCTACAGCAGGAGGGCATTTTACCTGGCTGTTTGTGGGTCCTGGTTACTAATCTAAGTCCAGCTAAACAATTACTTAAGATATTACTAAAGGAAAAGGAAGCTTTTAAAAGAGAATATTGTGCAACTAAAGCAAAGAAAGTGTACTTGCAGTATGAAAGCTCTTCCAGAACCAGCTATCACCATGATATTTACCTAAAGCAGCTACTTTTTTGTGCATTTCCCATCCTGCCTCACACCCCTTTGTCCCATGTTACTTTTGTTTGCAGATCTGTTCAAATACAAACTGATGGAATAACTTCTACCTGCATATACAGCTCTGTCTCTTCCCTCATCACACCTCACCCATACAACACTGCTTCATGCTGCTTGTCCGATTCTTCCCTGCCTTGGATATCTGAAATCCTCTTTTTTCTGCTTTTTTGCCCAAACTGGTGTGTCTTTCTTTGCCCAATACATGTAATAATGGACTTTAGCTGCACTGTGAGAAATTTATTTTAATTACTAGGAAATATTTTGTAGTACTGACTATAGCTAAGTTCCAGAACAAATTGCTTCTGGTAAGAAATGTTTAAGTAAAGATGACCATGCAATTCTAAGATAGATTTTTCTCCCTCTACATCTCAAACCACAGGGTAGAATTTGGCTTGGCTGCTAAGCTGCTTACAAGGCAATTCACTAACATAGAATGCTTTGGATACAGATGGATAAATGGGTTAAAAGGAAAACAAAATTTTATTTATTGGGGGAATCTCACTCTGATTTTGCCTTCATCAACCAGGGTGCTACTACTACCAAGGTTGTGGGGTTTATCCCCATCTGGGCCATTTACTTAGGGTTGGACTTGATGATCCTTGTGGGTCCCTTCCAACTCAGAGTATTCTGTGACCAGGAACTAAAGATTATACTCATAACATGTACTTCTAGCAGAAAGAGGGTACCAGGGTAGGAAAAGAGGCTTCCAAGAGTGTCACGGTGAGTAGTTGGATGTAAGTGATTTGAGGCTACACATTCCAATGGAAAACCCTGGTCTTCACTTCAGAATGATAGAAAGCAAGGGAGGAAAGGAAAAAACCCAGCAGAGGGTCATCGAGTCAATCCTTACATTAATTCAAGGGCAGTTGAGATAGAGGAAGGTAAGTGAGACAGTGGGCACATGCCATAATAAGAGCAGTCATCGAACTGTTTTATAAATTTAAACTGAAGGGACACACACTAGAAGTTGTCTCTTGAGAAATGCTGATTTTTTCTTTAATTGAGAAATGAGTGAAGAAAGTAAACTCAAAGTCTAGACCTCCCTTCACTCAATCTGGATTGATGAGGGTGAGCCAGGACATGCTAATGTAGGCTCCTAGACAAAACTGATTATAATCTATGTGAGCAGGGCTCTCAGTCTTGAGAGGCAAAACTCATTCATATGCAACACTGCAGAAGAGCCTTCCTTAGGCAAACCAAAACGTTTACATTCTCTGTCTTTGGCAGCTATTCCTGTTATAGCAGTTTGTCTATCACACACAAGTGTGAAGTGGTAGGCAAGAAGGCTGAGACTGCTAATGGACTGATGCTCATTCCCTCCATGACAGGATTTTTAGGGGACATGGCAAGAATATATATATAGCAAGGGAACTTTTGCAGGTGAGCCAATCACAGCAAGTTACTTGTGCTTAGGTCCAGGCTCCAAGCAAAGGAGGCAGTGTGAAAAAGGAGAGTAGGGATGGATGCTGGTAATCCACAGCTAAAATGTGAAATGATGGCCATTTTTCAAAAGACAGCCATGATGGTTTGCTCACTTTTTAAAGCCCATTACTAGCTCCATTACACACAGGAAGAGAAAAAAATATTGTCTCAGAAGATCAGAGTGGAAAAAGAAAATTTTGATAAGGGAAGGGCTATTTTTGACTAGTGGCATAACACTGAACTGAAAGGTGTGGCTGGGTAAGAGCTCTCCAGTGCATATAATTCAACAAATGTTTCAGGTGAAATTCCATCTGTCCATCTGTGTCTCCTACCTCTTTCCACTCTTCCAGCTTCCAAACTGACTTTATAGAATAAAATATGAAGGAATTATAATATTACTCTGCAATTATCTACTGAATGTACAGAGAGAATTTCACAGGTCTTGTCTCCCTATCAAAACAAAGAGAAAATTTTATAAATAATGTTAGCATAAAAATCTCGCAGACCAGAGATGGTGATGTTTTATCATATCTGCAAATGGAAGAGACCCAGTTTATAAGAAATCCACTTTTTTTGTGTGTATCATTGTTTCAAATCTGTGTTGTTCTCTTATGACCGTTCCATCTCTTTGGCATTCAGATCAGGTTGGACTTCATAGAGTCCTATTCAAGTTTTTACTAAAAAAAAGATGGCAAGGATGCAAACTGAAGCTGAGTCATTGCTGTCAGTGTTCCAGAGGCTGGAAAAGACTTGATGATGACAGAACACGTGGCATTCATATATGCTGAAGGTTGCAAATATTCATTGTTAATAAATGAGCTGCTGATGATTCTCCGTGTGAAGAGTTTGCTGCATTAGCTCAGCACCAGGTATATATCTGTAACACCATTTTTTGTTACATCACAACCCCTCTTTAAAATCTAGGGCTGATTGCTTATCTTTTTCTGGTAGCCTCAAAAGGAAGCAGAAGATCGGCAGTTTGCTGCTTTAATGTCAACTCTTCTGCTTCTATCCTGCAGACGTCTTTCATCTCTACCCCTGCACTTTCGCATCTTTCCAAATTACCAGTCTGTCATCTGTCCACACTTCATTAGCAGCAAAAACCATAATGCTGGGGAATTATCCATTCTTGACTAGACAAGTATATATATGAAGAAGCCATTTGGCAAAAAGGCCATCTTTATGTCCTGGGCCTGTCAAGTACTCATCATAATTCAACCCCTGTTAGTAACAGGGGTTTTTTGATGTTGCAGTGCAAATAAACACATAACAAAATGACAGAGATGCTACTGCAGAGGACAGGCATCTTGCGTGAAAAGAATACAGGTGTCCTCCCAAGTGATTTCAAGAACAAATTACTACCAATAGTAGTCTATGAGACAGCTTTACCGAAGGAAAAAAATTTCATGGAAAGTATTTGGTGCAGCTCAAAGGAGGAAATTTAATGCAGTTTTAGTGCTTAAAGACAAGAGATTTATGGAAATTTCAAAACTGTAGTAGTTTTATTGCTAGGTAAATGTATCATGAAAAATCTAAATTAAAACCAAAGCTAGTGAGTGACTATGGATGTTGGGAGTCTGAAAGTCCCTCTTATTTAATTGTTTTAATTACCATTTAGAGCCAAAAAACCTAAACTAGTAATTAAACTGTCAATTAAACCAATGATACATATAGTATATAACACAATTTTATTCCAAGTATAATATTCTAAGACGGTATTACCCTTC
Source organism: Corvus cornix cornix (assembly GCF_000738735.6). Classification (NCBI taxonomy): domain Eukaryota; kingdom Metazoa; phylum Chordata; class Aves; order Passeriformes; family Corvidae; genus Corvus; species Corvus cornix. The sequence continues at coordinate 88,041,385 of NC_046333.1, forward strand.
AACAGTCACAAAGAAACATTCAAACAAAAAAGCAATAGCAATTCAACTAACTTCCACAATTATTTCACTCCCACCCTATCACTTCTTAACATCCAAATACTCTATATCATATATATTGGGACAGGAGGCTGTAAAAATTGCTGCCATCTCTGAGAGTGCAATCATGGTGTGGCTATTTGTTTCTCACTTTAAAGAAATGCCTTCATTTGCTCTTCAGTGCTGCAATGAAAGTTTTACTCAAAGATGAACATGAGACTGTGGGTATTTCCTCTTGGTGCAATTGACCCCATGTATGTAATTCAAGAATTTTTGTGTTTAGTGGCACAATCTTGTTACCTCTGGTAATTAAACTGATAACACTGAGAAATGGATTTCAATCATATGAGCAGGTAAGAATAACTTTCTTCCCCATTGCTACACAGATGAAAGACATAATTTTTTCTCTGTTTTCATTTTTCAGCAGCGGTGTTACATGTCATGTATTTCACTACATGCCTTTCACATCCTAAATATCTTGGGCTTAGTTCAGAGTTTTGAATATCATGCCAATTATGCAAATCTTGAGGCTTAAATGTAAGCTTGGTATCCTCTGAAGACAGCATCTACTTATGAAGTCTTTCTTGCCAATCTCAAATGTTCCAAATAAACTGCTCCAAGCCTCCTCATAATATTTTCTCTGGAATCAGTTAGCCATATTGTCCTTTTCAAGCTACGAAATGTTAATGTCCAGTCACACTGTGCCCTACAATAGGCAATGGACACATAACAATTGCCTGTCAGAAAGACAAATAGAACTGGTTCAATGCCTGGTTTTAAGTAATTAATTATAGATGGGATATCATCCATAAAGAAATAGGATGGTCTGTCATTTCTCCTTTAATATACAAAGATAACCTCCTGATTCATTAACTGTTTCCCACTAGTAGTAGGTATGTCAGATAGAAACACCATCCAATTTTCCCTTCATAAAAAAATCCCCAAACCACTACAGAGCCTTCTGAAACTGTGTTCTCCTGACTCCACAAGATTGCATTTGGAGACTGCCCAGTGCATCCACATGGATGTACAGACCACAGACACAACCAAAGCAGGGGACACTATTTCACTTCCAAACCATTAACAAAAGTATTGGATTCAACTTTGATTTGAATAAACCTGTCTAATTTTAGACATGCATGCAGCTGACTGCTTACTTTCTGTTGAAAGATGAAGCTTTCTTTCTGTTGTATGTGTTTTGTTTGTAATCATAAAGAAGAAGCAGCAAAGACTTTTCTCCCCCGTAACTTCTATAAGGTGTCTATGAAAGAATTTAATTCCATAAAGAAGCCAATTATATATATATCACACATTGTAGCTTTGGAAAGAATAGTGCTGCTGCTTATTAATTTCTAAAAATCATTAAATTGCACATTATTTTAATTAAACAAAGTAGTCTAACAGACACTGCAGATGTGACTGGGATGAGTTTGAAAATTTTATAGTTATTCATTCTACATATGCCAGAAATTTCGATAATCTGGTGAACAGCACAATCCAGACGATACAGATCAATAAAGAAGCTTTTTATGATCAGCCACTGGAGCAAACAGGCCCAATGGATTCTTAAGACTATAAAAGAATTTTTAATTTGAGGGTACAGTTGAGTTTTAAAAACTGAAACACAGATGAGCCATTTTTACTAAGAAATTGTGGAAATCAGAAATCAAAGTAAAGGTTTTGGTTTTAACCAAAGAACAGAAGCAACATCAAAGTGTTTGGGGAGTTTTACAAACTCAGTTGTGTTAATATCTCCAGCCTTTTCTGAACATTGTCACACATATTGAAGGCTGCATGAATGACTAACTCACTCCTAAAATGTGGACTGCTTTGAAATGAAATGTGGTGAGGATTTGCCATATTTGGTAGCATTGTCTAAAAAAAGATTTATGTTAAGAAGAGCTTATTGAGTACTACACATTTGGCCATCCCATGTTACTCACGTAAATGTTTTAAAAAAATGTAAAACTCCACACTTGCAGACCACAAAGCAAGTGCTTCACTTCTGTTTTCCTTTGTGAGAAATGGATCTCATTCTTGTAGACATATCTCCATGTTCCCCTCCTCATCCTGTTCTCTCAGGCAGCCAAGGAAAAAAAAGAAGAATCCAGTAAAACAAGAGAACTGTGTTTTTTCTGCCTTCTGCTGATGAGCAAGTGAGCTGCTCTCACCTCTGTGACCCACTGCCTACATGGTGCACAACCACACACACAGTTATGGTCACACACCATTACCTCTCTGCTGAAGGGAAAAAAGGTTAATGAAGTTTCATCTTAAAGATACTTGGTATACCTGATGGATAAAGGCTACAAAATGCTGCTGAGAAAGACAGCATTTAAGGATTTCTTGAGCTTGAATCTCATTCTTTACACTGATCATTCAACTTTATTCCATGTTTCCTCAGGAATATTACAAGAATGCAATAGTTAGAACAGAAGGGAAAAGAGAACTCCTCTTTCATTGGTGACTGCAATATTCTGAGGTCTAATTTCACTTATACGTCAAAGCTCCAAGGCAGTCTCTTAATCAGCTTTTCCAGACTTGCTCTTCAATTCCCAATTTTGAGAACTCTAGAGAAGGAAGCCAACAAAAAATCAAACTGCCTAGTCAGACAATCCTGTTAAAACAGCCCACTTCCAAACTTCCTATTTGTGGAGTAATAAATCTGTAAGATATTGCCTCTGGCTATTATGTATTTTGTATTGTGCTAGCACTATTTATTGGATTCTTTCTATTGCTTTAAAAATGGTGTGTATATATGGCGCAGAGCTATGAAGAAACAAACCCAAAACCTCAGAAGGGACTACTATGAATAAAGGATTTTTTTTAGGCTAAAGAATTCACTGTGAATATGCTTAAAATACAACCATAAACTCAAGTTAAGACAAAAGAAAAACATACCTGTGAAAAGCCGACCACTTCTCCATTTTCATCGAGCACGTTAAAATTAATGATTGGACCTTGGACATCAGGACTGCTGAAGTCTGTATCATTGTAAATACGTACTACAGGAGCCCCATTGGCATATCTCAAGTTAGACAGCACAGTATAGGTGTAGTGAGCTAATGCAAAGGTATGTTGTTTTATTTTCTCCATTCCACCTACAAAAGAAAAGTGCACGTACATGTCAGGTGCATTATTTTTATGGCAATGTAAAAAAAAGGATGATATTTCAGAGTGGTGCAGTCTGAGGCAATTAGTACAAAATTGATAGTTTTGTGTTTCTTTAAATGCATATACAATTTTCAAATGTTTCTTTTCTCACGTAGAAGTTTCAGAAGTACTGTTGCACCAAGGATTTATCTACAGTTAATCTACTGTAGAAACTTTAGGAAGCTAAAGTTTCACGGAAATGGATTACAGGAATTACGAGATTTATAGTTGCAGTCTATACATAAAACTAAGATGTTCTGACACAAATAAATTGAAAAGCAAGTTTTTCTCCAGATCTCGCTCTGGAGATCATGGGAACACAACACAGAAAGTGAACTGTTATGTCTGAGATAAAATGAAAATAATAAAATTCTAAATGTAATGACAAAATAAAAATGTCATTTTACAAGGAATTTATTAGATTAATGAAGAATTATTCTTCCAATACTTCTTTCTGTAGAAGAAAAAGGACATTGTGAATGCTTCATTGACTACATCCATGCAATCTGGGGGCTCAAGAGAAACTTTACACACAAGTTTTTACAGAACTTGGCCTAGAAAAACATAAAGAGGAAATAAACTTTTTTTTTTTCCTACACTGTACATTTTGGAAAAGAGAACCTCAGAGAATTCCTGACAGATGAAGATCTCTTCTACATCTCTGCTCTTTGAGGAGAGGTTGTGCCTTTGCTAGATATCCCTATTGAAGGGGCTTCTATTATGCACAGTATGCACTGCACCATGGTGGGTCTACATCATGCGGAAAGAACAAAAGAAGGTAAAGAATCACCAAAGACTTCTTGAAGTAGAAGAGCATTTTTCCTTCTGGGTTTTAGACCCAGAGTTTTTCCTGTAAAAATGAGTATCCTCTTTGAAGCTCGAAAGCATGTTTCACATTTTATTTTTACCTTTTTTTATTAATCTTTGTAACTATGAATCTCACTTTTGTGCATATTACTTTTATATTGAGTATCTGGAAATTTCCACCCTTGAATTGAAATTTTGTAATCTTGTTGACTTCTGTGCCTTTATTCATAAAAAGACCATGCCATTTATGAATGTATATAAAGGGAAAAAAAAAGATATATTTCTTCTGACATGCAGAAGAACTGTAGCAGCATCTGTTATTTCACTATTCTTTGAGTTTCTCTATCATGTGCTATGTCCTTTGGATAAGTTGGGAGAGCATACATTAAAAGCATAGAAACAGATTAGATGTAAGGTGGAAGTACATTTTTTGGTGCTGAAGAATAATAATGAGGAAGAAGATTTCTAATGAGATACTAACATGCATAGCACTTGCAAGGAAGCATGCCAGAAGCTAATCAGTGCAATTTCTAGATGTTAGCCACAGTAAACTTGGCAAGCATCTCTAGAACATTTTGGTCTGAAAGATGTATTTCCAGAGTCTCCGAGAATAAAAGGTTGCCTAGTCAGAAACGTCCTAGTCATTGTTGGGTAGAAGTCTTGAAATAGCGAAAAAGAAGACCAAAACCACACAGAGAAAAAGTTATTTCTGAGCATTTGCCAGAAAGTAGCTGTCTTAAGAGAAGTGACTGCCTTGTCAGCTTCTGAGATGTGTCTAATCTCCTGATTCAGAGCTTTTCCAAATTGTCAGGAATCTTTTAATAGAAGATTAAACTACTGTCCTTGCGCCTGGTTGAAGAAATCTCTTATTCAGAAATTTCAGTCACTCATTCAGAGCAATCATCCTGCTATCATTTCTATATTGTTTTCAGCTATTCTCCTTTAAAGTTTCTTAATCACATTTCCTTGTTCATTAGCAAGAAGCTGATGAGCCTTTTAATTATTTATTCTGACAAATCCAAATGCAATAGCCTGCAGTTGCTTTCCTGCCCCGTGATTGGAGAAAGGAAGCTGTGTTGCCAGGGTCCCATATTTTTAAGTAGCAGAATAGGTGGTAATTAGGTCTGATGTCACAGAAAACCTTATGGAAAAGCTGCCAACAATCTGAAGTTTGTTCTGACAGAAAAAGGGATATATTCAAAAAATAGATCCAATTTATTTTTATTTTGTTCAACAAAATTATCTATACTGCGTATTGCATAAATCCAGTGCTTACCTCATCTCCCTTCTAGAGACAAGAATGTGAGCAAGAGAAAATAAAAACCAGAACAAATCTCTGTTTGAGAATAAAAGTAGTAACACATCATAAGCCTTTTGGAAGACTTACAATTTGGAAATTCATTGATACTTCACCTCAAGAAGGTGCTAGGAAGGACTCAAGTGCCTTGACTCCTTCTCAGTTTAGGGATTTTATTCCTTACTGCTGCATTATTTCATTAAGGTGAATTGCATCTAGTCGCTCTTAAAAATTATTTTAAAATGCATTCCATAATGTCTAAACTACATCAGATGAAGTCTATCTAATACCATCCACTGTATTTATGAGTGTAATGTGTGTAGGAACACATTCAGCACAAAGAATGCTCACAGTCCACAGTCTGCACTCATTAGTGACTTCTTGCTATAGCGGAATCGTAAGGACTACTCTGTTAAAAGGGAAACTTCTGCATTTCTGTGGATTAATATGCCCCTTACTACTTTGTCTCCATGTGCGTTTTTTGACATTACATTAAGCCAGACACGATCATTTAATTAATTCTTCTTCCCAGTAGCACCAGATTTTCCACATAAATTGTTGCTACAAAGAATGCTATATACTTCTGCAGTGCTAAAGTTTTTGAGCAGAACAGATTGACAAAGCAAGTTTGTACTTTTGTGCACAAACCTCCTTGCCAAAGTAATCTAGCAAACCTGTGGAGATGCTGTTACCCCTCATATCGCTGATGTATGTTTGCACACAACAGCATTCTGATAGGTCAGCTCCTATCAGATCTGCCATCCCATCTTTTACCTCAGTTTGGGTATTGTTATGGAAACTAACAGTGTTCCAGTATGGAAAATTCAGAATGCCACTGCACTGGATAGCCCACAGATAAATTTGTAATGTCAGCTCTTCCATAGGAATTGCATGTGGGCCTATGCCTCTCCACAGAGACTGTTTGAGAATGTGGGACAGTTAAGTCATCTGGAAGAGAAGGAGAAGTTATGTCACGCTTACGAGAGGGTACAAACTATGTGCATCCAAACTATTCACAATTGTCATCACGGTATAGTAAATCCACTGCTTGTCTTGCCTGGTGATAACATCTTGTATCTCCATCACCTCTGTCTTGTTAGCTGCTTGTTCTGTGCAAAATAGAGTAAGATTTTCTTTTTTCCAGTGGAATTTTATCTAATCAGAGACATCTGAGATATACAGATGTCCAACAAGTATTCAGTGAAGAATGATTCTCAGTTAGCATGGACCTGATTTTGCATTACATAATGGCAAACATGTAATGGAATATCATCTCCTCTCCAAAAGAACCAGGATTTCAGCAGCCCAAATGTTCAAATGTTAGCTTTTCCTGAAAGAGCTGTAGACAAATAGGCATATGTCAACACCTATAAAAGATTTTGAATAAAGAGATTAAGATAAAGCAGAGACTGAAAATGAGCCTCTAGAATGAAAGCTCTGGTGCTTAAGGTTTTCAGGCTGCACTCAGAAACCTCTGTGATCAGCATTCAAATACATTTTTTATCTCTCTTATTACGAGAAGCTAAATACCAGAGATAAAGAAGAAGAGAGACATAAAACAAATATACAGTTATTGTTCTAACTCAGTGTGAAAAAGCCACAGAAATTGAGGTTTAAGCGACAAATTCTCTATCACTCCAGTGAATCCAATCTTCCGTCTATCTCTGGATAAGAGAAAGATCAATGTGATTCACTATTCGTCAGCATCACCTAATAGATAGCAACGAGGCAGAGAAATAATGAGCTGAAATCTCAGCAAACCAATCAGCAGGGAGTGAAACCAAGATGTAGCCACCTTCTACTGAATCCCAAACGAGACAGATCACCATGCAGGACCGGTGAGTCAATGTGCTAATGAAACCACGGAACCTGGAAATCCTGTCAAACACTTGGAGTCCTTCCTTCATTTCCTCCAAGAAGTGTACATTAGGATTAATTTCTGAGTGGTTTTGGAGTTCATTTATGCATAGAATTGGATGTCTCTGACTGAGGTCTGTCACCTACTTAGTGTGATTCTCCCCACAAAAAAATCTCTTGAGGATGAACTTGGTAATGGTAATTTTTTGCGAATTTGAGTGCTTCAGCTTTAAACCACATTAAACAACGTATCCTAACCACTGCTATTCTTTATCACTCCTGTTTTAAGCAGAATGCTGCAGACCTGAAAATCAAATATTCTTAAGATTATCCAACTCCCTGCCACTGAAGTGCAACCCTGAAATGTTATAAATACAAGAAAAGAAAAGAAAGAGAAGAAAATATAATCAACTTGATCAGTCATCCCTTGGTAGAGCTTCTACAGCTATCAATAAAAATATTAAATACGCCCATTCCTGGTGGGATTTTCCCCCCTAAATTATGAGAATAGCTGCCCTAAGTAAGACCAAATCTAGCTACTGCCTGCTTCCCAGAGTGAGGAGTAACAGATGCCTAGAGGAAAAAATATATGAAAAAAGGTATGTAATTTCTAATCAGCTACAACGAAGTAAACAAAATATATATATTAAAAAATCCCAAAATATGAAAATGTGCTTACAGGTTGGCTAACAGAAACTAAACATTAATTTTAAAAACAGAACTAATGGCTTAAAAACCCCTCAGGGAACTTGAGCTTTACAATTAGCACATTAACATTTCCTTGGTGTCAACATAAAAAAGCTCTTCTGATGTAAGAGAACTGCAATAGTGGCCATAACTGTTAACAAAATATCATTCATTTAATTCAAAATAAACTACAGTAAATGGCTTACCAGCCAATTCATAAAAATATCTATCATCCACACTCACAGAAAAGGCATAAGGCATGGACAGATTGCAAACCTCACTTTCATACTGACTCACATGACCAGTCCAATCAACCTGATTTATAAAACACATGTAATAAAAATTGGTTTGGGGAACACAAAGTGGGGTGGACCATGACTGTTTCTGCAGCTGAGGTGACTGTGTTTGAGAGCAAGAAGGGTAAAATCTGTGTCCCCAGTTTTCATTGGTACTTCTAAAAATATAATGCAGGCTTCTTTCTAAAGTTAAGATGTAACAAAAAGAATTACATAAAAAGAAAATTTTGGTTATGAAACAATGGTGTTTTTTTTCCTGAAAAGTACATAATATTGTTTGAAAGTACGTAATCGACTGGCAAGAATCCATCTCACAAGATCAGTGTTCAGACTGAAACTTCAGATGGACTCCTGCAACCTAATTATGTACTTTCTGTGTGTCCAAAACAGAGAGCTATGTCACACTCTCAACACAACTAAATCCATCCAGAATTCAATGGGTAATAGGGGGACCTTTCACTCTCTCAATACTAATTCTTTGCATAATAGCTTAAATCCTTTTATTCTCCTCCTTCTCCCACACCATCTCAATAGTTTAAGACTGTGGGAAGCAACTGCTTAATCCTCTATTCAGGATGTTATACTGAAACCAAACATGAAACACATATTCGGTGTTTATCTTAATGAACAGAAGGCTCTTTGATGCCCCATCTCCCACTTCTTTAGAGCAGCTAATTCACGCTCTGTTTTCCCACAGTGAGGGGAGTTTCGAAGTCTTTGTTCTAAATAAAATGAGCAGCACATTCTGAAAGAAGCAGCTACTAATTTTCAAACATCATAATGACGAATACTTTGCTTTTTTAAAAATTTCTTGGGAGTTGCATGAAAGCGGGGAAGTTGTACATGTCTGACTCACTTTTAGTATAAATATTTTAATTACAGGTACAATTCAACTTCAGTTAACTGCTTTTTAGACTAATAGCTATCTAAGAATTCAAATAAACTTCATGTAAGATGCATTTAATTTACTGGTTGCTATTATGAGATTTCTTTTTTGAGTCAAGGGAGGGTATGTATTTCTGTCCATCCTTTTCTTCCCTGTGCCCATGCCATACTCTCAGCAGAAGTAATAATTTCAGGATGACTTTTCAAACCATAAAAAGAGCAACATAAAAGATGACTGAGGAGTCTTTCTTAAAAAGGCAGAATGCTTTGCACATCTCATGGAAGCAGCATTCAAACTGCACCTCCAGAGTGTTAGATGACATGAGCCCACAGAGATTTCTGTGAGAACAACAGAATCATCCCTAAAAGTAAGTATTTATGTCATACTCACATTTTACCTCTAAAGGCTTTATCTCCCAAGGTTTTTCTCAGTCCAGCAGAACAACTTCTGCTTATGATTCTGTCATCTTAAGGACGAAATGCAAGAGAAGCTTGTACTATAAAAGCACATGAATTCTCCTGGCAGCTGTTAGAAACCTGAATGTTACATACAGGCCTGTTTTCTGCTTTGTTATGAAATGTCTCTGTCCTCTGTTTAATGGAGCCTGCTATGCACAATTCCTTGAAGTCAGCATGTGGAAGCTTTACTGCTGCTTGTTCCCTGGAATTTTTAACTCTCAACAACTAGTCTGCTAATATAAGGCAGAGCATAAAACTCTTTCTTTGTGTTACAGTTATATAATGAAAACATTTAGAAAACATTTAAAGATGGGGAAGTAAATCTTACATTTTCAAGCCAATAAGACTAATTTGACCCTGATTTTGCATGAACATTTATTTATTTATTTATTTATTTTCTAACTTACTTATTCGAGTCAGCAACAACTTTCTCATCACTGCAACATAGCTGGAGGAGAACCATTGTCATCTTCTGCTAGCCTAAACTGATAACCATAATCAAATCTGCAGTTAAGTTGAGTTCTTCTGAAAAATAACTTTTCTATAAGACGCAGACTTTTTGCTATTTGACAGCCTCATGATTTTCTAACATCTCCACAGTTTTGTGGGTTGTTCATTTTTTTTTTCTTCTAAGGGGAGGTGCAGACCAATGGATACAATCAACCTTCACCAAAAATAAACTGGATATAAAGAGAAATCCAAATGTGGGGTGTTTGTGGGAGGAAATTTCTCCCTCAGCACCAAGAGAACCATTTAAAATATTCTGAAAACCCTGACAGCTTCCTTCCTTTCCTTCCTAAGCTGACAGGTCCCAATCTAAAGCCTTGCTAGGATATAAATCAGTTCTGCTTCAAAGCTCACCATGCCTGGACTAGGTGAAGAAGAATGGCTAATGCTGTGCCCAGAATGCACACCTCAGTACCCATTGGTTTGACTCTACCTTCCTGTAAGCTTTGTATTAGCAAAACATTCAACGTAACATTTTTGGAATCTCTCTGTTAGTGAAATACTTTGGTGTTCAAGGCAGCATATTGATTTGCAGTACAGCTTTTCCCTTACTCATAATTTTGGTTGGACACCTTTCCTCTTTTTCTCTGACAATCTCTGAGCCAAGGCTTTTCCTGACAGTGTATGAAGTAGTGGGGATGCTCCATGTCTGCTCTTGTGCGGCCTTTGTATCCTGCTCTTTCTAAGGTTCCACAGAACTTTCCCATCCTAGCAATACAGAAAATACCACAAGTTCATTTAATTAAACCAAGAATCACAAAACACTAAAAGAGAATTTTCCAGAGGACAAATCTTTAAGCATGAGGCTGAATAGTGATGGAACAAGAAAAAAAAAACCCTCAATTTTCCCATTCTCTATCTGTAACATTCAGGAATACAGGAAATTAATAAAATAATTTCTATCCATTTTTATTAAAAGAACAACATTGTTCTTAGTGAAATTTTGGATTTATTGATATTCATAATTTTCTAATAGCCTGAAAGGATGCTTTGCCATTTGTTTTGCATTATCAGACTAGGTTTCTGCTGGTACTGTTATTATAATAATAATAGCTCCCATGGAAGGAAGGGTGTCATTAATGAAACAGTGGTAATAAAGCAAATACAATGAATTAGAAAACTGCCCTGAAATTTTTCTAATTTGATGTCTTAATCATTAGGAAGCATGCAGTCAATATTAAAAAGTGCTCTGAATTCTGGAACCTTATGCTAAATTGAATCACACCAGTGCTTCTCCCAGGCTTTTTAACCAGGCTAATGTTGTTTTAATAATTATCTACACTAACACCATGGGAGAGACCTATAGCTAACATATAATATTTTTGCTGTGAGTTTTATAGATCCTCCCCTGAGGACATAGCATTAAGTATGCTTTACATCAGTCACTGGACTTGTGAGGACCAAAAGGTGACCCATTGACACACTTTCCCGCTTGTGGTTGTCTTTTCTGACTGGACATAACAGGCTCAGAGCTCTTGAAGTTCATTGCTGAGTTTGTGAGATGTGTGAACACAAAAAACATTTCACAGACAGTGAAAGGAAAAACTGAGGGCAAAAAGTGGCTACTTTGGCACAATGTTACACACTCTCAACACATAGGTTTCAGCAATGATGTTATAGTTCCAGCCTCACTTCAAGAGTTCATGCAATAAAAGTGAGATGCCAGTACTTAAAGGATAGCCATTGCTATGGGATGCTCAGCAATCACTCCTGTAAAACAGCACCAGGTTTCTCATAAGCAGAATGTCCTCCAGTGTTGGCAGGCACAAATTAACTTCTGGCAGGTTTTTATTACATTGCTCATTCCTCTGAGTTTCTGAAACCCACCGCACCTAGAAGATTTTGTGGTCTCCAAGTCAAGGGGCTGATGAACAATACGAAATTGTGCTGGATTAAGACTGAATATTTGTAATTTTCTAAGTATGGAATAAGTATTTTACTCAATTGTAAGTTCAACGAGCAGATCTACTAAACAGAAGACTGGAAGAGAAATCTCAGGTAGAAAATGTTAATATTATAAGTAATTTATTGCCATTTTTTGCTTCATTCGAAAGAATGTAGGTAATGTGCTTCCAAAAAAAATAACCACTCTTGGCCTTATATCAGCTTCAATAAGCTGTAACACCATAAATCAGTCAAAATCTGTACTTCAGATTCAGTTCAGAAGAGTTGAAGTATTCAAGACATGAGCAATTCTTATGTGCACCACTCATTGTCTCACGCTGTAAATCAAGCTCTTCGGTGAACTGAGGAACTGCCTCTGAAGACAGACTTGGGCAAGGTTAAAAGAAAACACTGATGAGAGCAAGGCATCGGTGAAGGATGAGTGCTGCCAACTCAGAGGGAGCCACTGACAGGAAAAAGAAGCAAGGCAGCATGCACTTAGGAAGCCCTGGCCTTTTCCCATGGCAACCCATTACATTATGAGCTCTGCAGACGGAAGGGAAAAAGAGTAGGGGCTGCTGCAATTCTTTCAAATGGGGGACTTTGAAGCTAAGGAATAAACAAATGGCTTTAAAAAACTCATTTTCCTCATCATTTCCACTTCAGGTATTTTTTAACAACAGCAAGGCTTTAAAAATGAAGGTCCAGCTCAAGGCACTGTTCACATAATTCCAATTTTAGGTCACAAAGAAAAGGCAAGACAGCAAAGGTTCCCTTCTTATGGCATAGGGATGAAGCCACAACACTCCTGTGGTGTGGAGGAGCCCAAATTCACTTACGTCTTCCCCTGAGGGGCTTCACACTCTAGTTTGTCACCACACGTGACAATAAAACAATATATTTTACTTGCCTCGTTTCTTTGGAGCTCTCAGTTTTTGGACTTCTTTTTCTTAGACCCACCACTATTATTAGCAGTAATAGTGGCTACTGCTCTTCAGACTTCTATGAGATTCATATTTTAAGATGTTAAAGAATACTATCAGGACTAATGAAGGAAAAAATCAGAAATAACAGCTCTTCCTGTGGTTTTTTTTTATTTACTTATTTACTCTTATCTACCATTCATTTCTTTCTTTCTTTCTTTTATGCAGCGTATTTTCCAAAGATACCTACAAAGCTTTTATTCGTAAATGGAAATATTCAGGGAAGAAGCAATTTACAGAAATACATAGATAATCCTTATTACTTTCCTTTTCATTCTTGCCCCACCAAGTGCAGTCTTGCTTTTGTAAATGGAACGTATGACCATGAAGAGAGCTTCTTATTTAAATCATCATGAAAAGAAAATCCTCAGAAATGGCTCACAGTGTATATGGCCACTATGCCTAACAGACACTGAGTGTTACTACTGTTGGCAAAGAAAGTTGGCACATGCTTAGCTCCATGACCTTTGGCTATGCAGAGGTGCTGCACAACACGAGATATGCAAATGCCATACTCAAGCCTTGAACTACGAAACTCGTTGATGAAATACATGCATCTCTTCCTGGGTTTTTTTGCCTTCTTGAAAGGTGCTTAACTAAATACCTGAGATAATTTGAATGGCTGCAATGGCACACAAGACACCGTTGTAGATAATGTTGTCTTGGTTTGGATTCTACAGGTGAGCAGGCAGGAGCCCTGGTTTGTAGTTGAAAGTACTTAAACCTATTAAAGATTATTATTTAGTCTATTTCATTTATTAAGTGCAACAGATATTCTTGTCTGAATTGAACTAACCAGAATGGCTGTCTCAGACTGCCCAAGCTTCTAATATTTCTCTTGACTCAACCTCTCTAATATTTTATTGACTCAACCTTTCTGGTCTCACCACACCTCTGGTGGTCTTACATACCTAGGTGGCAAGCATACAGGAATTACGTCACCCTGCTGAGGTACTTTGCAGGAGAGAGAAGACACCTAATTCAAAGCAGCAGCAAACTTCAGACCAATTAGAAGTGGAGTGATTAATCAAACTGTTCAAATATTTGACTGCAAACCCAACAGGAAAACTTGTACAACTAAGAGGTGTGAATTTAAATGCATGGCAATGCCTTTAAAGGCTGCATGTATCAAACATTAGTGTGGCTGCATTTCATGCAGAACTCGTACATTCCCTTACCTCTCTGAAACTCTTCTGCCATCTTGGATATGGCACAATAGGGGAAAACTATATGCAAACAATCAGCCCTGTTTCCTTTTAGGAGAAAAATAACAGTCCCACAATTTTCCCATCTGCAAACTCTTTTACTAGTACTCAGTGAAATTTTCCCATGAAACTCCTCAATAATTTGTAAGAGGTGAAGAACATCTTCAATGTTTACTATAAATGGTTTGAATTTACTAAGCAGTTTTCAACAGGGAAATTTTACTAAATTGGTGAGACCAAAAGGCAACTGCAAGGACATCAACCTTAGTGTGTTGTTCTATTTTAGGGTGACCAAAAGTGACACCAGGATAAGATGAAGCATTTATCAGATGATATTAGCTTGGATTGTGATATGGCTTCTCCACCCTTTTCCCTTTCATTATAAGACCTGCAACAATTCTCACCAGAGAGTTAATACAAACTAAGAACAGAGGTCAGAAAGATGAGCCGGCCTTTCATGACAGTGGCAGGCAGTCAAGTTGAACTCCCCAGGAGAGACAAAGCAGTAGTGACAGCTACACAGCAAGTCCTCCTTCAGCAAACTGCTGAAACTTTAACAGTGCACTGGCCTGAGAGGTTTTTACACTGGTTAGCAATTTTCCTTTTTCTTGTCTTCTCACATACTTTTACAACCATGCTCTCCAGAGTATGAGGAGGCTTACGTGACATACCTCTTGCTGTCAAGTCTTTCTAATAGTATTGTGTTCTGTTTTTCTTAATTTCTTCCGAGCTATTCTGATATCAAAACTTCCACATAGTGTTGAGAAGTGACAGAAAAGCCTACATTTTGATCTAAGGAGAGACTCTCTAGTGTCCCATGGAGTTCTACTCTCTCACATGCCATCTGAAGATAGACATTTCAATGGATTAAAACATCCCTTGTACAGCTAGGGAACAAATAACTAGATAATTAAAGAAATGTTGGTTCAAGCACATCTTCCCTTCTGTGTCTTTGAATATGCAAGAAATAAATTGATTAATATCCTGAAGTTATGATGAATCACAGAATTTTCTAGGATCAGTAGAAGCTGTGTTGAAACATTTCACCTGTCTTGGACAGAGAACAGAAAAGGAAAAAGGAAGGTACTATAAATTGAAGGGTCAGAAAAATTATAGTTTTATGGTCCTGCTGAGATTTGACTCACATGTAAGGTCAGACCAATCAATCAATCAAAATAATAAAAAATTTTATTTTTGAGGGCTTGACAATGTGAGTCCTGCCAAATGTACTCATTACAGCTCTTCCCTTTCTTCTTTCTTTATCAGAATGATGCTGTCAAGTTCAGTATGTGATCTAATATAAAAGCCTAGATTCTTCTTTATCAGAGCACATAACAAGAAGTGTTGGTAACAAGACAGCATGTTGATTATTTCTGACTAAAAGCTGAACCTTGAAGGCTCACTTTGTTCAACAGCCAGAGACAGCAACTGCAGTCTTTATTTTCTTCTGCAACTACCAAGCTTTGACTTAACTCATACCACGCTTTCTTGTACCATATGATAAGCTCTGTTACAGAGGATTAATTTGTTTCCCACGTCTCATGCAGTTCTTTCTTTTCCCTCATTTCCACAGCTCTTTATGTACAATAGTCACTGAATTGGGTATATGTGTGTGTGATATGTTTGTAATTTTATCTGAAAATATTCTGTAAGACAGAAGTTAAACACATCACTACACTGCTCAGCTATTTTGGCTTTTTGGCTATGCTGGTATTATTTTCCTGCAGACTTTGTCTTTTCATCTACAGGTAAGGAAGAGATGAAGGAGTGTGTCAGGGGTATCAGGCACTTCAATGTCAGCTGCTTGTAAGCCATGTTAGTCAGTAACGTATTCAGAGACTATTAAAGCCAACAGGATCCTCCACAGCTGTAAAGGTCTCCTGCAGTAACCAGCAAGAACATTTTTCCATGTCCTATGTGGCGCCGAGATGCAGATCCATCCTCCAAGGTGTTTTGAAATTCTTCCGTGATAACTGAATGCACCCCATTGGACTTCATCTCTTTAGTTTTCGTATTTCGTTTCCAGCAGAGACAGTGAGTATTTGACCCAAAGACAGAGGCTGGATCAGCCTGTTTCACACAGCTGCTTGTTGAGCTGACATTTATTTAAAACTCTTCCCATCAGAAGAGAATGATCTATTACTGCCACAAAATGGCAAAATGCCAAGAGACAGATTTTGAGAATTTCTGCTTCCATGAACAGGAAGATTTTATCAAGACTAATTTATGAAAAGGAGAGCAAAATATATCTTTAAAACCACTTAACACAGCCATAAAAATATATTGCTTTTAAATGCCTATGATGTTATTCAATTAATGAATTGGTATTGCTACCCTCAATTTAAAAATTACAATTTGTAAGATTCTCAGACTGTATTTTACACCCTTCTTATCCCCATGCTCCCCCTTCTACTCACCTCCAGCTTTTCTAAATTATTAAAGAAAATCATTAATTTCACCAGAACCTGTTGCCACAGGACACCTGTGCTGGGATTGGAGATGCCCAGAAACCACTGTGAAACTGCAGGGCTCTGCCCTGGTCCTGGGGGGATTGAAGGAACACAGAGCCCTGGGGTGCCCAGCTCCCAGGAAAGCAGCTCTCTCTCTCAGGAGGCAGCATCTCCCCTGGCTGCCCCTGGCAGAGGATGCCAAACACAACCATGGAGATCCTTTTGGAGAACACCAACTCCCAGCCTGCTAAAGGGCTGCTGAGCCTTCAGAGGAGGCGCTAGGAGAAGGATGGGGCAGGAGGGAGAGCCCTGTGGTGGGATGGGGCCACACTGAGCTGTTTGGATGCTGAGGCCAGGCTTGCCAGCACTGGGGGGCACCCTGTGCCAAGGCAGCCACTTTCATCCCATGCCTCCCCCTCCTCCTCTTCCCACATGTGGGCCATGGGCAGCAACATGCAGTGCCTCGGGACAGCCACGGCCAGGCCTCGTCCCCCCATGGGGACAGGCTGCCACTGCTCCCAAATACAAAAAGCTTGCAGGTACCTAAGCTGAGATAAAGCACAGTTTTAAATTTCAGAAAGTATTTTTATTATCTCTAAGCAGGTGACAGCCATTGCAGGTATAAGAACTATCTTCCTTTCTTGACTCCAGCCTTCAGATTTTAAATTTTCTAAGCTTTGAAATGAAGATGTTCTTAATACCAGAGAAAGAAGCTTTGCATATGAAACAAATTATTAAACTCACATGAGATGCATCCATTTTGGAGATGAGGGATTGCATGAAAGAGAGACACACTGTGATCTTTTCCTTCTTGTCACTTTCATATTAAAACAAATGCTGTATCATTATTGGGACCGGTTTGTCCAAGGTCACTCAATTGTTCAGCATTTACAAGCTGGCAGCTCATCACAGGCAGAAGCAGCACATATAATCATTATTGATGCTGGCAGTCTCCACCCTCGCTAATGCTACTTGTTCTGTCAGCCAGCCCCTGGCCTGTCGCAGGCAAACGGAATTATTCTTTGAGCTGTGCCTCGGATCTGCAGTTCAAGGGAGCTGTTTGATGCTAGACCACAACTAAGTACCAAATGGTGTCATGCCTATTTACAGAACATGCCAGGTCAACAGCTGCTGTTTAATTAGGCTCAAATCCTCCCATGCACAGCTCAACATGAATGCCACGCCATGTGGTGGGCATCTCTGAGGGAAAGTGCCTTGCCTCCTCCCACATGTGAGACGGCTGAAGAGCTGCCTTCTCTATGCTACTGTGGCCCTCAGAGGGGGCTCTCCCTTGGATGGCGTTGATCCCATCTTCCAGCTATGGCTGAATGACTCAATTACTCAGCTCACACTGCTACTGTGAGGGAGAACTATACAAGCCACAGGAATTCCTGGCTCTAGAGCCTTGCAGAATATTCCCTCTGCTCTATAAACTTCAAAAATTTTTCCTCTCTTTTATTAATCCTCTTCAAAATTTGTATTGGTAATTGCAACTGCTGAAATTTGACACTATGTAAATGAAAATGGTATTTATTTACATGAAACCAGGTACTTGAGTTTTCAGCCCAAAACTTTAACTTTAAAACATGATCATTTTGGAGATTAAGAAGAATTCTGTTTAAAACTCCAGAGATAAATTATTTAGTACTATTTTTAAGATTACTGAATTGTCTTTTAGTTAATATATGTCAAAGTTACGAGCAGACCTGGAATGCCACACAGATGATCTAGAAATGGAACAAAATATGCACTGCTGAATTTGTTTGTCTGCTAGAAACTGCTGTTCCATCAAAAAAACCCTCCCGTAAAGTCCACTTCCTAATATTAGTAGAACACAGAAAAGCCATCGACTACTAACGTTATAGCTATGCTTCTCTTCAGTACCTTGACAATTCAAAGTTAGCATTGATCTAAACCACTTCTTGGTAAGAATCAATACATAAAACATATCTCTGTAAGTATTGTTTGCTGAGGGAAACACTAAAATCCGATAACAAAGAGGAAAGCACTTGTTTTGTGAAGATCTGTTGGACTTCTTTTAACCAGACACTTTTTTTAAAAAAGAATTTGTGAAAGGGACATAAGCATATTTGTGTAGATGTACATAAGGAATTTTAAGTTTGATGGATAAACAGGTGCTATTGCAGACAAAGGTTTTATATATTTGCTCTAAAATGAAGATATTCAGCTTAAAGAAATCACTGCATCAACACTAGCCTCTTAAATTGCTTGAAAATAAAAACTTCATTAAGACCTCAATCCCGGAAATAATTTATTAAATATCATTAATAGCTATATGCCTGTAAGAAACTACTTATAGAAAAACCTAGTGAAATCAAATCTATTGGGCTGCCTGGAAATTACTGTGAAAGTCCAGATAGCTTAAGAGAGAATTTTTCCTTTTTAGAGGTTGGAGGCATTTTATGCTTTCATATGGGATTCTATATCCAGCTCATAATTCTCTTCTAATTGCTAGCATATGGTTACAAATGTAATAGAAAAGCTTTTATTTTCTATTAAATCCTTGATAGCTTTTCAAGAAGGGCTAAACCCTAAATATTTGAGATTAGTTTCAATAACCATTTTTTACTATGCCCATAAAAAGCTTACAGGCTCCATCTTCTGCCCTTGCTACCATTCCCATAGGTGCAGCACAGATTGATTCTTCTCCAAATGGTACAATGATCTCATGAACCACAAGAATAACCCACTTCCTGATTCTGTGCTCATGGAAATAAATGAGAAATTTTGGTAGTGATTTAAATTATTCCTGATGCAGATACATAGTCTATATACTCAAATGCCTGTTATTACCCAGATGTCCTTGTTCAGCTTTTCAGAAAGGCTTCCCAGCACATTTAGGATTAGTCACTGCAAAAATTTGGTTTTAACCTGACAAGAAAAATTCTATTTCAGGTTAAAAAGAAAACATGTTTCAAGGACCACCTTCTTCAAGCTCAGGAGTGGTCCATGCCAGCAAACAGGAAACATACTTAAGGCAGCATGAAGACTTTCATGGATGACCAAGGAGCTCCCCACTGAACTAAAACACAAGAAGTAGAAAGGTGAAAACAAGGCCGGGTGACCCAGGAGGAATACAGAGCTGTGGTCTGAGCCTGCATGGATGCAATTAGGAGTTTGGTCAGGAATGTAACTGGTAACAAGAAGGACTTCTACAAGCAGAAGCCCTGTTGAGGAAGGACACAGGAAAGGGTAAAGGTCTCAATGCCTTCTGTGACTCATTTTTTACTGGTGAACCTTGCCTTCAGGAATCCCAAGCCCCCAGCTCAGAAGAAAAGTCTAGTCCAAGGACAACTTCCTATCAGTGGAACAGGATCACATTATGGAACCCTTAAAATAAACTGGGCATAAACAACTTCATGGGCCCTGATGGGATGCTCCCACAAGTGCCAATGGAGCTGTGAGCTGTTGCTTACAAGGCCATTCCTGATAATCTTTGAAAGATCATGGTGATTGAGAGAATTTCTCAAAGACTGGTACTGGAGAAAAGCAAATCTCATTCCTATTCTCAAGAAGGGCAAGAAGGAAGATTCAGGCAATTACAGGCTGGTCAGCTTCACCTCAGTCTCAGGGAAGGTGATAAAGCAGATGAGTCCGGAAACCATTTTCATACATGAAGGACAAGAAGATGATCAGGAATAGTCATCATGGATTTAAGAGTAAAACATGCTTAACCAACCTCACAGCCTTCTTCAATGAGATGACCAGTTTGGTAAATGAGGGAAGAACACTGGATGTTGTTTATCTTGACTTAATTAATTTTTGACACTCTATCCCATAAAATCCTCACAGAGAAACTGGTGAAGTATGGGTTAGATAAGTGGACAATGAGGTGGAACTGAAAAATGGTTTAACTGTCAGGCTTAGAGGGCTGTGATCAATGGCACAAAGTCCAGCTGGAAGCTAGCCACTGGTGATGTACCCCAGGTATTGATACTGAGTCCTTTGCCATTGAAAATCTTCAATAATGACTTGGACAATAGGGCAGCATGCACACTCAACAAATTTCCAGATGGTACAACTAATGATTGCGCTGCAAAGCAGAGGGACCTCGACAAGCTGGAGAATTGTAAAGAGGAATTCATGAGGATCAACAAGAAATGCAAAGTCTTGCATTTGGGTAGGAACAAACCCAGGCACCAGTACTGGTAAGGGCCAGACTGGCTGGAAAGCAGCTTTGTTATAAAAGGGTCTGGGTGTCCTAGTGAACAACCAGCTGATCACCTTGTGGCAAAGGAGGGAAATGGTATCCTGGTCTGGATTACACTAATGGAGGTAATCCCTCCCCTTTATCAGCACTGGTGAGGTCACATCTGCAGTGATATGGCCAGTCCTGAGCTCCACAGTCCAAGACATAGTGGAGTGAGTCTACTGAAGGATTACAAATAGGAATAAGGGACTAGACCATCTCTAATATGAGGAGAAGCTGAGAGAGATGGAACTGTTCAGTCTGAAGAATAGATATTTCAGGTGGGGATCTTCTTGAAGTGCATAAATACCCAAAGGGAAGATTGTAAAGAAGATGAAGCCAGGCTCTTCTCAGTGTTGCCCAGTGACAGGACAAAAGGCAATGGGCACAAACTGAAAAACAGGAAATTCCACAAAAACATCAGAAATAAACTTGGCAGAAAGCCCTCAACCTTGAACTGAGAGAGATCTTTTTCTTCATTCCATTGAGTAACACAATTAGTCCCTCTGTGGGCCTAAAAGAGACATATGGACTCATTCAAGAAAAAGGCAAAAAGGCCTATCTATTTATGCTGCTAGTTTAGTTTTTCAATGATATATTCATGCTTCTCTTACATGGACACAGTGACTAACAGTTTTAATAACTTGTGAGCAGCCAGACTTGATTATGACTCTCTTCATCGTATTATAAAAGTCAGTCTCTTTGAAGGGAAAGCAGGGCTTCTACACAACTGCTCAAGAAATGGAATTCCTGTTATATATGAAATTCTAACATATTAAAAAGTAATTCTGATTTGAATTGCAAGTATAAAGTGATGGAATTCATGCCAAGTGAAAATTTTCAAAAATCACCGCAGAGTTAATGCCCATGAACAAACATCTTCTCAGTATCTTATAAGCAGGTTTTAAAGAAGTAGTTGCTGGAGTTGCTGAAGATGTAGAATTCACTGTCCTAGAGAAGTGTCTTTCCACCAAGTACCTTCTGAGTGATGTAACTGAAAAACTCACCATGTTGGTTAGTTCTGACTCCTGAAAACTTCTGAAGTTAAAAACCACCACATCTCATTATTATTTGACAGCATTTAACAAGATATATAAAAGCTAGTATCTTTTAAAATATAAGAAAGCCTATAAGAAATTAAAATATTTCCACATTTTCTAAGTACAAGATCAATGACATTTCTTTGACAACAAAAACAAAGCCCAAAGCTCAGTAAAGTTTAAATTTTATAAAAATTAAATGTCAGAGAATAATTTAGTTAGTAAATACATTGCTGTCCAATATATATGCAAGCAAAGGCTATATCACTGTCATCAAGGAGCTTTGCAGAAGACTCAGCTCTTTCTAGAGTTACCTTTCTGAGATTTGGTAGACTCTTAGTTGGCCTCAACACACAAACAGAAGAAAAATCAGTTTCAGGATTTAACAGTTGAAGTGAAGGTCTTACAGTTCCTTGGGACTGTGCCTTATCACAAACCATCATGGGCACTGCTTGAGGCACAAGGAAGACTACTGCCAGCTTTTCCTTCTAGCTGTATTCTACCAGGCTCATCAAGCAGAACAGAGGCTCCTATGTGAGCACATAAGGACTTCGTATGGACTTACTGGGAGAAGGGAATCACCTGTGCAAGATACCAGCTCATAACATTTCATGCAGTCCTTGTGAATTTTCCACAGTTACTGAAAGTATAGCTTCAGTGCACAGAAGTTGCTTGGACACCTGAAATCATTATTGCTGACTTAAAGGGGAAGGTTTTTAAAGGGTTTTCTGGAGGAAAACATTTGCAGGTCCTGTTGAAGCCAGGAAAAGAAAAATCTGAGACTAGTAAAATTTCTTCCTTTATAGAGGAGTCCTCCCCTGTGATGAACTATAGAGTAACATATCTATTTCCTGGCAAAACCCTTCTCATAAAGATCTATAGGCTATAGATAAGTGGATATAAACTATGCTAGCTCCAAGGCTATATAAGGTGTAATAAATCCTCTACAACTTCAAAATATAGGCGTACTAATCCCATTTGTTACCTTTTTTTTTTCACTTTCATATGCTCTAAATTCTGTACTAAGCACAGGTCACCCAGACTTGCATTTCACCTGCCTCAGCTCATGAAACCCATCCTGAGGTTTATTATTTATACATTCATTTACCGAAATAAGTAGTAATGTACTCAAAGTATTGTGAAACCTTGGTGTTGAGCAAGCTTAATTAAGATTTGAATACCTGACTAATTTAACATTTATTTGGAGCAGGCCGTTATAATTTACCTGCAATAGTGCACTATGGTAAATTCAAAAATTTCTGCTACTGCTAATCAAGTCACATTGATATACTAATAGTTAATAAGATCAGAGGAAAAAAAAAAACCCAGTAAGAACAGCCGTAACAAATTCTCCATATAAAGGTAGTGTCAGAGGTTCCAGCAATAGGAAGATGAATCTCAGCACTTCTCACTGCTTAAAAGTAATGTCAGCCTCTGCCATCAGACAATGGTAACTGAGCCTAGTGTTGCACTCAGCAACCTCTGCTTGAACATTCTCTCGAAGGTCCTTACAAAATTAAAACATTTATTCCATCACCACTAGCTGCTGGACACAGAAAACTAACAAAATCTGCTGAACAATCAATCCACTGATCACAGACTGCTGATGCACATCTCCAAACTATCTGCCCAGTAAAGAACTGCATGCACACAGACTAATACTGAGCAGGCAATGCTTATTCCTGTTTGTTTTTCCCAAACATGCACCCTTCAGCCCCAGAAACACACAGGACCCACACAATTATTAAAACCTGCCATTTCATATGCTTTATGCCACTCCTACCTAACCTCTCACAAACATCAGTAGATCCAATCCAGGTATCTCAGACTATATCCATTCCTTTTCAAGGATGCAGAGAAAGCAAGTGAGGAGACAGAAACTCAACAGCTCATCTAGGGGAAATAAGATCTGGAGCAACTTAAGACAACATTTCTGACAGGTAAGGGGAGCTGGGAAAGTTGGGATAAGGAGTTCAAAGCGGCACTTTTGTCACATATACAAACTCACCATTCTTCCCTACTCCTGGTTTGTTTGTTAGTTTTCTGTTTGGTTTGGCTTTTTTTTGAAGTATGTAGTGTTACACTGGCTTTGAGGCAGAAGGAAAGCATTGATGATGTTACCAATCTTTTAATTTTTTTCGCCTTGGCTCCTCAGGCCTCAGTTCCCTTTTAAATTTGAGCTTAGGAGAATCTTGCAAAAATTGCTTCTAACTTCCTTCTGACATGAATATGAGTCACAAACACAAAAAGGTACTCAAAGATTGTTAACAGGAGAATGGCAAGCAATCTCTTAAGTGTCTCTTCCACCCTGTGCTGTAAAGCAGGTCTGGATTCTTGCTTTAAATCTCAAGGCATTAACACTGCTTCATAGCCATTCTGCCAGTTTCATTAATTGCACTTCTATTCCAATCATTTCATAAGCGGACTGTACTTATAATCTGGCTATTTATCCTAATGTTTGATGTTTCTGAGTCACATAAATACATTAAGTTTGAATGCAGAGAAGTACTTTGCATGACAAATTTGAGATTTCTGCTGGAAACATTTGACTGAAATTTATTTTTGCTATCCATAGGGAATAAGCCTCTGCATTATTTGATTGTTATTCACATTTTCGTAATCGCATTACCAACCTCTACAAAGAAATGAAATGGCAATGTGCATTTTTTTTTCCTCTAAGAGCAAACATCTCCCTTCCACCCTTCCAGATGCACAGACCTTGAAAAAGCATTAGGAAATCAAAAAGCCAACAGAAATAAAATAACGTATCTACGTTTGAATATTCATTCAAATACGACATTGCTTAGTCATTGCTTGCCATTTGGATGATGCATGGTGCTTAGGCAAGCTTAATGCAACAATGGGAATTTGGTCTTGTTTTTACAGGGTGTGTGGAGACTTTAGTGGACAGATTCCTAATGGTGCTCAGCTGTACTAATACCATTATTATTTTTAGGCCATAAATCACTTTACATCAGTTGGTGATCTGAGTTTAGGTTGTAAATAAGACTTCAGAGAAATAGAAATAGATCTCATTTCTGGGCTTTATTCAGATCCATCCTGATATTTCTCATTCTCTCCAGCAGCTGCTCTACCTACAACGCTTTATACTGAAGACCACATGCCTGTGTTGTCTAATGAAGTTATTTGCCCTTGATATTGTTTGCCCTTTATTACTATGGTATTATATATGCTCTTCTCTCCCAGGAACTTCTAGCAGCTCCCACACTGGCAAAAAAATTACCACACTTTAACTCATTCTGTATAGCCATTATCAAACATCACAAGCACAAGAAAGGATGGCATAAAAACATCTTTGGGCTACTAAAACCCATGAGCCAAATATATTTCTTGTTTCACCTCACAAATCGCAGCAATCTGTTAATTGTGTCCCCCACTGCTTTTAGATTTTATGAGCATCAAATCACAGCAAGTTTTTTCTCTGTAATTTGATGAAAAAAACCAACAAGAACTAGAACAAACAAAACTAAACAAAAAATGCTGCCTCTACTCTTACCCTTTTTAACATCAGTTTTCTAACTGGAATATCTGATGTACTTCCTGCCCCCTAACCATTTGGCAGCACTTCAGAATCTCCTTTGTTCTGTTATACTGCCCTGAAACTCCTATTGCCTATACTTCCACCAACTAACTAGCAGGAAACATTATCTTCTCTACGTGGAAAAAAAAGGAACACAAGTTATGGTGGAATGGAGACCCAGGGGAACACACAGCCTCTCACCCCAAGCACAGCTGCTCTGCTATACCAGTTGTGCCTGTGCTCAGGGTGAAGAGGAAGGAACTGCACAACACCGTGGGCACCTTTTCAAGCTGTGACCCAGCACCTCAGGCTCAGCCCTACCATAGGACAGCATGTGGCAGGCATAGGTCCTTGTAAGACACCGCCTCGGAGTAGTGTCTCACATACTGGTACAGAAATAAGGGGGGAGATTTAGGGTTTGGTTTTATTTTATTTATACACATAAAATAGTGAGGGAGAAACATGACACCAATAATAATTATATCCTTTTACCAGTTTGATAACTTTCTGTGCTGGATGCAGCCATTGACCTGATCCTTTTATCCCCTGATTAGCTGACAAGAGACGCTCCTCCCCAGCTCTCTCCAACCACAACTCAGGAAGCCAACCACATACCCTTCTCACAATACTTTATGCTAAACATATAGCATGACTTGAGATCTTTCATGTTGGACAGTGGAATAATTTGGAGGCCTGTCAAAGCCAGTGCTTTGAAAATTGTCAATTACATTTTAGCTTGTTGCAATGTGAAAGATAAAACACAGTTGCAAATCACACACAATATAGACACAAAAAATTACCTAATAGCAAAAATAGCAATAGAGTTTTGCTATTTTATAGGACCAAAAATCTCAGAACATAATGAAAATGGTATGGTTTCTTCTCAAAATCTCATGATGTTGGGTCAAGTCATGCACCCCTTAATAGGGTTGCTCAAGTTACTGAGTCTGACTCAACGTTTTGCATTGTCAGCGTGTGGTGGATGCACAGAGCTATCTAGATTGCTTAGGGTAAGAATTCCTTCCAGACTTGTTATCAATGTAATGTCCACTAGTCATGTAGTGTGCATTAATGCCAAAGACAGATAAGTGGCTTAATAATTTAATGAAAGTGATTAACAGAAATGTGTCAACACACTTAACTGGGTAATCATTATCTTCGCATTATGCTTCTCACAACGGAACTTGCACAATCCAAACATCCACATGCATTACCCACATCAAGAAAAACATATTCTGGAGTTTGAACTTCATTGTTTTCCTTAATAATTGGATGTACCCAGCAGTTTAACTGCCCAGATCAACAGTGCCTGTTGGCTAGCTCAAGGCCCCCTCATCGATCTTTTGCACACATGGTAAATTATTCAGACAACAGCAGCTTGCAGACCCCATATCCTTTTAACATTATTGTTCTTATTGAATCAAGTGGCATTGGAACAATTGGATTGTCCTCACAGTTTCTTTTCTTGTTTCCACTCCTTGCTTCTTGAACACTGGTCTAATTCTGCTGGTGACTTTCTAGCAAATAGGAAAAAGAATATCAAGTGCCCTGTGGAACAGCAGGAACAGGAGGCATTATGGGAATGCTTCAAACACAGCAAGCACTGTGAAACCAAAGATATGTGGGAAAACACAGAGTCACAGAGTTTTGTGTTCTGCTAAACAGTGTTTTAAGCCTATGCTGGCTTCCTTTTTTTTTTTTTTTTTGATAAGCAGAGACATGTCCCTAAAGAATGCCATTGATTATTTTAGTCTCTGTTCATGTAAGCACTCGTTTGTGCTGCTGCTCATTGCTGAGCACCCTCCAATTCTTTGGATGCACTTGTGTGGTGAGGTAATCAGGACTGCATGACACATTTTAGATTATAAGAAACATGCGATTTATAGGGCGGCACTTAAGTATCTTCCATATTATTCTCCAAGATAGTCCATGGAGCTTCTGTTCTTCACCCATACCATGTCAATATAAAATTACCAGAGGCTTTATGTCTCTACTGCCTTTGGACCTGACTTATGTTTTTTTAGCTTCTACTGATATGTAATTCAAGACTCTGCTTAGAAGCCTCTGTCAGTCTACACAGCACTCTGGCTACAGAAAAGGAGACAGAAGTGGCAAACTGGCACCCACAGTCCTAACGAGGATTGTGAATTCAAGCATTCAGCCGCGGCATTTCGTGATTTTTATTTATGGAGACAGAGGTGGATGAAACTTCAGTTAGTAGGTTGGGCTGCCACCTGCCTGAGCTCAGAAGTAGGTACACTGACTACTCAGCCTCTAGGCATCAGCTCTGGCCAAGATTTGGGCGGGGGGGGGGGGGGGAGGGAGGGGTGTCTGGAAACAGAAACCCCTTAATCACTTAATCGGCAGTGATGATGGTGAATTAGCAGATCGTGCAAACCAGAGACTAAGTAAAATCTGAGTTTCATGTCCCTCTAGAAGATCTTACTTATCTGAAAATAGAAATAAGAAGTAGATTTTCTTATACCAGACAATAAAAACAGTAGAGAAGAAAGAAATTACAACAAAAAAATCTAATGACACTTGTTCCAATTGAAACTAGGTTGAAAAAATTGTTGAAGACATCTCCATGAACAGAGATGATACCAGTTTCCAAAATCCAACAAAAATGACTGCAACAAAACTTCCACTAATGTGAAGAGGGGGAAAAGGGAAAAATAAATGTAAAAAATTAAAAGCAGGTGCTTGGAAGCACCCTGAAAAGGCACTGGCCTGTTGCTTTCAGTTGCCCAAATAAAAAGTTTTGGTATACTTTAGAAAGTAAATTACTGACCCTTGGGCCCAGGCTCTCTACTAATTAGAAACTGAGTTTCACTGCTTAACATATAGTCACAAGAAGGAAAAAAAATCATTGTTGTATTTATGTGAACTATATTGAAAAAAAAAACCCTTTCAAAGCAGACTTCCACCTCCCTGCCAAAACAGGCTCAAATACATCTGTGTGAGTACCCATCCTACGCTGTTTATTCACTCACCTAGAATCAATTTGCTCCAATTTTTCTTTATACAGTATGGAAGGAAGATCATACCACTGTAGAGTGTTGCCAAAATTTATGAAAACTTATTTCTATAAATAAAACCAGCTCTGATCCCCAGCCTAGCTCTTTAATTTCTGGGATGAAGTTCTTTTAAGGTGTGAACTAGCCATGTCCAAGGAGTGAAACCAGCTCAATTGTTACGGGTCTGTACTCTGACGATATTTGTCAAACCCGCCTATAAATGACAGCTTTTCAAGCAACATCTCCATGATCTTAGCCAAAGATTTAGGGACAGGTGGTATCAACTACCATGTCTCCACTAGCATCAATAAACTACGACAGTTTATATCATAGAATCATAGAATCATTAAGGTTGGAAACGGTCTCCAAGATCAAGTCCAACCATTAACCCATCACTGCCAAATCCACTACTAAACCATATCCCTAAGCACCACACCTAAGCATTTTTTGAATACTTGCAGGGACAGTGATTCCAAAACTTCCCTAAGCAGCCTGTTCAAATGCTTGAACATCATTACTGAAATACTGTGTTGTGCTGCTGGACACTCAGAAGCAAATAGGTTTTTTTGCCTTAAAGGTTTTGCTAGTGTAGTTATGGTAGCAAAGTCCTTCTAACATAAAGATGGTTCACATCAGCCCTTGTGACAATACTCAACTTAGTTTGCTTGTGAAAATATCTAAGGAAAGGGAAAAGGAGGAGCAGAGGATATCTTCCAAAAATATTTTACCAGCTCATAGAATTGCAACAATTGCAATTAAAGCAGCTTACAAATGGAGCTTCTTTGCCCAGTAAACTCTTCCTTTAGTGGAAATTAGGATGTGGATGAAAATGGGGAATACGGGATGTGATATGGAAGATCAGATGTGTGGATCTCAAATCTGGAACTAGGCAAGGTGCACACAGAGTCCTGAAAGCATAACAGAACTGAAATGTCATTACAAATGCATATAAACCTAGAGTAACGTAAAATGAATGTATGTAGGAATGTAGCACACAAATGCACAAAGTAGGTTCAGTAGGGTCAGTAGGTTCAGAGAATAGGGATATTTTACTTGAATGAAGCCAATCTGAAAAAATTCACTTATCTGAGCAGGCCTCAGATAAGGCCTTTAAATATATTTTACCAGTAGTGATTGTGAGAAAATGCACCCATTCCAACTGGAAGGATGAGATGCTACTTAGTGTCTTGAATCCACAGGTTACCCAAAAATGCAAAGGCTAATTTTGAAATATTTAGACATCTTTTGTTGGGGCCATGCAATCAATCATCTGTGTCCTTTCAGTTCTGCTTTTGCACCTCTGCAAAGTGATGCCCACCCCAAGGTATGTGAGTGTCTCCTGGGGGGGTAGCAAGGCTGGACTGCAGAAGAGGCCCAGGTGTATTCCCAGGGGCTCCTGCAGGGCCTAAGCCCAAGGGGGACTTTCTGGTAGCTTTGTTTGTGTGAGTCTTATTCCACTTGAACAGCCTCTAACTGTTTAAACCAGAACTAGAGCAGGTGGTGCTCAAGAGCTGAACCCATATCTAGCATGGCTCTATTGAGAGCCATTAACAACTGGGCAAAGGTGACAGCTGAGGCAGACCTTAATTGAAAAAATAAACTGCGAGTGTGGTGCAAGCAGTAGACACGAAACCAATCCCTGTAGGCAAAACAGCTCTTCCAATTATATCCTGTGATTTCCTTCTTTTCATTTTATATTGACTGAATCAAAATCAATGGAGACTGACGACAATTATTACGTGATTTGCAATTAGTCCTGTTCATCTATAATGGATCATAAACTCCTTTTCTCTGATAGGCACATTTCTGCTAAAAGTAGCTTGGCAGTTCAAGAGGAAGTAACATTAGCAAGAAAATAGGAAAATTTTATTTTGCCTTTATTGATTTTGTATCTGTTGATATACTACTTAACACTTCTTCCCAAACAATAAATTGAATGCTGCAGCACATCTAAAAGGTTCAAAGTAGTCATTTCCCTGTTAGCAAGTCTCTGCTTCAGAGATGTAAGAAATGGCAGTGTAGGACCTGAGGAGGAGAATGCCAGTGAACAATTTGCCAGTAGATGTCTCTGCTAAACACACTGAAGGGAAAATATTCAGTTTGAAATTTCAGTGAAATGAAAGTGGACGTTTGCATCCTTCAGCTGAAGAGCAGGATAGAACCAACTAGGTCACTAGTCCTTTCTGAAGACTGCTTTTACATAGTCACAATACAAATGGCATTTACTTAAAACTCAGTGACTCCCAACTTAGTTAAATTTGTCTCCTGATATTATCTCACTGAGTAATGAGACTCAGAAAAGTTATAAAATATATAAATAAGCTTATATATTAACATTCTTGACAGGAGTTATGAGGCTAGAGTCTTTGGGAAAAATGTTTTTATCATTTAAATAATAACTTTTGTGAAAACAAGCAGTCCTTCCTACTTCCAACAGAGAGCTTCTTAAACTATTATATGGAAAAAGTAAATTTTAGTTTTAGGCTGAAATAGTGCAATGCGTGCTAGAATAATTGTGCCCCTGATGTAAAACATTCAGAGGTTCTTATATTTTCTTTACATCTATATGTTATTTGGCAATGGTCTTATTTGCAAAAGCACAGCTTCTAAGCAAAGAAACTAATATTAGTTTCTCATAATTGGCACTTGCCGTTAACATACAGCATGATTTTCTGATTAATAATGAAAAAAAAATCTCAAAAGGCGCAGATCAGCTGGAAAAGCATCTGCTTAAAATACACACACATAATTAGGAGAGGACGTCAAACAGACTTGATTACATATTTCATGGGTATGTGTCAAAGAGTGTAAAGCATTTGACTTAACCCCAGGGTGACTTCAAGAGGATTTACTCTGTCTAGTGTTTGTGATTAGCACCATATAATCTGGATCTGCTGAACAAGTCGAGTTTTACACGATATGCAAATTTCATTTCACTTTAATTTAGCCCCTTTGGATTTAGCATAAAATCTCTGTGTTGCATGAAGGGCTGAAACAGCTGGATCCAGTTAGCTAGGAAATTAAAAATGTACTAAATGAAATAAGGTAATCTTTGCCATGGTAGCCAGTAGAGTGGGACCCTGAGATCTCTGGGGGATGGCTTAAGTGAGCACTCCTAACACAAGCCAGACCTCTTCCACAAATGCCAAAACACTGATCCCTTCTCTAACCCCAATGCGCTCCAGTTTTTCAGAAAACTGAATTATTTCACCACCATGTCAAGGTTCATTTTCCAGGCGCATGTTAATAAGAAAATTGTTCACCTTATCAGTAAAGGAAATTAGTATCCACTAGGTAACATTTTATTTCCTAGTTAGTATATCAAGATGCAGCAAAAAATAATTAGCAATACATGACACTGTTTAAAATGTAATGGAATTAATTTATGTGTAATTTTATTTGCTATTTTCCTTCCAGGTTTTAGTTGTAACTATACAGAGACAATTCTGGAATATTTCATATGCGGGTTTTAAGAATACAGCTGAACAAGATTTTTTTCTTCCCATTTCAAAAGGATATTCTAAGAATAACAAGATCCCTCACCTAATCAATCACTTGAGGCATCAAAAAGTCTTTGGAAGGTCTGCCCCCAAGTCTAAAAGCTGTCACTTCTGTTCTCCTTTGAAAAAGATGGTTTCATAGGACTTTATATCTTAGCAGTGATAATGACAACTTTGTAATGAAAATGACAAGTCTTTCAGGTCCTAACTATATCTGACACAGAAAATGATCTTGGGAAAAAGTTATTACAGACAGAAAGTACTTCTTTTCCAAGACATCCTTTGGCCATATGTAGGCAATGCTGCATCATTGTAGGAATGAGTAGATCTGAGTTCCATTACCCGTGACTGCTGTTAATATTCCTATGGCCTTTATTGAACACTTGGTCTTATAGACTTTGTCTCTCAATGGAGGGTACAACAATCTCTCCCCCTTTATTTCTGGGAAGTGATGGATTTTACCATGCTACCTTAGGCAGAACTGGGAACAGTTTCTGTATCTACAGTAAAAAAAGTAGCCCCATTCATTAATCCAGACTTGCCTTTCAAACACATTGTATATGCTTGGCTGTATTTCCAGGCAGTTGCACAAAACTGCCTCACCTCCTTGCTCATTTTGTAATACTGCCTCTGTAATTGTTTTAATTTCATCCATAGCCATTAGTAAATGTGTACTAAATTGAGCCTGTTCTTCCTAATAAATTAACCACAGTCCCAACAATGGCATCTTTTGACCCAAAAGAACCAACTGAGCTTTCTTTCCTCCTAATCTGCTGTAACCAGTCATTTGAAAATGAAAACCACCACGGACTTCTGAAATCAGCTGTACACACAAGTTCTTTATATAAGACATCTTTTTTTACCATAACAGGCACATTTTCACCCTGGAGACAGAATTTTTTTTTGCCTTTGCAGGATAGTTTGCTGTCAGACTGTGAGCCTTTCCCCCTCAGAGAAAGCAACATCTACCTGAATAAACCTGGATTTGAAGCATGAAATATATATTGGAAATCAGAAATCATTGCTAGAGTAATGGACAGATAAAGGTTTCACAAATAGAAAACTTCATGCTCCTCAGGGTTCTTGCAGAACATTTCCTGTTATGCTTTACTGGTTTATTTCAGCCACAGGAAATGTAGAACCTGCCCGGCTCAAAAGAAGCTGCAGATTTAAGTGAAGCAAAAAAATCCCAAAACACTATTTCCACCTTAACTAATGTGGCAGTTCATCTTTCTAGTCCCAAAGGGATCATTAGCAGGAAAGTTATATAAAATTAAAGAAATGTCCTATACCACACTAAGGTAATCATCTAAGCTCCTTTGATAGACAAAGAAAAGAGCTGCTACTGCTGGCTATACCTCCTCTCATCCTAAATTTCTAAAAATTCAGAGGGATCAGGCTGGTGAAGTCACTGTCTGTTCCACTGATTTCAACGGGAATCAAAATGGTACCTCAGGCATCAGTGTTGACAACAAGATAAGGTAAATGCCATCCAGAGGTTAAACACAGATCTGAAAACATATTCAGTTACCTAACTCCCTGTTCCCCTTAATATTAGTATTTACATGATTTAATAAATGTCAAGTAAATTTTGTGGCCAAGGAAAGGAACTCAAGTCTCCCAATTCCTCGCCTAGCTCCTGAGCTATTAGACTTCTTTTCGTGGCCCCATTGACTTCAATGGAAGCATTCAGCAAAGTGTCCACACAGATGAGGTACTCACAGTGAAGCACAATGTCATGTTGCAAATCTGAAAGGGAACAAGTGCAGGTAATTCCTCTGTAGAGGTTCTGATTCATCAGTAGGTCACAGCTTAGTTTTACAGCAGCCATCTGATGTAAGCCTGGAAAACTACCTTTTTATATAATACCACATGTAGAAAGAAAGACAGGCATACTTGCAAGAAATTTAGACTGTACAGTTGGTGTTCACATTAGTGAACCCCCAAATCCATTAAAAGTATGAATGAAAGGAGCACTAAGGATGAAAGCAGTAACTAAGGATGAAAGCATCACACCCATGGTGCATGTTTAGGTGACGTGATCAGACAACAGCAGGATGATGTAACAACCTCCACACAAAAGAAATCCCACTAATCCCTGACAATCTTATGTAAGAGAACTCTTTTTTTTTTTTCCTGGCCCCTAAACTGGATGACTTGCATGATCTTAAGTGTTTAAACACAACACTGAGAATCTCTGCAGTACCATTAAATGCAGGCTGACAAACATCCCATAACTGACTGCAACCAGTCCTTGCTGTACCAGGGCAAAACACAACAAAAGTTCCAAAGACCAAGTTAAAAAACTAAGTTAGCATCACCATTTAACATCCTGAACTACATTTTGCTTTGGTTGTTTTGTGGTACAATTGTCTTTATGAAAGTCAATATAACCTTTACTCTCCAACAACCTATCAAGCATCTGGTAAATTTAAAAACAATTTTCAATTCATCATACTTAGGAGACAGCCTGCATTTTAAAATTTCTTCCCATATATATTATATTTTCTTCTGAAGTGAATTAATGTTTCTTGAACAGACATTATAATCAAAGTAAACCTTATAACAATAAGGAGCAAGTGATGTGCCTTAGTTTCATTTTTAAAGCAGAATAAAATTTACTAACAAAAATACATATCATAAACCATAAGTTTAAAAATCATATAGATGCAAGACCTCTGGGAATGGTTTAAATACACATGCACATAATTATGCAATTCTGGCAGGAAATGTGCCTTGTTCTAAATGGAAGCTGAGACAGGTCAAGGATTTATTCAGATGATATCAGTCAGAAACTGATTGGTATGTTTCACAACACTGACTAACACTGAAACTCTGAGTTACCTTCCATTAGTGATTTCCCTCCCCATCTTCAATAATTACACCAGAATAATCCAGCTACAGCACATCCCCTAAGAACTTCAGCAGTGCTTTTATTACACATTAGGACATGATTAATAACAACAATACTTTGGGTTTTTGCCTGTTTCTACTCCAGGCTATTTCCAACCCAGAATGAGAATAATTTTTTGTGTTTGGGGAGTGCAAAGCAAGTGCTCCAGTAGCTACAGCAAAGTGAGATTCAAAAGTGATTCACATTTGACAGTGCATTTTGCCACTGAAAACTCTGACAGTTGAAGTGGAAGAAATATGCATAAAGAGGCTTAAAACAAATCTGCAGTCCTTCTGGATTAGGAAATGCTTCTACAGCATGCAATGGCTTTGTTCTGTACACCCAAATGCTAATAATCTCTGTTCAAAAGGAATGCTGAGCCTTTGACAGAAATTAAATAACCTGCAAAACTCCATGTTGTCAATGATGTTCAGGGGACAAAAGGATGGTGAGACGAAGATGGCAACTGCAAAGCCCTGAATCTCTTGTTGCATCAGTCTTGCCAGGCACAGATATATTCAATGCCTACACAAATTGAAGGCCCCCACAGCCTTCGTCTCACAGCCTGCACAGAAGGGCCAAGAGACCTGACAGGGCTGAGCTACCCTTCACATCAGCTTTGAAACATGGGCACACAAAATGCATTTTATGATGGAAAAATCTGAACATGACTGTAGTTGTGCCATGTGCTACTATCAACTTTGAGTGGCTTGTTTCATTTCTCTTCTGTATGATTAAAATCGAATTAACAAAAACACATCACATGGAAATTTTTCTACTTACACACACATAAACGTAAGCATAATCACAAAAGTTTTAGCAGGAGGATGTTAAAAGTTCCTACTTATCTGGAACACAAGCTTAATTTATCTTTGGCCATGTATAATGGTCTAGGACTAGCCCAACTTTATGGAAAATCCTTGGATCATGTGGTGATTAAAATCCTTCAGAAAATTCCATTTTTTCTTCCACTATGGATTTCTCTGGTTTCTATATCTGTAAATAGGCAGTGCTGGCACTTTTGCTTTTCAGTGTGGCACTCCTGAATTTGACTACAGACCACTAAAGTACCTAGACTACACCACAAGCGCTGAAGTTTTAAAATTCCACTATTTGTCAAAACCATTTTTTATTTAATTTTTCAATTTTCTTCTCCATATAGGCTTCTTCTTGTTTTCTCATTTGGTCTATGTTTTCTTGTCTTTCTTTATCTTTCTATATTTTAGCAGTGTGAAAAAAAAAATTAATTGAAAATATAAATATTCCTAAATTTTTGATTTACATTTTTAATGGAAGGATTGTAAATATGAAAATTCAAAGCCAATTCACATTTTTGACAACTGACAGATCTCAACATACTATTTTTTCATGCTTCTCTTCTACCCTGTCATCCACGGATATCCACTTTATTCAAGTTCAGGGCTGAGTGTTCCCCTCAGTCTAGTATGCACAGCCAGTGGAGCACGCTTCCCTGGCCTGGTGTCATCTCCTGCTCTTTTCAGGAGAATCCCTGACCCATGGCAGCAAACACAAGAGAGATTGTGCTTTTGGGTTGCTGAGCCAAAAAAGCAGCAGTCTATCCTGGAGTAAACACGGTACATGAGTGTCACTCTTCACATACAGGCTCTGGCCAGAACATCAGCTTCAAGTTTTATTTGGGACTTTAGTGTTGGCTCCACATCAAGGGCTTTAAAGGTTGACTCAGTGTGAGTCACTCAGCTACTTTCTAGTGTTACTTTCCTATTGCATCTTTGTGAGCGTGAGGCAGACAAAAAGTGCTCCATGTACTCAAGACTTGCATATCCAGAAGAGTCTGGACCCTTTTTTTCTTTCAAACCAGGCTGGACTAATCCAACATGAATAAGCCAGTTACACTGAAGTCTCATCTTCACAACGATGAACGTGGATAGTAAAACTACAAA
This sequence comes from Corvus cornix cornix, assembly GCF_000738735.6. Taxonomy (NCBI): domain Eukaryota; kingdom Metazoa; phylum Chordata; class Aves; order Passeriformes; family Corvidae; genus Corvus; species Corvus cornix. The sequence continues at coordinate 88,078,014 of NC_046333.1, forward strand.
GGGAAATTAAGCTAGACACATAAGAAATATGACCAGACCTGTACCCTGAGCATAAATCTTCAGGCTTCAGTATTAGAGTTATATTAACTGACCTGTGAGTTTTTCCAGAACATCAAATCCATGTTTCAGAGCAATGATATCAAGAAAAGAGACTGTACCATCTTCAAACCTAAAGAATGGAACAAAGGAGCACAGTAAATACAACATGCAGCTAAGGTACAGATTTTAAATCTATTTTAAGAGTTACTATTTTTATTTTCAGTGAATCTAACTTGCAGAGTGGGAACTCTTCCCTTAGGGATTCATCCCCCAGTCTTGTAGTGTCCTGTGAAGTGAAAATATGTTCCCCAAAGCAATAGAGGTTCACATAAACAGTTGCTTGCACATAGAAAGGTATAATTTCTCCTACATAGAGTAACTATGTACTAACCTACATTAAAGTAATGGTTAACAGTTATGTTAAGGTCCTAAGTTACCTTCTGAGAGATTAGGGAATAGGTGAGAAGACAGGTGGAGACTTGTGTGTATCCCCCTACCCCCCGATGTAATTACACCTAATGGAGTTGTGTTAGAAGACTCCAGTAATCTGGTGCAAAGAGGAATCAGACAAAGAGATCACTAACAAATCTCCCTCTGTGTGCTTCTCCAGGAAATTAATTTTTAACTGACCTGCAACGAGAGCACTATACAAGGATGGGGGGAGAGGTGCATCCCCTACCAGCATCTTTTAAAGGAAACATCAAATAGAAACAAAACCGCTGGATTTTATGAACTACTGCAGCTACTACTACCAAACTACTACCACAGTCCAACAGGAGAAGGTGAAGCTCCAAGGTGAGAATGTATTCAGGAATTGATGCACAAAAGCATTCAAGGGACCAGAAGGGACACCAGGGAAGCCCAAAATATGTTTAATTTAGGCTGTGTGTGCACTACAGTCCAAGAGAAGTTTTAAGGAGTGATCATTCATTTTTCTTCATCACAAAGAAGAATGCAGAATAATGCTACTGATGAACTGAACAGGACTCAATACTTTGCAAGGCTAAACCTGGGGTCACAGCAAGTCTCTGAGGAAGGAGCTATGTCCAAAACGGTAACAGTTAATGCTGGAAATGAACCCATCCCAAATCTCATGGTTCAAGCTCAAAATTAAATTCCGACCATGAGGACAAGACCCCCACAGGGACCTGGTGCTCCTTGGATCTTTCTCAGAAAGGTCAGATGATATCTACATTGAAGAATTAGTGGACAAGGTGGAGCATAAGACATGCACTCCTGGGCAAAAACACTTTACATACATGTTTAAGACCACAAAATAGGGGATTACTTTTTTTCCTGTATGCATAGTCTTTCATAATGCATGTTAAAAGCTTTTGGTGCCACAATTAAGTATGTATTGTGAAAAGGCTCAAAGTTTGAAAATGTCAGATATCAAATGTTTTTTCTTTAATAAAATAAACATTGATAGAATATCATAATAGCTCTCATTTCTATAATAATTTTTTTACTTCCTATTTTATTTTTCTATAGTTATCAAATCTTTTAAACACTGCAAGTGACACCATCAGGTGAAGGACATATTAACCTTCCAAAAATATTTGGTAAAGGTCCACACAAAAGAAAAATGCAAGAGTACTGTGTATATATGATAATATGTTAAGCTGCAATGAAAGAAGATAGAGGCAGTAAATAATTATAAACCAAGTGATAAGAGAAAAGTGGTGGACTGCTACAAATATGAATGGCCCAAAAGAGACCACTCATGTTCACATATTTTAACGTAGAATAGGCCAAAGAATCTGTCCTAGAAATTTCTGAATCTTGCCTAGTAATTATTAATAATTGATCTTGAACTTTAGGGAAGAAATCTTGCTGGTTGTCAGTGATGATATGTAAAATGGCCATTTGTGATTTGAAAGAGACCTAACCCCAGGAATATTTTCACAGAGATCTGTGGACCAGTATCTGAGGGAAGCACTACTCTATCCAAAAAGCCATAAAAGATGTGGGAGGATGGGGAAGAAAAGATAAGGCAGAGGCTAACAGTTGTTTTGGAATTGAATACAGAAAAACATTAAAAACTTACACTGGATGCATAAAAGGTCACAGTGGTCCCATATGTCTGCCAAGGAGAGATTACAGAGAGCATCCGTGAGGGGGAACTGATCTGCTCTGCTCAGTTACTCACAATGGCCAGCAAAGCAAACAAAACACTGGGAACTGGACCAGAGCAGAGGCACTGGCACTGAGCCCGTCAATGAGACTGCACAACCCCTAACAACAACTTTATCACTATCATAGTAGAAAGCACTTGAAAGGGCAACAAAGGTGCCAGCCTAGATCGCCAAAGACATGTGAGTCTTACCCAATGTAAAAGGGAAGGCAAAAATTGTATTTCTGTTTATCAGATATGATTATTAACTAAGCAGACAACTGAGTACATCCAATGCTACACAATAGGAAAGACGTATGGACCATGTCACTCTTCTAAGATCTTAAATATTTTTATGAAAATAGTTCAGAGCTCAGGAATCTTCATTCAAATTAAAAAAAAGAGTTGTGGGCTTTGGTCAAACCTTATGCTCCAGAACAGCACAACTGTAGTGGCATGATATGCATCCTGCATTTAATCTCTCTGTATCACAAAAAAATTACCTCCTGGCAGCTCCATGGCAAGAACCAGAAGCCACAAAAGAGATGAAAATAATGCTAAAAATATCTGCTCAAAGAGATGGGAAAGTCTCTCTTTCTACAATTTAGACATGGACTGTTTTGCAACATTCCTCTCTTGTATTTTGTTTGTTCACATGGCCCCCTCTATTCCTACATTAGCAGCTTTCCAATTCTGATTAACAAAGCATGAATATTGTGGTATTGCTATAAAATGTATATTTATACTACTTCTGGTGCACTTGACTCTCACATATATTCTTCAGATTTTGTGAATACTTGGTGTGCAACTTCATGTGAAGATTTTCAGGAATCATGTATAATTTCTGGTATCTAGGAAATTAAGCCTAAAGTGCTATAGCAATAGTGCCATGGCAAAACACGATGCTATGAAGGGCAGCTATTCCCTTCTTGGGACACAAAGAGCTCTCTCTCAGAATATTTAACAGTATTTAAGATTGAGAGGAAACATGCTTCTTGAATTGCAAAACATTGGCTTCAATGGCTTATTTTTTTGATGCTTCAAATAAACTCAGTGGCAGTTGCAGTGTTAGAATAATCAGCTCAGGATGAAGTTCATTTGAATGCTGGTCTAGAAGCCACTTCCTGAAGTAATCAAGATTTTGCAGCTGATGATGTATAAAGGATACTTACAAAGGCTAATACGGCAGAATACCAACCCAAGAAACAAGAAGCTTACCTCTTTTATCTAGTTCTTATTATAATTGATCTCACTTAATCAGGTCTGGGATGAGCTCAGTTGCTTAGCTGATTGTGTTTGTGAAGTGCTAATAGCATTTCACATCCAATTGCTATCTGACAAACTGGCTAAGCAATTCGTGACATAACAAAGAACAGAGCAGCTTGCCTAAAATCTATCCAGGAGTTATGAAGCTGATGAGCTGTTCTCCCTCTCCAAGTCACACACAAACTCTGCTTCTAGAAGCAAAAATTTTTGAGTCACAAGAGAAAACTATTGCTTTACAGTGAGCAGTCCTGCCTTTGGGATCTTCCTAGGGATGGAGATGGGCTAGTTTTTCTTTGAAACAATCAACTGCTTGTTGTGACACAACTGCTTGTCTGTTACACTTCTGCATACAAATGCTATTTTCTAAAGTTACCATCTCACACTTCAGGGCAACTGAAACACAGAAGGAAACTGTGGCATCCTGGGCAGTTTCAATTCATCCTGCCCTTAGCCAAGTCACCTTTACACAGAAATATGATGACAAGAATTCTGGCCTGGGCAGATGTGATTGGAAATAAAGTGCTGAAGGGCTAAAAACCCCTTCATGTTAGAAAAGAGGACTTAGAGGAAAATTTGGTGGAAGGCAAAAATACTACCCTGGAGTAGGACAGCACTGACTTAAGTCAAGAGTCCAGAAATTCCCTCAAGACAATCAACCAATGCTGAGGTGATGAAATATCTGGAATAATAAAAGCTATTCTGCATATAAAAAGTATACAAGGCATGGCTTTTAGGTATTTTGGGTGGAAGCATCCGCTGCTGGATTGGGAATGCTGACTTGCTTACCAGGCAGATAAGTGGTTGAGTTGTTTGAGGGATTTTTTTGGTTTTGGTTTTTTTTTTCAATTCATTTGTCCAGATAAAGTAAATCCAGACATAGAGACATTTTATCTGTGCATAGAATCACAGACTCATAGAATAACAGGTTCTTGAGGGAACCTCAAGAATTATCTGGTCCAACCTTTCTTGGAAAAAACATGGTCTAGACAAGATGGCACAACATCTTGTGCAGCTGAATCTTAAAAGTGTGCAATTCTGGGGAATCTGCCACTTGCCTGAGGAGATTATTCCAGTGGCTGATTGTTTCCATCAGGAATGTCCAGTCAGAATTTCCTCAGGAGTAACTTGTACCCATTACTCCCCATATTTCCCATATGCCTCCTTGGAAAAAAAGAGAGTTTCCATCTTCTTTCTAGCCACCCTTTAAATACTGGAATATGGTGATAAGGTTTTCCTTCTAAAATCTAAAACCTTTGTCTTACTAGCCACCTTCAGCATGTTCAGCAGGATCCCAAACTCCACAATATTGTGATCACTGCAGCCAAGGCCATCTCTAACCGAGATCGAAACAAAAGCAGGTTTTCTTGGTTTGAGTGTAGCAAATCCAGCAGTGCCTCTTTCCTGGCTGGCACAGCTAACATAAGGAAGCAGCTCTCCACACGTTTCCAAAACTTGATAGATGATATGTTAGCTATTGTTTGTTCTTCCAATAAATGTTTGGGTGGTTGAAGTCACCCATAAGAACAGGGTTCTTGGTGATTTGAAGCTTGCTTAGTTGACCCAAATATTGCCTCATTGGTCTTGGTTTGGAGGTCAGCAGCAGATGCCTCCTGTAAGATCCTCCTTGGAGACGACCCCTGTGATCTTGACCCAGAGGCATTAGATAAGGCTTCCATAATCACTCTATTTGACTTCTGTACACTGAAGGTTGTCTTTAACTTGTGTGACCCCTCCTCCTCTTCTTCCCTGCCCGTGTTTACAAAAAAGCCTTTAACTACCAATCACAATCCTTCACTCAGGCCAGTTGTCCCACCATGTGTAAATTATTCCTATGCTATCATATCTTTCTGACCAGCCATGGAGCTCCAGTTCATCCTGTCTGTTTCCCAGGCTGCATGCACTGATATGTATACACTTGAGGTAGTTGGTGTTCTAGTTCTCACCTTGGGAAGCAGCTAAGGAACATTTCCACATGTGCAGTATCTATCCAGAACAGAGGCCAGAGCACTGAAACTTTGATAAAAATCCCATCACAAGGTCAAAAATAATTCTGCTCATTTGTGAGCATTGTTGAGTCAATGCAAATTGTAGCGAAAGAGCGCATGGCGAACATCACTGTCAGCCAGTTGCCACTCTCCCTTACACTGGGGTAATGACTCCATTTAGGTCAAATGAACAGAAGACATTCCTGAGTTTCTAAAGCAGGTAAAAGAGAAACCAAATCCACAGAGAAGGCATATTTCTTGAATAAGCTGCTTTTCTTCTTTTTTTTTTCTTTTTTTTAAACACTCCTCAAGAGTGGAGCTGCCCTTTGAAGTGAGATGTTACATGAGTTCCTTTCATCTTTTCAATTCATTTATTTTCATCTAATTAAAAAGTACAACAATACAGAGAGGTTCTTGGTATGCATTTAAAAGTAGTTCATTCAGATCCTATTTTTCAGCTCTTAGAGATACTCCATATCACCACCACATGAAACATCTGTCCTGGCAAATTCAATTTTTACATTTTATACATTTTCTTATTTATTCTAAAGTGACATTTTCTGGAATTACAATAGCAACAAGGGTATACAGTATCAAGCTCATGGCTGTAGGAACAGACTGTTCTCAATCATATTCATGTTCTTAGGTTAGTAATTGCCATCTCTGATATTAGCAGGGGAACAGATTTTAATTGGTCTCACTGCTTTCCAACATCAAAACCCAACATTTGCAGAAGGAGCTTTATTTGTTTTGCTTTTCTTTAACTCAAAATATATCATTACTAGGCTACAAAACCTTTAGGGCCCTGCTCTGCTCTTTAGAACTTTTATCAACTCCTCCTGAGACAAAATTCTAAGGTAGTTTTCCAGGGTGTTTGTGTGTCACCAGAGGACATGATTCCCTTTGTCTGGCTTTGTCTCCCACAGGTGATACTCTTCATTTTTAGCAATTAGCTAGTTGACTGTATTAGTCACTTTCTTAACCGGGGAAAATCCTTGTCACATCGACACCAACAGCTGAACTTTAAGGCAGCATCTCCCAAGACCAAGCATTTGTCTGTGGGCTTTTTGATCCTCCACTAGTAAGATCTTTGGAACAGAATATGATCCACAGATGACTAACCTCAGGTACACATTCCATTTTGACTAAATCTCTGTTTCCCACAGTGAAAGCCATTGAAGCAAGTAAATAAAATTAGGAGATAGCCTGTTGGAACAGACACATATGCTACCATTAAACTATTCTTTCATAATAATCTAACATTTGTGTAATTATGTGCACAGGAGCATACTACAGTAAGCCAAGAATTTAAATGGTAGGAGGGCAGTAATAAATGCTAGACCTCTGAATAAGACACCTACTCTTACCACTTCAGCAACTCCTTTTTACCTCTGTTAGTGGTACATTACACAATCATGAACAGTGATTGTTTCTCATACAATAAAAGGAGATCCAGTGCCCTAAAACCAGCCACTTGTGGAGGAGAAAATTGAATTAATAAATGAATCCATTTTTATTTCTCAAATGTCTCTGTGCATCTCTCCCTTATGTACAATTTGATGAACTCCTAGCTGGTAACTTTGCTCACTATGTATATCTAGAAAAATCTTCCCCATTTGCGCTGAAAAGATTAGCAATCCTTAAACCTGTTACTCAAATTGGTCTGAATGACACATTGTGATTTTGTAGATTATCAACTCCTCAGAGCTCTGAAACAATGAATAAATTACATCTCAGGGTTAACATACTCCCCCTGCCAACACCTACAAGGACCCTCCAAAGCAAAATAATAACAAAACTACTTTTTTTTCCCCACTAGAAGTCATTGGTCACAAAACAACCAATGCACTGCATGTCACAGGCCAAAAGTTCCCTTCCAAACTCACAAAACGGGTCAATATATTTTCATTGTATTGCTATGGCAGACAGGGACAAACAAAAATAATCTTTCTCTTTTAAATTCCATCATACAAAGGGATATTTCCTTGAGGTACATTAAATTTAAGTCTTTAGGAACATGAGGCCTGCTGGTTAACTACTCTCAAAGAATAATATGTTCAACTATCAGCTAGTTAGCTTGCAATTTATACTCACTCATCTTAACTTGTAACTTATTAGTGTCAACAAGAACCCCATTAAGGCACAATTCAGTGCAAGCAAGCGTATTGCAAATGATTTCTGTATCTGTCTGAGTATTTAACATTTGATATGCATTATACTCCCATGATTATATATCAATAATCCAAATGTTCACACCTCTGCTTCCCATGGGAAGGTAATATCCAGATATAACCCCAAGTAATAGTTAAAGTGAGCAATTTGCAAAGTGTATTTGCATAAACTGTTCACTGATCAGCTATGAGTAATGAATCATTAATAAAAATTCAAAGCCCTTTCTTTGATTTTCTCCTTAGGAGGAAGGAAAGGATGAAAGACATTCTGGAAGTAAATTTTTCACAGGCAAGAATCTGACCAGCTGTAATCATTTTTCTGTGTTCAGTATAAACAGATTTATTTCCTCATGAAGATTGAGATGTAATCTTTCATCCTTAAACAGGTACATTTGGGGATAAAGAATAACTTTGTAATTAACTGCTAAAGATTTAAATTGAAATATCTGTTTAAAAATTGGCAGACAAGAAAGGAACTTGAACATGAATTCAGTCTTAAAAACCTACACCTAAAAATACCACTGTCTAATCGTGTGTGCCAGTGAGGCAGCCCCAGATCAGTGACCTCAGATAAGGTTAGCAGTAACTTATCCTCAGATAATGGAGAAAAATCCCTATGAGTGCTTTCCAATGGGTAATCTCCATTCTATACAAAGGTCTGTGCCTTGAAGAAGGGATTGCTGCATTGCATAAACTTCATTTCCACTACAGATAAAAGTGAATTCAGCAAGACTTCTGAGTGTTTTATTTCCTCAGTTGGGGTGGGGGGTGTGTGTGTGTGTGTGTGTGTGTATGTGGGGGGGAGGCGGGGGAGGGTGTGAAAAGACTTCTCTGATGTCATCCAAAAAGCTTCTTTCTCTAGAAAAAAATTCTTTCCAGGGGTAATTTTCAGAGGCAATATATGCCCAAGATTAGCAGAATGCATTGGGAGCTGTGAATTAGGACCGTCATGTTAAACCACTTTGTGTTGAGCCACCATTTGGGGAAGACGCGCTCTGCTTTCATGGCAACACAAAAACTAACTTAAAGAACTTCAAATGTTGTTACCGTCAGTAAGAAAGATGCCCATAGTGTGCTCATGAATGTGAGGGATCTGGACAGACCAACTGTATGACATTTAACAGGGTTAAGCTCTGAGTCCTGTGCTTGGGTCACAACAAACCCAGGCAGAACTACAGGCTGGGGGCAGAGTGGCTGGAAAGCTGCCCTGCAGAACAGGGAGTGAGCTGGGATTGTTCAGCCTGGAGAAAAGAAGGTTTGGGGGGAACTTTATTGCTCTTTACAACTGATCTGAAAGGAGGTTGTGGCCAGGTAGGGGTCAGTCTCTTCTCCCAAGTAACAAGTGATAGGACAAGAGGAAACAGCCTCAAGTTGCTCTACAGGAAGTTCAGATCGGATATTAGGAAAAATCTTTTCATGGAATGGGTTGTCAAGCTTTGGCACAGGCTGCTCAGGGGAGTGGTGGAGTCATCATCCCTGATATTTAAAAGATGTAGATGTGGCACTGAGTGACGTGGTTTAGTGGTGGACTTGGCAATGCTGGATTAACTCAGATAAAATACAAGCAGGAAATAATTTTCATTTTTATAAAATGGAATGAGCGTTAAGTGTATTTCAGAAGTCTTCATGCATGTAATTAATATTTCATAGGTGTCAGCAAGAATAAAATGTTATCAGTGTTTTTGTCTTTTACTTCTGATGTGAACGTGCATGTATGTGAAACTACTGTAGCTGGTGGCATACACCAACTACAAGTAGTAACAAGTGAGTACTAAGCAGCCAAATTCAGTTTAATGTATGATATATGTAGAAACAACACTGTGTATTCAGAAAGGCTGGCAGCTTGACAGAACTGGCATTATTAAATTCCTGCTATGAAACAACTAAGGTTCAGAATAAGGTCTTATTAGCTAGTTTGCATGTTGAGACCTTTGTGATAACAGTAAAACCATCAAAGAAGAATGGGACAAGACAAATACAAGGAAAACTTCAGCTAATAAAACACTCTAAGGCATACAAGTAGCCTTTTTATGCCTAGGGGATACAACCAACTATGACTTTCACAAGAAAAAACCCTTACTGCTTCTGCACCTCTTTCATGCTGGAAAAAAAAAAAAAAAATTGTATTGTAAGGTCTGTTACACCAAATCAGGTGCACCCTGGTAATGATTTGGTTTACTGCAAGATCCACCAAACTGTTTTTCCACTTTGGGACTATAATATGTAGATTTCTTCCAATATTTTTTATTTTTTTATTTTTCAGCATTGTTGTGAGGCTTACTAATACTTCACGCTACCCTGTGAGGTCAACAGGTACCTCAGTGTATGAAGACTGGGAAGTTGAAGAAGTAAGCAACTTTTCTTTCCGTGTACCAACTCTAATTGATTTTCCAAGCATGGACTGGATTTTGAGAGCTACCATATTTCCAGAAAATTGAATTCACAGCAGCGATACTGAATTAGCAAGTACTCCTAGTTTCTCACTGTTTTAAGTAGTTTGCACCTTAAACTGCAGAAAGCCAAGAGCCCTTTCCATACAACTGCCTTGCCTCTTTAACAGGAGTGCAGTGATGGAGTCCCCAGGAATTTCATGTGCTCATATAATCAAAGGTGTCCTGGACCCGCATTGATAAGGTCAGTAACTGAAGGAAGTTTTGGAGGTCTTCCAGTCATCCTAATCCAGAAGAAAGGATCATCTCAACTAACAATTCCTTCCAGAATCAGGAAAGTTCTGGCGTATTACTCGGCATTCCTGATGCTTGAAGTAGGGCGCACAGGGAGATGACTCCTGTCCCTGGCTTTGACAGAGAAGAGCATGAGTCATGTAGCTGAGGAAACAACAGGGTGAAGGAACAGCAGATGGTTAGGAGTGCATGCATCAATAGAGAAACAAAAAACTTAATATTCATAGAAGCATTCGTTATGTAAGCAATAGCATCCCAGCTATCACCCAAATGGAAAACAGGATAATGAGTGGGTGAAAAAAGCAGAGATGTTTATATGCTAAGACAAAGTACATGGGGTACAAAATGGAGGGATTAGAGCCACTCTAGGACACTACCTTATTAGTATGTGGTAGAAAAATCACAAACAGAAATCATGCTGAAGAAAACACATAAATATAGGAGAGACAGTGGTGAAGAAAACAGAAATATTTTGAATTGAAATGTCTTTGGTGAGATGTTCAAAACAAGAAGGACTAGTTGCTGAGATTCTGCTATAGGCTATATAGCCATGGAGGAAAAAAAAGTTTTTGGGTCCAACAGATACTTTTCTATCACTCTCATAGAAATAAATATATTAACTGTTCTTCAAGCAAAACCAAGATAACAGAAATGGTCAGGTTCAATTATTACTTAATATCAGGGCCAAACCCAAACAAAACCTGCTACAAATAAAATAGTTACCTGAAAAATTGTCTTTACCAACAGTTATACAATACACAATGGAAGACTTTGACTGATTGAAACCCTGGTCAGACGAACTACAAGTTTATGTGTCACAGATGGATAAGCAACCTCAAATGAGATTTTGAATGTGACTGGGGAAAAATGAGACATTAATGAAGTTACTTGGCCAGGAAAACTGAACTGAAATCATCAAATACTTAGATAAAGAGGAGACTTAAAATTACTTGAAGTTGAGGTTAAAAAATATATGGAATTTGCATCCCAAAAGTATGAAAGAAATAAAGAAAATGAACTTTTAGAGAAAGTCTCCAGCAATAACCTGCACTAAAAAAAGACCTCTTATGTGCAATTTTAGCACTTTTTATTAATGATGACATGAAATCAGAAACAGTGCTGCTCAGGGAAGGAAGCTACTGTTGGAAAGATAGAAAACACAGGGATAAAGTGAGAATTCCCAGGAGCCAAGCCCTGACAAGACAAATCACACTGAAGGGTAAACTATTCTTTATTTACAAACAATGGAAAATATTAAGGATATATAATAACATATAAATATAACAAAATAAGGAATATAAATAAAAAGAGAAAGAAAAGGATTATGATTGTTATTCAAAAAGCAAAGAGCTGGTGGAAAAGTCTGAAAACTACCTGAGTACTTGGACTCAGATTTTAAGAAGGACTGATGAAAAACACAGGTCAGAAGAGGGTGACTCATGGCTGAAAGTGTGTGGAGAGTATCAAAACTGAAATTATTGCAACTGGATGTTGCAAGTGAGTGTGGAAGCTCACATCAAAGGTTTTAATGTACTTGAACACAGGCAGATGAACACAGATGAACTATGTCCCAGAATTGTAAGAAATTGGCATGAAAAACTCCCCAAGCCAAATAACACAGGCCAGTAAGCAAATTTTTCAAATCAGGAATGGAAAGCAGAAAACACAGTATTTCTGCTGAAGAAAGGGAAACAGTAATCCAGGAAACAACATGTCTGTTAGCTTGAACTCAGTGTTATGTACGTTCTGAAAAGTTCTGAATGAAAGCACAATTAAATGAGTAAACAAAAGCATGTTCAAACGCACCTTGGATTGTGCCAATGGAAAATCAATCCCAGAGATGCTGCCATTTTAAAAGCACATTATTTTTCTAGGCAAAGGAAATGAAGAACTAATTTATCTGGATTTCAGTAAAACATTACCTCTAGTGTCATATGAAGAACTATTATAGAACAAAGAATATTAGAAGAGTGTTACAGTAGGCCAAGCAATTGTGCTGAAAGGGGAACTATTACGCTAGGAAAAGGTTTCCCATTTAATTCCTTGAGCTCTGGCTTTGGGGCAAGTATCTCTTTTAGTAGTCTCAGTAATGATCCTGGCATATAAGGTATGAATGTGAAGATAAAATGGGCTGCTGAAGTGAAATCTGGAGATTGTCGGTGCAGGAGAAGGGGCTGTATAATGTGTGCATTAAGAAACAGATAATGTTGAAAACCCTAAAAACAGAAATGAGATTAAATGTATAATATGCTACAATGTATGGTAAGTACATCATTGTGCATAAACCCTATTATGCACTTAGGGATTACTGAAATTAACTTCTGCCATGAACTGGAGGACTGTCATCCAAAATATTAGATTTGCCAGTCTATCAGATCAGCTATCAGCCATGAGGATGACAAACAGGAAAACATGCTAGGACTTCCGGATAGAAAAATAACACCATTAATAAAGGTCTGATAAGACTTTCTGTGGCATGCTGTATATGACAAACAGAGAAAAGGAAAGTCTATCTTAGAGAAGTACTCAGTTCACTTAGTATGGAAATTCAAAGCTAAGTAGAAGTGCTTGGTAGATCTAAAGATGGGGAAAAGGTGGGTAATAATCAGGAAGGAAAAACAGCTAGAGGACAAAATGCAGATAAATGACCAAACTGTCCACAAGGTAATATAGACTGCAAATTAAAAGTTTGTGAACATCCAAAACATGAGATTATAGAACCATTTCTCAACATGAGAAGCAGGAACAAACCAAAACCAACATATCCTCCTTCCCCTGTCCCAAAGGTATCCCCCTCATTTTGCACACAAGCTCAGGATAAAGAGGTGATTACATAGTGTGGGTGTCTTTGACCATGAATAGGTTGATTACATGACCCAGAAGGCTTTTACCCCATGCCCAAGAATACAAAAAGAGAAAATGCCAAAATAGCAACTCCTTTTACTTTCTGAAACTACATATAAAAATAACATAAATGCAGAAGTTTGTTACTTTGGGAACCTCTGAAAACCCTGGAGTCATCCCTCTTGATGATTTTCCTGTGACCAAGTCAGTTCCATTTGACATGCAATTAGGGTGACACCATCTTGCTCAACATCAGTTGTATGAGACTACTGAGACAAGAGCAAAAGAAATGCATGTACTGACAGGGGGTTTTTCTTATGAATTTGTCTGCATATTCTACCAGCCTGAAAGTATGGCATACTGACTAGTTCTCTATGCTTCTGTAAGGAGGGTCTCTGGAGATGGTGGTGAGGAATAAGTAGATAATTTTATTTAGATTGATCATCACAGAAGTAAAAGGTGATCTTGACAGCTGTATAATTTTATAAGATGATGCTAACACAGTAAACATGGAAATACCCATCTCCATTAATGTTTTTTTCACTTAAGAGTACAGGAAATCTCTGCCTCAGTCACACCAGACACAAAAGTATCATCAAGAAAGAAAAATTGTACAGTGACATTGTAATACAAAACACTCATTTAAAAAACTCAGCATGCACCAATACAGTAAGTCATCTATTCCCTCTTATGAATAGAAGCACTTTCAAAATTCAGCTCTCAATGAATCCTCTTGGACAAGAATATATTGGGTTTGTAAATGCTATAGACAGCATAGCGGTAAGTATAAGAGAAAATGTTTGCATGCAAGTTTCACCAAATTGCACCTGCAACCACAGAAAAATAGGTATGTTTTCTGTAAAAGTCTCATTGGAAAAAACTTTCTCATAGTTCATTTACAACCAACGACTAACCAGGGCTGAAATGAACCTACTTCGTCTTCCACTAGTTTGATTTTTCAGGTACAGCATATAAATATTTCAGGGACACACAGCCAGGTAACTGATGGTCGTAAAATAATAGGCAGTGAAGATATCTGAAATATCCATTAGGAGAACCAGGTGACATTGCTCCAAATATAGTACATATGGTTGACAAGATATACATATTTTCTCTTCAGACTTGCTAACCACTGGAAATGGTAGAAAACAGGTAACTTTGCATGCAGGGAATTCAGAATATGCAGAGGAAAGTAAAATCACGCTTGAAAGCATCCTTAGTACTGCACAAGCCATAAAGTACTTTCCTAAAACAGAATCTTAGGAAGACAGCAAAGAGAGCAAAAATTCATTCTTGAGCCATGAGCTCTGACTGGGCCGACAGGGTGCTGTGGTGGTGCCTCACAGCGCTGTGGGGAGCAGCACACAGCATTGCTGCCCACAGCTTGGCTGCCAGACTCCCCAGTCTCCCAGCACAAAGGAAAAGGGTTTGCACCACCAAAATGGGAGCTCCCCAACAGAAGAAAGCTCCCCAGTGGAAAATAAATGTGAATTTGGAGAGAAAAAGTAAGTGGAGTTGCCATTCAAAAATACATTATACAATTTTTAGGGAAATACAGGAAGCTTAGCAGTAAGAAGGCTGAACTACCATCCAGACAGTATTTTGGTGGTCAGAGAGATCCCCAATTTAAAATTTAGTTCTATACTATTCTTCTGTGTAAGACAGCAGAAATCTGGAATGTCATATGCCACCTTAAAATAACACAACCAGTAGGTTTCTGGAAAGTTTTGCTTTCAAAATGATTATTCACATAATGAATTCCAAATGTATTTCAGATTTTTAATCTCTTAATATATGTAGAAAACCCCATATAAAAACCTAATAAGACTGTCAGTCCATTCAGTATTTTGATATATCAGCTATGCTTTTGGAAGACTTCTTTCCTCTACCCTCCCTTCCCCATGTATGTTAATGTTTGCTTTACTGGTTATAATTACTGAAAGAAATCCAGCTGAGATTAGATTTCAGTTATAATTAATGATGAATGTGTCAAAGTATTATGATGTTGTTTATCACACTGCTTGCAATGTAATTTAGTGCAATAATACCAAGACTTGCTATGTGACAGTTATTTAGCATTTAAGTCTTCTTAAGATGCTCTGCAGAGTATCCTGAATGTTAACTATGGAAAGATTATTTTATACAAAAGCAGCTTCAGGCAAAATATAGCGACAACTTGCTAGAGACCAGCAAAAGTTCTTAAATCTTATGTCATCTATGAGCTGAAACATAATAATTAAATAATCTAGACATGTTGTAAAGCTAATGAGAAATCCAAAGGATAAAATTAAAAATTGACATTAATATGGCAGCTTAACCATATGAGGAAAAAAACAGTCTTTGTTCTTTCTGGTACAATTTCTGAAGAGATATCTTTCTTTTTAATGTGTACATTCACACAAAAGATTGAAACCTAAGATCCTGGGGGGAGAAAAAGAAAACCTTTGGATGACATAGACAGGCAGCTCAGGGTATTTTAAGGTAAGCCTTAGCTGTCCTAGTTTGGTGTGTTGGGGGTTTTTTTGTTGGTTTGTTTGTTGTTTTTTTTTTTTTTTTCTCTCCTTGTAAGCACTAAACTAATTTTCTTTTCACCTCAGACATGGTCCTAAGAATTTTCTACTGTCAGGGGGTCCCCACTGTGTATTTACTTGAATGCTTGTGAATCCTGTCACTGGCCTTGGGCCTTTTTTTTTTTGCAATGAATGTGCAAGTTTGCCCTGAGGAGCTGTGTCCCAGCACAGCACAGGGCTGCTGTACATGACTTCAGATTGAAAAGGAAAGCAGTAATTTTACATATATTGCCTGTGATGACTAGACAAAGGGCACTGATTGCTACATGTCTTTATCAGGAAAATATCAGGCATGGTGGGAAACAAGAATATGTTCATTATTTTTGTAGTTAGCATAGCTAAAATGAAAAAGTTTTAATATTCAGTCCAAATCTAGACGGCAGGTCTAGTTTAAGAAAACCTGTACACATTTATAGAAAATCAGCTCACTTGGGGATATTGTTTTCAAGTTGCAGCATGCTGAAAACTCATGTAAAAGGTTCAAACTTCACAACAGAATTTGTTTATTTTGTTGTGATTTCTCACTGTGCCATACCATTCTGTGCACATATGATATGGCATATAAAATTTACTAGCTTGTTGTAATCCTATCCTCCTAAACTCAAACACATTTGAGGGACACAATTTTAGGCTCTGATTAAAAAGCACGGTTCTCCACAAATTCTTCTGAAAACAAACCTAATGCTAAAAGTGCTGCCATTCTTGTAGACAGAAATCTAAATCGTTATTGCTTTAGTATAAACCTACAAATAAATATTACTAATATCTTGCTGACATATGTGAACTGCAAAAAATCTAAAATTTGTTTTCACTTGTAACCTATGAAAATAACTGTGTTTTCGTAACAAGCATATTCTCTAGTTTTTATGGTATCTAGCAAACTAGTGCTCTTTAGGCTATTCTCTGGCTAATACTTTATATATTTTGGAGAAGGGATATATCTGATAATACACTGTTAAGAACATTATACCTAATTCAATTTTGCATTTGTTAATGTTTGTAAAGCTACATTTGTTATTGGAATTATGCTCTGCAGATAAGATGTTTAATACAACTTGACTAACACATTTGTTCAATTAACCAACATAGCATCTATTAAAATTCTGGTGTTCAAACTCACTGGAGCCATTTCAAAGGCTCCTTTGAGAAAACCAGAATAAATTAGTGAGGTAAGTGGAAGATTTTTGAAAGGTACAATGTTTGATACTGGCACATTCATCATCAAAACAAAACTTGGGAAATTTTAAGCTATGCAACAAGAACCAGCATTTTTTACCATCTTTTGTTACCATAATAGCAAATACCAATGATGGAACTGACTGAAGATAACATTGACTACCCACAGAGATGGATAGTGATTAACCAGAGAGATCCTAGTAAAATTTGACTCACAAGAAGCCCTTGGCTTCAGGCCTGGAGAGTCTGGCTACTAATTTAAAGGTGAGCTCCAGAGCTTTTGAATTGTTCTAATGACACTCCTGCTACCAGCAACAAGTTCTATGGACAAATTTATCAGGGACTGTCATCAGAATTTGTGACTCTTTTTTCCCTTGCTTCCTCCCTCTGCACGTGGGAAGATCTCACCAAGAAGAGTGTTTGTGCAGGCAGGTTGAGAAAGAGGACCATGCTACCTTATTCTGCTTATAACACATATGTCCACTGAGGGAGAGGGTGCCTGGGGAGTTTTCTGGAGAGACTGGCAGGGACACACATTGCTGGCTACCACCATGAGATGTTGCCATGGAGTACTGCCTATATCCAAGTTCACTGTCCTCTAGAACTTGCACTTTCCCTTGGTCTAACAGGTGCCATCTGCTATGCTGTCTTTACTTGCACTTTTTCCTCCAAAAGATTTAAGCTATTTTTTAATTTAAAAAAGGAACATTAAAAATGAAGGTTTACATTAAAGGTATAGGAGTCATCTTGACTTCCCTACTTTTGGGCAGATACATGGCACCTAGGTCGGTTTCCGACCAAGTTAAATCATGCAAGTCATCCATTGATGTGAAGAAATGTGAGTTGAGTAATTTCAGATTTCTTTCCTATATACCTGTTAGATGTAAGTCATCAATGTTTATCCTGATTAGAATAAATTAGACACTTTCCAAACAATTGCTCACCGGCACCTGCTCATGAACACATTCAACCATTCAGCTCCGCCAGTTACCTCACACCACTCTGCACAGTGGGTCAGCTCAGTGCTGCTAACCACAGTGAGCAGGTTATAAATTAATACCTTGTGTCCTACTGTGGACATCTTTCCCATAAAGATGCTAATGATGCTAATGAAATACAAGCACTATACATTAACCTAAATGCTACTCTCAGTTTATCTTCATTTCCGTTTTCCTCAGCCACTATTTAAAACCAAATCTTAGTGAAGCTCTGACTGACCTTTTTACATACGCATACAAAAAATAAATACTGCTCTCCTGCTTTACAAAGGTGAACTGGAGCTTAAGCAGACAGCTGCAGTTCCAATTTTGAGATACTAAAATAGGAACTGTATTTGGGTTCGTTTTTCAGGTGCTGGGAGTTGCTACCGTTCTGCCAACTGACCAATGCTGCATTTCAGAGTTTAATAATGCACTAGTTTGAAAACAAACCAGTGGGAGACTCCAAGTCAGAACTAAAATTTAATAGGAAAATTAAAGGCAGAAAACACTGGTTTAAACTGACAGGGTCAGGATACAACCTGACACCCTGTCGGGCAGGGTGGTGGTAGCAGTCCAGTTAAGTGGTGGCTGCAGTCTTCTTGAGGTGATAGATGTGGTTCTGTTGAAGCAGTGATCCTGTAGAAGGGTCTGGTCCTCCTCAGAAGGTCCAGTGGTGGTTATGTAGCTCTTGTCCTCTGGGAATCGAGTAGGAAAGGGCTGAGTGTGGTGTTCCAAACCTCAGAGTATATCCAGGTAGGAATACTTGGTTCCTCCCCCTGGGCAGAGCACCTCACAATGGGAGGATGTAATTTTATGAGTCATGCAGTGAGGCTGGACGGCCCATTAACAGAAGATATCCCCCAAAGGGAGTTATCAGGGATGTGTCATGAAGGAGATAGGGAATACTGCCCCACCTGCTTAAACAGCTTATGAAGATGGTGATAGAATACATACTTTTGGTTACACCTTACATGGTAACTTAAACAAGGGCATTAGTGTTAAACCCGTAACAGTTTGGGGAAAATAAAAGCTGTGTCCACTTTCAAAATCTGTGTTAACCAGCAAAGATACATATCCTTAATTATAACAAAAATTTTATGGAAATTGAAAAATAAAGATGACCCATATCTCTGAAATGACAATTTCCTTTAGTCACAAAATGATAGAATCATAGAGGTTGGAAAAGACCTCTAATATCATCAAGTCCAACTGCTAACCCAGCACTGCCATGTTCACCCCTAAAACATATCCCCAAGTGTCACATCCACGTGCCTTTTGAACGCTACGAGGGCTGGTGATCCACCACTTCCCCTGGGCAGCCTATCTCAATGACTGGCCAACATTTCAATGAAGAAATTTTTCCCAATTATTAATCTAAACCTCCCCTGGAGCAACTTGAGGCCATTTTGTCTCATCCTGTCACTGATTACCTGGGAGAAAGAGACTGAATCATGGGCTATTACCCCTTTGTGGATCACAGTACACAGGCAGATTGCAGACTGAGTAATGAAGAGCAAGCAATCAGTATTATGTACATCTAAGACATAAAGCTGCACAGAGCGACTGTCTAAAAACAGAATGTCATCTGTAATAGGACAAGAATTCCCTAAAGTGAGTAGAGAAATGAAAATATTTAGCCTCAGAGACTCTGAAAAGCACAAATTAACATGACTGCTTAACATACACAAGGAATGCTTAAAGTATCAAGGGACTATTTGAAGGCAGCATGAAGAAGATACCAAACAAATGCATTATAAACAACAATAGCACCATACAGACTGCTGTACATAGCCTCTTTTGTCAGCAAAACTGTACCATCTGAGAGGCATGTGACCAGGTAACATGGTCTTGCTAATACCATTTGAGTACTTTGAGTCAGAAGCAGCAGCAGTGGAGGACCACAGGGCATTTCTTGACATAAAATGAAAAATAAAAAATCCTCTCTTTTCTAGTTGCTTGTCCTCTTTTTATTTTCAGAAATCAATCCTTCCAAAGCAAGACAGTGTAGGTGCAGTTCTTGTGAACAGCAGGTGTGTACATACTTGCTCTCAGCAAACAAAGCAAGTCGGCACATCTTAGCTGTTCTACCTCCTCAGGTGTCTTGGTACACATACTGATTAGCCTGCAGCTAATATTTATGCTAAATAAGGGTGTAATGCTAAGGAAGTCTCTGCACTGTTCCCTCTCAGAGACAATGGGTCTTCACTCAATGTTCTGGAAGACCGTGCTTCTCTGGAAAAGTATCCGCTATGTTTAGTCAACCCAGCAGCCATAAATCTCTCTTACTGCACAAGTACAAACTAACTACCTGCCCAGGTAGGAATAATTTATATTTAAGGAAGTAGCATTTTTAGGAGCAAACAGTCTCTCTAAACTAATGAAGGGCAAACTCCACACACACACACACACACACACAGACACACATACACAATCTTAATCTAGGAGGAGCTTCAAAGTTGAACCACCTAAACTATCATTTTCTGGAGATAAAACTCTTCTTTCGAAGAAAATACATTGTAAATGACAGAAAAATCCATGTTTACTTCCAACACAGTCAGTTGAAATCTCACTCTTCAACAATGAACACATTATAGCAAGAAAGGTTAGAGATAAACTAAATTGAATATAGTGTAATTATATATAATTGTAATTGTAATGGTAATTATTTTTCTTAATTTGCATCTTTATCAAATGGCTGAGGAAATATTTATAATGTAATTGTTATGCACACTGGCAGAATCATAATTCACACTGTAAATACAGAGCATTCTCTGAAGCTTTTCTTAAGAGTCAAGTGTAATCAGGGGATTGCAAAACAAAACCAGAAAAAACAATGGAGTGAAAACAGAATATTGAGTCAACAGTTACTTGGAATAATCTTACAAGGAAGATCATAAAAATGTAATTTATTAAAAAAACCCTGCAAAACAGTAACACTTACTCTGAATGTTGACATTTTCTACCCATGCAGGGTTTCTGCAAACAGGATTATTACTGATGCATCTCATATATGCCAAAGAGGTCTTATTCTCTTAGGATGCTGCTATAAGGCAATGCTGAAAGGGAGAAGACAAACTTTGAACTTTTCAGTCATAAAGAAATCCTCATTTTAAATGGTAATCAAATTGCCAGGATCAAAAGGATGCAAGGTTTTATCACTCCATTGACTATATTTTTCCGGCAATCAGGGAAGTAATTGAAATAAAAATATTGAGACAGAATGTTGGAAATAGTACAAGGTAACACTGTCTTCTTGGATCTGCCAAGAGACTGCAAGAACACCCAGGAGGGACCTCAACTTCCAAACCTAATTGGGGCTGTAGATATGTACATCATTAAACAAATAAGGAAAACATGACAAGACACCATGCCTCACTGATTTTTAGTTGCCTGAGGTTGCAGAACCAAGTTCATATTCGAAACTAAGATGCTGTCTAAAAATCTAAGTATATGGAAATTAAAAAACAAAAACCATAGATCTAAATACTACTGCTAACTATTTTTTTTCTTTCTTTTAGGATTAGGATTTATTCAATAGTATCTTATAAAGGAGATTATCTTTCTTTTACTGTGCAATTTAGCTTAAGTCATTCAAAGAGTGTTTAAAAGGATTTTTTTTCCTTTTTTTTTTCTGCAAACTGAAACAGATGCCAAAGATATTTTCCCCTGTGGAAATCTGAAAAATGGTACTGTCATTGCTTTATTTTTTTTTCTGCAGACCAGTAATGCATGTAGCAATTATATCACCATGGGATGTCAAATCACTGTGGTATTTGAAGCCATAAAGTCTCTGTTGT
This sequence comes from Corvus cornix cornix, assembly GCF_000738735.6. NCBI lineage: Eukaryota > Metazoa > Chordata > Aves > Passeriformes > Corvidae > Corvus > Corvus cornix. Next base: position 88,099,639 of record NC_046333.1, read on the forward strand.
AATTGATAACTATATGTTTCAGTACAAATGAAGTTATACTGTTCTTTCTTTCAAGTTTAAGAACCAGATTTCATCCTCTCCTATACGGCTGTTCCCTAGAAATTAAACATTGTTAGAATTCTGGTTTTGACTTAGAGAGAAATGGACAAGAAGCAGAGGACAAGTGTCTGAACGTCTTGTGTATTTTCAGTGGAGCACCAGCAAACACTGCCTGATTCAATGGTGTCTGAAGCTTGTAATGCAAGTTTTCAGATTTCCCAGCTGTAGCAGTTGGTCCCATAAATAAGGTTACTCCAACTCACGAGCCTTGCCTCACTTGCATTTTAGACGTTGTGACTACAACTCCCATGTCCTTGGAGTCTCAGGGGCCAGAATTTGGCTGAACACTTCTGAGCACAGCACTGTGCACTACCTGGACCACAGAAGCAGGCTTAAAACCTGCTCCTCTGCTTGTAAAAAGGAAAGAGATGTCTTCAATGTTCAGGTTTTGCCCTCTTCCCTAAACAAGAAACTTTGTATTAGAGGATTTTTCATGTATTTAGCTTTAGAATAGAAACTGAACAGACACCAGAATAATCTTGTATTAATGTTTAAATAATGTTGTATTAATGCTTAAAATACCAGCAGTGTATGCCTGGAAAGTTAGCAGTTTGAAATGAAGTGATTAATCAGTTATTATTACAGACATAGTTAAGATTCACATTATTCATTCTCAGGGCAGCATCACTCAAAGACTTTCTGGATCACAAAGGGCCCTAAAATCATTGAGCCACTACCAGTTTACAGAGTTGATATGCTGATGTTTTCTTTAACATCAAGTTCTTCTGATGTTTTCAAACCTTTATTCTGTAGCTATAATCAACAGGCACCTCAGCACAGCCCAGAGAATAGGTGAGTAGGAGACTTGGCTTCCGCTTTTACCTTCTGTACAGTTAAGTCTACAGACATGCTGACAGCAAGGCAGGGCAGATCACCCAGCAAGATTAGAAATAGTTAGGAAGAGACTATCGTAGCTATTGCTCACTCTCTGATGGTGCACACTGATCAGTCTTGTTTGCCAGGTCACTGCCTCAGGCACTGGCCAGACAGAATTCAGAGGCAAAGGATGTAAGTTAAGGCTTATGCACAGTACCATGTGGAACTGAGAAATCAACCTTTCACAAGACACAGGGTCCCACTTCTCTGTTAGTCCGTATTACCTACAGTCTTGGCTCTGGGGTACTCTTGGAAGAAGAACGAGTTCCGAATGTAGAACAGAGGGAGAAATACTTGTTGTGCAATATGCTGCATTCATCCCTATGGGTTAGACATTCTTTGGTCAGTAGTTCCATGAAAAACTTAGTGACATACTCTTCTTGTTTGTGTGTATTCACTTTTCCTTTCCATGTACGTCATTTGCACCTGGAAAATGAGTTGATAGTGCAATTTGCAGGCATAAATATAGTGCATGAACATTATTCTTCCTCCACCCCCTTCGGGACATCCACACAAAAGCAAGGTTCACAGACTTGTCAAGTATTTTCACATCTTTTGATAGGCCACTATAGATTATAAAACTATCTGAATTCTGAATGAACCACACATGATATTTAATGGTGGTTGGGCTTTCCTTTTTAAATTCTTTGTGTACCTGAAGAAAAAAATAATTCAGAAATGTTAAATTAATGGATTATTAATTGTTAGCTTGGGAAAGCAGCAGAGACAAGAAAAGTTTACTTAAATAAGATGTTCTGCTGAGAATTCTTATTATAGTATAAATTTTTAATGCTCCTGCAGCCATTTAAACAGCTGAAGGTAGATCTCCTTGGTTGTTATTACTGCTTCATTAACTACAAAACGGCTTCAAGATTCAGATTCTCACCTTTAGATCATAATTTAAATAAACCAGGCTAGGATAAGAAATCTTTCTTTATCTTTAACTCACAATTCTGATTGCCAAGCATTTGTGTTCATCAGACAGGAAAGGAGATTAAATGAGAAGTTATCCTGCATGGGATAAGTACGTGTAAATTTATATTTCTTGCACAGAGAAAACTGAAATAAACCTTATATTTGCTATACTTTAACCATAGTTATACTCGTAAGTTTGATTTGTCAAAATCTGAATTTCTGAAAATTTCATATAGTTGATCTTAAAAGGTGCATGTCCACTAAGGTGTGCATAGTATCACATTAAGGATTTGGTGACAACGTGAACAGCGTGCAGGTATTAGAGAAATTTTTAGGGAACACAAAATTAATATATCTACACTCCTATGAATAGCTCAGATAATGAAAACCGCAGGTGTGTTTATGCTGTGGACATTCATCTTCATGTACTTCATTCCATAATAGAAGGACTTACAGAAAATATTTAGAATATCTGCTACAAACTGGCACACTAACAATTTCGGAGACCATTCTCCTTTACCAAGAGAAGAATAGTACAATTTGATAAGCATTTTTTATAGAAGCTGAACACATTCACGTGTCTTCACACGTGACTTCTTGGCTAAAGGTAAAATTTTACAGCAGTTTCATTTATAATGTTTACCTGTTCTCTGCTGTGGACTTACATAAGCAACACAAGATAAAGAATACAAACAAGAAAATGAGGAAGGAACTCAACCTTCTTGAAAATGCAATCATGTTGTTAAGCTAAAACACGCTTCATTATATCTTATTGTTTAAAACATTTTGCATGCCATGTACCTTATCAAGTTTTGCTTAGCAACACCACAGCATTTAGTCCTCACTAGAATTTAAAACTGCACCTTGCACTTCTGTGTATTAAACTCCTTGTAAACACCACCAGTTGGTATCAGAGCACAGGAAGAGTTACAGCTGCATGAAGTTGTTACATATAGAATGTACATTTACAAGCAGTCAAAGTTTGGAGGGAGGAATTCTTCCATGGTTATTTGTCTACTGGTGAATCTACTACAGTTTCTTGGTTATGTATGCCCTTACATATATACACACACACACATATATATATATTTTCATATACATAATATGACAAATTCTTCTGAAAAATCAGATAAAGTGCATGGTCCTGCTTATTTTTCTTCTAATTTAATCATCACATTAAATGCCAAGAGTGTAATTCTTATGAACAGTTAGAGAGGTGTTCTTTCTGTTCATCACCAATTCTGCAGCAATCTGCCTAGGAAAATCATCTAGAAATGCCTAGATACAGAATCAATGAGATTAATGTATTTTTTAAAAATCTATTCACTTGATTAAAATTGATTAAATTTGGCATAAGGAATGAAATCAAAGGTCTCCTGTTGAATCCAACAGGAGATGAATTGGGTCAACAGGCCTTTACACAGCAGCTCTGTCACTCTCCTCCCAGAGAGCTTATGCTATTCACATTTACTGTGTCATGTTTTCGAATGCCTGCAAAAGCTCTTCCTGGGCTTTTAGCACAACAGAGTACAACCTCTCTGGGGCTACATGTTCTGTCCTAGCAAAGAGGCATACTAAAGTATCTGATGTGTAAAACCTTATTTTGAAAGATTGCTGTCACACAGAGATGTGATTTGAACTATACTAGAAAAATACTACAAAAGTTTATCATTAAAATGTTTAGAGATAACTTGGTGTCCACATATTGGTATTTGGCAGTGAAGGATGGGTTGTGCAGGGCTCCGTTTTAGGCCCTGTGCTCTTCAATACCTTCATAAATGATGTGGATGAAGGACTGGAAGGGATACTAAGCAAGTTCACAGATGACACAAAATTGGAAGGAGCTGTTGACTCCCATGAAGGCAGAGAGGCCCTGCAGAGAGACCTTGACAAATTAGAGGACTGGGCAATCACCAACCCTACGAAGTTCAAAAATCCAGGGAAGTGCTGGAATCTGCACCTGACATGGGGCAACCCTGGATGTACAGACAGACTGGGGAAGGAGATGCTGGAAAGCAGTGCCATGGAAAGGGACCTGGGAGTCCTGGTCAGTGGAAAGTTGACCATGAGTCAGCAGTGCCCTGGCAGCCAGGAGGGCCAAGTGTGTCCGGGGGGGCATCAGGCACAGCATCAGCAGCTGGGCAAGGGAGGGGATTGTCCCGCTCTGCTCTGCACCGAGGCAGCCTCACACTGAATTCTGTGTGCGGTTTTGAGAACAAAAATATAAAAAAGATATTAAGCTATTAGAGAGCATCCAAAGCAGGGCAATGAAGATGGTGAAGGGCTTGGAGGGGAAGCCACATTAGGAATGGCTGAGGTCACTTGATCTGTTCAGCCTGAAGGAGTCTGAGGGGAGACCTCATTGCAGTTACAACTTCCTCATGAGGGGAAGAGGAGGGACAGGCACTGACCTCCTCTTAGTGGTGACAGTGACAGGACCTGAGGGAGTGGCCTGAAGTTGTATCAGGGGAGGTTTAGGTTGGATATTAAGAAAAGGTTTTCACCCAGAGGGTGGTTGGGCACTGAAACCCAAAACTCCCCAGGGGAGTGGTCACAGCACCAAGCCTGCCTGCGTTCAAGAAGCCTTTGGACAATGCTCCCAAGCCCATGGTGTGACAGGGCCAGGAGATGGACTCAATGATTCTTGTAGGTCCCTTTCAACTCAGCATATTCTGTGATTCTGTGATTCTGTGATTTCTTATATGTATACACATGCTTTCCTTAATTTGATAAAAGCTCATGAAAGGTTTACCTTTTATCTTTCTTAAGATAAAAGTCAAAATATCTAGGGCTAACAATGACTTTCGCTATTTATTTTGAAACTGTCCTTCTAAACTAACCTGTCATGATAAAACACAGAAAAATGTATGTACAGAAAAATATATGTACAGAAAACCCAAGACCTAAGTATGATATGTTCAAAATAAATATGAACAACACCCTTCTTTAATACTGATGAAAACTTCAAAGCAGTTCCCTTCATTCATATACTGACAGCAGAAAACTAAAAAAAAAAAAAAAAAAAAAAAAAAAAAAAAATATATATATATATATATATATACACTTTCTTTTCTTGGAAAGGTTAACTGGGTTCCTGTTACTTGGCATCAACTTACTGATCTGCTTAAGAGCACAGACTTTGTCAAATCCTTTGTCAAATCTTTCATTAATAAAATCATCACACCATTTTTCCCACTTAAACTGGTCATATATTAATGTACGTAACTTAAGACCAATCAAGACACTTCTAATATAAAGCCAAAATGAGTGATAAGAAGAGTTAGATTCATACTAACCACTTTTTAGCAGTGGACATTATGGAGATAATCCATGCAATCTATATTGCTGAACTTAAGACTGTTGGCATCAGCAACAATTAAAAAAAAAGGGGGCCACTTCAGAGTACAACCTGAAAACATAATGGCAAAATGTCTGCCATAAAATATGAAATAGGAGATCCTATCCATTCAGCATTAATACTCTCCCTGCTGTAGCTCTAAAACTTTTTATCATTAAATTCACCAAAAATAAAGCTATTACAATCATTTGACACAGTTATTAAGCCATAGCAGATGTTACTTGATAATATAAATGCCTAGATATTAAAAAAGTAGATTATAATAATGCTAGAGAATCCCTCTGAATTTTTTAATTGAACATGAACAGACACAAATGTGACAGCCAAGTCTTTAATCAAATCTGCGTATTTCCATTTTTGGAAACCGTTGCTTATATGTGAAACTTAAGAAAGACTGTAAAACCCCTTTTTCTCAAGAGCATCAATATTTTCCTTTTTCTTATAAATTAAATCTGTTTGAGAAGCCTGTAGATGTTTCTTTCATGGGTTCCCAAGAGCACAACTGCCAGATGCACTCTTGCATATATTTGACTAGTGAGAACATGAAAAAAAAGAGCCTAGACCAAACCCGTGCTTGTACTTGTAATCTTCAAATACTAGGTTGAGTGGTGTCATCTAAGCATGAAAACTACTCTGTTTCTATATATCTCTTTTTTACCACTAGGAAGGCAGTGAACACTAAACTTTTTTAAAAAGTATCTCCCTGTAGCTTAGGTATAAATAAAATATAAAATAATACGCGTACCAAATAAGAAGCCACATAATCTGAGTCACTAAATTTAAGATAGTTCTGTAGGTCTTCTGCTATACACAGACAAACCTTTATAGCATTTCAGCTTTCTCTCTTGCATTTTGATGTCATTTAGACAGGAAAAAACATATCCTTTTCTTAAATGATAAGAGATCTCTGATGATACTGAAAAGAATAAGTCTGATAAGAATACCATTCCAAAAAGATTTTATAAGCATGAATCTGAGTGGAAGGAACTCACCAGACTAGAAAAAAATTCAGTGAAGATGAAGTTCTCTTTCAAAAGATCAAATCTGCAATTGCCACATGATATGCCACATGGAGGTGTCTCAGTCTCCTTTGCTGGACCCTTTACAGTGAATTCATGGATCTCAAGGAATCCATGCACAACATGCTGAAACACACTGATTTTTAGTCTGTTCTTGCTGAAATGGGCAAGTAAAAGTTAGCAAGAATGATTAACATCAATTCATGACATTAGAGTATAATAGTACATTATAGTAGAGGGGATGTTTCGTCATTTGTGGTCAGACAGTTTCTATTCTAAGTATACTTTTTCATTGCATAATGATTATTTCCATTAAGGACAAAATGTTAAAGGAAACTACCTCGTCCCATCCCATTTTGGAATAACTAAATTTGGATGGCATTCAGTCAGTGATTTAATTGCCAGGCACTCTACCATGCCTTCCTCTGCTCCCTATCCCCAAAAAAGAATAAACTAAATCCACACAAGTAGTATGGGGACAGGAACTGCTGTGAGAAGAGAGAATACAAGTGTTTCCTGAAAGTTTTGCTTCCAAAAAGATCCATACAGAAATACACCAATGCAATTAGCATAAACTTACTCGACTTGAACTACAAGCTGACATCTCTGCTAAAGCTCGAGGAGTTTGTGAACCAGAGACTGACTGAAATACATATGCTTCAGTCCTTTTCTGGAGAACAGATTCCCCTCTCCACAATTTTCACTGCTGTGCATCACTCTTTTTAAAACCCAACACAGTACTATCTCCTAAGTCTAAGAGTTGTTTCAATAGGAAAGTTTTCAACAGAAGAATGACAAAACTGTTGAAACCAAGAAGGTTCAAAATGCAGGGTTTGTGCAGCCACACAACTTTGCTCCTCGGGTGCATGTCTCTGGAGAGGCACCCCTGGCATGTCATGGAGCTGCACTTGCAAAGGCATCAGTTCATCATCAGCCCTAGCAAATGGATTGGTATGGGGCTCACAGTCTTGGTTACTTTGATCTACCTGAACACTGAGAGGGCCATGTGGCATTCAGCTCTCATCCATACATGGGAAATTAAACTACATCTTCACAGCTGTGAGCATGCACACCTATGAGTCTTGAATCCACATGTGGACCTGGGTGTCCTATTCTGCAGTGCAAAGTCCACCCAGCTGGCAGAAGGACTGGGTGGCATGGCAGCCATGCACAGCAGGATCCTTCAGTTTGGACTCATTTACTCAGCAAAAAAAAAATCTGCAGAACTCACAGATTACAACGTCTGCTTTGAAGCCCAGGGTGGCAATGTCCATGCAGAAGACATGCCAGAAGCTTTGGTACGTGCTGAAGGGAATGGCCCTGATCCAGATCTTATGACAGCTTCCAACAAGCCAACACTACTTGTTTGGGGGTCAGAGACACATGAGGAGACAGAGACATTAAGCCGTATTTCTTCAATTTCCCCATCTGCTCCTAACATCCCAAGCCCTCCCCATCCTGCCTGAAGAAGCCCCCCTCATCTGGATGGGTCATCTCCCAGGGCGGATTTGCTCTCCACATGCAGAGCTGCCACCCTCGCAGCAGCAACCTCACATCACCATATCTGGCTTGGGGCTGGCACTCTTACAGACACATTGTTTCAACATTACCTCCATTTTTGCCATCTCCATTCTGCTTTTTCTTATTTCTATTAGCTCACGCCTTTCTCCTGTTTACATTATCTTATGCTTTAAAAAAATTGCAAAATGGAAAATATAAACACCTTGTCACAGTCATTTCCTTCTTAAGGAGGATGGAAGCACATACACACACACACATGAAAAACCCACCCTTCCTTCCCCATTCTCCTCAAAAGGTTATAGAAAGCAGTAACGGCTTTCCTGGGGAAGGAGGGAAGATTTGAGAAGGATTTCTTCCTGTTTGGGAGGTTCTGAAGAGGTACAGGGACATGCTCTGTGCAGGACCAGACCTGTGGGCAACACATGATGCTGCCCAGACTTGGTGCTTTCTGCACATCTTGGGCTGTACCATGTAAACTGAGATTGAACTCGCTCCAAGGAAGCCAATAAAGTTTCAGCAGCCAACTTAGAACAATTTCAGCATCGCTTTGGAAAGTATTTAAACACACATACACGTGCCAGAGGATTAAGAGCACATAAAAACTAGGTTAAAATAATGTTAAATATCTAAATTGACCCCCTGATAGTAGTTACAGCTCTTCCATATGTCTGCCTTAGCTCATGCTTTTGTCTCTGAGACTTCAGGAGTCAAAGAAAGAGCATTATACTAATTATATACTATACCATGGAGTATTTACAGCAATTCCTGTTACTAAGAACTGCCTGAGGTAAAAAGAGAGAGCAAAAGCTTTAATTTCTGCACTTTAAAGTAAATCACTCCCTTAACAGTAATTGAATAGGACTTGTATATTGTAAATACTATCTGGGTCAAAAAGCCAGTCTCACCCTTTTACATCCAGTATCATGACATTTTAAGTACACACTACAAATGGTGAAGAAAAGAAATGTGATTTGTATGCCAAACAAGTTACCATTATGTTTCCTCATATATCAAACATGTTAATCAATCACAAATGCAAAATCTACAAAGCATAATTAAAAATGTGCCATAAATTTATCAGCAGAAAACCAATTCTGTAAAGTCACAATAGCTGGTGCTAGAAATGCACAAAGCCTTTTAGAGAAGTCTTAGGGAAAATGTTTGATTCTAAATTTGAGCCCAAGAACTCCATAGGGTAAAACTATGTTATGTCACCTTGCTAGCCATAATGACTGTAACAATACATCCTAGTTCAAGCAAAATTTTTACTGTATTTGATCAATGGCAAAATTGAATCCTGGTATAAGCCAGAATTCCCTTCTTTCTTGCTATCATCTCAAAACACTTTATATTTTAAGAAAAATGCATTTTACAATGAGTTCCACATTTTTCTCTTTAAAAAATGAATGTGCTGTAGCTCTCTAGCAGTTTATAAGGTTTATTTCATAAATCAGTAATTTGGTTCTATTCATATAGGGGGATGGAGTTTCCCAACAATACAGATTGGTGCTTGGTGTGATTTACATGTGCCTCTCTGTGGTAGGCATGTGGCTACACTGGGCCCATGATTTCTACTGGCTTTCGATGACACTTGCAAAACAAAAGAGGAAATATGATTACTTGGATTAGCCTCCATCTGAGTAAGAGAATCCATGGTACAGTTAAAAAATTCTTTGTATTCTGGTTTTTATTGATTTCATTTTGCTGAACATTTCTAAAAACTTTGCAAGATCCACTACCTCCCCCTCCTGAGAAAAACACCTCCTTCTGTATTTGTTTCCATACTGTAAGATTGCATCCTAGCACCAACACTCCAGGAGCGTGCAAATGCATAGAGGTAGGGCTGGCTGCATAACAGAAGCCACCTCTGCCAACTGTGTTGCCTCTTCAAAATTTTACCTATATTATTTCTTCTCTTTTGGTGACTGCCCACTAATCCAAGTTAACAAACATGTTTTTAAGTGTCTTGTTATGCTCTATAAGCATTTATCAGGGGCACTGCTTTCAGTTTATCCCAGATTCAGCAATTTAAGGTGAATCCCATGGTGAATCAAGATCAAAAGTGATCCCCTCAGGATACCATCTGGGTCGCTGATGTACAATTTTCAGTTTATTTTGACTATGCTGGGGAATAAAACAACTTCAGTATTGAAAAAAAAATCACCTGGAAGATTAGACTGCAAAATGACATATGAATGCCTTCTTAATGATGGGACTTAGAACAAAAAAATAAGCAAAACTTTCCTTTGCATCAAATACTGAAGAATTTGGCTGGCTGCAGTGATGGCTGGCAGAAAAACACAGCAAATGTCAACTGCCACCTTGGATGTCCTGAGAGGTAACAAAACAGACTGCATGAAACTTGCCAGCAGATACTTACACTTCAACAGAGAAGGGAAAGAGTAATGGCTTACTTGAATCTTCTTACAGTTACCCTTTTATTTTTCCACAGCTCTTGTTTTGAAAAACAGTTGAAAAGTCGTAAGAATTAAGTTCTATTACATAAGTGAAAGTTCCAGCAGTTAAATGAAAGGACTTTGCCTTTCAGACATGGAGAACAGCTGAATGAGAGTCCTATGCAGTTCTTTTCAAGGACCTCTGACCTCTCATCTCTGCAGGACATGGTGGCACTGGGGGCTGAGAGGAAGGAAGAGACTTGTTCACTGTCATGTTCCCTGTTCAGGCTTACGAGTCCATGTCAGTGGCTGCCACCGATCTGTCAGGTGCAGAAGGCAGTCTCATGGTGCAAACACACATTAGAAATGAAGACTACTTCCCAAGTGTCTAATCTGAAATCCACCACTGCTATTTGAAAAGGTGCTTGTTCATGAAATTTAGAGATTTTGAAATTTTCCCAAAAGTTGCCCTGTTTGGAGATCTCTAAACGTCATAAAAATGCAGAAGAATCATAGCAAAATGCTTAAACAAAATGTGGTTTTTGACAGGGTGATGCTTAAGTCCACTTACCACATAAAGTAATCATGGGCAGATGGCCAAAGTCCTCTTGTGTGGAGCCAATGAGCATATGCCCGACTACAAGGTGAGTTTGCACATAAAGACTGTGCTCCTCTCAGCACAGTCCAGGCCCTGGGTGATTTCTGAGCACTGTGAAGAGCTTCTATGGAATAAGCCAGCACCTGTCACTATATTCTTTCTTTCTAGGCTGACAGAAACAATCACGCTAAAGAGATAGCTTCAAGCAGAAGATCAGCTTTATTTGCCAAAGGATTGTCAAGCTGCTGCATACCCACCATCCAGCCTCAGGATTTTGTCTCAACTCCAGCTCTTGGGATTCTAGTTTTTATCCCTAGCTTTCTGCCTGTATTTCCCATTCCTTGCTTCCTTCCCCTGAGCACACACAAACCCAGAATGCCACTGCGGACTCAAACCATGTCAGCATACACTGCATAAGCATGCACAGAGTTGTCCCAGGGATCTCCAGCCACAGCATCAAGAATAAAGAAACCTGCTTTGGCTAAGTGCAATGTATAATAGATTACAAAAGTGTGTGTGCTGCTTTGGGATTGTCAAATTATTCGAACAACAGAGGCAATAGTCACTTAAACTTGTCAGGGGCAAAGTCATGCCACCTGGATTTACAAAGCTTTTGAAAATGCATTTGGAAATGAACAACACACAACAGCTAATGCACTAAATATTTCACATTGGTAGACTAAGATGCAGATACCCAATTTACAGATAACACAACAGCTCCTTTTCCCTGAGTCATAAATTCCAGGATGATCAGATTCTGAATAGCACTCCCAGATACAAAAGAAAAATAGAGCAGATGATGAATAATTTATCGCTGAATTCTTGCTATACATAATCATATCATTTTATTATCTCATGCTGTGCAGAAAAAAAACCATGGGAAATGAGGCTAGATTTGTGAATGATAATAGTAATTTGTCAAGCTGTTTGATACAAGGATGAGAATACAATAAACATGATTTTAAAAGTTGAGATAGGAAGATTGGCTACTGACATGAAATGGGAAAACATGGAAGTGATTTAAAGATATTAAAGAAATGTAAAAGAGACTGCGGTATATTAATTTATATAGCAGGAACATCAAAATAAAATACAAGAAACAGTAGCAAAAGCTGCATCTATGAAGAAAAATGGCAACCATTTTGACAGTCTTGGGTAGGAGAGATGGATAAACCGTCGCTCGTTACATGTTTCTGCTCAAGTTTCACCTTGACTTAGAAAAAGCTATTTTCTTAGTACACTGCTCTTGGATTATGTGTGAATGGGGAATACCTTCTGCTAGCAGTACTCAGACACATATATTTAAATCCCCTTTTCCAATGCCATTTGCTAGAGTTCAAGTTTCCTTATGAATTATCAGATGAAATGACATGTTTCAGTGTGTTCATTCCGAATACTAATCCCACACTGTAAACGAGCTTTTTTAAAAAAAATGTAAAATAAAAATAAAACCTTTTGGAATCACAAAGACAGGTCTGAAGAGACAATGCAGATGGAGCTCAGAAGAGGTGCACAAAATCAATCACAGAAGCACAGAGGCTGGAAAGGACCCCTGGGAATCTCAAATCCAACCTCTGGCCTAAAGCATGTCCAGCTGGAGCAGGTTGCTCAGGGCCTCTGCCAGTTGGGTTTGGATACCTGCAGGGATGGAGGTTCCTGACTGCAATTTGGCAGAGATAAAACCTGACTGGACCTGCTGTTACTCAACAAATAATGACCGAGGTGTTTCAGCCACTAGCAAGGAAATGGAAATGTGGCCCACAGATAAGGTAATCGTATTAACTCCAGCTATGGTGACCTGGCATTTCATTTGAACTGTAGTAGTTCTGTTCCTAACTGCTCTGCCTGTATTTTATTATTGGGAAAACACTTTAAAAACATAACAAAGCAAAACCCATAGCAGCTGAACAAAAAAAAAAAAAAAAAAAGGTGCTATAGCTTCAAGCACATTGATTGAGGATGTCAATACAACATTGTTGTATTGTTGTTTTTACTTTTCAAGAAAGTTAGCCTCATTCCTGACCTATCTTTGAAAAATTCAAGCCTCTCCAGGCAGAACTTTAAGTCTCCACAGTTCATGAGAGGTTATGGACTGCATCAGTAATGCTCTAAACATGAACTTTTAAATATTGGCTTTTCAAATAACAACTAAAGGATCAGATGAGGCCAAGTATAAATATTGACCTATGAACAATGACTTAGACCTGTCTGCATGACACTTTGGTGTTTAATGGCAACTAGTATCCAGCTGTCAGTTTTGATTATTTTAGTTTTAATCCCTCGTACCAAGATTACACATTGTGTACCCAGCCTGACTTAGAAGTCAATTTCCTTTGTTTCTAACTCTGTAGTAGAAGAAGGTTAAAGCAGGTCCTTCTTCTGACTCAGTAAAAAAAGCCCTTGAAACAGTGGGAGCCTCAGATACCTGAAATGTTTATAATTAGTCAACCTCTGAAAACTCTTGAAAAAGATACCAGAAATACAGTACCCCTTCAGGTTACCACATACCTTTCCCTTCTTAATTAAAGAAAGTATAAAAGCAGAACTGAGACATAAAACACATTTCAGATATTTTTATCTGCTATGCTATCTCAGGAGTCATGTATCAATTACCTCTAGAAAAGCTGCTTGGAAACTAGAGCCTGCCCAGGTGAAATTAAAGCAGGTTTTATCCTTGGCTTGCAGATGATGCAGGAGCACCCTGGGATCCCGTGATTTCTATGCCCTGTCATCCTGAATTTCAGTGAGAGCTGCACTTCAAAGCCTTTTTGGTTTGAAAAATCAGAAACAGGGGTCCGAATAACAATGTTTCCCTGTTCTTTTTATTTCTACATTAAAAGATTAACTGGACATTCACGGTACCGACATCCAATTCAGAAATAATGCATGGTCTTGTATGGCAAGAGCCAGGTGAATGCAGCCAGCCTCTGCATTTACCAGCCCAGAACCAGAACTCCCAGCAGCATTCAGAGCACATACCCAGAAGAGGTGCAAACACATGAAGCATCATTTTGCACACAGTGAAAGGTCAGACATTCACATTATGGGAGATGCAGGACATCGTGCTTCTGAATACACATCCATAAATAATTGAAAGGAATTAAGGGCGTTTTTTACCATTTCCCCTTTTAACCTCTAGCCTTTCTCAAGGTCTATAATTTTATATATATCTATATATCAATATGTATTTAGTATTTGTTAGAATGCTATGGGATAAAGCCCTGGAAGGAAGAGTGACACAAGAGAGTTGGTTAAGATTCAAGGGTCATCTATTCCAAGCCTAGGAATGACGCATCTCAACGAAGAGGAAGTCAGGCAAAAACGCCAGGAGGCCTGCATGGGTTCAAGGATCATCTTTTCCAAGCCTAGGAATGATGGTCTCTCCAAAACACCTGGTTACCTAGGATATGAGAAGGCTGAAGTACTCAATGACTTTTTTTCCTCTGTCTTGACCGGCAAGTGCCCCAGTCACACTGCCCAAGCCACAGAATGAAAAGGCAAGAACTGGAAGAATGAAGAATGGTCCACTGTAGGAAAAGAACAGGTTTGAGACCATCCAAGGAACCTGAAGGTGACCAAGTCCATGTGATCTGGTGAGATACATCTGTGGGTCCTGAGGGAACTGGTGGATGAAGTGGCTAAGCCACTTTCCATTGTATTTGAGAAGTCATGGCGGTCAGGTGAAGTTCCCACTGACTTGAACACCCACTTTTAAAAAGAGAGCAAAGGAAGACCTGAAGAACTACATATTGGTTAGTTTCACCTTGGTGCCCAGCTAGACCATGGAGAAATCATCCTGGAAATTATGCTAAGCCACATGTTAAATAAGAAGGTGATTCCTGCCAGCCAACATGGTTTTACTAAGGGCAAACCATGTCTGGCATATTTGGTGGGCTATTAAGAGGGCACTACAGCATTGATGGATAAGGGAAGAGCAGGTACCTGGACTTGTGGAAAGCACTTGGCACTGTCTTACATGGCACCCTTGTTCCTAAACTGAACAGGCATGGCTTTGACAGATGGACCACTCAGTGGAACAGTGGATGGATTGGTTGGATGACAACATCCAAAGAGTTGCCACCAATGGCTCGATGTCCAAGTGGAGACCAGTGACAGGAGGTGTTTCTCAGTGGTTGATATTGGGACTGGCGCTGTTCAACATCTCTGCAAGCAATGTGGGCAGTGGGACTGAGCGCTCTCTCAGCAAGTTTGCTGATGTCACCAAGTTGTGTGGTGTAGTTGACACACTGGAGAGAAGGGATGCCATCCAGAGGGACCTTGGCAGGCTTGAGAGGTGGACCTGTGTGAACATCATAAATCTCAACAACACCAAGTAAAACGTCTTGCACATGGGTCAGGGCAATCCCAAACACAAATACAGGCTGAGTGGAGAATGAACTAACATCACTGCTGGGGAGAAGGACCTGGATGTGTTGGTTGATGAGAAGCTCAACATGACCCAGCAACGAGTGTGTTGGAAGCCCAGAAAGCCAACCATACCCTAGGATTCATCCAAAGCAGTATGGCCAGCAGGTTCAGGGAGGTGCTTCTGCCCCTCTGCTCTGCCCTCAGAGACCCCACCTGGAGTGCTGCATCCAGCTCTGGGGCACCCTACATAGAAAGGAAATGTATCTGTTTGAATGAGTCCAGAAGAGGGTCATGAAAATGCTCAGAGGACTGGAGTACCTCTCTTACAAAGGCTGAGAGAATTGGGGTTCTTCAGCACTGGAAAATAGAAGGTTCAGGGGAGACCTTACAGAAGCCTTCCTGTACCTGAAGGAGGACTAGAGGAGAGCTAGAGAGAGCCTTTTTACAAGGCCATATATTGACAGGACAAGGGTAAATTCAAACTGAAAGGGTGCAGGTTTAGATTAGATATAAGGAAGAATTTTCTTACTGTGAGGGTGGTGAGGCATTGGAAAAGGTTGCCCAGAGAAGTCCTCAATGCCCCATGCCTGCAAATGTTCAAGATCAGGCTGGATGGGCCTCTGAGCAACCTGGTCTAGTGGAAGGTGTCTGGGCCCACAGCAGGGGGCTTGGACCTCTAGACAATCTTTAAGGTCCCTTCCAACCCAAACTGTTCTATGATTCTGTGATGAAATGCTGATCTCTAGCATTTCCTTTGTGCAGATGTGACACAGGAAGAAAGACCCTTTACTGCATTTATGTAAGTTGTTGCTGACATGAAGAAGGGAGACCAAGCATCACTAAGAGTGGCACTTCAGTGTGTTCAAGGACTGGTGAAACTTACCTTATTGCCCTGCATTTTCCTTTGTGTATATGTTTGACCTCCTTTAGGTGTCCTCTCTTTTCTGTAGGAGAGCTTCAGATCTTCTTCAGAATCTCAGTCAAGGAATAAGTGCACCACAAATATTTGTTGTAGGTAATGTATCTTACTGAACTTGTTATTCTGATGAAGCTTCTCTTGAGGGTAAAGCGTTGCACTTGTCCAGTGAAATACATAGACCTACCTTTGCAATTTCACTAAGGGTTGTTACACTGTGTGATCGACCTTGGTCTGGCTGCTTTGGGTACAGAGTTTCAAAAATAAATCAAGTTTCCACTGAGGCACCTTAAATACAAATTAAAAAATGCATGGATTGACCTTTATGTCACTGAATGAAGCCTTATATTTTTAGCTGTTTTGGCAAACTAGATCAGGAAAGGAAGGCGCATATTTCAGATTATGTTCTTTAGACAGGAAAAAGAATAATAAGACAAACTGAGTTAGATGTGAAACACCTATCCAACTGCATAAAAAGCACATGCATCACAGCCCAGTGCATACACCAAGCCTGAGACATTTATCTGATGCAAACAGTATCAGCAAAAAATCCTGTTTTGTTAAACAAAGCCTCACCTTTCTGCTATGGATTTCATTGGCAAATAAAAGTCCTCTCCTGCGAGGTAGGCAGCTGCAGTTCCACCTCCAAAATAGGTTTTCCTCAAGAGGGGAGCAATCCGGTTGTTTACCAATAATGCTCCTAAACCAGTTGGGAATCCAAAGATTTTATAGAATGAGATGGGGATAAAGTCAGCTTGGTGAACTCCCAGGTCCAGTGGAGAACTGCTCACATACGAAGCTGCATCTAGTAGAACAAACCACTTCCCTGGTATTTTGATGGGGCAGAGTTTTCCAGATTTTATGTCCTGTATCCATGAAAGGGGATATTTGGTACCAGAAAAATTGCTCTGAGCTGGGTAAGAGAATAGATGAGGTGTTGTGCAGTTTTGTTCTTCAGCTGGTAACCTGCTTTTTGCTGACAAAATTTCCTTTGGTTTTATTGGAACAGACAAGACATTCATTGAAGCAGTTATGCCTCTCATACCCACCACAGATGTGTGGCTGTCAGTTAGGTAACAAAATCGACTGCTGGGTTGCTTTGTGCCTTCAGGTATCCAAGGGAATGATTCTGCTATCAGTTTAAGTGCAGCTGTGCATCCAGATGTGAAAATGATGGTGTAATCCTCAGCAGTAGTGTGGAAGTGTTGCAATGTTCTGAAAAATGAAAAAAGAAAAATATCAATTTATTTTCTGATTTTTCTTTTTTATTGCTGTGTGATGTATTTCAGTTTTCCTCACCATAAGTTCTACTCTGACACCAACTATGAATAGTAGACAAGTTTTGCCAAACAGTACAATAAGCTTCAACAAGGGATCTTGAATCACTTTGTCCACAAGAGACACTTTTCATTGTTGCAGTGAACGTGGCTGTGTTCTTAAGGATAGAAGCCAATTTGCCTGGCTCCAAATAGAGTGGCCAGTCTGGTCCCTCAGTGGGATCAGAATTAAGCCTGCATATAATTAAAATTACACTGTCCTTGAGAGGGACCAGTTTTATTTATAAACTATTACTGTTTTCAGTTTGCAGACTATTTAGAGCAGACAGAATATGTTTCAGTTAAGATAATCTACTTAAATAGTGAGCATCCAAATTAAGGGTCACAATATTCAACAGGGAAACCTTAGAAAACAGCTTTGCTCCTTGCTTATGTTATTAACAATAGAAACAGAAGGCAGCAAGAAGCAACACACAATTCCATGGGCCTTATGCACTTAAGGCTGTAATCTCTGTGCTCCACAAAGGTAAGCTTCCCAAACCAGAAGCAATCTAACGTTTTCCAATGACCCAAACTATGAAAAGCAAACTGATCTCTGGAGGCATGTCTGCACTAGACATTCTTTGATGTCTTGAGAGCACCTTGTTGGCTCTAAACTACCTTTTGTGAACACCATCTAACACAGCTTGTGGTATCCACGCTAGGCTGTGCATCTATTACGGTTTTGCAGTGTGCAAGATGAGTCTTTTCAGAGGCTGAGGAACAGCTTCAATTCAGTCACCTTTCTTACCTTTTTCACCTGATGGACTTTCTCTGAATTAACTTTATAAAACTCCTACTAATATAAACAGAAAATGTAATAAACATCCGAGAGACATCAGCTTCAGAGAATGGAGCAGAGCAAACAAAATGGAACCAGAGCATACATGCTGCTGCTCAGAAGTGCTCTCCAAGCAGCTGGCATTCTGATCTGTGGAATTCCAAGATACAGACCAGCACTTAGAGAGGCCATGAACTCTGGTTTCCAATGTGTATCATTAAAAGTTTGCATGTTTCATACAACATGATATTCCCTTGCTAGAAGAGGCAGAAACTGAAGATGCAGGTGCATTTAAATATAAGTTGCATAAAAGATTATGTGACAAATTCAAGTTAAAAATCATGAAACATAGGACAGTGCTGAAATTCCTTAAAATTTTATTCGTCCAGTCTGAAACACAAATGCTACAGGGAAAGGGTTTTAGAGCTTGATGGTGGGTGCAACAGTCAAATATTAAACACTGGAAAAGAAACAATTACAATGGCTTTGATGATTTGCACTAAAAAAACACCCTAAAAAGGCCCACTGAAATGATACTATGAATACTTTTCTCAGTTGAAGAAAACTGTTATGGTACTGGGAAGTACAGGATGCAACAGATGATTTCATAAGCCCAAATGAGACTTGACTTTTTTCAGAACTTAAATTTTTGAAAACTGATGCAAATGGTAGGTATTTTATGTCTTGGAAATAAAGACAGAATTGCAACTTTTATGAAGGAGCAGGTCATGGACTTAGGCTTTAAACATTCTGAGAAACCATTTGAAAGAATTCATAAGAATCTTTCTGAAATAGACCTGCCAAAGGATAGTTGCTGCAAGCATTCACAGCCCTGCACATAATTTTTAAAGACCGTGTTCATAGAACCCAAGTTTTTCCATTAGAGTTTAGAAACCCTGTTAGCACTGAAGACAGGAACAATCACAGACGTTTTTGTATCAGGTATTGAGCTGACAGCCTGCCTCATTCATTGCTGTGACCTGTTCTCTCCAGTCACTGAATCATTCCCCTTTCCCCTGCACAGTGCTGTGCAGCCTTTCCCTCCATCACCTGCTTTACAGCTTAGAGCACGTGTACGTGTTGTGTAGGACACCTCAGTGAAGGAACCTGAAACCCTCTACCCAGCTGGTTGCAGGGTTACCACTCAGAACCATGCCCTCAATTTCAGTCCTGATATCATTCTGCCTTTATTCTTCTTTCCATGCATTTACCTAGATACAGAAAAGATGGAAAGCAGAAAAAGCAAGAGTCCTAATTTCTTTTTCAGGGACAGAGAAGGAAAGCATTACAGTTTTGTTTCTATGGGAATGGAATGGTGGAGAGTAGATTAGAAAGGAGGCTGGGTCTTTGTGGTTATGGGCATAATTTTCTATGTATTATCTGATGTGACTAATTTTTGTATGCTCTACAGTCATATTGGATAAGTTTTGGAATCATCACACTGATATAAACAAAATTGCAAAAAGGTTGTGCAATTTCAAGAAAAATGATCAACAACAACAACAATAAAATATCCAACTTGCTCTATTTTTACCTCTGTGAGCTGCAGGCCAACTTACGTATTCACACACAGAATACATTTTGAGCTAAAACACTTGGTGATAGGAGCAAATTCTTAATATGTAACATCTTTTCGTAAGAGTGAGCTGACAAGAGCAGCGACAAAAAGCAAGCTGAAGGCTATTATCAAGTCTGCTCCTCTTTTACTCTCTATAATTTCTCTGCTCTCCTCCCCACTCAGCCTCTTTGTGCCACACATGCTCAGTGCAAGGTGAGACACACCTGGGTCAAATGCTAAATTTTGTGTAAGAGTAGTACCTGAAGTTCTCCACTGGAATTGTACTTGCTTACCACAGCACTTACTTTGACCAAAAGACACTGTTAAATGACTATAGCTAGAATGCAAAAATGGTGGAATGGGATTTAATAATGGGATGCTGTCATCCAACCATGAATATCAGAGCCATTGAGTACCTTTATTAAACATTTTCAGAATTTTACAAAACAATAAATACTATTTTGGATTGTTTAGGCTCACAAATAGTGACATCTCTATGTTTAATTCATAAATGAGTGAGACAAAGCTCATGGGTATTTTAACTATATTTAGTTTGAATTCATTCAAATTCAGAAATAGCTGAAAAGTTCTGAAATAAAATCCCTGACACAACACTGATGTATTATCTATTCAGCTCAGTACAAGAAATTGACTTTCAGATGAAAAAAATCAAGCTGTAGGGTTAACTTTTCAGAAGTCTCCAAATAAATTAGATGCTTTTTTTTTTAAAGCCATTTAAGTTCCTAGAGCTAGAGAAACAATCAAGTTATATTTCTAATTGACTTAGATAGCAAATAGATTCTTTTGAAAGTCAAATTAAGTACCTATTGCATTTTGAGTCTCCAAATGCCTTATAAGATTGCTATAACTCCAGTACTTGCAAAAGAAGTGGAATTTTAAAAGTTTGAACTATTTCTTACCTCAAAAAGTAAAATAAATAAATAAAGCAAGAGCAACTGAATTCAGGGAACTTCCTTCTCCTTTTGATGTGCAGAGCAGAAAAGCTGCGAGCACCTCAGAATAAGGTTTATGAAATGAATACCACAAAATCCTGAACTAGAGCAGCACTGCCATGATAAAATCAGACTACTAAGGGATAGAAAACTAAAATACATCTTATTGACTTCACAGTACTACATCCTCTGTTTTGACATGGATATTGGGAAGCACTAGCTATTACACACAAAATTCCTAATGCTGTCTGTCTTCGTGCAAGACATACCCCATTACAGTGAAATGCAGTACACCTTTATTACACTCCAGGAAGATTTATAGCCATATATAAGGTTGCTGTTGGCAGCAGGACTAAAGACTTGAAGTAGAAAACTGATAACTTGATCTACTACAGCTCACAGCTGCAAAGAGCAGTGGCATTTTATAGTATTACAAATTCCCACGTTTCAAAGGACTCTTTGGAAGAAAGGACTAAGAAGGTAATTGTGAAACATATGGATACAACTGTGCCTTCACTTGCAAGTTGGCAGAAAGGCTGAGGAACTTAATCCAGTCCCTTGCTGTCAGACTGGCAAGGCAGGGAGGAAGCTGCAAGCTCCATCTTTGCAGACATTGAAGACACACTACGAGTGGCCACCTCTTCTCCTCGTCCTCTCAACGTCCCCAGGAGCACAGATTGTGACATACATAGATCATGAAACCTGTCCAGAGAGAAGGCAGTGAAAATGCCCCCACTTGACCACACTTCCCTGTGGGTGTTTGTATTCTGAGACCTCTCTGTTAGCTGGCGTTTAATAATTTTTAAAAGTTGCCAGGAGACTTTTGTATCTTTACAACAACAGCTGAGCCAAAATGCCTTTGCACTTCAAAGCAAACACTGGCAAAGAAAGTCAATTTTCAACCCCGCCAAGCCTGCTGTCTCATTTTATACGTTTAATACACACAAAATTAGTAATGAGCTTTATACTTAAAGATTTCTATAAACAAGTCATATATTCAGAGGGAGTAGTCACATTATCTAACTTATCCAGTCCAAAAGCCCAAATTAATAGTTTAATTAGAACTATCACTCCACAGTGCCACTGGCAGCTGTGCAGAAGGTAAAGGCTACTATTTTTTCAGCTACCTTAGGGACACTGTGACACCCAAAGTTAGATGAGATGCTCTCCAAAGCTGCTTCCTGGCTGCCATTCTCTCATGCAAGAAGCCCCTTGTTCCTCCTTGCCATCAGCTCTTTGTAGCTCTCAGCAGAAAATCAGTAGCAAACAAACTTATTCCCATACTACACCATTTCCATTACAGCCTCCCAAAATTCAGCTGATTGACATGGCTTTTCTTCCATACTGCTAGGCTTAAAATACTTTCAAAAAATATGTTTTACATCAGTTTCTCTCTATTCAAATCTACCTTTTGAAAACAGCTAGTAAAAAACTGAAAAGCAACTTATATTGCTAGATTTGCTTCCTGCCATACTTTAATTCCAATTGGTGCAAACATTTCTATCTCTAGTTGGCAAGATCAAAATATGCTCAGGGACTTAGTGGTTTACATTTTTTATATTTGTATTCACATTTTTATTTAGATTGTATATGAGTTTTCATAAATATCATCAGTACAATGATTCTCTAGTCAGTAGCTGATAAAAAAACCCTTATAAAAATTTAAGTATTGCCATTGTAACAGGAGATTCAGATTTGAAGACAGAGCATAGTTACCTATACAACAGTACAAGTTTAGGTTGCATTTTATAAAGGAATCTTTTCAGCTGCACATCTAAATCTAAAAGTATTTTCTATTTTAATATTTTTTCAGTGTCATGCCAGCCAGATTCACAAATCCAGTTTACACTTGTATTAAAAGATGCTTACCTTGGGCCTTAGAAGTATCATCACAGTGTTTTCTGCTCTATAGAAACTGAAAAGATGTGACATGCTGTTGTTTAATGAATAGGTTTTGTAAGAATAAAATTAATAAATTACTTCTGAGCCAGAAAATATTTTATTTTGGGGTTTTTTTTTGGTGTTTTGTTTTGTTTTTGTTGTTGTTGTTGTTGTTGTTGGGTTTTTTAAATTCTTTAACTGGCATTTTAATCCTCTCTGGACACAAGTGCATGTGGGAAGTATAGACAGTGGCTGAATCTACATTTCTGGGTAAGAGTGTTTTAACATTCCCCATTTATTAATTAAGAGTCAGCTCCAGCGATCAAAGCAGCCAATGGAAAAACTCCCACCAACTTTAGTGAGAGTTCCTAAGGTCTTGTAAACTGCTGTGGCTGTTACAGAGCAGGACCCACCCCTGCTTTCAGGCTTAACTTCATGTGCAGTAGCAGTTCTGTACATGTTTTTCTCTCTACTTACACAGAGAAAAAAGGAAAAGAAGATGTGGCTATCCTCATTCAAGCCAGCACAGAAGGATACCGTAGAAAAGGATATACTTCTTAACACACAACCTAAATTTTCTTTAATTTCTCTTGCTGACAGAAGTGACAGCTTACATCTATATCCATGAGGGGAACGTTCCAGTTTACAGACTAAAAAGACAGGCCTTCTGGGTAGGAAATATCTTATATTTTATTTCATAAAGACAAGGTCTATTCAATCCAGTATGCCACAGCCTCAAGTTATATTCTCATTGTCAATTCCCAATTCAAACAAAAGCAAACTAAAATCTATAAATGCTTTAAAGAATCAAATATACTCAAGCAGGAAAGAATTTACCTAATCTGTCTCCCTTCAGCAAAACATTAACTTACTGAAAAAAGCTCTTGTAAAGGTTTAGGTTTGGGGAGTTTTGTTTAGTTTTTCATTGTTGTTGTTGTTGTTTTGTTTGGTTTTTTTCTTATAGCAATGTTTTCATCAGAAATCTATACCATATCACCTCTGCAACCTGTGCAGCTAATCCAGTGGAGATCCTCCAAATTAGAAGGATTTGCCCATGGATTAATACTAGCATGAGGAAGAGCACTGGGATAAATAATCCTTTATAGCTCTCTCTCCAAGTTTCCTCAGTCAGTTCCCTTTTCTGTTTCATTTTCCTTTCTCATACTGACAATGTACAAATTTAAAGTTTTCAGAGCGCACGCTAACTGTGAAATAGCTGCACACTGCCTTGTTTATCCTCACTAGTTACATACACATAAACTTCTTGTCTGACCATATTACTTGAAAGGCACTCATTCTGAACCCAGCTTCTTCCCATTACTGCTTGCATGAGAGTGATTAGGATCTTACCCATTGATACGACTGTTGTTTATTTCCTCCCTGGAGACAAAATAAATGATTAGATGGAATGCACCTCAAAAGTTCCACTTGGCACAGGCAGGTGATTGAAAAGTCCCCCCCTTGCTATTTGAAAGCGTTACACTTTCTTGAGGCATTCACACTCAGCCATCTGAATTGAAGCATTATAATCCTTTACATTTATTCCCCTGCCAAGTTCACTGGAGACACACTGTGGAAATACCTATTTGCTTACAAAGGGTCATAGTCAGTCTTCACCAAACAGATCCTCTCTCCAGCTCCACAAAGCTGGCAGCTCAGCAGAATGCCTGGAGTTTCCCTTGCACAACAGCTTCAGAAGAGCAGGAGCTCTTTAATGACCACAAAACATCTTCCTGCAGGAAAAGATGCTTTGATGAATAAAGCCTATAACAAGCACACACCCTGACTGAGAGGTGTTGACCCTCATAACTCATTTCAAAGTGCACATCCAGCAGGTGTTCAGTGTCACACCTGACACACTGACAGAGCAAACTACAAATAAGGGTGGTATTATGGCTCCACATGTAATCAAAAGAGCAAAACAGTCAGAAGGACTCATAAAATCCACAAAATCCGATACTACAAGCGACCTGTTGGTACAGTTTGTTCTAATACGCAACTATAACTCCTCTCACTGACAGAAGTCTCTAACGCCTGTAACTTCCTAGATGTGGCAGAAGCCCCTGGGTAACTCTTCTCTTTGAAATTAAATGTTGTTTTTCTGTGTAGAGAAGGAAGATCAATAGCTACATGATTTTAAAACCACTTTGTGGATATTTTTTCTGAGTAAGATCAGCCAGATCTGTTTATTTCAGTACTTGAACAAGTGCCAAAGATTTGTAAAAACACCCATGAAACCTAGTATTTTCAGTAATTACGACACAAATGACTCTGAAAATTTATACCATAGGTTTTTTAAAGAAGAATTCACCACCTGATATTCAAGTAACCAGGAAAGAAATGGAAAAAATAACCCATATTTTAGGGAACCATTTAAGGAGGACTAGCCATAAACATCAAACAGTTCATGAGAAATCCGTTCCAAACTGTATTTGCAAAAACTAATTGCCAAATTGAAAAACTACAAATTAATACAAATCAGTTTTTAAATCATTCATGTCTTAGAATTCAAGCTATTTCTGCAGCAAGTCTTAGGAGTCACTAGGAAGAAGCAAATCTAAAAACAAACATAGGAAGATTTTGTGCATGGACTAGCATATCACCTCAGTTGGTGTCTAGGCAACTTCAGTGTGAGATGTTTTCAATACAGTATTTTCCTCATAAGTTACACCAAACACCCAAAGTCACTGTATCTTCCTCTTACCTAGCACAGACCATAAGGTTTATATTTAGGCATGCCAGGAACAGAAACAAAGAACACAAGATTTGTTTAAATGGTGAACACTCGAGACAGCACAATACCAGCCAGAGATGTCATTTCTACCATGAATATGTGCAATATCCTATTCACAGGCTACAGGAACAAAGTAAAGGGTGTGCATATGGAAATTCATATCACTGTAAGACATCTACACTGTGGAAACCAGAGCACATCATTTTAGAGCCACCCAAAGACCACAGGCTCTGCATCAAAAAGCTCATCTGACCTAAGCTAGAGGTCTGCTTCAGGCTAAGGTGTCTTGCTCTGGACATGTCCAAATCCTTCCACTGCACACCAAAGGCATCTAAATGCCTTGTGCACCATACACAGCTACACTTATCCAGCTTAACCTCAGCATCTTTGGAGCGCAATCATCCCTCTTCCCAATCTTACTTAGTAAGTCCTGATCTCTGACCTTTGCAGGTGTTCTGAGCTCCTGCTGGGGAGACTCAGTGTTGCAGTGTCTAATTAATACTGCTAATGCCAGCAAGCACCCACTGCCATGAGGCCTGCCTACCTGCTGTAGAGATATTTGCTGGTAACCGGTCAGAAGTTACTACACTTTGTTTTCTGCTTTTTGGAAATAATCATAGCAATAGGAAATAATCAACTGGAGCATAACACTTGGCTATTTTCAGCCAAGTATTTCAAATTTGTAAAGGTTGTTTCAGAAAAAAAAAAAATCCCACTTAGGCATTCTGATGGTTCCAAACTCTCAAGGTTTTACAGTGGCTAACCTTTTAAGCAACGTCAGATAAGAAGTTAAATATCCTTTAGGGTGCTGAAAAAACTTTATAAGCTAGCCATTTTTTAATCTTGAATAATGTACCATGGCTTCCAATCTTTTTAAAACATTATTCTTTGTTCAAATTTTATTTAGTGGAATTTGTTTCCAGATTAGATTTGGCCTTTAAACTGTGTTCTTCTGTGATATCTTCAGCCATGGTGGTTTGTTTTTTCTTTTGTAGGGGTTTTGTAGCCAATTAAAAAACTACAGCAACTTTTTCCTAAAACAGTGTGTCACATACCCCAGACACTCTGACTCTGGCCAATCTCTTTTCCCTGTAGGTGCCAGAGAACGGACGTGGGACAACGAGTCCATGACCTGTTTACAAAATGGATTTGCTATCAAGTAAGCTTGACTTACTTGCACGTTGCCTGGTATTTTAGATTGTAAAGCATGAGTAATGAAGCATAGCTGCAAAAGCATAACCCAGCAGCTCTCACACTCTCCAGCAACAGTAGGATTTATTCTGTGGTGCATGAGTCAAGCACAGACATATGCTCACTCAGTCTTCCATTACTTATTTATTCTTTTTGGGGTGGTATTGCCTGGGACTGAGGTAGGTTTGAAAGGCAGGAGGAGAGCAGTTGTATAGACAAGCCTGTGCAACTCCTGTGTACCAGGGTTGCTCTACACCTGCTCCAAACAAGTCCATCCCTGAGCCATCCTGAGTGCCAGGGATCAAAGTGCAACAGCTGTGACAAGGTGTGTGGGCCCCAAGCACTCCCACATGGCTAGCAATCTCCTTCTACCATCTCCCTTCTGAAGTGTGAGGAGTCAATCACTCTTGTGGTTATCAGAAAATAGATACACCAGAGTCTATAGCCTGTGAAGAGTAGAGCTGCCCACCTCCCTGGTAGGATGAGCCACTTGGAAGACATCTTCCCAATGCTGAGATCTATCTGATGGTTTCTACTCCAATTCCTGCTCTGAAACAAGGCCTTGATCCTAATCTTGAAAGATATCAACTACAAATATCAGTGTTCACATATCATGCATTGTCTTGGGGTGACTTTATGATGTGTATCCCATATCGCTGCCCTATTCCCAGAAATTAATTCTTGTGCCTTTCTATGCCTTTAACCTGAGCCTGAGAGGGGGAAGGCAAAATTTTTTCAAAGCAGTTTGCAGCTTGTTCAAGGTCACACAGAGATAGCGACTTTTTTTTTTTTCCAGCTGCGGCAGGGGAGCGAGGAAGCACCCGGCTTGCTGCTCCTGGGTCAGTTTTTGGCCAGTTGTTCAGTTTCTTTTTTCTCTGGAGAGAGACTGAGAGTTGAACTTTTTTTTTCCTTCCCTGGAATTTTGGATTTTCTCCCTTTTCTACTGGACTGCTTCAATATCAGAACACGTCAGGAGGACTTTCCATCAAGCACAGAGGGCCTGGCCCCGAGCCAAGCCCCAGCTCCAAGGAGACCAAAGGGAGGACTCGAACACTCAAACACTTTCCCAGGTTTTTCTCCACAGCGAGAGATTTCATTATTTAGCATTATTTTCCTTTTCCCCTGTGTTTGTTAAATAAATCGATTTATCTCTTTCACTTTCCTTTGAGGAAAATTTATTTTTCCCGAACCTGGTAGGGGAGGGGTGGTGACCTGCCTTCTTTCAGAGGATATATTTCTAAATTTGGCCAAACTGGCACACGCATGTATTGTCAACTCTTTAATATTAATATTTTTCTCTGGAAAAGTTGCAAAATACAAGGTGAAAGGAAACAAAGACAAAATGCTTTCATGTCAAAAGGAGTCAACTACATAAAATGGACCCACAGTGGTGATGAAGTACTCTGATCCCAAATGTCCAGAAGCTCAGAAACTGATGGATTCCAGTATAACCTTTTGGAACCACCTCTACAACATATTGCCACAGTATGACTACAAAAAATCATCAGATCCCCTGCCAGAGCTTTCTTGCTCAAGAGGAAAAAAGAATTATGAAGAAAGGATAATTTCTTGACATTCATAAAAGGCCTGTACAGTGAGTTCACATTTACTCAAGAAATACTTAGGCCCAGAACTTCAGAGGTACTCAGGTGCTTAAGTGGGAATTACATGATTTTGTGAATCTGGGTCTCAGTTACTATAGTGACAGAGACTATAGCAAATGTCTTATTTCATCAAGGGTATATAGGTCTTATTTCATCAAGGGTAACTTTTCAAGTACTGTGCTTTGTCTGGAAATGACTTTAGATGAAGATGTTAATCTGAAATCACTTCAGTCTGCTTTCAAAATACAGAGGGCTTACATAAATCTATTTATGCATTTCAACAGCATTTTACTTTACGTGGTATCCCAGCAAATCAAACAAATCCTCAACAGCAGTCTGTACTTCACCTTGCTGTGGGGAAAAGCCCCAAGAGTGAAGTCTGGAAGACAGCTGGCCACCAGTTTTTTGCCATTTGTTTTTCATGTGATGTGATATCCCACTTCAGTGTAGCTCTGATTCTGCTTTCTAGGAAGAATATTGAAGCATTTTACACAAAACTGCAAAAACTTCCTTAAGGGCAGTGACAAAAATATGAAGAGCACAGCCAGTGCTCTTGGGACATGAATTCCTGAAACCTGCGAGGCTCATACTTTGGTAAAACAGTGGACTATCTGGTCACTTGTGAGGTAGAAATTACACAGCATCATGAATTCTTAGTGAAAACATCTTGGTAACCATAATTACAGAAACACTCAGGAGTGAAAGGCTTTTCTGCTTGTTTGTTGAGCTGACCAACAGATTCTTGGTCTTAGTGTGCCCTTGCTGCATGCTGTTCCCACTGAACCACCTTCTTGTGTTGGCTCAAACAGCCCCAAGATTTCCCAGAAACTATGAATGGATGTTTTTTTCATATGGGAAGAATAATTTCTGCCTGTCAAGTTGCTCTTCATTCACCTTAAATCCTGACAATTGAGCTTCCAGTGCTCCTGGCAGTTGACGGAGAAACTCTTTGACACATGATGGATGCAACAAGGCATAAATGGCTGTTGAGGGATAGCCTTAAAACAAA
Organism: Corvus cornix cornix; assembly: GCF_000738735.6. Classification (NCBI taxonomy): domain Eukaryota; kingdom Metazoa; phylum Chordata; class Aves; order Passeriformes; family Corvidae; genus Corvus; species Corvus cornix. The sequence goes on from NC_046333.1 coordinate 88,128,732, forward strand.
GCTGGTCGCGATCTACAACATCAGGGAAAAAGGAACAATAAAAGCATTTTAAGGAGCTCACAAGTGACATTTTTAGAATTGTAAAATGAAAGCAGCTTACAGGAAACTTAAAACCCGTAGGATCACAAAAGCTCCATATAAAAGCTGTTGCTTTATTAATTGAACAGAAAATATGAATAAAACTCAGGAACCAGATGCTGCATATGTGAGAGAGCACTAAGAGAAATATTTTGTGACTTGCTGCAGTCTATCCCATCTTTGTTGAGGATCACTCTGTTCAAACCAAAGTGGACATGACAACTATAAACTGAAACTAATGCTGTTTAAAGTGTCCCATTAGCTAATCCTGATATAAATTAAAGATGCTATTGATTAGAAAATTCACCCCAGAAGGTGCATATGAAATAACCTTTCCCATTTGGAAACATCAAGAAGTCAAAAGTGACTAAGAATACACGTCAATCTCATTTTACAGAGAAAATCTGAGTCAGAAAATGTAGTGGCTGCCCTGAATTTCTCTTTTTGTCACTATCTAGCTCCTAGGAGGTAGAAACCTGACCCAGGAAGCCAGGAAATCCAGATGTGAGATGGTCAGTCCATACATAGAAATACAAATCCATGCTGCTTGTATTCTGGGAAACATTCTGAATAGCAAATTCATCACTGCAACCTCAGTAGATCCATTTACAACAAGGAATAATACTTAGGAACCTATTTCTGGCACTCCAAGCGTGCCACCCTTCACAGAAAAGCCCCCCAAAAGAGAAAAGCAGGTCAGGGAATGACTCTCAAAGTGAGCAGAGGACTATTCACATGCATAAGGATATTGCCATGCACAAGATGACACACCATGCTCAGTTGAAACAAAATACACAGCATCTTGTGGGAAAAGAACCACCAATCACACCTTCAAAACAGTGATTAAGTTGTCTTTTTAAGTTCAAGCTTCTTTACAGAGCAAAAGCAGAAAAACCCCAACAACCCAGCATGGAAAAATCCCATCATGTTTGACTTCTTTGAAATGCTATTTTAAATGGGATGATTAACAGATTAGAACATTTGCAAAAATTTCTCTTTCCGATTTGAGGTATCAGTAACCTTAAAAAAACCCCAAAGTAAAGTAACATGTTGCAGCTGACAACTGAAATCTGCACTGTAGCCTTTCACCACTTGAGCTGACACCATGTGTTGAGCTAGAAAAGCAGGAACACTCATTCTTTTTGGATTCATGCAGATACACTGAAATTGCCTTATTCAAATTTGGGTAACCACAGTACTATCCATGTTCGTGCACTAGCAAAAAATATGTTCCTCACTACATGATTTCCTAGTTTTGTTGTTTTTCAGGGAAGGGGTTAATTATTCTTCTTGTTTTCACTGGTAAATGTGTGGTCATTTTAGCAGAACTAATGGTTGTGACAACACTGATGCAATTCCTGTCAATGTATGCATGTGTAGGGGCACGTGTGTTGTTACATGCTCACAGATGCATAAAAGGAAGCCCTCTACCCTTGATCACATTTCAAGGTAAAATATGGTCTAGAATTTATTGCTACTGGGATCCAAAAGTCCTGAAAGTGTACTCAAGCTAAAACAAAAGACTGGGTGCATTCATGTATTATCTTATATAGTGATGAAACCCTTTTGGGATAAATGTAATTAAGTGAATAAATCTTTCACTAGACATAGATTTAACCTATAACCCTCTTGCATTAGGGAATCTAGGAATTCTTTAAATTCACCAAAATTGGAAAGCTTTATTAATGGCTGGAAAAATTACATTCCAAAACAACTAGAAATTGCAACAGCCTCTGTGTTACCCTGCAGCACCACATTACAATAGGCTAGTTCTTCTGAAAGTGATCTCAAAACACAAATCAGAGGGGATGTGAGCAGTAAGATCTGATCAGAGTTTTAGAGATCTACTAAGGCTGTTCTCTGCAGCCCTGGCCTCAAATTACACCAGGATCAAGCCACATTTCATATGCATGAAGTAGGAGAACAGAATTCCAAGGTGTTTACGAAGTTTTTACAGTTAAAATCTACTTTCTTTCTGGTCTGCACTTTTAAACTCTACCTATCATAATTTCAACACCATTTTGGAAGATTTGTCACACCTTTGATGCTTTGGTATTAACTTTGGTAACATCTAATATCATGAGGAGCAGAATGAAAAATGAATATATTTGATGAATATTTATTCAAAGTTCTAAGGACACTCATGGTGCATATGTCTGTGCCCTTTGTACATTGCTTTCTGCAAACATTCCAGCAAATGTACAGCAAGTATAAATGATTATAGAATGTTCTAGGAAGGTAAATACTGAGCTTGTAATTGTACACTAGAAATCTGATTCTAAGACCTATCTTCTAAAGGCCAAAGGCAGAAGTTTAACACACACGATGTATCTCATTAAAAGGTCCAAATTTTGAATTACAGGATCTCAAAATTAATTGCTGTCAAGCATTCCCTTCAATGAGGTTTTTAGCAAATTATTGGGTGAATAAAAAACCACGCTGAAGAACAGTCTTATTTTTATGGACAATTTCCAGAATGAGTGATGAGAAAATCCCAACACAGAATAATTATGTTCTTTGCCCAGCTCACGGTCATCAGCTCACTAGGAATTTGTCCAGAAATAAAACCAAAAGGTAACTTTTTTTCAGAAGCCATATTTAAAGACAATTAAATCCCAGAAGGATGTGTGCAAGTCCATTGTACTGCAGTATATATTTTTAGCTATTACACTTCAGATTTCATTAAGTGTTTGTTCAATGTGACAGAGCAGCAGGATGTAAGTGCTCTGGTGTATCATTTCATACTTTTTAATCATCTGTCTAGACCATCTGGCTGCAACTCAAAACTGCACGTCCCTAAAAAAAAAGGTAGATGCATGAATTGTCAAGAGATCCCATCAAAGTAAGTTACCTATGAGTATTACCAGAAGAAGTCAGAAACAGTAAGTGGTCTGCTATAAAAAGCAGAAGGGCTCATTCCAAGTGTACTTTGCTTGTGATTCAAAGACAATTAAATGTGAAGGGTACAAGATACTTTATGTGTTGCTGCTCATTCACATTATAGTTCTACTGGGCTGTTTTTCATTATGCATAATTTTTTGATGAAGAAAAGGGCAAGAATTGCATAGATATTTTCAAACTTACAGTTCCAGTGTGTTGCACTTCCCAGGAAGCTCCTGAGGTTAAAAAGGTGTTTCTGCACACTATTATGAACTGGGTAATTTCTGTACTCTACTGAGACCTCCCTCTCAGGTGAAACAACCTCTACCATTTCTACTGTACTCACTGCCCATTTTGGTTAGAGGGCTGGTTGTATAAAAGTGTCACGTTGCTTGTAGTAATCCAGAAACAAGATCTTTACAGAAGAATATGAAAGATATAAAGCTCTGTTGGTATTTATTGATTCTTTATTGACTCTTGACTTACTGCTTCAAATATATGCAGGGGTGCAGTGCCACTGATACACCACCTTTGTACCATGTAAAGAACTTCAAAAAGCTCTCAGAATACACCTCTGAAGGCAGAACACCCACAATGGTTGGCAATAAAGCAGACTCTGCTGCAGCGTGTCGGTTTTCGTCTGACAGATGTCAGGCAGGTTCTCCAATTCCCTGCATAGAGCTACTGATTGATTGGTTTCTTTTCTTGAAGCAGGAAGGTTACTGCTTCCTCTGCTGCTGTCTTCCCCTCCTCCCTCCCATTTGGCAGCTACTACAGAAAACTCCTGCAGCAACAGCAATCACTTCAAATCCTGTCTATTTTTCACTGGAAGCAGCAGATGTACCCATAACACTTCACTAAAGTTAGAAAGGGAGGGTTGACATGACATATCTGTACTACAAGTGCACTGCAGGTTTATTGGGTACTTAAGCCTTGGTAAGGAGAGTATTTAAGCATGTCTTTAACTCTCAATGTTTACCCATTGTTTTCAATTTGTCTGCAATTACACACATGCCTAAAAACCTTCTTGAACAGAGACATTACACAGTAAATTTCTCATATTCATCCTTCTTCTTCAACCCCCACAAATTATTCAAATGCCATAAATGTCATAACAATTTTATAAGCTATTCAACAGTTCTTTATTCAATGTTGAGCCATACTGTCTATTTTTGTTTAACCACAGAGTCAAGCAGAAAAATGAAAGTAGACTGCCCTCTTACTGCTTGTAGGCTGGTAGAACAGGGGGAGATGTTGAGCAGACTTGTAACGGTTTTTAGCATAGCCTTTTTTGATTCTTTTTTCACATGAATGTCCTGTTCTGGAGGTCTCTAAGAAAGAGATTCTAGATAAAGAGAGCTACTTTGTTTATAATATTTCATCAAGCTGCAGTGCAGATGTCATCAAATGTCTCTGTGCCTACACATTTCTTTAAATGTAAGTTTCAAGGTTAATTTTTATCAAAATAACTCCACATACCAAATAATAATAATAGTAGTAATAATAGTAATAATAATATTAAGTACTAGTACTAGTAGTAATGAAAGATTGCAATTAATATTTTTCATATTATTGCACTTTTAGTGCAAATTTTAGCAAATCTGTAACTGTTTCCATTGCCTTCATGCTTCACCTAACACGATGGTGAGATTAAAAGATAAGGACTGAGCTTAAAAAAAAAAATCCCCAAAACTATCTCCTGAAATCTCAGTTCCTCTTACCATGAACTGGTAGTACAGAGACACACTTGGTCGTTGTTGTTTAATTATTTACATTCTTTTACTACACAAGAAGCTCTGCTCACCCACAGGATGCCACTGTGAGAGATGCTGTATTCGCACAGAACCAACTACATTCCCCAAGGAACTTCAGGATGGCTCTGACTGCCTTCTGAAAGCCTGCAGAATTGGCAAGGTTAACAGCACAGCCTTGAAAAACACTTTACAACCAGGCAGAATGCACAAAGCAAAATCAAACAGAAAATTTGTTTTGCTTAGATACACATCTGTGTGCATGCACAAAGACAAAACCCCTTTATGCTAGGAAAAAAGACATGTAAATAAAAAGAAAATTACTCCAGAATAGTTGTAAAGCTTTACAAGATCTTTAAAATTATGCAAAGGAACAGAGCTTCTATGTGCTCCCCAGACAAAGCTAATTGACTGTCGATTTAAGAGAAAGAAAAAACCTTACAGTCTTGTGATAGCTGCTTTATTCAGTGCATAAGACTTCATATGGGCATATGGAGACCATTTGTGACTTTATTGTCCTTATTGTTCTCATGAGGATTAAACTTATTTTGATTCTCAGATATTGCTCAGCCACATTACAAAGGAAGAAAAAAATACACATCTGCCATAAGGTTGCATTCCTTTACGATCAACAGAGGTACTGTTATTTTACTCTGAACGAGAAACTAAAGAGAAGTTTGCTTTTAAGTCACGATACATAAAAGGTTTAGGTAAACCTAAAAAGGTTTATATTTTGTACAATAACTCAATAAGCATTTTTACTTATTATATTGAGTAACAACTGAACCATCAGGGAATTCAGTAACTTAGGAGGTTTTTTTCTCCCCTTGATCTCTCTTTTCCCTTTTTGCTTCTGCAGAGTACTTGGTATCTGATGCTCAGAAACCAAGGTCAGAAAAGCACAAGCATTCTTGTTGTGTTCTTGTACATTTCCTGGTGCTCTTGTGCAACCACTGCTCTCTGCAGCAATCAAAGTACGCTACACTTTGATCCTTTGCTATTCTTGGAAAGCTACAGGCTGAGGCCCTTACACGAACTAAACTCTTTGCCATTTCTCTGTATGGGTGGTAACATTTAGACATTTACATGATTAAGTGTCATATCTCAGACATTAGAAACTGACACTCTTGCTAGCAATTCCACTAAATTTTTGCCAAATAAAGACCGCTAACATAAGAAAATGTTGATGAGTGTGAACATTTCTTTCTCTAAAGCTTGTCCCAAACACATTACCAGCATTATTAAAATTCAATCATTTCTTTCAATAAAGTCTTTTGAAGAGAAATAAATAAATAAACAAACCAACCAATAAATAAATTTATCCCACTTTGAATCCTTCTGAGCTTTAGCTAAACTGCATTTACACAACCTACTATAATGTCCCAAGGCATCTGTCCACACGGACAAAATATCTAATGTAACACATTTCCCTTTGCATGCTCCTCTCTGACACCCGTCTCCCATTCCCTGTTAGCTCAAATTCTACTGCAAGAAACAGTTTCTCCTTTTGTCACTTTGACCAACTCACTGCCCCCAACTTGCTCTCCCCATCTCAACTGAACCAAAAAGGGAATTTGTTCTCCACTGCCAAGGTTTTGACTCTTGACTCTTGTGCCACGAACCTCACCACTTATGCATTTTCAAATGGTCCCATTCCTGCTCTAGAAAAAGCTTGTAGCAAGTATCCACTAGCAGAATATCCATTTATGGTTATTTGATTACAAGTCTCCCTTGTTGCATTCCACCCCCACTACCCTCCAGAATAAATTTTCTTTCAACAAGTGGGGCCCTTCCACTGTTACTTCTCATGTTGATCTCTCTTTTCCGCTGGGTCAGCTATGCTCCCTTAAACATCTGGGCCCACCTGCAGTTCCTGCTCTTAAACCTAGATAATAAATTTTCCAGGAGAGAGAATACCTTCCCCCGACACTACCTAACACATCAAGTACAATAGTATGCATCAGGTATTTTATGCACTATCAGAGCACAAAGAAAAGGAGAAGTATGGTAAACATTTGTACCCTAAATGTTTGAATGCAATCCAAAATGCATACAAAACAGGAAGATTTTGGATTCCTGATTTGGTAGCACTTCTGAAATTTAGGCTTAAGTAACACAACTCTAGCACCTACTAATGCTGATAACAGTTTATCACATTCAACTGTCTTTTAATCAATAACTGACTATATTTTAAACTGATTTTACTTTAGGTGATAATTTTACTGAAATTACTCACCCAAGAAATCACATAGAGGATGTGTGAAAATGTAGATCTCCTCTCTTCAAATTACTACATTAAGCCTACTTCCATCAGCAGTACAATCTGAAATGTTTCACAATCAGCATGATGCTAAAGGGGTACTTATTAGTACCCATAAAGAAAATAAGACATTTTTATGTGAAAGTTACCTGGAGACCTATTTTTTAAACCATGAAACTTAGCAACATCTCTGCTCTCGATGTCAGAAAGCAAGCAAATATACTAATGGGCACAGCCAGAAACTATTAATATAAAATATTTTCAAAGAATTCAGCATTAATAAAACAGGAGTAACTGACCAAAAAAATCACACACAGACACACAGAAAGGAAAAGGTTCACTAAAGAAGCTTCATTTTGAGATTACGGTATAGTGGTTTCAAGTGATGTATTATTTTCTTTGGAAGTAAGAATTGTTACTGATAAAATGAAACATCCACAGGGAAAAAGAAGCTTACTAATGATAAATTATTGTTACAGAAAAGCAACCAGATTAAAAGAATACTCCGTTAAAGGATACACCTTTTTTTTTTTTTCTAATAACACCAAAATACCATCAGAATAAGCATGCTGCAGTACAGAAAACCTCATCTCTTCCAAGAAGCCTCTGAAATGCTAAACTATTATTTCTAGACACCAGATGTAATTAGAGTACAACCACTTTAAGTGCAGTCTAAACTGGATTAATCAATAATGCATCAACTCCATGCTCAAAATAGCAGGTCACTGTCACTGGGGATTAGCAGGTATCGCATCTGGGAAAATGTGAGCACAGAACATTTACAATTCACCAAATATATGACAGACCAAAGTACACAGCCTTTACAGATTCCAGGATCAGACACATCTAGCAGGAGAATAACGGAGCACTTTGTTGATGAGTGAGGCCAAGCAATTCTGCCAAGTGTAAGTAGTTAACCACCTCCTGCCACAGGGGCTTGGTTAGCTCTATAAAGTTTTAGTAATTGAGTAACATGCTCTTTCAGAAAAAGATATATATCCACAAAAGGGAATATGGACCAGCAGGATGCCATGACAGCCAAGAAGGCAAGCAGCATCCTGGGCTGGATTACCAGAAGCACAGCTCATCATTCTCCTCTATGAAGCAATCATCAGGAGCACTGCAGTTTCAGGCCTCCAGCGCAGGAAAGACAATGATCAAGTGCAGCTAATTCAGTGGATGGACATCAAGGTTGAGTACATGACCTGCAGGGCTTTTAGCCTCTGAAAGTGAAGACTTCAGGGGGATCTAACAGCACCCTTCCCTTACCTGTGAGGCGGTCATTAAGAAGACAGAGACAGGCTCTTCACAATGGTGTAGCATGAGGATGAAGTGGAAAAGATGTTAAATGAAATGAGAGAGGATCAAATTGGATAGAAGAAAAAGCTTTTGCCCTATGGGGACAGCAAAGCAATGAAACTTTGCCAAGAAGTATTATACGGACTGGGGTTCTTGGAGGTTTACAAATGAATATGGCTTTCAAGAACTGCAAGGCTTTCACCATGTACCAAACACCTTCTCCTTCTATTCCTAAGGTTCTCTACATTTAAAGCACAAGGGATGACTGATATCTTTGGCTGTTTTCTTTTGCACTTTACAAAAAAAAGAAAGCCAGAAGTAGAGCAAAAACGCCTCCCAAAGTAGATACTGCTTTCGTCTTTGCAAGTGTGAAAATAGGTTTGATATATGTCACACAACAAGAGAAATAAAAACAGTTAAGTCTTAAATAATTAAGAACTTTAAGTCTAGCTGCTAATTCCAATTGGATGTGCTTCTGTTTTTTTTTCAAAGCTGACAGTGCAAACCAAATATTTAGGTTACAAGAACATAAAACGAGTCAGAAATTAAAAACAACACCAAAAACCAAACACCCCCATGCTGTTTGTCTTTCTGTTCATGCAATTAAAAATAAAGCCTGCTAATAAAAAAACCCCGTGTTCTGAACAGCAGTTAAACACATACCTAGTTTTAAATGTAGGTGTGTGTCCCACTGAAGTAGAGACTTGAGATTTTAATGGATGCTTATGTGTTAGTCCAGACAGTAACAGATAAATGGAATTATCTTCTGGAATGGAGGCCTGACATTGTTTACCAGAAGGGAAGTTTAAGCTGGCTAAGAGCAGGTTATTAAAATCTGTCCATGTCTCTGTGGGTCTTTCTGGCATCTACCACCAGAGCTATCTGCAAGTCCTACATGAGAAAAGACAAGGCAGCAAAAAGGCCAGTGGCTCTAGCTTTCCAAACCAAAGCACTTAAAATCATAATCTACTTTTTGTTCACCTCTTTCCTTTCTGATGGCTTCAGCTCTGTCTGCAAAACATAAAATCCAAGGTAAAGGGTTTTCTATGGCCTGAGATTCATGTGTGAGTATATATATCTTCCTCAGTCAGTCCTTCAGAGGAAATATTGTTTTGAACAAATAGAACAATGAAGAAAATATGCTACTAATCCATATTTTGTACAATAGCTCTTCAGTGTATTTTTTTCTCAGTTTCCCAAATTTCTTTGTATCACCTTGGTGTATGAATATTGTAAAAATTTGAATCCAAATAGAAAATGTGTGGTAGTTTTTGCATGTGCAAGATGAGGAGTTCTGATAGCAAATGAATTTTTAAATACAGATCATTACAGATTTGCAGAAGCCAGAAGAACTTGTCACTTTGTGTAGTTTGCAGGCAGATTAAAAGTTCACATCCTAATCAGTCTCTCAATTGAAATACAATTTTTACAGTTTTTAACAATTTTTCAAGGAAAAAGTGGATGTTTTTACTGCACTTTGCATAGCTTTCTGTGAAACAGCTTAGCAGTAGGCATGATTGACTGAATTGGCTTGTTGCTGCTTAAACAAACTAAGAATGAACTTTTGACTGATTTTAACTCCTAATACCACTCAAAAAAGTCCTGACTAATTATAGCTTTGCAAATGTAAAAAACCCTCATGCAGAGTTCTAAAGACATTAAGTTGCAGTCTTATGGCACTGATGGTTTATTGATTAGGCAAATGTCTTACACAGAAAAATGTATTTGTATGTAGGAGAGAGTCCTACAATAAATATTGTATGTTCTTTTAATATAAATAGGAGGGAAGCAGCCAAGAAAATAGCAAGCTATAGGAAGGAAAACTGTACAGGAGATGGCACACAAAAATATTTTGTGTAAAAAATGCCTAGAGCAAACACCACATATTATTAATCTCCAAGTCACCTCCAGTTTACAGACTGTTATACAATCACTAGGAAAAAAAAAGCACTTTAATTAGGAAATCTACTTCTTATTTAAGGGATTCAACCAATGAAGTATTTACATGTGATTAAACATGTCGTTTTTCAGACTCATAAATTTTACTTAAGCTAAGGACTGCTCTTGATGGAAATCATGCAGGTCCAGCAAGTTAAGCACAAGCTGTTGGAAATAAACCCCACTGAAAACATCATTTGAGGGTGTGGCTTTGGTTTGCACAGGTAAGCAAGAGGCAGAGGGATTCTGCAAGCATCCTCATTATGAGGAGGATTTACGAAACAACTCCATTAGCACAGGGTAAGCTGTGTCTTCTGAGTTTCAAGGAGGTTTGACAGTTAGGAAGTCACGGAAGAAGACAGTTTAGCTGTACACATTTTCACATTTGGATCATACTATTTGCTTTTCATTAAGGAAGAAGTTTTTCAACACTTACAGAGCCATCTTGAGGTATGTGTTTATTTAAAAAGGTGCTGCTAATGCATCAAAAGTTTATATTAACAACAACATGGCCTGGAAAGTAACATGTTAAAAGTTTAAAATTATGAGGCCTTATTCCAGTTTTCTGCTGTGGCTTAACTATAATCAGCTATTTACCCATGTTTAACTAATTGGTAGTCCTATTCAGAAATGTCAGCAAGAAATATGATTACTTGAAAGGAATCACATTTGTATAACATTAAATCAACAGCTAATTAATGTAGCAAATAACCACTGCATTTTTATTATAATCATGTAATCATTCTAAGTGTAATGGTTACAGCAACAGTAAATTTTATTACACAGATATATCTCTGTTTTGATAATGTTGTTAAAACATAACTATCTGGCTGGCTGTTTCATGTATTAGAATATGCAAAAGCCTAATATCATGTTCTTCCACCTGTTTGGGTTATGATATTCATTTGTTTGAGCTTTAAGATGCACCCCTGAAATTATCATGAGCATTAGCTGATAAAGAAAGAGAACAAGACACATTAATGGAAGACAGAGTAATGCAGTGCCACAGCATGCTCATGCATAATGCAAACAGCCATTTATTTCCCTCAAGTAATAATAAAAAGGTACATAAAGATGCTAAGCTTTGCTATTGTGCCTGTAGAGCCCATTTTAGCACATGTATATGTAGCCAAGAGGCCTGGAAAACTTCCAGAGCAACCAAACAGGCCAAAAAATTACAAGTCCTAGTGAAAAATACCTTATCACATATAGGCCATCTTCTCCAAAAGAAGAAGCTATGGACTTGCCTCCCCATGGTACTGACCAGCACTGAGACCCATTGCACTCTCTGGTAAACCTCTTTTATTTGTCCAGAACATCAGTAACATCTAAACTCATGTCAAAACATCTCCATACCTCCAAGGTGCTCAGAACTGTGGGCATCTATACATTATGCCATTCATATCCAGAGGGATATACCATTCTCCCACTACTCACAGTGGTATTACGCACAATGGCCTCCCAAGCCAGAAAGAAAATGCAAATCAAAATTTCAGTCTGCCCATGTGTAGAAGCCTAGAAGATAAGAGGAATAATGTGTATGTCTCAAACACCAGTGGCCGGATACTTGTGGAGCCAAGGAAGGACTATTGGTACTAACACAGTGTGAAAAAGAACAGGATGTTACTGGATAGGGAGACCATATGGAGGTATGGCTGCACTTCTCTGGGACAAACATCCTTGTTCTGGATTCTGGAGACAAGCACAGCACAGTACAACGCAGGCGCAGGAATGAGGGTGAGAAGCGGACATGGACTGTCGACCAAAGGCAGACCCAGTAGGGGGGGATCAAGATCACCAAAGACCCCCCGAGGTCCTCCAACCCATTTCCAGAAAGGTGTAGAGGAATGGACATATCATTAGTGCATGATAGTTAATTTGCATAGAAAGCAAGACACTAATCTCCAGTTGAATGTGAGCAACCAGAGCACTTGTGTGGAATTCCAGCCACATCCTGGGCAGTACTATTAATAGCATGGATAGCAGCTCCAGTGGTTATTCCTATTGCCCAGCACTCAAAAAGATGTCAGGATTACTGCATCTAGTTTTGTGTCTTCAGCCTTTGTAAACTGCATTGAGTTCAACAGTGGCCCACTAAAATGGCCAGGAAGTTGAGGTATATGTCCTATGAAGAAAGACTGAAAGACGGAGTTTTCTCAGCCTGGAGGAGGTAGGCTTCAGATCTCATTACTGCCTTTATTAATTAAAGAGAGGGGAGTTATAGACAAAACAAAGCCAGACTCTTCTCAGACATACACAGTACAGAATAAGAGGCAACAATCACAGATGCAGCAGGAAAATTCTGATCAAACATGAAGAAGAAAGTCTTCCCCATGAGGACAGCCAACCACCACCAAAGGTTTCTCACAGAGGCTGTGTCATCCTTGGGGTTAACTCAAAACTCAACTGGACACAATCCTGAACAACCTAACCTAGCTTGGAAGGTAGCCCTGTTTGGTGACACAACCCACTCCAGAGGTCCCTTCCAAGCTGAATTATTGTATGACTCTATTTCCTAAGGGAAACTAGTCAAAATCATTATGAAATGCTATAAGGAGGTCGGATGTTGCTGCTCCTTTGTAGAAGAACAACTAAAACTGAACTGATGCTGGGGAGAAGAAGAAGGCTGTGTCAAAAATTTGGATTCACACAACATTTTTTTAAAAATGGCAGGAGAAAATATTCAAAGAGATGTTTGAGAATAAACAAGTTACAAAACCACAGTGGCCACAACAACAGAATGCCTGCCAACCAACTACTTCTGACTAGAAAAAAACTAAGAGGACTCAAGAGCCAAAGGAATGGGGGAGGCTTACAGAAAATCAGCTCCTTCTACGGCAAGGGCTTTAGAAGTCAATGGGGTCAGTTTAAAATCGATCCATTGTCACTTTATGGGCAGAGAGTGAAAAGACTGCTGGGTGGATATAATGTGATCACAGCCACTCAGTCCCGTGAGCAGCGTGAGGCTGCACTCTGCCACGGCTGGGAGCAGCAGGCAGCCTCTTGCTGGAAGCCCTACTAAGAGAAAATTGCCACTGTTGATCCTCATGCTGCTGTTCAATTTGATGGGAATTTTTACTGAATAAATGACTGCAGGATCATAGCCTAAATTAAAACAGCATAAACATAAAAAAAAAAGCTTTAACTTCACAAGCATATGGCTCCCACTGGTTTACAATCAACAGGAAATCTGTGTCAAAGGGCAAATTTGGCTCCCAACTTCCTCTTGTGTTACCTAGTTGCTCTTATAAAAATAAGGAAACAAAGGAAAAAAGGAAAAAGACATATACAATCATGGATATATTTCCATTCCTGACTTGGAGATGACCTTTTATACTGATAAATTTCTGGGGTCTCAAATATTGGAAACAATGTGTTTATCACATGGAAACTGACTGATGTGGTGGCAACATCTTTTTAAAAAACGTCTGTGCCAGCCAAATGTCAAAGTCTGTAATTTCATGTTAAATGGATTTATTCAATTCTCTTGCAAGTCAGTGCACAGCCTGACCTTAGGTAGAAACTGCAATAAGGAAGTCTGTGCAAGGAAGTAATCTTCATTACATAACTAGTCTAGTACCAAAGGTACAATAAGTTCGTAACTAACCTTCACAACACAAACATGCTGATATATCTCTAATGAACATTCTACTATTATCCTACTCTAGTGAGAATTCTAGGGAGTAAAGCACTTTCCTGCTGCTTTTCTTGTATGCAGCAATGGAAAGGAGAAAACAATAAATGTTGGCACACACAACACTCCCTTTGAAGGCAGCTCAACTACATGCACAGTACTCAGCTGTGCTGAGCTTTCCTTGATAGATCTAGTCATCTAATTATTGGGAGCATTTCCTCTCATCCTACATGGAAATTTAAAAACTAGCTATCTGTTTTCTTAGGTGCTGTTTCAATATCAAAGAAGGTGACAGTTCTTGTCACACTTCTTTAGACATTGCTCTGACATTGGGAGTAGAAGGAAAAAAGAAAAAACGAGAAATTTTGCTGTTCATTAGATTTTTTTTTGCCCCCTCTGGTGCCTCTGTTCCATCACTATCCTTGAGGGAAAACATCTGTTACCTAACCAAGAATTTGCCTTCCTTCTTAGAACTGTTTCCCTCTGAAATAGCCTTAATTTTGCTGCACTGGCATTTTAGATGTCCTTTATTCTTTCTCTCCTTTCACTATGCTTAGGTTTTAACCTGCACAACTTTATTCTTCACCTTCATTCTAAAAAAATATGAAACAAAGAGCCATGAAATGTCATCTTAGGGGAAAGATCTACATTTTTTTTTCCTAGTCAGCTGAAGGATTTCTATCAGCATGTAAAGAGATTTCATGCAAGATATGCAGGCACATACGCTGCATGCAAGTTGTACACTTCTTGTTGCAAAAAGAGCTCACTAAAACTTTTGCCTGGGCATATATTCACAGATACTTTGCTCCGTTTTTATCCCAAGTTTAAAATCTCCTCCATCAATAATCACAAAAGTTGAAATAAGGGACAAAACTGTAAGACTCTTTCTTTATCTCCAAATTTTAGGGAAGATAAATATGTGAACAAGCACCTATGATAACCACGAACTTGGGACAAAAGATTGAAAAAACCAAACCCAGCAACGATATTGACTCTTATGATGAATTTTAGTTTCAAGCTACAGTTATATCAAGTCCTTCAAAGTTATTAAAAGTTGTTTCTCCCAAAAATATTAATTTATTAATTATACTTTGCCACCAGCATTGATAGCTATCCTAGCCAAATCTAAAGGCTCAGTCATTTTGCTTCAAAGCTGTAAGGCTCTTATATTGTGAAATCAATTTGACTTGCTTGTAGATGATTAAATACTAGCAAGTGACGTAAACTAGACAAGATGTATTGATTTCAATTGGATAAAAAACTCAGCCATGTTCTTTGTGATTGTTTGATATATAAAAACCTGTCACAAGGCCACCATCGTCTTGCAGCTTGAAAATTACAGTAAATGTTAAAATGAGGCCAAGGATGATATATGCATCAATCCCTCTCTCTTTAGAAAAAGGCTGTAGTCCTATAAATAGTTCCAAGGCAACATGTAACTATTAAATGAGTAAGCATGGTGGCACAGACTTCAGCTCAAGTGCCAGATTCAAAAATCACTAATGTTCACGGCACTGACAAAAGGCAGTTTCTATTAACCCCCAAACTAATAAAATATCTCAGTCTGTATTGGGGTTATTGTGAACAGTGAGCAAAGTGTCTTGGCAGTCATTGAAAGTCTATGTGGCAAAACTAACTCACTGGAAATTGCACCTGCAACTCTGAGCTCTTATTTAAAGTTCAGTAAAAATAATACAGAACTTTTCAACATCCAATACTCCTATCACTGGCAATTAGACTTCAGTGTTCCACGACGATGGAAATGTATCTGCTCCTTGCAGAAAGAGATCACTGCACTGCTGTAAATATATAAAAAAACTGTACATACACATAAAATGTAATCTCATTACATGGGCAGGTCTTAATGTTAGCTCTTCAAATTTCAAAGGTATTTTATCTTCTTTGTTACTTAGACAATGGATCACATGTATATTGGTTATGACTGAACATGGATTTCAAAATCACTATTCCCAAATACAGCAAAACTAAAAATTCTTTCGAGGAAATGGAAGTCCTGTGTCATTCTGAAAGGACATGTCCACACAGTGATTGAAAGATGTTTTCAATTCAAGTTGAACTAACAGGTATCCTCCTTAGGTATCAAAAGACACTGACTACTTACAGCTCCTGAGGAAAAAATATGATTTTCATAACAGGTAATTTGGACATGACATAAGGTATAAACTATAAAACCCACCTCATGTAAAGAGACCTTATTAGAAAACAGAAACATTTGAATGGATATGGGACACCTTCATTTGCCAAGATGACAACTTCTTACCTTTTTGCTCAAAGCCACTAAAAGTCAAATTGTACTGAAATTCAAACACTTCCCCTTTCCCAGCCATGTCTTCCTTCTGTCTTGAATGATTCCATTATGCTACCCAGAGAGGCACTTCCAGCAGTTTGTTAAAAATAGAACAAGAGAAAATCTTACTGATCATATCTGGTTAAGAGGGAAAATGTTTCCTAAGAGTGCACTGTGACCTGTCACCTCCCATGCAAAGGGAAGAGTTATGGTACTCTCTTAAATAATGCTTTCAGGGTGTCATTTCATGCTGATATTTTTCCACTTATTTACTCTTCTATTAAAAAGCATATCAGGTCAAGCCTAAAGTCTCACAGAGGTACATTGTTTTAGAGTAGAAAAGTTGCCACGACCTCCAAGGCATTAGGAAAAACAACTTTTCAGTTGCCACAGAATGCTACAGGACTTTCAGTCATCACCAATTTTTTTTTTCTTCTGTCAACAGCTATCTGCAGATACCCTTACTAAATCCAGAAGCTTTCCTTAACTTTCAGCAACAGATAGAGAGTATCTTTCCTGGTTTTGCTGACGGCCATATGAAAACAATACTAATTTCCAGCTGGATCCCTACAAATCTATGGGACCTGATGGGATTCATCCAAGAATCCTCAAAGAACTGGTTAATGTCACCACAAAGTCTCTCTCAATGATTTTTGAGTGGTCTTGGGAATCCAAACAGGTCCCAGCTGACTGAAAAGCTCGCAAATGTTGTCCCAATTTTCAAGAAGGGCAAAATGGAGGACCCTGGAAACTACAGGCCTGTCAGTAGCACTTCAGCGCCTGGTAAATTTATGGAGAAGATTACTCTGGAACATATTGAAAAACACCAGTCATTGGTCACAGCCAGCATGGGTTCATGAGAGAAAGTTCTGCTTATCAAACCTGATTTCCTTTAATGACAGGATAACCCACCTAGAGAATCAAGGGAAGCCAGTTGATGTAATCTTTCTGGAATTCTGCAAAGCTTTTCATACCATCTCTCACAGTATCCTCTGGGACAAAATGACAGGACAGCACACATCTGAATAAATACATTATGCAATTCATGAGCAACTGGCCCATGGGTTGGGCTCAAAGGGTTATAGTGAATAGGGAGACATCAGACTGGAGACTTGTCACTAGTACGGTTCCACAGAGCTCCCTCTTAGGCCCTGTGTTCTTCAACATCTTCATTAAAGACTTGGACACAGGACTGTAAGGGATACTGAGCAAGTGTGCAGGTGCTGCAAAACTGGGAGGAGCTGTTGACTCCTGTAAAGGAAAGGAGACCCTGCAGAGAGACCTCGACAAATTAGAGGACTGGGCAATCACCAACTGTATGAAGTTCAAAAAGGGAACATGCCGGATTCTGCACCTGGGCTGGACACAACCCTGGATGTACAGACAGACTGGGGAAGGAGATGCTGGAAAGCAGTGCCATGGAAAGGGACCTGGGAGTCCTGGTCAGTGGAAAGTTGACCACGAGTCAGCAGTGCCCTGGCAGCCAGGAGGGCCAAGTGTGTCCGGGGGGGCATCAGGCACAGCATCAGCAGCCGGGCAAGGGAGGGGATTGTCCCGCTCTGCTCTGCACCAGGGCGGCCTCACACTGAATTCTGTGTGCGGTTTTGAGCACAAAAATATAAAACCAATATTAAGCTATTAGAGAGCATCCAAAGCAGGGCAATGAAGATGGTGAAGGGCTTGGAGGAGAAGCCACATTAGGAATGGCTGAGGTCACTTGGTCTGTTCAGCCTGGAGAAGAGATTGAGAGGAGCCCTCATTACAGTCTTCAACATGCTCACAAGGTGAAGAGGAAAAGCAGGCACTGATCTCTTCTCTGTGCTGACCAGTGACAGGACCCGAGGGAATGGCCTGAAGCTGTGTCAGGGGAGGTTTAGGCTGGATATCAGGAAGAAGGTTCTTCACCCATAGGGTGGCTGGGCACTGGTACAGGCTCCCCAGGGGAGTGGTCACAGCACCAAGGCTGACAGAGTTCAAGAAGCATTTGGACACTGCTCTCAGGCACATGGTGTGACTCTTGGGGTGTCCTGCGCAGGGCTGAGTTGGACTCGATGATACTTGTGGATCCCTTCCAACTCAGAATACATGGTGATTCTGTGATTCTACAATTAATTTCAGAGGACTGACTTTCAGCACTATGGTATATTTCTATATACACTACTTATTGTAATTCAAGGAAAAACATTAGAAAAACATGAATTATTATAAGATAAGGCTTCTTTTGATAGGAGGCTTAGGCAGGTGATTTGAGATTTTGACCTTATCAGTAAACTTATAAACAAGCTTTGCACATTTCACTGTTTGATGTGACACATTTTTATATGGTGTGGATTAAGCTTAAACTGAACATTATCTTTCTTCATATGCATTTTTCTTGATTTCTGTGGGAACCAAAATCCACTGAATTCCACTATCAGTGGAAGAAAACAATAAAAAAACGTGTCAGTGTCTCTAAGGTGCCTCCCCATCTCAGAAAACATGTCTTCATAAACGTGTGTGTTCTATGGGAGTATCTTCACTACTTGTTAAAAAAGTTTTAACTTATTTTAGTCCATGCCACAGTTCCTTTGCATCTCAGATACTGTCTCCCGGCCTGTAAACTCAACCTTCTTTCCTACTATTTAACTGTCTACATCGAAAAAAACCAAAAATGTAGACTATAATTTCTTTACATGCATCCTTTCTTTCTGGTATATGCACAAGTCAGTTTTCCTCAACTGGCTGAACAATCTCTTTTGACTAAAATCCCCCGTTTATTTATGCTAGCAGCAGAAGTGCAGCATATGTCGGTTATACCCATGCATCTCAAGCCTTTTTGAGTCACTCATTCCAAATTACAGATCTTTATTCTGTAGAAAGAAAATCTGTTTTTCATGTCTGGGTGCAGAACCCTTAAAACATAAATAAAAACAAGAAAATCTGTGCAGTGCTAAGTCAAATGCCTATCAAAAATCTACTATGTCAAGAGCTCTTTCTACCAATTAAACTCAGAAAATGGTCTCAAGCAAACAAAACTTGTTTTCCATGAGTTTGATTTGCACACAGATTTGCATTAAGAAAGTTGTTATCCTTTAATCTTTTACTGATTGAATCTTTCAGATAGATATCAGAACAGATGTCAAGCTCATGGATATAAAGTTACTTAAGCTTCACAGGAGAACAAATACTTTTGAACAAAGCCTGGGCATTGCAAATGACACATATGAACTCCCCTAAAAAGCTACATAAATGGTAGAATGGTACTGTACATATTTTCCTCTTCAATAAGTTATTAGGTTCACTTTTTATCTATCCAAGCCATCTGTGAGTTGAAGAACTTAGTTACAAATGTGTGCAATTTAAAATTCATCAATTTTCACAATGTGTGCAATCAGACTTGAATTATTTAGAAATTATCAATGCAAGCTGCCTCAACCCTTTGAAGAGTAAGAACATGAAAGGAGAAGAAAGTATATCCAATCAGTGGACTAAGTAATTGAAATCAAGGTACACGAGGTCACAGTGACAAAATGCTGACTTCATCTCATTGCCAAGACCAAAATGCCCAGTCACAGAGACAGCACAAATTAGCTCACAAAGAAGCCATTGTTACTTGCAATGTGGCTGTCAATTATTAACTTGTATCACTCTTCATAACCCTAAGTTTTCATAGATATTTCCCAAC
Source organism: Corvus cornix cornix (assembly GCF_000738735.6). Classification (NCBI taxonomy): domain Eukaryota; kingdom Metazoa; phylum Chordata; class Aves; order Passeriformes; family Corvidae; genus Corvus; species Corvus cornix. The sequence continues at coordinate 88,148,544 of NC_046333.1, forward strand.
TAACTGTGTACCCTCCCTCCCTCACATAAGAGGGGATAAAAGAACAAAAGTACAAAAAAGGCCTATTGTAGCCAGCTTTTTTTTTTCCTTTTTAACAACTACAAAAAAGATGTAGGGCATTTCAGCAGCACCAGTGACAAGAATGATCCTCTCAGTCAGCATCACTGTAAACTAGCAAACTCCATAAAGCCAAATAATTCATACATATACAGAGCAGTGGGCACAAATTTCACAGATTGGAAAAAAGAAAACACAACACCATCAACACTTTGCATATCTTGTCCTACTCAAAAGCAAACAGGTTTAAATATAGTTATTTTAAAGGTTTAATTAAAATAAAGTAAAACCTGTGTACACTTTGACAGCTTAAAAGACAAAATGAGGAGAAGGTCTGACAGACCACTGGTTGGAAACTCAGAAAATAGTGGTTCATTTCCATAAACCTCATGCATCACACTCTTACTCATTTCAGGCAATTATTTCAGAAGGACTATCATGATGGCAAAAGCATTACTGCTTGTGAACACCCCTTCCCTACAGATTTCAGGAGAACGAACAAAAGAAACATCAATACAAACTGAACTTAAACATCAACTATATGTCATGCTTTGCAAGGACATAGCACACTCGCAAATGACTTAGAGAGCAATTTTGAGTACTGACAAGGCCCTAGGTCTTGTTAACTGCACTTGTGTAGAGCCTTTAGAGAATTTTAGGAGCATTTATTTCACAGCAAACCATCAAAAGGAGTATGTGCTACTTATGTAAGCATAAGATACTTATTCTAAGAAATTATCAATCTGTAACCTTGGTCTTGAACTGCCCAAAGATGAAAGACACTCCTTTTATAATGCTGATTGTGATAAAGTTTGCCTGCACGTATTTCTAAAATTAAATCCAATATATTAATTTATACTCAAGTATCTTACAATGATAAAATATCCTCTTATTAAGCCTCAAAAGACCTCTCTAACTCAGCGAGATATTATCTTCACATTTTACACAGAGAGAAACAGGTTCCAAGAAGCTGAAACAGAGCCTTAACACCACAGAATTTGCTCTATCAAGAAGAATTCCAATTCTTGCAAACTCCAAATCTATGATTAGCTCTCTAACTTCTAATGTAAGTGATTTTTTAATGTTTTTTAATCTCGCAGAAGATTTATAATACCTGGAATATTACAAAATCTAGCAACTGCAAACTTTTAAGATATATTATCAATAACAATAATGATCAACTGAGTATCTTGTGCTACATTCAAGGGACAATGTCACACAAAAATCCCAAAAAAGTCTGAAGAAACAGATTACTTCAAAGTTTGACCTAGCAAACTATAGAAAGCAAAGCAGCTTCAATATAGAAACATCACTTAAGACTACAAGAAGAGAATGTTTTAATTATGCAGCACAATGACTATTCAGGTTTGGAGCATTTAACCTAACAGAATTAAATTTCAGTAACTAATTGAAGTGTACAGTGTTACAGTGGGGATACTGCAACACGTGTATCAGACAACCAGACCTGTGGAAAGAAATATCTATGGACAGATTCTTGGTAGATGTTTCAGAGATGTTTATTTCTCCAGCCGCATGGCCGGGGCTCTGCCGAGGAACTGCTCAATCACGGGACCCGAGGGTCCTTGCCTGGGCAGGGGAACACAAAACAATCAATGGGGAACGAGGCTGACCAGGGGCAGGGAAACCCTGTGCCTCCCCCCAGGGCCCCTCTCCCAGGGCTATGTGGCAGGGGGGGAGACCCCAACATTTCACCCATTTAACAAAAAGAGATTTAAAACTTAACATTGAAAACAACTGGATAAACATAACAAGAACAGTTTCAAAACAGAACAAACCACCCTCCTGAGTTTTCAAATGTCCAAACAGATTCTGTGGAACATCTTAAGGCTGACAGAAGGGAGACAGGACTCTCCAGGCATGCTTTGTGGGGAAACTGAGGCAGGAGAGGGTTTCTTCCATTTGTACCTGTTGGAACTCTAAACAATAATAGTTAATTTCTTCCCTCCCCCTCTTCATCCCCCACTCGGCATTGGAAAGGGATTTTTGGGGAAACAATTGGTAAAGGCATGGTTTTGTACAGTCGCTGAATTAAAATAGGTTATCCAGAGAAGTTGTGGATGCCCCAGCCCTGGAAGTGTTCAAAGCCAAGCTGGATGGGGCTTTGAGTCACCTGCTCTAGTATAAGGTGTCCCTGCCCATGGCAGGTGCGTTGGAACTGGGTGATGTTTAAGTGCCCTTTCAACCCAAACCCTTCTAAGACTCTATGACTCTGTGTTGAGTTTCTTTTACACTGCTGTGTTGAGTATATTACCTACAGAATCACATGTCTGGTTTGTGTCTTCACACATACCCTAAACCTGCATTTTGAATAATCTGGCTTGTGGATCACCACCAATGCAGCTGGACAACACTCCGCTACTACCCCGTTTTACCACTGGAAGAACACCTCAGGCAGATATATATTAATGAGACTACAACCAACGTATTCCCCTTCCTCTCCAGTACTTATTATTCACTGAAGTGCATTCCTGCTTTACAATGTTTTAAAGTATATTAAATGTACTAACAATGCAGCTGGCATATTAGTAGTTGTTCCATGGATGAATATAATTCTGAGTGTGAACAGCAAAGTATACACAAGGGAAGCTTGCATTTACATGCACAAACACACCTAATGTTAATTAGTCAGAATACTGGAGAGAGTGTAATTCCTTGCAACAATTTCTATTCTGCATTTTGCCACTGTAGCTGGGGCTCCTTCAGACTCATTTGTCTAAATACTTTCCTTTAAGAAGTGGGGGGTTTTAGGTGGGAAATATATTCCCTCTCTAAATTTCCTTCCCAGACTTCTCAGAAAATAAAATCTTTTTAAATAGACCCAAACATATGTAGAAAAATTATTCATTATATACATATATCAATTGCTTGGCTTCTGATAAGAGAACCGTCCTGTGCAAAGAGAAGGTTCTGCTGAAGCTTTCCCTGTTTTATTAGCACTGGCTGAGGTGTAGCCCTAAGAACCATGCTAGGAGCCCCAGTACAGGTGAGGTTATCTTTCCTCTTTCCCATACCTGCTGGCTTCATTTGCAGTGAGGAAGGTGTTTGTGAAAATAAGAAGCCAGCAGACAGACCTCTTGGTTTAATTTTTAACACTGAAGTCTGGCTTGCACTGTTGAGAACCAGGGCAAAAGTTTTACCCTGTCATGGCTTGTACAGCTAAGGGTAACTGCAAAACAAAATCCCTTTGCTTCATCTTACACAATCATTAAAAAGCTGTCTAGCACATTCAGTTAAGGGAAAAACATTTTAAAGTATCCTAAACTCTTGCCACAACTTTAATATGTGGGAAAGCTTTACAGATGTATGGTACTGTGAATAACAGTGTCTGATTATCTTACAAGTTTTTTTATAATATGCATTCAATAAATAGTTTTATTTCTCCAATGACTTGTAATTGTTCCAAAAATCTGTACTTCAAAAGAAGCTAAAGAACAGGCATGTAACACTTGCTCTCCCCTAAAGAGGCTACAGCACAGAAAAAAAAAAAACAACAAAACAATGAACAGGCTTCTGTAACTAAGAGCTCTTCTCATTTTCACTTATTCAGCAGAGGGACACATGGTACTGCCATATAGTCCCACCTTGCTACTTAAACCATCAGCTCCGCAATAAGAATTACATAGTCTCTTACTAAACTTATTTCACAGCCTCTGCAAAAGAAAGCTCTAAGTAGCTGTGTGAAGAGGAACAAAAGTCTAGTTTTTCACCTTCCTTGTTACACCTGCTTTTTTGTGAGCAAAAGGCTGGACTCTCAATTTTCTGAGCAAAAGATTTTTAAGGTTGGACTCCAAATTGAATAATGTAGCAATCGTGTAACATTTGAAGGACAGAGTGTGCACTACATTTTGTCTCCAGTCACAGTTATTAACTATATACAGTTATTAAGATTAACCATAACATAGTTGTTTATACTTATGGGAAACTTACTGCCCCAGAGTTGGACGGAAAAGAAATACAGTGAAAAAGAACAGCCCTGTTTTTCCCCTCTCCTTCCCCATGGAAGGGGGGGCACATGTGGTCCTAAATCTCCCGAGTTCTTACAGCTTACATTGACTGCAATGAAGTGTCTGATCCTTAACTAGCAGTACTGATGCTTGGGATGACTGTTTCCCACAAACACAGACAAGCTTTGCCTTGAAGATTCCACAACATTTTCTTATTTTTCTCAGAAGTAGCCTGTTTTACACAAGTCACTGCTCCTCTCAGGTTACTGCAATATAGTAAAGTGACTATTTCTGCCACGTTTAGAAGTACAGCAGTAATGACAGCTGCCAATATCGATCTTGGTTCAATCATTTCTATCTGTCGTTGAAAGAAAAAAATTCCTTTCTTATCATCCTCTTTCTCTCCTTTTGCTGTTAAGTTCTGCATAACTAAAAAGTTACCACATTCTGGAGCAGGCATTTAATAAAATGTCTATTTTCTTCAATAAATACAATTATACAATCAGAAATGCATACAGTAAATCATCTTTTTTAGATTCTAGAACTTCACCTAAGTTTAGCATCTAAACATACATTAGTCATCCCTAAAAAAGTAGATTTATGCTACCTACCATAGATACCAATCTCAACCTGAGACAGTTAAAATAAGGTAACTAAACTGACCAACTTCTACATGAACAGTGCCAAAACTCACATCAGGACTGGCATTGAGGTGTTGGAGCAAGTGCAGAGACGGGCAATAAAGCTGGTGAAGGTCCAGAGGGCAAGTCCTATGAGGAGTTTATGAAAGATAAAGTGGGCAGAGGAAAAGGCTATTATATATATTTGGTACTTGCAACACACCTTCATGCATCCCAAAATGCGTAACACCTGTACAGATTTCAGTGCAAAAGTTAAATTGAATAGCCCACCTCTCACAGCATGTCCAAACTACAGTGGGTACATAAATATAGAAATACTTTCTGACAACTGAACAGAAGTCATCAAAAGAAATCAGAGACCACTTACAGCAGTACAGACTCTGGCTTTGTGCATGTGGAATAGACTATAAAACTAAAGTGAACATTTCTCATAAAGGATGTGGATCTCTCGTAATTTACACATACAGACTTACAGGTATTATCAAATAATGTAAACAGTGCAATTGCTACCATCCAATCCTCTGTGCTCAAAGCTGCATGGCATTTATATTGTGCGATCAATCGGAGATGCTTACATGTAGATAATTAAATTCAAAATCAGTGACAAAAAGGAACAAAAGTCTGGATCGATTCTCACTGGATAAGAACACAGACAACACATCAATTTATTTATCCACTATAAAAAACAGCTTTATATATTACAGAAATTTGTGGGATAAAATATTCTACCAGAAAAACAGTGCACTTCTCCCTGTGCTTGGCAGCAAACCAATTCTAGTGACTTAGGCAGAAAAAGATTAAGACTGATATTGCAACTGCTGCAAAGGAGTACAACTCCCTCATAGTATTATGAGTCTGCAATTACTATGGTAAGAAAACATCAAAGGCAACTGTTCCAAATGCTGAACAGGAAAGGTTTGGGGAGAACAGGTTTTCTCAAACACACAGATGTTTGTGACTTTGCTTCCCATGTTTCACGAAGGATAAGACCAAGGAGAGGTAAACTAGGAGAGGTAAACGGAATCCCCAGAATAGCTAAAATACCATTACAAAACGAGCCACAGTGTTTATTGTGCAACATTGAGACCAGGAAGCTCATGCAAATTCCAGCATCACATCAACTAACTGAAAGAGACAGAGAAAATGTGCATATTCTTTCTCCATTTTGTACTTCTTTCCCATATAACTAATAATAATTGGATAAAAGAGGTACTTTAGGGGCCAAGTCTCTTGACCAATGGTTAGTGGCACCCTTGAGGTAAAAACTGAAGCTTCAAACCGGTGGCACAAAGCAGGTAGAAAAGACTGCTTAGGAAAATATACTTGGGGACTACATGCTAGACACGCACGCGTAGGGTTTACTTCCTATTTTTCTATTTCATACATTCCCTTGCCTCTGATTATCCAACATCAATTCTCTGTTGTTGGTGTAATTCTCTGTCCTGTTGTTAGAAGCAAATCAGCACAATAAAAACTCACAAAGGATCATAAAGCCAAACACCAGTGGTAATTGCAGCCTTTTGGGGGGGATAGGGAGAACTTTTTGCCGTGCACAACCTCTGGTAGGATCTCTACCTCAAGCTCTTCCTGAGGATGCTGTCAAATTTCAAATCAGTATGACTGATGAGAGGAGGTTTCAGAGACCTCTGGAACAGGGAAAAATAAATACTGAGTTTCTCAGCTGCAGTTGAAATAGACCCACATAACTATATCCAGTGGGAAAAAAGTGAGCAGTATGCTGCTATATGCCATGTTTCAGGAGCCAAGCCAGGCAGTCAAGAAAAATGCCCATTTGAGCCTAATAACAAGCTGCAGTGCTCTTCACTAGTATTGTCAATCCAGAAGCATTCAAAAACGAAAAGAGATACCACAACTCTCCTAATATTTGCAGAGACCATGTCAGGTTTTCTCTTGGGAGCACAAGTCACAGCTGTGGCCTTTAACACCCACAATCTCACAGTTTCACAGTCAATACAAGTAGCATTCCTCTTGTAGACGAGACAAGTCTTTTTGCAGACATAAGATATAGGCCCAGATGCAAGATCACAGAGTCCCATGGAGGCACAAAAATCTGGAATCTTAAATCCTGTTCTGATGTTTGAGTTTGTCTTGTTATTACTTGGTTAACAGTTTATTCAATGCAGAGTATTTTTTTAACATCTACTGCCATGACACAGTTCTCATGTCCAAAGAATCCTTTTCAAATTTTTTCAAGACAGGCACTAGGCAAGAAGCTGAAGGCTGCTGTTTTTCTAGCAGCTCTTCAGAAGCAGCAAGGCTGATTTGACACTCTATTTTACATAGACAATATCAGGATACAAGCAAGCTCATAGAGCTGTTTTTAACTGGAAAATATGTCATGAAGTGCCTGACAGTGAAATCAGTGAAGAGGGGCAAAGGAGTTAAAACAGTCAGGTAAAACCAATGCAGTCTATGAAATGAGAAAAAAATACTTTAGACAGAAAACAAGCAGGAAAAACACTGAAGATCACAGAAAACAGTGATGAATGGCAGTATATCTTCTCTCCTTAAAGGGTAACTCTTCTCTGGGCAATAATAGTATGTGATCAGTCTTATCCTGTGTCATGAAGTAAGAGGATAGAAAAGAATGTCCAAATTCCTAAAATGTGGAGCTCAGCATCAAGAGGATGTGAAAATGCCTGAAAAACTTCTCAACCAGAATTTCTTATAAAACCCGGGTTTAAAAGGTGTGCCAGCAAAATGGAGAAAAATATAACCAATAAAAATAAAATCATGGCAGCCACATAGCACTGTAAGATCCCTCTGGGTTTTCAAAATTATTTTAGGGCCTCTCATCTCAGTCTGCTCCACAGAAATAGAATTGCATATGTAAAGACCAAAGAGTTTTCTTTTTCAGTCGCCTACCACCCACAGATTTGAATTTGCTGGGGTTTTTTCTCCCTTCACATTAGCAGCCTTCTAGGCATATCACACGCATTACACAGGTATAAAAGAACACAAAACCAGGGTTCTGCATATAACTTTGCTCTGCCTTAAAAAGCTCTTTTCTGCAGCCAGATCACCTGCCCACAGTAGCAGAAAGAAAACATAATATTCCCTTTGCATTGTTATGAAATCAGCAGACAAACCTGCAAGAACATATCTAGAGCAGAAAGCCTGAGGAAAAGGGAAGAAACACCTATTCAAGAAATGTATAAAATATATTATTAAATTTGCTAGAACCCTACTTCTAGTCCATTAATCATTTTGGCCTGGTACAGACTGCTGCTGGGACCCAGAAGGAAGTACAGACAGTCACTGTTTAATTTTGCATCTAACTAGCAGCTCTTCTCTCCTGACTTGCATCCATATCTCTGGCTTTAGTTTTGTTTCAGAGAACTCAGCTATATGCTTGGGTGGTCATTTTTATCAGCTTCCCTATCTTACTGTATCCACTGCAGGTAGCTTATGTAATTTATGTTTTTAATTTTTCTGCAAAGCACCTAGTACAATGGTGAGAGGCTCCATTTAAAATTACCTACATAAATAAGCAAACACAACACCATTAGCATAACAGATTGTACTCAACAAACTATAAACACTGTAAGTTCAGAAAGTTTAGTGGTAGTGTGACTAACAATGCACTGGAGGAACATGTCTTCATGTCCTAATAGGTCTAACATACCTTAAATTGTTGCATAACACAATAATAATCTTCTCACAATTTTCTAGGAAGAATTTAAGATTCTCATTTTCTTCTTTACATTGTATCAGTAGCTTTTCCTGGGCAACACACTTGCTTGTGCTAGACCCAAAAGCTTTGAAGTTATAAATAGCTAAAATCCATCTACTGCAACTCCTCTGACACCATTAACAGTGGGAATATATAGGACCGGTTGAGAACAACATTTCCTGATGTAAAGCCTTCAGAAAGCTGATCTCTACCAAGTGACACCCAGGATCCTGGATTTTCCAGCCCCAGATCCTCAAGTCAGGGGAAGTCTCAAGCAATTTGAACATCCAATCAGAGCACTGACAGAAGGCCACATTCCAGGGCAGTACTTGCCATCTTACAGCTCCACATTCAGAGACAGGACCCCAGCCTAGCAGGGATCCAAGACATGCTACATGCCATAGGCATTATTATGAGCTGCTGTGAGTCTGGCAGCAATGGGTTTGACCATGTCCATTTGCCTGCCTTACTGCCTGCCCAAAATGACCCATCTTCGCCACAGCTGGTACTGTGCACATGTGTGTGTCCCCACTGCTTCAGCTCCACATTCAGCATTTGAACTGTCAGCAGCTCCAGTCTGCTGGCATCATGGGTGTACCTCTGGAAAAGGCATGGAAGGAGCCCATGGGACACAGTAACAGCACATGACCAAAGCTGGTAAAGCATTATTTACGTCACAACTCATCCCACGGCTCCCTCAAAAGCTGTCTTCAAACCCAAAATGCTCCATCAGGTAAGTCTGCTGACCTCTGTTCACCAAATAATGCTTTGTTGTTTTTTCTTTTCCTTCTAAAAAGTGGCACTGATCTGCTTGCAACACAGAATAAATCACCCGGGCGATTCTTTCACTGTGGTTGTAAAAACAAGTTTAACAACATTTATATTTTGCTGTGATTAAACCTTCACAGAGACTTGCCACTCACAAATTTTAAATTACTTACAATATGCAGTGCACCTCAGTAATTATATTCTAAGTCATCAAGTTCACACACACTCTCCTTTTGTAGCAACCCACGTGTGCTTGAGAGAAATTACTTCTGAACACGGTTAATTTTAAAGTCTTCATTTTATACACTGTATGTAATCAAACTTTTTATTAAACATTGCCAAGCAATCTGTCTCATTTAAAATGAGCATCTCAGAAAATGTAAAGGTCCATTAAGCTGTTAATTGTACACTATAACCCTGAATTCTTATAAAGTTATGCTGAATATTGTTTTCCCAAATGCTTAATTCCATATTTAGCTAGTTCTACTGCCATAGTTACTGTATTGGTCAGGTATATGATAAGAAGTTAATATAGCCACATGAGCAAAATTCTCCTGTCTAGAAAGAGGGAAAAAAAGAGAGGATTTAATTTCCATTTCTCTTGTTTGAGTTTGATACAGGGAATTTCACTATATAGGTACAAAACACAAATCTGCTAATGTAGAAATATAAGTACACCCTAAAGGCAGAGTGCTTCTGCTACAGTAATGGTTTAAGGGATTTGATAGCTCAAATTCATTGCAAGTAAATGTCAATTAGACTTGAAAATGAAAGTCAAGCAAGTGACAGAGAAAATATTATATGCCACTGGTTTTAAATTACTTATAATGGAGGTGAAAAAATACTTTAGGCTGTGAAAATAAAACTGAGATTACTCCAAAACACATAAACCACATATAAACATATCCAAAAAGATTGCTACCTCTTATAAATGTTTCTGAAACAGTTCAAATGCAGGTCTTTATATACAAAAAAAAACCCCTCCAGCGAAACATTTAAATGTGACTATTCCAAACTCAAGAAACTTTTTTTACATACTATCTAATTAACTAGACCTTACTTCATATCATGAACTCTTGCCAAATAAAATTGTATTTCTTATCCTTAGAAGACTTTGTATCCATCCTTATTTTTTGTTTGTAGTAATTTGATTCATGTGATAATGGAAGTCAAGAAAGAAGAAAAGGATGAAGCACATACTAATTTCTCTAAAAGACTTGTAACTCAAAGCACAGTATTACATAAATGTTGACAGTTATTTTTCCTTTTTTCCCCTTCCTATTCAATTTGCTGTACATACCTTCTCAGAACACCAAAAATGAAGTAATTAGCACTGGTAAGTGTGAATTTATTACATCTTGTAGAATAATCATTGTTAGGGTAATCTCTGTCCTCCAAGCCTTATGACCCTTCTATAGGAAGATCTTCAGCCAAATGCCTTTCCAGCATCTTATCATGGCCATGAAGTTTAAAAATAGCAGGGTACCTTTCCAGCAAGAATTTGTGGTCAATCGCTTTCCACTTGGGAATGCCTGTGACAGCTCTGAATTGCCAGGCATGACTTCCTCATGTACAAAAACACACTTCAGTGCATTGTCCACAGGGTGTAGCCACAACCAACAGTTCCTCAGTATCCAGGTTCCAGGTGCTCCTCAGTATTCCAAATTCCAGCACCAGATTCCAGGTGCTTGAGCCCTGTCATTGATATTCACGTGCTTACAGCTCTGACTTTCATGGCCAAAACCATGGGGAAGGTTACCCTAGCTCTTTTTCACACAATTGAAAAAGAAATACTAGAGGAAATCAAAAGGGCCCCAAATTTACCAAAGAAAACAACATGAGTATTTTGTTAAGTACAAACAGCTTTGAAATATATCAGCACTATCTTTGAAATTACAATAGCTATTCAGGGTCTGAGACTTCAGATTAAGAGAATTAAATTTCCAAAATTCAGTGGAGTGTGTGCTTATTTAATTAAAAGCAGGCAGAATTTCATTTGCATTTCATTGTTAAGAATTCCACCTATAATATCACATTTTGACAGTGCAGCTTAACTCCAATTTATACTAAAAGCATACTTCATCAAACTCATTCCGAAGTTCATTAGAAAAGCTAAATGCCAGTATTATTTGCTATAGCAATCCCATCCCATTTAGATGTTTAAATAGGCAAACACGGTCAGATAAACTCACAGGAGCTTGTGAATGTTCTATGTTTTTTCAGATGAAGTCTTCTGTATCTGAACTGCTACTGAGAGCTACATGGCATATCCTTGATTTTAAATTTTCACAGGTATAGCCCAAGGCATTGAAAAACTATCCTGCTTGTAGCTGTGCCTATAAAGTAAACTAGCTTATTTTATTTTCCTCTCAGAAATGAAGCAGCATATTATACTCATCACTGGGTTACATCCCAGTCAGCAAGGACTTCTCACTGACTGACAGAAAGTTACCCTTGTACACTGCCTTCAGACAATGCATGTGTAAGGTTGCCACAAAACTTTCACCCACCCAAAGGAGAAAGAAGGAGACTTTAGCAAGAGCATCCCATATACTATGACAGCCACTCAAGACAGCTGACAAGTGTTATTGGAACGTTGGAGGCCTCCCTCCTTCATCTAAGCAACTTTGTCAGCCAAGTAGGAGGGAGGAGAGGCACAGTTCCTACCTATTCTGGTTCAGGTAGGTCTGGTTAGCTGAACTATACCATGGTTGTTTAGGTTTCTTCCTTGGCTGAGGTAACCTGTTGCTGACAGATTTACAAACTCAGTCCATTTCTGCAACACACTGAGCTCATCACAAACAAACACAGGCAGTTTGTGCCGAAGTCATGGAGAATAATGCATAAATTACCTGTTTGTAGCACACTATTCACATAGGAGGAACATGACCAAGAAGAGTTAGAAGGTCTGTTTTAATCTAGGCTCATTCACTGCCTTCATATGCTTTCTCAGCCACAACACTTCAGAGGTCTGTACAGTTTCACATTCCAGTTTCAAAGCATGGTAACACCCAAGTTTCTAACAAGGCAGGTTGTAATTACAGTTATTGTAAATGTGTCATTACATGATGGCAGATAAAAATCCAATGATCAAAACTGTCCATAAATACCTTTTGCAGGGAAGGAACCATTCCTCAAATATGTTATTAAAACATTATATTGTGTGTAGGATATTGATGGAGTTCACGTTAAGTATTTTGGCATAAAGTTTTACATATGTGGTGAGCTGTTTGGTCCTTGGAAGGCCAGACAGGCACTTCCCAGTAAGCTTGTACATGGGGACTTTAGGGTTTGGATTGTATTCGTGTGGGACTAAAGGCTTTCCAGCCCTGCAAGGTGAGCAAGGCAGCTATTGTCTAACAAAACGTTTTGGATTCTCATTTTCACCTTCCACAGGAAGACAGATGTGTGTGAAATAAAACAACCTTCAGCTTTTATGAATTTACAGCAAGACTGTAAGCATCTTGAGACAAGCTGTTATTGGCAGGCAGATCTCTTTCTCCTGTTGCAAGTTAGCTGGACAATCATTGAACTGGAAGATTCACACCCAGCTCACCAGAGACCCAGGCTCTTAAAAGACCGAATTAGACAACAAACAAGACTTTGGCATGAGGATTTTGAAACCAACAGGTCAGTGAAATTTTTTTTAGCAGGGGAAAAGTAACTAGGATTGTGCCTTACACCTCTGCTGCAGAGTGCTTCCCTTGTTAGCACAGAAGCTAACAGCCTCAGCCTTATATTCTAGAGGTCAGTTTTAGTATTGTTCTTATCTTTGGTCTTTTTGTGGTTTTGTGTTTTTTTTTCCTTCCTGCAAAGCAACACTGTTTTCATACATAGTTTACTCACAAGTCAGAAATATCCGGTCTGTGCCCTGATTGACAGATTTTGCAAAGAAGTGTTTCACGTGTTTAAAACCTCCTTTTTATCATGACAGGTATTTGCAAAAAAAAGTATCTAAATTTTAAACACCTTTAAAAAGGTAAAAGCAGACAAACTAAAACAAGTGGTAAGTGGATGGCTCAGAAAAGCCTGAGTGTTGAAAAGCTCTTTTGAGAACCATTGCCTGTGATCACTGGATTCATTACAAGCCTAGGGAGTCTCCATAAAATCCAAAGTACATACATCATACTCCTCTAAAAAGTCTCACCATCCAAAAGCTTGCAATAAATTCTAAATTATTTGCAACATGTTATTGAGCTGGCACTCAGTAATATCAATGATGCAATTTTCTTCTGCCTTGACACATACCAAACACACTAATAAAATCTAGCAAATTAAACCTGTGTTATTGACCTAAATATAAAGGAGACAGTTCTGTTAAAAGTCTTGTTTCATTTATCTTTCATATTCCTAAATCTTACCATGACTTGTGCTGCTTCTTAAAGGCAGCCTTTAATTTCAAGGACACCATATTTGCTTACAAACTTCAAATTAGAAATAAAGTTTAAAACAGGTAAGAAACTTGAATCAATGGAATCAGCAGAGAAACAATAGAAAGAATAATGAAAATTAGAAGGAACTCACTAATATTACCAGCATACACTACAAAGGTCTATGTGAGTTTTAGGTACTTATTTGCCATTATTTCAAATTACGAATTAAAGTTAAAGCATTTAGCTTCAAAGAACTAAATGCATAAAGTGATCAAGTTTAATCAAATAAATTTCTCTCCTTTAAGTGATTGTGGTGTCCTAAACAAAAACTCTGTACAAAATCTCACTTTCATTTTTGCTCCATTCTTGTAAGTACCAACCAGTTTACGGACCACATTATCACTTTCAGCCTAGCATGAAATTTCTTAACAAAAACAAGAAAGTTCATGTTCCAGCAAATTCATTACACTCTAGAAGAATTCCCCAAATTATGTGCTTTCTTTCTCTCTGGAAATCCATTGTGCCTGCAGATTTCCTCTGTTTGAAATGCTCGTGCCATTTCCTTAGCTTTACAATACTTTTGGCCTCATAGCACCCAGAACACTTGATGAGGTCACAGCACCATCTCAAGCATCTTTTATTCTGTTTTAGTTACCAAACCCTCAATTTCCAGACTTCAGGACTTACTTCAACAACCCCATTCTATTTTGGTCACACACTTCAGAAAGATGAAGGTAATTCAGATCAAGCCCACAGACAGGGTCAGGGAGATTGGGGTGGGGGATGAAGAATGCATTTTGGAAACAGTATCTAGAGGAGCATATCTTGTTCAGCCTATGGAAACAGGTCTCCTCTACTTAAATCAGAAGGGGTTAATAGTAGAACAGACTACAAAAGCCTATAAGAACAGGAAATTTTGGTGTAGGAACAAAAGGACACTGGTTTCTCAAGACCCAGTGGAAGAGGAAGTTTTCTATTCCTTCCAATGGGGAAAGATCATCAACAGTAGATGGAAAGTACTCTATAATGCTGGAGATGAAACACAAAACCCTGAAGGTCATTTGCATTCCCATACTCTTGAACTGTATAAGTTGGGATATGTTTCTCACCTGGCTGTCCTGAAACCTGGCACCCTAAAACCCCTACTGGCCACACACACTCATTTCATCCCTTCCAGGTTAAGGTGGCTGGGTTACATCACACCATCACCCCTTGCCAGTCACTGCCCATCCTTCTGCACTCCCCCTTCTTGGATTCTTCTCCTGCTGCAGTGCTCTGCTGGCTCTGCTCCCTGTGGTGTTTAACACATCCCCTGGGCAGCCTGGAAGCCATGCAGCTGCCTGCTTTTTGCCACAGAGAAGTTTTCACCAGGGCAGCCATGACCTCAGTAACAGGCCGTTATATATTTAATGAACACAGCTAGCTGGCACCTGCCTGCAGCCAAGTGCAGTCTCAGTGCTGGGGGGAGGAAAAAAAAGACAACAACTGCTAAGAGAAATGAGATATTAATTGAGAATTTCAGCAAGACAGCAGGTTGCAGAGGGCAGCAAAATAAAGAAAAAAAACCCAAACAAAAACAAACAAACAGAAAACCCCCAACAGTGTTAGGACTACAGCATCTAGCATGGCTGCTGTAAACAACCTGCTCATTAGAGAAAGGGAGCTGAGGGCTTGTGCCATCATTTGACAAAGTAAATGTGTTTGCTTTGTCTATAAGAAGACCGGATGAGCTACAGATAGTCTGGAACAATGCATAGAGAAAACTGGCATCATCACAGATGAGAAGGCAGCCACTTGATGTACACTTGATGTAACAGGGATAGAAAATAATTCTAAGGCTACATCACAAATGAGAGTAAAAAGAAACGTGATTAAATCACTCAAACACTGCAGAGGCACCTGTCCCAAAGTTACTACGACTTGCACATCATATCTGCTTCTGGAGAAAAAACTAGCAGAAGATCCTGAATACATTGCTATATTCAGGAGATTAGAAGTTCACCAGTAGTTAAAATATTTATATTCAAAATTCAAATAATAAATCATGAACTAGTTAGCCCCCATTCATAGTGATAAAAACATAAGCAACACTAATAGCTACTCACCTAGGTGGACTTTATAATAAAACTACATCAGTAGATATCAGTGTTTGAAGTATTAAAAATCATGATCACTAAGGATCATGCAGTGTGGGCAACAAAACCAGTAGCAAAATGCCGAGGGAACAGAGCAGTAAGCAGAGTCAGAACTGGCAGTCAGAATTTTGGATGGGAGCAAAAAGTCTCATAGTGCAAATGAGACTGTTTAAGGACTCAAGTCTGCTGGTCAAAAGTGTAGCAAGGTGGGGCTCAGATAGAAAATAAAGGATGAGTACAAAAAGCTCTGTCTTGCAGCAGAAATGACACCAGAAATTTCAGATTCATTGAGACACAGATGCCACCATGGAAGCCCTTGGGAATGCTTTAGTGCATCTTCAACAGCTTAATTATAACAATAAATGAAATACCCATATTACTTTACAAGTGAAATGAGTAAGATTCAAAATGGAGCTCAATACTGGGTTTGCTAACTTCACAGAGAGATTATTAGAGACTATTTTAAAAGGGGCAGCAATAAATTATCTCTGTGTTTCTAAAAAAGTAGATTAATTAGTATTTCCCAAAATTATGATTTTAAATATGAAATAAGATATGAACAGCACAGGTTAAACTTTTGTCAGTCATGTACTTCTTGCTGCAAGATCATTGAGTCAGTTTCAGATGGAGCAAAAGAGAAAGAGTCCATAGACTTCAAAAAAATTAGATATGAAAAAAAATATCAGCTGAATTTTGAACAACACACATAACTGAAGGTGGCTTTCAAAATTTCTTGAATTCATTCAGGTGGAGCACCTCTCCAGTGCTACACAACTTGTGCTGAGAAACCGAACTGCACTGAAGCCAAAACAAAGTTGTCAAGCACAACAGGTGCACACAGGGGATGGCAGAAATTATATTTGTGCTAAATATCTGGTCTTCCAAAAGCCTTACTTAAAATACAAATAATCATGTACACCAGTAATGAAGTTGTCAGGCTCCCCTGGAGTTGGCAAAGGAACTGCTAGTGTTCCTAACAGCTAGGCAGGACAATGTTACTGCTCCCTGAACATCCAAGGCAACAGAAACGTCACCAGAAACGTCACCCACTGGTGCCTCGCAATGCTGCTTCTTAGGAAAAGCAGCTGCAAACCCAGAAGAGGGATGAACACTACATTTCTTCTATAAGTATTGTACAGCCTTGGGAGGGGAAAAAAAGCTTCTATATAAATCCTGCAAAAGACAAAGAGACTGAGAGAATGGAAAAAAGGAATTTGCATTGGAGAAATTTCACTATTTTTATCAATGTGTTTTGTTCCAGTTGGACTATCTCATTCATCAGCTCATGTGCCCTTTCACAGACCTCCCCGTGGGCACAGAAGCCATTGGGTCCCTGCCAAAAAGCAGCTGAGGAGGCATCAAGGCTGCGTGCATTTAAAAAAATATGAACTAAACTGGTGGCCTGAATCCAAGTAAGCCTGTACCACTCTCCCTACTCTGAATGTTACCTAGAGAGCAATGGCACAAAAAGATCATTTTTACACTTAGTCTCCACAGCTTCTTTGTCACAGGCATATTACAAAAGCAGAGTCCTGAGGGCTTTTTTTCTGAATCAGGAAAAAAAAAGTAAAGGTTGTATCCAGTGCTTTTCAGACCTCTATGCAAAACATTCTAGCCACCCATACTAATAAAACTCAGAATTTCCCAGAAGCATTTTATCCTTTTTGTTCATAAACTAGCAATTTTGACCTCCAGATTTTAATTTATTTTACTGAAATATTTATTTCTTTCAATAAATGAAGCATTCCAGATTTGACTCTCTTTGCAACAAAGATTAGTCAGAGTATGACAGTGCATATACCAGTTTTATTTTCTACTTTCCATACAAACTATGAAAGTATAAAGCTGACTACGAGAAGAGTAAAAGAAAGCATTAGCAAATTCCTTTCTAAAGCTTCAGCTTATCAAGTTAATGATTAATTAATTTATTAAATAGAGCTGAAAGTCCAGGAGCAAAGTTCCAAAGTAAAACAGGCCGATTTTACTTCTTAAATCAGTCTCCTAACTCATTCAAAAATGACAGTACCTGTTACCCTGACCAGAATCTTTTTACTACCTTGCATAGGATTGCAGAAAATAAACACACCAAAAGTAATAGATTGACTCATAGAAACAATGTTTATAAAATGGAGTCCTTTGTAAAAAAGGCTAGGTGTGGCTGAGGGAAAAACAAGAAGCATCTGCACCAAAGCCCCTGCTGTGTTATCACTCAGCACATGGACAGAGCCCACAGTGGGGTTATCAGCCACTCACTGTGGGCACACTGGGATTGTTTAATTGCATGCCTAAATCATTTCATGAACCACAAGGAAAAAGATCACCCCTCTTGCCTAAGTTCTTCCAAAAAACCTATTCATTATTCGTAATTATCTTCTAATGCCTCTCTGATTTGCCATGTGTGCAGTCACTGCAGTGAGCATGGTGACCTTTTGCTGGACTTCACTGCCCGTGGTATTTCAGAGTTGCCCCACTGAGCAGTGGGATCAGGAAAAGCAGCGTTTGCAAATGGTGTTCTAAAACAAGCACGCAAAGGGGCTGAACCACCCTAGACTGGAAACCAGGTTTTCAAGTTGATAGGTGCCATTAAGGAGGGCAGGATGCAGCGCTCAGATATCACTCATCCATACGGTGTCCCGTCAATGACCTTTGCAAAGGACAAATCAATACTAAGCAGATACTGTATCTACTACTTCTTACTGTGTAGGAAAGGTCAACCCATTTTCATGTATGTATGTGTTCCAACATTACTGTTTTCAGACACAGAATTGCTTAAACCCGGGAATTAAGAAAAAATCCCTATCTTGCATGTAACACCATTTCAAAATGTTTTAACTTAAAAAAAAAGACTTGGAATGGAAACTTATTTGATGCCATGAAGATTTTTTGCCTTTTCTTTTATACCCCTGTTATACCTTTTTACAACTTCTGTATTCCTAGTGCTTTTCCCCTACATTCTTGGACTTGTTTGTCAAGCTAAGAGACTAAACATTTTAGAAGCTTCGTAGCTAGGGATCAGTGTGCCCCAGACCCCAAGGTCCTCTCCAGAACACATTCTGTAAACTAAGATAGAACCATCCAGGGGAAGGCTCCTTGGGGAGGGGGGCTCACTTGAGCCTCTCATTGGGGAATCTTTGATAGATATGCTAATTAGTAAAACCTATAATGTTATACCAGATCTTTTGGGGGGGGGGATTGTGGTGTGCGGGGATTGTGGTGTGCATTTTGATGCATATGACCTGGACGTGTGCACCTAAGGATCCTTAAAATAAATACCAAGGTAAAATCCCATTTCCCCTTCTAACCGTGTATGACTCTTGATTTTAAGACCAGGAAAAGGCATCAATTTCATAAGCAAGGTATGATGCTTTCAGAAGGAATGTAAAGTTCTACCTTCCTATCATGAAATGTCCTCTAAAAATACAATGCAAATGAAATTATAAACAGCATTTATGAGACTGCTTCCTTAGCATAATCTGGTACCACCTGTGTGTTTTACCACAGCAACAAATACATTTTTAAAACTCTAAGCCATTTACAGTCATTTTTTGCATGCCTGCTGCACCTGTTTTTGTTTGTATGCCCTGGCCACAGAGATTATTCTCCTCTTATAGTTCACTTAGATGGCATACTTTGAGACAAGCCTTTATAGAAATACATGTTTTGGTTCTATATTTTGACTTGTTCCCATTTAGCTAAGTGCCCAATCCTTTTAGCTTCAGTGAGAAAATTCTGTAATACACATATTGCCACATCTAGATGATGCTTGGTACCGAAATCATACCTGAAATTTCTGGCCTTTTTTTAAATATATATTTGAATTCCCAAAGTATGATTCAGTTTAACACTTCACAGTACTTGAAAGTTCAAGGATGAACATCAAAACTCTGTTACACCAACACTGTGTTTAAATTAAAAAGTATCCTGTTGTAGATCTTAAACACATCACAAACTTCAAACAACACTAAAACTTCAGTCTGGTTCTGGTTAGAAGACACTGCTGCACTATTTGATGTTGCAAGTGCAAGATTCACAAGGACAATGTTTTAAAATATTCAGAAATCTAGTATTTTAAAATGCTTGCATATGGGAAAAGGGTTATTTAATACTCAGTGTAATGAATTTCTGAGTTACATTAACTGCAGCATCATCAGGAGATATTGTACTCCTGCCCTCTAGCTATGTGGGAGTGGAGCAATGGCACTGCCATACATCCATAAGTAAAGTCATAAAAACGATCTATAATCTTTTGGTGCATACATTTAATACATTTCAGTAAGGCTTATTACATTTCTTGCTTCCTCTTCTCAGCATCACTCATGGTTAATGTTGAGATATGTACGATGTTAAAAATCACTCAGCAGTCCATATTAAGAAAAGAGTAGCAATGTTTTTAAGCATAAAATAGTTATTTCTAATCTTACTGCACTTGAGTTGGTCAAGAAGTAAAGCATCTTTTTATAATTTTTTAAATCAGAGAAAACATCCACTGACTCAATTATTTAATTATTTATTATTATTCTCTCACAAAGCCACATTCTAAGAGTGGTTTCTCCCTGCCCAGCAGATATGGAGGTAAGACCAAATCATTCACCTTTGTACAGCGTACACTGCCGGATTAGGAAAGTCTATTCTGATGCTGCTATCACCCATATCAGCACCTATAAATCTGAAATTAAGCTTTGTGTTAATTTTTAATTAGTTGATTGTGCCATCACATCAGAAAGTAAAATTTAAAAAATAATTTAAAAAATAAAACAGCATTGTCCTAGAGTCAAACACTGAAAAAAAAAGCTATACTTCTGACTACAGCCATGTGCCAAAAGCCACATTCAAGCCAGTAATTCATTTTAAGATTTCTAAAATTACCTGCTGAATAATTTTTTTCACTGAGGAAATTCAATCTTTGCACTGTGATGCAGGACAGAGCTGCCTGTCTCCCTGTCTTGTCATACTGCTTATTTTGATTAGCTGCAATGGCATAGAAGTATAGATTTTTAATATAATTTTATTGCATTTTAGATAGCTGACTTATTGACAGTAGGTTTGGGGCATTTTCTTCCTGAATTTTTATGACTATGCTTTTTTGACGACTATGCTTTTTAAATTTTTATTGGGAGTTAAAAATGGCTGAATTTCTTTAGGGACAGATGACAAATTCTATCAGGTGTGATACGAAAAATGTTCATTTAGATGCAGAGGGCATCTAAAAAAAAAAAACCAGAACAATAAAACACACAAAAGACCCCTCAATACTAACACTGGTATGTTCTTGTCATCTCCCATTCTGCCCTTAAAAAAGTCACAAGCTTTTTTAAAGCAAGATCCAAAATAAAACAAGCTGAAGATGTAAGTTCTTTTAAAGTAATCTAGGTTTTTACACAGTGAAAGTCTATTTCCTTATTCCCTAACAACGAAGAACACACAATACAATAGTAATTATTCTAAAAACAGTTACACTTCCTACTGTGCCTTCATAAACAGAACTGTGAAACAGCAACATTGCAACAGCACTGAGAGTAAATGGAAATCAGAATGCTAATTCTGCATGTGAGCACACAGGTCTGCTCAAAAGACTCTGCAGGCTGTGGGTATTGCTGTAACTGGCTGTGAGTGTCTGCTTCTGAAGACAACTATTCCTCATGGGTAGTCTCTTTCATTTCACTTGGCCATGCATTAATAGGTTGTCATCCTGCACAGCATTAAGAGAGGGTTGTGGCAGAAGCAAAAAGAATATACTTTTTCCAGAAAGAAGGTAATGGGAAGGGGGAAACAGGTTTTAACCAGCAGCAGCATCCAACTAGAAATCTTGGATTTTTTACACTCTCATAAAAACAGTGGGAGAAAATGCAGCAGAAAGGCATAAAACAGATTTTCTTCATTACAACTATATGCTATTACAGTGCTATTGATCTGAATTCTGTGACGTGTTTTGGAGAAACATTTACTTCCAAGAAAGAAGATAAAATAAGAGGAATCCATGACATTCTTTACTTGCCTTAAGAGTGCCATTAAAAGCAGGCAAATAAACTCAGAGCATCCATATTCTGCGATGAAGACATCTTTTATAAAATAGCAAGAGTTTTCTGAAACAAATCCCTAAAATGAATAACCAAGTACCTAAGTTGTATATCTCATCATGGTGTAAATCAATGGCAAGAAGTGTACCCTTCAGCACACTCCATCCTGAACTTTCAAAGGAGTATTTTATTTAGAGAATCAGTTCATTTTCTTGCCTATACTCAGAAGCCCCAACAGTCAATTTCACCTTTACTTTCTACTCTTAAAAGTTATACTAAAACTGCTTTAAAAGGTATTTTATTACTCCAAGTAATAAGTAAGTACATGCTGTACACATTCCCATAAGCTTTTTGTAAATTCTCTATTTGTAAATAGAGCCATTATGCTCTATTTAATTTTATCTGAATTTTAACCATGTCCTTAAACCTCGTACTACCTTGCTATCTTACCATAACATCCTACTAATAATCTCTTCTGAAATTCCAAGTCCTATATCGTAATTAAAACTGTGGAGTTGTCTTACAGTACTAAACTAACTACAGGACTTTGAGAATTGGGGCATCTGAGAGAAAAAGAACTGATATGATCCAACATTTGACTGTCCAAATACCTTGTGTTTTAAAAGTGAGGTGTTTTCTCTAGGTATGACAGATGACCCTTAGAAAATAGCATCACATCAAAGTCATCAAAACACTACAGGCCTGACCAAAAAGAAAACTATCAAGTGCATCATATAACATCTGAGAAAAGGATTATTCTACCTGTATCGAACATGCTCGATTGTGTCATATGTCAGCTTGCTGCTGAGATTCTGACTATGAGGGTTGCCTAGGAGATAACAGAGATACAGAAATTAATAATCAATCACAATTTTGCTATTAAATTTGTCTTTTATCAAAGTATTACACCAAGCAAGCCCAAAAGATGATAAAAAAAAGATTCAATGCATACTTCACAGCAATGTCCTGAAGCACCTTAGTCAAGAGAAGGGACATACAAGAGGGTAAAGTAGTTATAACAGGAAACTTCAGCTGGATTTCTCACTAATACTTAGGCAGTTCTCCTAAAAAGAAAATGAAACTGCATATGCACAAACATACTAGACTACAGACAGAATGCACACTCATAAATGTATTTGTGCGGCAGCTAAGAAGAAAGAGACAGGATCTGGAGATAACAGACAATCATGATTGGACAGCAGAATTAATCCTAGGTTTTTTTAGAGTCTGAAATTCAACTAATTCATTGAAATATAAATTTTACTGCTAAATTAGTAGCCACCTTAGCCCAGCTCAGCACAAGCATATATAAAAATTAAGTCAGCATAATTTTATCTTCTTGAGCAAAAAAGATTGCAGCAATATTCACACAGGCACAGCACACTTTCTTATTAGCAAATACTTCAGAGAACATGCCAAAACAGTTTGGAAAGAGAATAAGAGAAAAATTGCCATACTAATACAGTTTTTGCAGTAGGCTCCAATATTAGCTACTCTTTCCAAAATTTAAAAATTACCCTGCTGAAAGTTGTTGAGTGAAGGTGTTGGAAATAATAACTTTAGAGCTCAAACCCAAAACTAATACTTACACTTTTCATGTCTGATGTTGCATTTCTGTAATTTCCAATTGAAGTATTCTCAATTTAGAAGTGAGACTATCTCTCACTTATATTACTTTTCCTCATTTACACATGCAACAGCTAAACTGCAGTTCTTTGGGCCTGTGGATTACCACCAAGAAAATAAAAAAGCTGCAAGTGAGACTCCCCCTTAATTCACATCTGTATTTGTTAAATTAACTCTTTCTATACAGCATTTACTGTCCTCAGAGTATGAGATGTAACTGAAAAAAAAGGGAATTGACCATACTGGAGCTCTTGTTATCATTTTAGATGAAAACACCAATAAAAACACACAATTTGTTCTCCTATAGCATTATAGGTACTATGCAAATCTGCTCCAAACTGGTAGTACTACTACTTCTATTCACATGCACTCAATTGATTCACAAATTAATTTTCTTTTCTGACACAGATGGTACTTATTAAAAGGGTTGAGCCCAATGTTGTTTGAAATAACTAAGATCAGAGTGCATACATTTCACTTTACAATGTCTGTGGTGACAGAACATTAATTTTAATATCACTGGCATGCACTTGAATAGGAGATCTTGAATGTAATCGAATCGATGTATTTTGTTATAACAGAAAAAAGACCCTATCCCTATCAAGAATAACACTTATTTTATAGTGGAACCTTAATTCATGCTCTGGATCCCAGCTTTGCCAGCACTCAAGGAAAAAAGAAAATGGGAAAATGACATGATGGCTCACGGAAAATGAAAACTACCCAAAACTCTCAAGTGGCTAGCCCAGGTGATAAGCACAAGCGTGCCAGTGCTGGAGTGAACAAGAGTTTTCTTGTAAAGCAGTGGTACCTAGTTCCCAAGTGAGGAATCCCTTTGTTCCTTGTAACAGGGAGCACAAAAAATACACAAAACTAGCAAAAAGGACACATGACCCACAGATAGTAACATACCACAGAAAATTTCATTACTTCAGTGGGACTACTTACAGCATAATACTGTGCAGTATATTTTTTTCTGGTTGAGCATGACTCACTCTAATGTAAGTTGTCTCATACAGTAACAATATTTTTTAAACAATGGATGCTGCTGACTTTGTATGTAAAATCACACTCAGTGTGTGATTCTCAGCTAATAATAACATCAGAAAGAAATGAAAGGTTTAGGTAGAGGATCTGGAGATGAAGTACCTAGAGGTGGTGCTGCAATAGTTAAATCTCCACCCAGATATTACACAATTCTGTAGATACTTTTACTCACGTTCCTCTGTGCATTATTGCTTTGGCAATACCTGTCCTTTTTCTGAGCAGGCACCAAAGTCTAATAGAGCAAAGTCGAATAGCACCTATTCCATGCCTAAATTCACTTGGGATCTTTGAGCTAAGCTTTCTTCTGAGTAAAATGTTTATACTGAGTCACAGTCTAAACTCTTTGTGATGACTCTCGCTGAGAAGGAGGGTGATTCTGGATTCTGATCCTTGCATAAGAAATTGAGTTTGCATTTTGTGTGGAAAAAACCACAAAGAATGAACAGTGGTTATAGCTGCACTGTATTTCTTTATCCCAAGCCTGGTGCCCTAACTCTGAGGCAAGTCATGCTCCCTTTGATTTTTCTTCTTCACCAACATTGACACGTCTGTGGCAAACGAAGAATGAAGCTAGAGGTGACACAAAGAGCCTATGCCTCCTTTGTAAAAGCACTGGTCTTCCAACTACTCTATAGCAGTATTAAAAAGCCTGCAGAAGGTCTCTTCCAAGAAACTCAGTTTTGTACGATTTAGATGCAACATTGAGAAGACTAATGGGAATGTTGCTTTGCACTTACCATAAACATTTTTTCTGAGGTCATCAGTAAAAGCTTTAAGTAGACTCTCTGGGAAAAGTGCTGAACCAGCATGGTCAAGGTAAGTAATCCCTAGAATACAAATAAAATTACTACTTTCATTTTTTAAAATATTTAATGCCATTTTCTCCCACAGACTACATTGTGAAGTGCAGCATTCAAATACCCTTCATTCACTAGCAGAAAAATAAAAAAAAGGATGAAACAAACAATAGAAGCCAAACATTTTGATTACCTGTGTATAACTTTTAATTAAAACCAAAGAGGTCTTTCCTTTCTTGCTTATATTACACATTCTTTGGAAGAGAAAAAATCTTTTGTTTGGCCTGTACAAAACTGAGCAAGCTGGTGTCTTCAGCCTTGCTTCTTCTAGGCACTACGTATTATGAAAACTACTATTACCACAATGATAATAATTATTATTAACAGCAACAGCAATAGCAATGTTGTCTCCTTGCTGACAGGTGAAGCAACTCTCTCAAGAACCGACAAAGCCTAAATCATGTCTGAAGCCCAAAGACAGGACTAGTATAAGTTTTAATGTATTTAATCATGTCTCACCACTCTGCTGCACTTAACACTCAATTCATTCTTAAAATCTCCTTTTATATTATTAAGCTATTGCAAAACTTTTAAATAAATGCTTACTGGAAATGAAGGCTTTTTCATGTTTGGCCATTGTAGATTTCTTAATCTTTAGCAATTATTCTTCCATTTCTCCAGTGTGTTTCATGCTCTTTATTAGTTTTTTCATTTCACTTACCTTAAGTATTTCAACCTATTTCAAATTTTAATAATGATGAATATGATTAAGATTAGAATTTATTAAGTATTTTAAAGGTCTTTCCTTTCCACACGGATTTAAAATTGAGTTAAGCTTTAAACGAGAAGCCTTGACACTTGGAAATATATATTATTATATATTATATTACTGTAGCAGTGATCCAGTGGGTAAAGCTGTGAGGCAGTGCTAATAATAAAACCAATCCAGATGCCCACTCCTTATTTTCGAAAGAGAAGAGCCCTCTTCTGCCTTAAGAGTGCCTAGCAGAAGCAGAATTCTTAATAATGGCTTGAAGTCAATCGAGTGTTTTGGGGCGCTTCAAGAAGTGGAGCATGGACAAAAACCAGAGTCAGTTCATTTGCTGAACAGGTTTTTTAGGTTTTTACTTTTTTAAAAAGGAAGAATCCTAGGAAGTTTCTCCCAATCAGTATGAAGCAACACACACAAGCACTTAGGAGTCAAAATGCTTATGGAGGTCTGTCCTGCTCAGTTCCTGACAGCTGCTCAGCTCTGCTGGAATGCAGGGCTTTGGAGGGAGAGAGGCACACTGCCCATGGCAGGACACAGCCAGACCCCTGCCCAGTTCTGTGGCACAGCTTCTGCCAGCAAGGGGACAGCAGCGTTCTGTCCAGCAGGACATATGCTCACCATGGCCACCCCAGGACCTGCATCTTGGCACCAAAAGCTCAGATAGGCCCTGAGATGGAGCTAAAGCACAGAGCAACAGCCACAATCTCCACCAGCTCCAACAGCTGTCAGGGCAATAGGCAGTCCACAGTCACTAGCTGGGAGAGCTAGGAAAGATAGGATTGGAGCTGAGAATGGGAAGAGGCAGCCCTGAGCCAGACACAGGTGGAAGGACTGCTGTCCTGGAGGGAACCACCCCAGCTAACACACTCCCAACAAAGCCTCCACAGAGGTGCCATTTGGCTCTCATGGGCACCAGGAGCA
This sequence comes from Corvus cornix cornix, assembly GCF_000738735.6. Lineage (NCBI taxonomy): Eukaryota > Metazoa > Chordata > Aves > Passeriformes > Corvidae > Corvus > Corvus cornix. The sequence continues at coordinate 88,175,357 of NC_046333.1, forward strand.
CAGCCCGGTGATGCTCCTCTGGGAGCAGCTGCCATGTTTGGACCTTTCCACCCCAGGGATGGTAACAGCACTGAAGTCATTACACAGCCCTACAGCACAAGCAAAAACCGGACAACCAGCTGAGGCTCCTCAAATGCAAACCACCCACTGACAAGGGACAGGCACTTCCCGTCCTAACCAACACTCCTGTGAGACAATTTAGACTAAAAGACCTCTAGGCAAAGGCCCTTAAGTGGTTTTTCAAATTTGATTCCTTATGTAGCTCATGATGAAGGACAATATTGCAGTTCTGTGAAATGGAAGTATAAAAAACAGCTAGTCATTTTTTAAACTCCTCCTCTGGGTGTAATACTTTTAAAATCTGTGAGGAAATTTGGCTGAGGAAGGAAAAATTATTAATTCTTAAACTTTTATTTTATATTTAATGCTGCTGTTTAATTGCAAACAGAGAACAGTGTTTCATACTCTCTCTCACTGCCCAAAAAAAGAAATGGGATCTCTCATCTTTTGAGACTGCACTGAAACAAATATCTTCATCTCTACTGCACTTTTATGATGTAGTTTTTCCTTGCTGTCTTATTTCAAAAAAATTGTATTTTTAAAGAAAAGAAAAAAAAGTGGTATATGTATAACACTGTGAAAAAAACACATTAATAACTTTCATTGTGCTTTTCCCCAGTTTAATAACATTTGCTATTTTATCTTTATTGAATGCACATTAACCAAAGAGATTTGCCAGTATATAGAGAACAATACAGTTCCCATTGTTTCACTGTGGTATTTAGTATATAGGCTGTCAGCACTATGAATTGATACTGTTTATGGCAAATAACAGAAGAAAGAAAATATAATATGATCAACCAAAAATAACATTAAAATGCAATATCCATCAGGACGTGGTTTCATTGCTCAGGGAAAATGTAAAATTAACTTTTAGTTTAATTTACATACTATTATATTTGGAGTGTGTAACTGACTTACCTGGTTTAATAATATACCAACTATTTGATAAGATCATATTTCAGAAGTAGGGGTTTTTCTTAATACAAGTATCAAAATCATTCAGTGTGTTGGCATTAGTTATGGAAAGTTATTCAGATACAGTATTGGTTCATAAGCTGCAATATTCATATGCTAATATCGTTGAAGATTAATTTTACATGAGGAACTCTTCAGGAACAAACACAGGCCAGTCTGTCCTGCTGAAAAAGTCCCAGCCCAGCTCTCTGATCTCCTTACATGCTACAATTCGCCTCTTAACAAAGTGTTTTACCATCTCTGTGTGCCCTTGGCCGTCTGTAAAACTTCATGAATGCACACCTACATACAGCCTCATAAATGCCAGGGGACCATCCAGTTTAACTGAACATTTTTATCTCTTAAAAAAAAAAGATAATTTAATTTGGAACATTCCAAAATTAGAGTTTAAGACCAAGTGAGAACATTCAACTGCAAAAAGTCTGAGAACCTGCAAAACACACAAGGCAAAAAGAAACTATCAGATTAATCTTTGTGAGCCAAATATCTGCTTCTGACAAAAGCACACTTCCCTGAAACGTGACTCCACCTGACTTAGAAGAACTTGAAAGACATCATTTGATGAACTGAAAGTAGAATAAGGCAGTTAATGTTGTTACTAAATCTTTTAGTAACTACTAAGCTGTGCATATGTTTACCACCCAGAGGATGGTCTAGAGGGGAAGCACAGAGAGGCCATGGAGGCACTTCCTACAGTGGCCTGGTGCCACATGGCACTAAGTGACTAAGCTTTCTCCTGCTTCACACCCCACCCATAAACCCATGTCTAGCCACCCAGCTCCTCTCCGGCTAAATGATTACTACTTTGGTATTATGTAATATGTTCTTGTAATCCTTGAAATTATTCTTGGTGCTACACATTTATGAACTTTATCTAAGTATCACTTCCAAAAATAACCAATTTACCTACGCACCATCTGGACGCTCTGTGTTCACCACCTTAACCTTTTGTTATTCTGTGATTCTGCTACAGTCACCAAAACAAGCCAACCTGAGCAATGGCTTTGCAGATTATTTCTCACAGCCTTGGCACTTCAAAATTCCTGCACTCCAGCTGATTACAGGCTGCCAGTTATATTGCCAAAAGTCTCGTAATAAAGAATGAAATGTGTAGTTACAAGGCAGCAGCTCTACAGAGTCATGAATTTTGATTGGTGGATATAATTGCAATTCAGTAGGATTATATACACAATATTACTTGGAAAACAGATACAGAGAATGCCCTGGGGAGAGAGTATATATCTTAAGTACAGCAATATTAACAAAACCAGTATGAAATAGATTATATGAAAACAAGCTGAAGGCAAAATTAAGCATTATCTGTCCAAAGATAAATATCACATTTCCATACACCAAACCATAAGCAGGAGAAAAAACAAGTGACAAAATAGGGACAAGTGGGGTCTACAGAGCTTGTAGACAAGTGGGATAGCATTTGGACACAGAGAGGTTTTAACAGGTAGCATCACATCAGGTACCTCAGATTCATAGAATCATAGAATGGTTTGGGTTGGAAAGGACCTTAAAGATCATCTAGTTCCAACCACCCTTCCATTATCCCAGGTTGCTTGAAGTCCCATCCAACCTGGTCTTGAATATTTCCAGGGATGGGGCATCCACAACTGCCCTGGGCAATCTGTTCCAGTGCCTCACCACCCTCACAGTAAAGAATTTCTTCCTAATATCTAATCTAAACATATTCTCTTCCCGTTTGAAACCATTCCCCCTTGTCCTATCACTACATGCTCTTGTAAAAAGCACCTCTTCATCTTTCTTGTAGGCTTCAGGCACCAGAAGGCTGCAATTAGGTTACCCTGAAGCCTTCTCTGCTCCAGGCTGAACAATCCCAATTCTCTCAGCCTTTCCTCATAGAAGAGGTGCTCGGTCCCTCTAATCATCTTGGTGGCCTCCTCTGGACTCACTCCAACAAGTCCACGTCCTTCCTGTGCTGGAGACCCCAGGGCTGGATACAGCACTCCAGGTGGGGTCTTACCAGGGCGGAGCAAAGGGGGAGAATCACATCTCTCACCCTGCTGGCCACGCTGCTTTGGATGCAGCCCAGGACACAGCTGGCCTTCTGGGCTGTGAGCACACATGGCCGGGTCACGCCCAGCCTCCAGGTTATTTTAGTAATCTAAGTCAGATATTCTTTAGAGTCAGCTCCTTCTTTCCAGTCCCCGCATATGACTTAGCTCCCCCAAGGAATGCTCCTAAAATAAATGGCAAAAGTAGCTTTAACTATGTAATGTAGTACATATAACCTTTCTAAAAGTGCCTGAAGTTCCTGACACAGAACATGATATGCCTACATACTGTAAGGACAAACAGATAAAGATCCTCATTACACAAAACCATTAATGAAGTGCATTAAAAGAAAAGAAAAATCCTACTAATATGGCTTGAGATTTGCCTTTGCTGGATATTTTCTGGATTCAATATTTAATGAATATTTTTACCTGCACCTTCAGTGCGTTTTTGGCATCGATTTAGACAAAAACAATCACATCAGAGTATGTTTTCTCAATAAAAACATGCCTCTCATCTAAACAGTCCTGTTCTGCTAGACAAGGTAATGTTTTATTTCCCTTGCTTAGGGCCAAGGAGCTCTTCAAAAGACCACAAGAGCATAGTGCTTGATGGACAAGGCCATAGATGTTCAAAGCCTGAGTAGTTACCATGCAGTCAAAGGAGACACTGTTCCTCAGCATGATTTCACTTAATTGCTACAGGCCTGGTGAAGTAACGCAGCAGTCAGCCCACAGCCATGGGGCACATTCTGCTTTCCACTGCCAGTCCACCAAATTCATCAATTCGAGTAATCACAGCTTGACCTGACTGCCAAATGCTGCTCTGCACTAGGCTGCAACCAACCTGGATAATGGTACCAGTATTCCAAGGGCTGCTAACTAGTTACTGAGTTCTGTGGGAAAATGGTGTTTAACTAATGTATTTGAGTGTTTGACTTGATGGACTCACTACAAAAAGCAAAGCACGAAATGTGCAATTATATTTATCCATAAAAAGTTCCATTATTTTTCTCCATGTGCTATTGGCTTGCATTATTTGCTCTCATTGCATTATTACCTACAGCAAAGTAGGCAGAACGTCAAAACCCTTTACAGTGAATACCACACGCTCTCTTTGCTTGCTGTACTCCTCAGCAGAGGCTATACCAACTCCACAAAACCTATTTAGGTGGATAAGGTTATTCAGTGTCATTATGCATTGACACTGTTCCATGTACATGAGTCCCTACTTGCAGCTTTCAGTTTACAGCTTGCTGGTACTGAGGAAGATGCAAGGGCAAAGGAAAGCAGTGATTTCACATTTATTAAGAAATCACATCCAAGCCTATGTATTTTGTGCAGCTACAGAAAAAAATTTAAAACAGCATGGCATCAAATTTCATCATTTGCCAACTCCTGTGCTAAATGAGACTGCAGTAAAGGGATCAATCAGCACTCACCTTCATCCTTACAGCCCTACCTGTAAGGCATAGCTTTACTCAGTGCATCACTGGGGCAGGATTAAATATCGACTGCAGTCAGTGATATTATTTCCATAGACACCTTTAATGGGTTGTGTGAGACCGGTTGAAGTCTTACATGCGGGCCAAAAACAGAGGTACCCCAGCTTCATATGAATAACCTGCTGCAGCCTGCCTCTCTGTCTTTGGATGAAATATATATCACAAGTGATTCATATTCATGCATGTCTTCAAACAACTGCAACTTGCTCCCACTGAAACCAGCATTCATACCTCCTTAGCGAAGATATGATATGGTCTCTTTCTTTTTTCCCTTTCTCTCTGATGCAACTGATCAAATGAAAGAAGAGTTGAAAGAGAACACATTCCCCATTCTCCTATTACTGGAAAATGCTTTTGTTGGTTTTGATGAAAATTTCACAGAAACATTCACTTTTGTGTAGGAAAGAGGCGCTTTTGTGTAGGAAAGAGAATTGAGATGAAAAAACGATGGTAAAAAGCAATGTTTAAGGAATCATAATAATAATTGTTTATAATAGTAGTCATTACCTAAACATTCTAGTAGCATACTCCTGCACTTTTTTCCTTCCTTTTCTTCCCATAAAACAGCCACAGACTTTCAACAACATGCCAAGATAATATTTAAAACTAACTTTTCTAGTCAGTTCTACTTCTTGCTCTGTAACCTGAAATAATGGGCTTCATATAAAATCTAGGACAAAAGAGTGACTCAATATTCTCTCCAAAATACATCAAATGAATTGTGCAAAGATATATAGAAAGCCTTTAAAATTATTTTATGTGTTTCCAAAAGCACTAGAAGATAAACTAAGTTCAAAACAAAAACCAAAGAGTAACCCTTTTCTTCACCAATTTCCCTTAAAACTCATTTCATTACGCAGAAATAATTCACTATGAGCCTCTGGCAGCTGGAGCCTGGGGCTGAACTTGCAACCACAGCAATAATTAAACACCCACATGAGAACTGGTACACACTAGGAACACTCAATGACAGACAGGAAATATCAATTATCCACTGTTGAGGCCCTGCAGAAGTACTTCCCAGCCATCATTTCTTCCCAATGACAAGACCATGTTAATGCCTTGTTTGGCAAATGTAACAGCCCTCTCTGCTGCTTTTTCTGGCAAAGAAGCAAGGCTGCTGCTGAAAACCAGTGGTAAAGTTATTCTCCAATGGAAGTTCTTCGTACAAGGCTCCTCACAGACATTTACAGCCCTTGATTTACTTGCACTATCCAGCAAAAAGTCCAGGAACAAATAGTGAAGATCAATTTCAGGGATGTAAGAGTAAGTGAAGCATAAATTTCTGTTCAGCATAAATTTGATCTTTCAGGGAAAAATATGTAAAACCAAATGACCACATTACCAAGAGGAACTGTGCATAAATTCAAAGACTGTGGAATGAAGAGTGTGAGTGAGGGCTTTAGCGAAAACCACACTCATTAGATGAGAGGTCTAAGAAGATTCTCCTGGCCCACAGTGGGCAGTCCTTTGCTACAACACTCATCAGCCAAGCTGCCTCTATGCAAAACAGGCAGGCTGTTAGTCTATTTGCTCAAACCAGAACAGTGCTTCACAATTGTATCTTCCTGATAAGAAACTACATCTCACCCTCTAGACTGTTCTTCCATGATCAGTATATTCTCATATCTCTCATGTCAGCATTCTTTTGCTTTAATATCTATCTCCAGCCACTCAGCTTTAACAGGTATTTCTCCCTTGACAACCCAGTAGCATCTCTCCATCTGCTCTGGCTAAAAATTCCACGTTTCTTTATTCCTAATAAATGGTAATTCCAACAACTCATTTCAATCCCAGTCATGCCTCTTCCAGCTGGAAGCCCTTTCTCTGGGAGCAACAGGGGATTGGAGAGCAGGAGTGGGGGAGCAGAACACACATTCCAGAAGATGATCTCAGAATTTTGGAGACCTAGAGTAAGCGTCCCTAACTTTACTGGAAATATACTTCCTTAGACCAACATATCCAGATCTCTTGGGTTACACTCCTAACTGTTACTCCTTACCTGATTTACACTCCTAATTGATTGTAGTGTAGTCAGGAAAAAACAGCATTATTAGATCAGGGAGAGGCTTAATGCTTGAAATGCCCATATATAATGCTTGGCCAAGATCTCCTGTATCACCTTTTCACCAGTGAGCAGCCACCAACAAAAACTGAAACCACAATCAGGAGACAGCAACAATAGTGTGTAAAAATGTTAAGTGTAGGAGTTTCAGTATTGCTACTGAGTAAATAATTAGGACTTAACACAAACAATTTACTTTTAATGAGGTAGAGAAAATACTGAGATTTCATTAGGGAGATAGTAAGTATGCATGAAAAACTATGTATAAGTTTTTCTTCTGCATATGTATTGGGTTAATCTAGGTATTTTTCCATCTTAAAACCTTTTGGCTCCAAGTTCCCACAGATTAATTTATACTTTATAGTAATTTGATCCAAGCTGCTCTTTCAGGTGAAACTATTCAACTATAAACAGACTGACTGAAATAGTAAGATTATACTCAATTGCTTTACCTTTACTGAAATTCATTGACCACATTAGGTATGCAGATATCAATAAGAGAACTCTTAAATAACCTTATTTCTTATTTAGGGATTTTTTTTTAAAATAAGAATTGTTTTGTAAATTTTTTCAGGATTGACTGTAATTTCCTGATACCTCCACAAAATTTTAATAGTTCAGTAAAAAAAGCATCTCCTACTCGAAAATAAAATTGTTCCCATTCAGACAAAAAATCTAACAGACACAAGTTTCTGTAAATAATTTAATACATATACAATTAAACATTGGCATAAGTGTTCTGTTACTGTCTTATTATACTCGACCTAAATGAGTTTCCACAGGTTATTTTACATTTCTTAGGGGTATTTCCAAGCATAGATTCAAATACTCAACAATCATTTTCAGAAATCTACTATGAATGAAACAGTACATTTATCAAAAAATACTGTTAGGGGAAACCAAAGTTTTTAATTCTGAAACAGTTTGACAACTGTAGAGATTTGTTAACTAGTTGTGACAAAAATACCAGCTTCCCAATGAGTAGGTCTGAACACAGCAGTATGTGAGGGAAATCCTACCTAACATGGGCCTGCTTTAAATACAAATAACAGCATGCAGCTTCCAGATTCTCAATTTTTTTAACTTCCCTGCTGTCCATGTTAAAGATTTCTAAAAGAAAACTAAAAATCTCCTGAGCTATTGGCACAAACACATCATTTACAATCCTCTTTCTAAAGGATGGCTGGCATGTGACACAGCTTTTGGAAGTAATCACTTTGAATCTGACTTTGGGCAGCAACAATCCACTGCTGGACACTGCCATAAAGCTGTTTAGAAGAAGGAGTTTGTGGCTCTTCCAGAGGCATTATGTTGCACTGAGTACAGATACTACATTTTCAGAGGACAGGCTGTCTGAACTCAAAGGGCTGCAACCTAGCAAAAAAAAGTCTTTTCCAAAGTCCAGTGACTCGAAAGGAACGCATGCAGAGTCTGATTGCATTTCTGCTGTACTACAATGAATAACCAAAGCAGAACTTTGCCTTCAGGTCACAGAGACCTCAACTCTGTAAAGAGAAGCAAGCTCCATTCAAACGTGAGAACACGCATCAAGGTGTCCAGAGCCTTTGAAGTAATTATGGGGCTCTGCTGAACTCCGAGTTAAACCATTAACAAATACACTATAACCAGCACTTCCTAAACATACTGCACTAATCACCTTTCTGGTTTCAGGCCAAGTTAAAGAGCTGGATTACAATCTGCACAGAAGCTTAAATGACCTTTGAAACAAGTGAAATTTTCCTTTCTTTAATTAAAAGCACTGGACTGCTCATATAGCTGTATCTTTATCTGGCACCTAAAGAACATCTTCAGTCTCTAGGATATGCATGGATTCTCTAAAACTCCAGGTATCAATTTTAAAAGTGCAGTATTTGTAGTAACCCATTGACAAGAGGAGTAGGAGTGCTGTAATAACAGGCAAAAGCAACAGAATCTCAGAATCACATCGATCAATTTACTGGAGTCAGTTACATCAAATGAAGAACTGCTCCAGAGGTGTATTTAAGGCATCCAGGTGATTGTGTTTCCTCCAAGCACATATTGTACACCTTTAGTTACAAATATGCACAAATGTGCCTGTATATGCAGGGCTGAGATGGGCATATGAATATATATGTACGTAAGGATCCCCTTAAGAGGATAATTAGTGTTTCCCTGTTGCTTCTTGTAGCAAAACATAAGGAAAAGCAGATGTGAACCTGAAGACTCTCTTCCCTTACAGCTCTTTCCCCCTTTCTCCTCCCTAATGCTTATCCAATTGTACGTTTTGATATTTGGCAAAGTCATAACCTAGGGGCCATCACATCTGCTTTCAATCTAAATCAAAATTAACATCTACAGAACATCATCAGCACTCAACAAAAACAAAACCAACTTTCGATAACAGTACGCTAACCACAGTTACCAGTGAATATCTTTGAAGAGAGTCAGGCTCACTTTTAATTTGAATAAATTTGCATCCACTATAGAATTCCAGTACTGGGGACTGAGTTCCAAAGCTGCTCAGCTCGACCCAAGTCCACTCAGTCAACTGCTTCTCCTTTGCATCTTTATCAGAATGGTCTACGTTTAAATAAAAGTAGTATTTGGGACACCTGTGAAGTTAGTCCGATTTAAGTTAGTACTAAGAGATAAAAATATCTGAGTATCATAAAAACCCAGTAACAGTCTAACGCTACTGATAGAAATACACAGAATTTCAGTTTTGGTAGCAACCTTCCATTGGGTACCTTTGGCTACAAAAATAAGTTTCACAGTTCTTCCTTTTTTTTTTTTCATGGAACCAGCAATAAAGCAATTACTATGTCATCCCAGTTTTATAAGCATACACCTGTGCTTCACTGAATCACGATATAATTTCTCTCAAAGAGATTCTTTCAATACTAATGACTTTAGAAATTAAAGAGAATTATAATTTCACCATAAATTATTCAAAATACTAAATACAAATGGCGTCATTAACACTAGACTAGATTTGAGAATGAGTAAAATATTATGCATGGGAAAACAAATATTCCAGTACCCCTAATCTCTGAACTCTGAGCTTAAATTCACAACTCTGCCACAACACCAGCTATTGCACTTTGCCTCAAAACATCTAAGAAAACATTATGTATTTAAAAATCAAGGCCTTCCCCCACAAGTTGTATAAGATTTGAATAAATGACAAGACCAGACATAACGTTCATACAACATATCTTACTCAATTTCTGATACAGGGTACTTCAAAATACTATCTAGATAAAACTACACATGGCATATGCTGCTTCCAAAAGTGACTACAGGACTGGATTCCAAGTATGGGTAGCAATTTCCTATGTGGAGCCTCCTCCATAACTAGCACAGCCACACAGAAGTGATAGAGCTTCCAGCTAGTGCTGGAATTCCTTAGCCAGGCCAAAGGCTGCTCCTTCTTTACAGACCACTTCTACAGATGCTGTACAAACCAGATGGCTGAACACACCTCGTCCTTACATGGACAGAGGATGTCTGGTGACACATGAAGAGTTACACAAACAAATAAATTCAGGAATTGATTCCGTAACATGAAGTGGGGATGGAGAGGAATTTTAATTGAGGTGAGCATTATTTATGACAATGAATGATCTAATTAATAATGAACAGTATTATCATAACTGGAAAAGTAGTAGTAATTTGCTAATATTTCAAAGCTAACTTATGCACTGTTAATTTTCAAATACTTCCTCACACTTGCTATAGCTAGAAGTAACATCTCAGAATAGTATTGAGCTTCTGTAAGGAGCTCTTTTTATATCCTCAAAATTTCTACTTTTTGTTGAATTTGTGCGTGCAGACATTTTATTTCTATATTGCCCCAAAGCAAGTATGTTAAAGGCAACAATACCACATTTGATTCCTATCACTTGCATTCTAAAGCTAGTTATTTGCCATTAAGAAGAAATTAACTTGTAATTCCTATTTGTTTATTTTTAGCAAAACTGCATGAACATTTTTCACCAAAAAATCACCCAGGAGATGCAAAAATGAAAAACCTAAACACATCAAAAACACATTCTAAAATACTTAGTGAAGGCTCTTCGTGGAGCACAAAAAGGCCAAGGGACAGCTCAGGGCTTTGGAAACTGTAAGGGAAAGGATTATAAATCTAAGCAAAGCAACAAGAAAATCAAATTGGTTTAATAAAAATTTAAATTTTAAAATTAGTCTGTTAGAATGCCCTCATTTGTGTCCTTAGTTACAGCTATCTCAAGAAGGACCTGATTTTCAAAGAATTGTAAGATCACAACTATTGTAAATCTGGTTCAGTCAGATATCTCAATCTGCCCACCACATTTCAAATTAGACTATGAAAAATTCAAACAACTAATGGGAAAAAAAAGATGGGTCAAAATACCCTGAAACAATGATAACTCAAAGAATGCATCTAACTCAGTGCATACAATTGGTTCTACATGTTTCATTCCAGACCTATTTACTTCCAAAAACACCTCTCCAAACTTGTGCCATAAATACTGGAACACAAATGATCCCTATTATGTCATGTAATCACCACCACAACAGAATTAATGGCTCCCCAATAGTAAACCTAGAATGAGCCAAGGCAATCAGCTGCACAGGACGCTGGTTACATGTGAGATTACTGCTTTGAGGAAGCTTGTTTCTAGATGGAAAGCAAGTATTCCTCAGTATTTTGTACAGACACCAGATATTTGGTACTCTGCCTCCACAGAAAATTAGGATAAAGTGAACCTTGTGAGATCAGTTATTGCATAGTAAACACAGACTATTTTTTTCTACAGAGCAAACTATGGGCTTCTCCCATGTCTGCTGACTGAGGGACAAGAAGTATGGTATTAAGGGCAAATTTTTCCCCGTGCCTACTCTGTGCTCTTTTTCCCCTACTCCCCTTCCAGTTTGAAACAGTTTTCTTACTTCTGCCATGAAAGATGATGCTTTGTGTTCTCACCAGAGTGACAGTAAAATTCACAGATTTATAGAGAGATACCCATTTTTGTTCTATTTTTTATGTTGACATTTGTATATATACCCATTGTAATGACTGCTCAGCGAAAAGACAATACGAAACAATCAGTTTTGATAGGAATAGATTCTTCCCTATATACCTTTTTTTTTCTCTAGTGTTTCATTCTTTCTCATATACTGCTGTCTACAAGCCAGGAATCCCAGCCAACATATATCCAGAGACTATATATGTTAGACTAGACTGCTGTTTTCTTCTGAGTCATTCTACATGGAGTACGCAGTGCACTGAAGTAGATTCAACATATGCAACACTAGCTACAACTCATTTTAATTAAGAGCCTAAACAGTAAAGTTTCTCCTCTGGATTCAGCTATTTCTGTTCTACAACTAAGGGGAAATTCAATCTACAGTAAAAAATGAAACAAACCAAAACAAAAACCCCAAACCAACCAACCAACCAAAAAACACCCAAAACAAAAAAAGAACCCCCAAACAAACAAACAAATGAACTAACCAAACAAACAAAAAAAGGAGATATGTAGTGACTAGAAAGACCCCAAGTCATGTAGCTAGATTATAAAAGAAACAAACCAACCAATCAAGCAAACAGCACATACACACAGAATCTCTTACCCTAAAGCAAAAGATCTGAGAGACTCCCTTCCATGCTTCACCCCTCATAGATGGGAGATTTTTATAATTATATTATAAATAACAGTTTTACTCATTTGAGAAATTCTCATGGTATTTCAATACAACCCATGTAACAATCCAAATAATTTTTAAATACACAATACATTCTCTAAACATAAAGTTTAGGAAGCATTTGAAGAAGTGGGAACTAGGCAAAGACAGGTTCTCCCCCAGATTTCCAAATATCCCACTCATTATAAATCATTTCACATGTAAGATTGAGGAGAGATCATTGTAAATTAACAGCTGTTTGATTAGTTTAGTACCTAATCATACTTCTACAACTAGAATGGATGAAAACAGAAGTGATGGCTACTGGAATGTACCCACAAGTTATCTAGCATTCAGATTTGAAGATCTGATCAGACACTTCTGGAAACGTGACAGATGTCATGAGATTATTTGGTCCTGTTACCCCCACTTCAGTTTATCCATTATTTATATAATGAAGTTTATCCAGAAAGCATTGCAGTGTAATCCTCGTGACACTTTACAAGTACACCTATCCTTCTCTGTACTTGCAGAAATGAAAGAAAAATTGATTAAACTTCTGATGGTAACAGCTCTTTAATCTCTCAGGAGCTGTCATACTCAGTGATGCTAAGTCTGGAGAATCGACTGAGTGCCTTCAAACAAGCATTGCACCCTGTGAACTCCACAACATCCAAAGGAAAAGGGGTTTTCATAATTTTTTTTAAGTGGGTAACTTTAGCACCCACAAGCTAAAAAGCTTGATTTGCCTTTCATAATTGCCAATCAGGATATAAATATTCCAACAAAAGCAGGTATTTTTAAATTTAGCATTGGGGGAGCTGAGTGAGGAAGACTTATCCCCACCCTTGAAAAACACCAGATAGAAAGGAAACTCACTAAACTATTAATGTAACTCACTAGCATTTAGACATTTTCATCATTCATAAAGTACTCAACCTCATACTATTATAGGCTTCTAAGGACAACCAAGAGGGTGAGTTGTAAGAGAGAGAAGTAGATGGCTTCAATCCCTAGAAAGCATTTCACTGGAGTAGCCTCACCCTTTGGGCAAGGTGATACTGAAAAACAGGGGATGAAGGGAGGATTTGTTTTTACACAGCCTATATCTCAAGGAGGCTTCCTATACTGCCACAGGAAGGGTTTGTCTCCTGTCTGCCAATCTCTCCCAGTGGATCAGTAGAAGCTGGGCCCATGGCAGTGCTCACTAGAAGGCAGCCCTGGTTCCACAGCCCTGTGGTGCAGTGATGCTTTCTGCAGTCTGCAGGTGAGCTTCACCAAGCCTGAACATGAGGCAGCTCCTAACAATCTCATCATTACTTTCCTACTCATTCACAGAAGTGTGGTTTCTTTCCAAGCTGTAGTTTATGACTAAAGTTCAGCTTCAATTCTGTTTTCCAAACAAATATACTCAGGCCTCCATAGAAATAGAAGATGGAAAGTTTAAAACTCAACTTTATAATAAGCTATGGAAGTTACTATTGAAGCAGATCTTTGTGACAGGAACAATGAATATATAAAAAGCTTACTTTTTGACCCAGGCATCTACCTCATTCCTCCTTCATACCCTACCTCTTCCTTCTGCTCGCTGTTTTTACAGAGGCTTTAAGGAATGTAACTGAAGTGACTTAAACTATTGATCAACCCTTCTCAATGAATATAGTTAACAGCAACAAATCGTAAATTGTAAGTATCTGAAAGGAAAAAAGGTGCTTCCCAAGGAATAGATTTCCTTTATGTTGGAGTTATAGTTGCAGTGTTCTGTCTATAGGAGAACCACTTCAATGCACGGTAATCTCCTCAATGCTGTAGAGCCATTAGCTATGCCTGAGTACATCAATAACTGCTATTCTAATTGATGAAAAGCTAAATTTCCATGTAACCCAAAATCAGAACCTTTACTCTTTCTGCAGAAGAAAAACAAATCATTAATTTTCTGATCATTAGAGAAGTCAACCTATTTCTCAGGAAGTGACCCTGAAGGACAAAGAGCAGATAAAGCTGCTGGTATTATGACTTTTTAATCAAATGCCAGTTTAGAGAGTTTCACCTGAGCATGAATTTTGAACCATTTCACTGAAATGCACAACTCATTTACCAAAAAAATCTCAGATTTATAACTGTGGTTTCAACAAGACCTATATCAAAGAGAAGGAAGGAAGGAAGGACGGAAGGAAGGAAGGACGGAAGGAAGGAAGGAAGGCTTATTTTCCCTATGACTCCAGCTTTGCAATTTAAGATGGCTTTTGGGGATATTTAATATACACAGAAAGTGATTTTCCCTTTACAACTCTCAATAGTTTTCTCCCTTCTGTATTTCTGTTCTTGGTGAGCTTGGAGTGATACTTAGACAATTCAGATCAAATGTTAACCAAAGAGCTAACAATTTGCAAAAAGAGGGCTTAATTTCATTACCAGAAAAAAAATCTGTCAGGGACATGCACTTCAGTCAGACGAGAAATGGAAAAAACTAAATGAAAAAGAATTTGTGGGCCCCAGTTACATGGGCTGCTCTGTCCCCAGAAAAAGTGAGCTGCAGTGCAGTTCAGAGGTGTCACACTCTTATTGCCTTAGTCTATCTTAAAAGTACACCTTTCAAGCCATCCCTTAAAGGTTATTTTTGCATTTTAATGTCTCTTGCATGTAATTTCATGCTACCCAAATCACAGCTTACATGGTTTTTAGTTTATTTCTTATGTACTCCAAGTCTTCTAAGTCACTTCCAATGAATTTAAATGGCACGTATTTTCATGCACTTATAGTAATATTAAATTATCTCCTTTTTAGAAGGGCAAACAGTCAACCTGCATGTGTGATATTCGGCTGTCTTGGCAGCACTGTACCTGTCACTAAACATCCAAGCAGAAGTGGTAAGAGGAGGAACATTACCATATTGCTACACCTCCTGACAACCTTCCATGACATCAAAGAATCATAGAATCTTTGAGGTTGGAAAAGACCACCAACGTCATCGACTCCAACCTGTGACCAATCACCACTTTGTCAACTAAAGCACAGCACTGAGTGCCACATCCAATTGTTTCTTGAACACCTCCAGGGATGGTGACTCCACCACCTCCCTGGTCAGCCTCCTGTCCAATGCCTGCCAACAATACGTTACTTCTGAGGAATTTGCATTCTTATGGGAATTTACTCATTAATCTGTTTCATCTATTGTGAACACAAACTCTGTGACCAACAGTGGAGTGCAATTTTCTACATACAGTTTTGTCTGAACATTAATTTGGTCAGTTTCCCAGCTAAGCAATACTAGCGAGTTCATGTGTGTTGGGAGAAGAAAGCAACATCTCTGTGGATGGCAAAAGCTTCTTTTTCATGCCGCCTTTAATTGTGGGCCATTCAGTCTGCTGGGCAGGGAGCTCTTGCTAGGTAACCACTTTCATTTATCTTTTTTTATCCAGTCTCATGAGAAGGCAAGGTGCATTATCAAAACAAATTATCCATCACAACTGAGATTGGACAAGGTATTAAGAAAAGAAATCTCACTCTGATCACTGGGCTTACACACTCCTAAATTGATTAAATATGTAATGAATATTTTCCTAGTGTGTGACGAATGAAAGACGATGACAGACTTAAAGAAGGTTGCATACTGCCAGAGCAGCCAAGTAACATTTTGTTTTTAGACAATTCTAACTGTTTAACATTAAAAGAAATTATAGGCAGGCATACAAATAATAAAAATGCAACTCTGAGACACATTTAATAAGCTACGCTCCTCAATATATTACTTGGGAAATGA
Source organism: Corvus cornix cornix (assembly GCF_000738735.6). Taxonomy (NCBI): domain Eukaryota; kingdom Metazoa; phylum Chordata; class Aves; order Passeriformes; family Corvidae; genus Corvus; species Corvus cornix. Next base: position 88,191,401 of record NC_046333.1, read on the forward strand.
ATGGCACCGCAGATGAACAGTGTATTTTACTCAACAGCAATACAAAGTCTTTTTTATAAAGAACGGCAACATACACTGGAACCCGTTACCGATACCATCAGTTCCAAGTTACTGAATTATGATATCTTTAATGTGCTGTGTGGCATGAACACAAACATGTGGGAAGTCCAGAGTTTCAATTTCTTCCTCTGGAAGAAATTACAGGAGAAACTTTCTGATGACTGTGTAACTTCACCTGACCTGTTCATAAGTTTGCAAAGGGGTATACAGAGTGATATTTGGTGTTTAATTGTGCATTAATGAAATTAGGTCACACACCATTAATTTAATTAATGAATATTTCTTCAAATAAGCTTCCTGCCATCTTTCCAAATTTTAATTTAGAACATTATTCTGCATATTGGCAGAAGAAGTGAGCTTAGTTGTGTAATCATCCTTCACAGCTAATGATGTCACCAAAATATCACATCCTTGTGATCACATCTCCCTCTTTTAGGTAGACCATAAGTGACAAAAAGCCCTGTCCAGTCATGTTCTTAACTTTCTTTTAAAGGCATTTTAGAACCTGCTGCTCCAGGGACTAATCTGAAAGAGCACAGAAACTTCATCTGTTTTTTACTTCTCATGTGAAAGCCATATTCCCCTGGCTGCTACAAGAAACAAGGAGTGAGTCAGGATGATGCTGAAAGCAAGAAGGAGAAATAAAATACTGTGAGAGAAAGACTTCTCTCCTACAGTCTTGCCTTCCAATTTAATATGGGTATTTCACATACTGGGGAAAAAAAGAGTGACTTCACACTTTCCTGCATGCCACTCTCACAACAGCTGCCTACCTGGGGTCACATCCCCGCCGCAGGCATCTCACAGACCATTGCTTCTCTACAGCAGGGCAGAAGGTGAAGGGGCAAAGAGCACCAAGGCACAGGATCCATCTGGGCTGACACAAATACAGCTAGGAGCCTAACAACTTGACTCACTAGCAATTAAACTAATTAAGGCCGACTTTTCAATGCTTTGTGGCCTGTCTTCATGCCTCCCTGCCCTACTATACCTGTTTCTCCATAATTCTGACATCCCTGTCCCACACCTTCTGTCTTGACACCACCCTTTTCCTAATGCCTCCTCAAAACACATTCCCTTCTACCAAATGTGAGAGGAACCAGTCAGTGGTTCTCAACATGCAGACATGGTAACACTAACAGCATTATTAGGAAGAGAAAATAATTATACCAACCCCAAGCTGACATATTCCTAAAAATAATTTTATTTTTTTTAGTCCCCTTTTTAAGTTCAGCGAAGCAAAAGAAAAAAAAATTAGAAGCCCGCCTTACCAGTACGTTAGTGTCACACAAAGGAAAACATCTGCATTGATGGCTTGGGCCAAAAACAATGGATTATAAAAAGCCTGAGACATTTGGAAGCTCAAACTACTTCCTAAATATCCTCTCCAAGTTAAGCACCCTACTGGCTTCCTGTTCTCCAAACATACTGTGCTGTCTACACATTTATCAATCTCTCATATCAGTGCTTTTTACTATGCAGTGTTCTGCAGTATGGCCTTCCTGAATTCAGTGACAGTCTTTTCACATCCAAGCAATCTCTCTGATACCAGGCATGCAATGAATCAAGCTGAACCACAAACAGTGACCTCTCACCTCTCCATTTGACTGTTTGTCCTTACACAGGGAGCACTCCTGAATTCTGACAAGCGGTGCAGAAATGGGAATTGCTACCATAACATCTAATGGAAATTTCAAGGGCATCAGATTCCAGCTTTGGCAGAGGAAATTCCAGTATAAATGCAGGAACACCAGAAGCAGATAGCTTCTGCTGGAAACATACATACACTCTTTAATTAATAACCTTATATTTAATACTAAAAAAAAAAAAAAAAAAAAAAAAAAAATCCATGTATCACACAGAAACATACAAAAATAGCCTGGGAAGAAATCAATACACATCTCACATATAGCAACGTCATAACAACCCAAGAGGACAAACAGGAGAACTTAAGAGGACGCAAAGGCAACAGAAGGAAGAAAGTACCGCTGGGGCGGTATTTTGTAGGAAAAAGACCTTGTTGAATTTCCAATTTTTGAGGAAGAGAAAAAAGCATCTTGTGCTCTTCTAAGTAGAACATCTGCCTGCTTCAACACTTTCAAATACTAATATACATCTTGTACAGGCAATAATTTTAGAGATAATGTATCTTTTAATTAAAAGTGAAATTTTTTAAAAAATGGGCGACTGATACCCTGCCGCATCTGTGGAGTTCCATAAATTTATCTTCCAAAATCTTATCTTTTTTTACATCAACACATTGATTTAAAAAATCTAATGTCTATATATGGTTATTTCTTCTTGTAAAGAATCTAGTCCCAACTGATTGACTATTTATTTCTCAAATACCACTGAATATTTTGAGTTCATGTCAGCTGTATCAGGTTTATAGGGTTGGGGACTTTGCTTTTCTCCTCCACATTTTTTTTTTTTTCCACTAATTAAACTTCAAAGTAACTAAAACTGTTTTCCGTGCTGAAGTATTACAATGACAATATCATTGACTACTCTTCATTTAGAGCTATGTCCATCATGAACAGCAATTGAAAGATCAGTCCCACACAGAGTAGACCATCTCCTGAACCCTGAAATGCAGAGTAAGGAATTCCTTAGCAGTACCTGTTACTTCCGTGTAGGCAGAGGAAAACATCTGAAACTAACGCACAGCTACTGTTACTGCATTTGGGACTAAATACAATTTACGCGCAACATATGCCTCCTCTTTGCTATCAATTCTTTAGATAAGAGCTTATTTATATAACTGCTGCTGACTTGGAATCAACAGGAAGCATTAAGGCTTTACATGAGCATATGTATATTTTATTTTTCCAAAGCAATTGTCACTAGTTGTGCGGTTACACTACCCATACTGCAGCTTCTTTGAACAATACCTTCTCCACCCACTAAACACTTCTTCCCAGATGTCTTTTAGCATTTCAAACTGTCCAACAGCAGATTCCTTCAATAAAGATAATTTCTTTTGCTTTCTTTTCCCCTCCAAAAAAATAAATAGGTGTTTCACAAAATCAAATCACATTCTAGTGGAGAGGCTATGGAGAACAGGAGCAGGTTACCAGAGATCTCACAGCCACTGAGGAGAGTGAAAAAGCCTGGACAGTGACAGAAAGAGCTCTCAGCTTTAAACGCCAAATGGAAAGGTTTAGAAGATTTTTTCCTCTGTTCAGCATGAGCTAGAGATAAGGAAACTCAGTAAGATTTATTCTCCAGCACAATTAGCAACTCTTCTAGGCTACACAGAATCTTCCAACAAGACAACAAAAAGCAGCCTCATCCTTCCCCTGCACATTGCTTTGGCTGCCTTTGTGTAGGAGAAGCAAGCACTGGATTAACATTAACATATGCCAGTTTCTGCATGTGGGAGAAGTAATTTGTCCTTTCCATGAGATGTTGTCTCAACTCTGGACAGCAATGGGTGGGTGTGTGTCAGGGAATTCACAGTAAGCATTGCATCTGACCATAAAATGGTACATGCCTTGTTTCTGGTGTATGACGGTCTTTAGACAAAAATTAATTAAAATAAACTTATCCCTCACTATCAAACTGGTTTTTAAAGAACATGATCAGGCCTGCATACTGCTAACTTGGTCAGAGACCAGTACTGCTCAAAGAACCGAACTATAAAAGGTTTTCCTGAAAATTCAGTCAGGCTCCAAGAAAAAAAAATTGAAATAAAAAAGATTCATCCACAGACAAAAATTAATAATTAAGAAATCAGCAGAGATTAACATACACACACAGAAGATAGCTACCAAGTCAAACAGAATGGTCTTATAAAAAGCAAAACAAAACAAAAAACCAAAAAAAACCCCTCAGCCTCCTCTTTCCCCAAAAGCAGTTATTATTTTAGGATGCAAAAATTACTCCTTTTTTTTTTCTTTTTTTTTTTTTAAATAAAGAAAAACCCTCAGGCACAAGGTAGAATTTCTGGTTGACAAGGCAAGCCTACATTTGCAATCAAGAGGTGAGCATGACTCCTCAGGCTCACAGTCCACTCATCTTCACGAGTTTCATAAAGTGTGAGCATCAGCTACCTATCAACAAAATTACTCTGAGTTGACACACCAGAATGTATTTCTTACTTCTGTAGTTCAGCCAAAGAAAACTAGATTACTCCAAAGGTGACAAAACAGATAGGTTTTTCTGTTCTCCGAGGACAGAGATGAACTTCACTAACTGAGCCGCTGAGGACTTCTGCAGCACACAGAGATCTGCTTTTCACATTCTCCTACACAGAGGAAAAGTCACCACTCAAATAATTACCAGCAATATGAGTAAAAAAGACTTACTTTTGTGTAAGGTCAGATCCAATATGCTGCTATTCCTTAACTGAGCAATACAGTAAGTCCTCATAGAGGTGACCAGTTCATGGGACATCATTTGAGTTTCAGAGAAACAAAGGACAATTCTGTTACTCCCAGCTCAGTCTGCCTTTTCTTTTTGTTTAACAGGCAAATTGCATTATTATTGTTAGTAGTATGTAATCACACATCTCACAAATGTTCTTACTAAGGTAAGATATGACATTAAAGTACAGGACAGTGACCAATTTGACATTAAATGGGACAGTCCACCTCACCTCAGCTAAAGACTATCTTCACATAGTCAGTAGCCTTTAAAGAATACCTGATTGCTAACACATGCTGATTTTTATTTGGGGGATGGGTATCCACTGCTTACTGCTCTTGGAAAGCTCCCACTGAACTGCCACAGCTATATTAGAGGAGAATACTGGCACTCGACTTAAAATGGAGAGGTATCTTGTGATTAAATGCTGCATCGAAATCACATGTCAGCTTTTTCTTTTTTAAAACCATGATACAAACTGAAGCTGATATTTTCCTTGCAATGATAAACATCACAGAAGCATATTCATCCCCATTACTTAACAACAGAACCTATAAACTCCTGCTGATTTCTTTATCCGTTTCTAAAGCACAGTTTAAAATCCTACACTGCAGATAAGGGTACACTGCTCACAAGATTAAAGTCAAGGTCACATATTGCACATACGCTGCTGCTTGTGAAACAGCGATCTGTTTCACAGACTCCACATGTATTTTTAGAAAGGGCTGCTCTAGTCATCAGCTAACAGCCTTTGAATTACAGAAGTGAAGATAAACTTTGGCTTAAAAGGGAAAATATAAGGTTTCTGTGCCAAAACAGACAGACCCCTGCTGATTTAAGGAAGCAAAGTAGTTCTTTTTATCTCTTCACAAAACCTGAAAGGGAAATCCCCAACACACTGAGTATGAACCTTACTTTCCTTCTGATGGAGCTAAGAGTGAAACTCCCCAAGACTTTGATACAACCACAGGTGGACCACCTTTGAAAAGTCCTGGCTTCGCAGTATGCCTGGTAGCTGGTGCTCCCTCCAGACATCTGTTGCACCTTCTGCTCAACAGGCACCTGTGCAACCACTCATACTAAAGCTACAACAGAAGAACCAGCACCATGTAAGCAATGGTCTGTAACACAGAAAAGATTTCTGCCTTCCCCAGGATCCACCATTTGCACAAGATGTCCTTAGTGGATGCCACAAAATATAGTAATCAGGAAAAAGTGAATATATTGATATGCAATAATAATTATCACATGATGCTCATAAAAAAATTACACTTCCAAAATCAAACATTAGGCTTAAATCACAGGTATCTAGACAGGGACTCCAAAATTTCTGTTCACATAAAAAGTGAGCAGCAAAATCTGAATTTTTACCAGTTTTAATGATGGAAAGATCTTTAAGGCATGCCCCAAATAAACAGAGCACAGGCTGAGAGAGTTGGGGCTGTTCAGCTTGGGGAAGAGAAGACTCCAGGGAGACCTTGTAGCACCTTCCAGTACCTAAAGGGGGCTTACAGGAGAGCTGGAGATGGCATCTACTGATTGGACAAAGGCATGTACTCATAGAACAAGGGGGAATGGCTTCCAACTGGAAGAGAGTAGGTTCAGATTACATATTTGTGAGAATTTCTTTACTATAAGGCTAGTGAGGTACTGAAACAGGTTGCCTAGAGAGGTTGTGGACTCCTCATTCCTGGAGGTGTTCAGGGCCAGCCTGGATGGGGCTTTGAGTGACCTGGTCGAGTGGAAGGTGTCCCTGTCCACAGCAGGGGGGTTGGAACTCGATGATCTTTAAGGTCCCTTCCAACCCAAACGATTCTATGATTCTGTGATTCCTGTTAACTCCCTAAAATAGCACTCCTTCTTTTTGCCCAGTGGAACTAGTTAAGATTGCTCTTTACTAGAAGGGATAAAACTGCAGCAGCTTTGTGCAGTAGGAAGACACATAGTAGAGATCAACCCCATGGACAGGTACAAGTTCCTTATGGTGAATCACTGTTTGTACAATCAGGACTTACCCAGAGAGCTGATCCAAGGCCACCAGAGATGTAAAACTTCTACGTCATCCTGCAACATGCATGTTCTGGCAGGCCACTGAAAATGCTTGATCAGCTAAATGCTAATTTTTTGTAAGTCACTTGGAGAAGGTTCCTTTATTTACTATTGCTGCCACCAACCTGTACATTAGCCTGTACATTTTCTTTGCCTTCTTTCCGCAAGGCAACAAAATTGAGAGCTTTAAAAGACTTTTTATTACCTCAACATCAGTGTGTTGAGACCATCAGCATGTGGGGATACATGGCTAAATAAAAGGAGGCCAAGAAATAAGTAAAAGCAATGTGCTTCTCATCCATACTGCTCCGCTATCAGCCAGTTCCTGGAGTCTGTCCTGGACTAGTCCAATTAGTCAGCTAAAGAGAGATGTGTTGGGCAGGGGACACTTAGCCTAGGAATCTGTCGGGCACCTTTCTTTTGGCACTGCTGATATCACTTGAAGGCACAAGTTCTTGAGCACAGAAGATGTCACTGTTTTTCAGACAAGGAGTTCCAGACAGGACACCATGTGCACGTACAGCAATCACTTAAGGGATACTGAGTTTCCTCACAGAAGTGACAAACTTTCAAGGCGAATGCATGACAATTCATGAATTGGATAACATGTTAAAGTTCCAAAGAGGAAATGAAAGGGCAGAAGGAATTTGCAACCTAGGTCACCTTACCATAGACGATTATGTGATTTCAATTAGCTAACATTATTGAAGATTCTATTTTAAAGCCTTTTTTTTTTTTTTCTGGAAATATTCTAAATTATCTACATCTTACTTTAGCAGGCTGCACAGCTCAGAAGGCTACATTAGGAAAAACATTTTCAAATGGAGGAAAACTCCTAATGCTCTGTCTTTGCAGTAACCTCCCTTTGGGAACCAGACTAATCCACCAAACATCATTCATTAGCAGATACACTTTATTTCAAAACTGGGGAACCTCTGAGAAATGAGCCTAATTCTCAGGAGTTTTGAAAACTCATCTGCTTAAAGGCCTAAACAATGTTTCAGTTACAAAACAGCCACTTTTCCAAAATTTAAGCCTGAATTTCGGACAAGCAACTTCTTGTGTTCAAGCTTTTACTGATGCAAATACTGTATCTAGTATCAGACTGTGACATTGACTTACTGAATCTCAAAGTTCTTCAAAGTGTTGCCTAAGTTTTTTTCATATTCATTTAGAGGCAAAGTATAACTCCATTCTAACTAAACACCTGTGTGTGAGAAAGCCTGCTCTTGTATTCAATCACCAAAATTCAGAGAAATTACAAAACAGAAAAGAGCAGTAACATGAAACTCTCAAGAGTGGCCTAAGTAACAGTTTGAGGGCATCCAAATTGATGTCATTTACTCCACTCTCTACCTGGGTCTTTTTGCCCAAAGAATTTTGAAGTGTCAATATCACAGACATTGATACTTCTTTAAACAAAACAAGTTGCTGTCATATAACCATCACGATTAGATTTGAAGTAGCATGCACAAGGATGGTTAATGCTGGGGGATGGGAAAACCTACATAACCTGCAAAAGTATTTCACAAACACTCGTCTAACTACAAACTTTCACTAGAATGGGCTGGTTTACTATTATAATGTCTCTCCTTTCTCTCCCATCCCCCTTCTTAAAATCCATATCGAAATCCTGTTACTGAATCCACAGCACCTCTGAGGTATTTGTGTCGGAGGGAGGAGAAGGAGAGCTGCCTCTCATCTCCCCACCGAGCCGCAGAAAAAACTGCAGTCCCCTGAGCCCAGCGCCTTCTCCCGGCGTTCCCGTCCCCGCCCCTGCCGCCGCTCCCTCGTACGGGAGACTTCCCGCCCGGGGCCGAATCGAGCTGGGAATGGTCCGGGCCTCCCCCGCCCCCGGCCCGCCCCCCGCAGCCTCGCCCGGCCCTCAGGGTGCCCGCGGTACCTCGGAGCCGGGGGAACTCGCGGTCCCGCAGCGCGCTGAGCCCGTCCCCGTGCCCGTAGCCGTACTCGCAGCCGGCGGGGCGGGCGGCGCGGAAGGCGCGGAAGGAGAGCGGCTCCCCGGCCATGCCGGCTGGAAGGGCCCGGCGCGGAGAGCGGCGCGGCTCCCGCGGCAGCGGAGCCTCCCCGGCCGCCGCGCTCTGGGCCCGCTCAGCTCGGCCCGGCCCGGCCCGGCCCGGCTGCTCCGCCCGCCTCCCGCCCCGCCTGCCCGACCTGCGCCGGGGGCGGCGGCGGCCCCGGGGCCGGTCCGGCCGCGGCTGAGCCGGGCAGTGGGGCCGGCACGGGGAGGCGTTTCCCGTAAGGAAGAAGTTACCCGCAGCACCCGGAGATCGGTTTGGAGATAGCAGTAACAAGTGTGTCTCTGCTCACATACCCTCCTATTGGGACATGCTGTTTATAATACTTCATGGAAATCTCTCTCCCCTAAAATTTTCCAATTCAAGCCCAGATTTTCTTCAATCCCTGTGCCATTGCTGCTAATAGCGGAGGTCACTGTCCCACACCTTGCATTTGGTGTATGATACTCCTGCAGCACGCCGAGCCAGCTCTCAGGGCCATAGATGCTGTGTGTGCAGTGCTGAGTACCACGGCCCACAGCCACAGGAGTGGTACGGGCTGGTCATCAGGGGCAGAGAGAACAGGCATGTTCTCCCGTGTAAAAGCCATTCCTGTAAAAGCCTTTGCTTTGTCAGATAAACTATAATCATACAAATAAACCAAAAAAGTCATAGTTAAAGGAATGTGTTTGTTGTGGGTTTTTTGTTTCCTTTTGTTGTTGTTTTGTTGGTTTGATTTTTTTTTTTTTTGGGGGGGGTGTTGTGTTATTTTCATATTAATTTTTTTTCTGACATTCTCCTTGCAATGAATTTTTCTACTTACAGCTATGCAATCTGCAGAGCATTAAATGACCTCCAATATTAGTCCAATACTAAAATAAAACTGCACATGTTAGGATGGACTTATATCCGAAAACTGGTAAGGCAGACTCTCATTAGATTGTTTGAAATGCTACTAGTGGGATGTCAGTGAAATGGGAAACTACAAAGAATGAACTTCAGCCCAAACTGAACTGTAAAGATTTTCACTTACAAAATGGTACTGAAATAAAGCCATGTAGAAAATCATAACATAAGCCCGATGTGAAGTATAGCATGCTAATGTGCTCCCTGCTTTATATATTAGGAAATTTTGCCTAATTTAAACACATAGCCCTGGATTCAGGGCATATATTTCTGTAACACTATAAAAGTGTATCTGTCCCTGACTCTGTATTAATGATTGGGACAGGTATATAGGACATGACATCCCCAGGTGAAATTGTACCTCTTTTGGCCAGCCAATGATTTTACCAAAACCAATTGCCAAATGAGTCATACCTTAAACATTTCCTTCCAGATGAACAAAACACTGCTGACAAAAAAAAAAGAACAGTTGCTATCAAGTGGAGGAATGTTCTTGGTTGATCTCTTGAAGTCACTTAAAAAAAAAAAACAAACAAAACCACAGCCAAACAAGAACCCTGCACCAAATACCTTTTTTTAAATTATTTTAACAGCTTATGCATTGTGATTTAGGAGATCCTATGCCCTCACTATGAGTTCTTTTTTACTGCAGGTATATGTAGAAAATATCTGCTATGGATTTTCCTTCATATTTCTAGCTTTGTGTTACTAATTTACAGAGCAATTTATTTATATTGATCACTATACATAGTTCCCTAACCATTTTTATATATTGTTTATGTCAAGTAGTTTTTTTCAATTTCTTATTGAAACAAGACTAGTTTTCCCCATGAAAACAGATGACAGAATGCAGCTTTCTTATCTTACAATAAATGCATCTTGAAGACCTAATTTCCTTTCACATTTTTGTATAAAATATGGTCCCTCATAATTGATTTCTGTCTCTTTTTTTCCTCCTGATTTTTGAAGATTAGCCCTTTGGAAGCAACATATACATGGAGACAGTACTAACTGGGAATGTGCTCTGTTTGCACATTGTATGTAGCCTGGTGATGATCACTGATTACTGGGGATCTACTGGTTTACAATAAAGAGCTTAGTTAATCCATCATAAAGGCTGACCAGAATCTTTAGATAATAAGAGGTGTTAAGGTCACTCGGTGTCAGTATAGAAGTTTTTGTGTTTGAAAATCAGTATAACTTCTAAAAAACTATCTAGGCTTTACTCTTAACTCTGTTTCTGAGGTAAAAGCTGGAGATTTCATGGAGTTCTGACATGAAGCGACAACTTCCAGTTCTGAACCCTGTCATGCCCAGCTTGCTTAACCATAACAGGACTATCCCAAGGCTCATCTTACAGTTTCCTGCTTTGACAAAGCTTTACTGACAAGGCTGGTATAAAATACACGGACTAATGCTGTAGAAAGCCATTAGCTAGGGCTTTGTCTCTGCTACTACTTCCTTGAGCTACTACTTCCTTGTAGTAGTCTTAGATATAAATTGTTGAAAACTAAGAGTCACAGCTGATGGGCATGATTGGATATTTTATTAAAGGGTTAAGCAGTTTGGAACCATGTAACAGGAAGCATACAGAATACTAAGAACCACCATGATGCAGTACATGTGAAAACTGCAAAATAGGTCTTGGAAGGGAGAGGTATTGCTCTCAGGCAGAACTTTTGCCAGCAGAAAGCCAGGTTCTCTTTGATCCTCCACTGATACTGAAAGCACCAGTGGAAATGAATGCTACAGCCATTAAATGAGGTGCATTGAGGTCAGCACAGGCGTAGCCTTGCCTTTGTGCTTATTTATTTGGAAAGGCATTATTAACTCATTGCAGCCCAGATTACACTTGTTACATGTTCAGAACTGACATAACCCTTCTTATTTATTCATTATTTACAAAATTTATTTCACCCTGCTATATTCTTTTGCATCTTGTGTCATGGAACAATAAAAAAAAAACCTGTTTTGCTCATTGTAGAGACATCCCAATGTGTGCACATAGTGCTACAGTCTCTGATGAACTGGTTGGTCTGATAAGATGTGCAGGATCAGAACTGATGCAGTTGCTTACTAACTGTAAACAGTTTGACTTTTGACTTTATTGGCTATAAGGAAAACTTTATCTAAATCACAACATGCTTACAATTAGTTACAAAAGGTCCACTTACTGTATAGCTCTTTGAGACCACCAGTTATAAAAAAGCTGCTAGAGCACACGCATCAAAAGTCAAGATTATAACTTTTAGTTTATTCCTGTGTGAAAAAACCCTCCCAAAACCAACAAAACCACAAAAAACAAACTACACTCAAGAAAAAGAAAAGATTTTTTCACTGACACCTGGTATTCTGTTTTGCACATAGATGGTTGTCTTTAGTAAAGAAATGGCCATATTTATCCTGAGAATTAGAGATGATCATTGTGAACTGTTTAGGTTTTTGATCTGTGGCAATCTTTCACTCGGTGGAAAAAAAGTGAAAATGAGTACCTTACATACGCAACCCCCCAGCAATTGTAGTCCAGTTGTAGCGAAGCAAGCATGAAATGCAGTTTTGGTGGCTTAAGTGGAAGGAGTCTGTTGATTCGAATCAGTTCAAATCAGTTCCCCGCCCCTTTTGCCCTCCCATTCCACTAACGCTCACCATTTCTTTCTAGCTTCAGCCTGCATGTGCTTTCCACTTCTTCCTCCAGTCTATTTGCAGCCCACCTTCTCTTTTAGTTGTCTTTAGGTTTGGCTAATCCTTGCCCACCAGTGGTGAATCCTGAGATAGATCCCCATTCCGGAAAAAAGTAGCCACTATCAAGAGATGGGAAAGAAACTCGTGGTAGCACAGGTGGCACATTCTGCCCAATTTCCACACTTCTCTTCAGGCCTGTGTTTTTAAGCTTTAAACTCTGGAATGCTTTTTTTCTACTATTACTGACTGCGTCTGTTCAGTGTTTGTTGCAATCAGCCCCTGTTCTGAGGCAAACCCCAGTCCCCAGCGTAGGTAGCAGGTGGTGAAAATCTAACGGGTTTAGGCCATAAACTCCGACACTCGATGAAAGTATTTAATTCCTGCAAGTGTTATTATTAAACTTTATGTTCAAAGGTTTTAACAGTTACTAAAATACGATTTTTTGCAACACCATGACAAAGCTTTGCGTTTCTAACGAGAATCCAAAAGTTCAAAGGAAGACTTGATCACATAAGCCTCTGCTTTTGAAAGGCTGATTGTGTTGCAAATATGACATGCATGGCTTTGACAAACAGTAGCTAGGCCATCTTTCTTTAGTCTTTCCGACTAAAACAGATTTCAGTGGAAAGACATTTGCATGCATCCCTTGTCATCCTAAGAGTCAGGCAGGGGGCACTAGATAGAGATGTGAGAAAAACAGAAGGACTGGAGGAAACACAAACCCAAAACTTGTTTTAACAAGAGGGGCCAAACCCAGTGATTTTGATGAACCTCATACCCCATATGGAGATCAGAACTGAATATGGTTTGGGATTCAGGTTTTACCACTTGTCCTTACCCATAACACCTGTCCAGACAGGGCACTTTTATCATGAGTTGCCTGTTACAAATCAGTACCGTCCACAGAAATCAACACGAGTGATAATGCAGGGTTGGGTTTGAAATTATAGTCTTCATGTCATAACACATCCACTATGACTAGAATTGCAAATGCTTGCAGCATACAAATACTTTTTGCTTTTAATGTAATGTATCCAGAAAATATAAACACTTTCTATCTCTGACAGGGCTACAAGCTTCGTGAAGATATTTTACACTGAATTATTAATGTGGATTGGAGAGTCGTAATCTTGCTGGTTGAGGCTTAGTGATGCTGACTTTAAATGGCAAAACGGCTTTTTACAGTTACAAAGTCCAAAATATTTCATATATACACATGCAGAAGTGCAAAGATTTCCCTGCTCCATAGTAGATGCAACACATCCACGTATGTGTTGTTTATAACCATGAAGCTTATAATTTATACCTGTTATCACAAGCTACCAAAAGTCATTCCCAGCAGGTTAGCTTTAACACACTGGCAACTTTGTAAAAAATTTAATTCTCTCTCTCTTTGAAGTAACTTTGCAAACTTAAAAATGTACCTAAATTTGCAATAATGTTTCTCATCCAACTTCCCATTCTTAAACTTTCCATTATCATTTGATTGTTCAGCTTGAAACATTTGGAATTTTTTGTGCTGACTAAAAACCAATATGAAACAAATATGTGACGAGCTACTGTTACAAGCTGAGCTTCATTACTTTCAGTATATTGCTTTATTTTTAGGGCAATCTCTATGTCTTTTAGGTATTATATTTGACATCTCTCTTCAAATACAAATTAAAATATATTTGACACTGTTGACCAACTGTCAGAGTTTAATGCAAACCAGAAACTAAACTTTGAACAGCCACTTGCTCCCTCCCTGCAGTGGGATGTGGGAGAGAATCAGAAAAGGAAAATCAAGAAAACTTGTGGGTTTGAGATAAAGACAGTTTAACAGGTAAAGCAAAAGCCATGCACACAAGCACATCAAAACAAGGAGTGCATACTACTTCCCGTGAGCAGGCAAGTGTTCCATCATCTCCAGGAAAGCAGGGCTTTCATGTGTCATGACGACTTGGGAAAACAAACTCCATCATGCTGAACATCCCCCACTTCCTCTGTGTTCCCCCTCCCTTATCTGCTGAACATGACACCATCACAAGTCTCTGGGGCCAGATGGGATGCATTCAAAGGAGCTGCAGGAGAGCTCACCAAGCCATTCTCCACCATTTACAGGATCACACAATAGTCTGAGTTGGAAGGCATGCAGAAGGATCATCAACTCTTTAAGTGAATGGCCCATGTGGGGATTGAACCCATGACCTTGGCATTATTTACTAGCAGCCTTGGCTAACTGGGAAGGTCCCAGGTGACAGGAAGTTAGCAAATGCAACACTCATCTACAAGAAGGGTTGGAAGGAGGATCCAGGGAATTACAGGCCTGTCAGCCTGACCTTAGTGCCAGGGAAGGTCCTGGAGCAGATCATCCTGAATGCCATCACATGGCACACACAGGACAATCAGGGGATCTGGCCCAGCCAGGATGGGTTTGTAAAAGGCAGGTTGACTTGACCAACCGGATCTCCATCTATGGCGGGGTGACCTGACTAGAAGATGAGGGAAAGGCTGAGGATGTTTTCTACCTAGACTTTACTAAAGACTGTGACGTAATTTCTGACAGCATTCTCATGGAGAAACTGGCTACTTGTGGCTTAGACAGGTGCGCTCCTCACTTGGTAAAAAAATTGTCTGGATGGCTGGAGCTAGAGAGTGGTAGTGATTGGAGTTACGTCCAGTGGTGCCGGTCACCAGTGGTGTTCCCCAGCACTCAGTGCTTGGGCCAGTTCTGTTAATGTCTTTATCCGTGATCTGTGCAAGGGTATCATCAGTTTGTAGATGACATCAGGCTGGGCAGGAGTATTGATCTTTTGTATCGATCTATTGTAGGAAGGGTCTACAGATGAATTTGGATAGGCTAGAAAATGGGCCAAGGCCAACAAGGTGAAGTGCCAGATCCTTCAGTTGGGTCACAATAACCCCATGCAGTGCTATAGGCTGGGGACAAAGTGGCTGGAAGACAGCCCAGTGGAGAATGAGCTGGGGGTGCCGGTTGACAGCGGCTGAACATGAGGCAACAGTGTGCCCAGGTGGCCAAGAAGGCCAATGGCATCCTGGCCTGCATCAGAAACAGTGTGGCCAGCAGGACCAGGTAAGTGACCATCCTGCTGTACTCAGCCCTCATGAAGCCACATCTCAAATCCTGTGTTCAATTTTGGGCTCCTCACTACGAGAAGGACATTGAGGTCCTGGAGCATGTCCATAGAAGGGCAATGAAACTGGTTTAAGGGGATGAAGCACAAGTTTTATGAGGAGCAGCTGAGGGGCCTAGGGTTGTTTAGCCTGGAAAAAAGAAGGCTCAGAAAGGACTTTATTGCTCTACACAGCTGCCTGAAAGGAGGGTGTGGACAGGTGGAGGTCGGTCTCTTGTCCCAGGTAACAAGTGACAGGACAAGAGGAAATGGTCTCAAGTTGCACCAGGGAAGGTTTAGACTGGATATTAGGAAAAATTTCTTCAATAAAAGGTTTTCCAATACTGGAACAGGCTGCCCAGGAAAGTGATAGAATCACCATCCCTGGAGGTATTACAAAGTGTAGATGTGGCACTGAGGGACATGGTTCAATGGTGGATTTAGCAGAGCTGGGTTTACAGTTTGGTTAATAATCTTGAAGGTCTTTTCCAAACTAAATGATAAGATACAGTGTAAGTGCTGCTCAGCAGTAACAAAAACACCTCTGGTATTAACATTGTTTCCAGGACAAATCCAAAATATGATTCCATACTAGCTACTATGAAGAAAATTATTTTAATCCCAGCCAAAACCAATTTTGACACTTCTGGTAGCACACTGAGGTATCACACTATTGTGAATAGTGGTTTTCACAACAAATTTTTGCTATACAAAATATTCCACATAAAAAACCACATTTACAAACAGCAGAGCTTTCATTTCAAAGATACCTTTTCTCTTGATTTCTGAAGCACAAATGGATGGTGGGAAAAATGAAGATCACTCTTGTTAACTTAAAATAATGGTATTCTTAATGAATTTTGGCAGTTTTTTGTGCTTGCAGATGGTTTTCAAGCTATAGCAGACAGTTCACTAAGTAAAAATACTTACTCTTTCTACACAGAGAATCTGACATGAGATCTAATGGTTTGGGTTTTTTTCTTGAAAATGTTGGAAACACATTGTAGAAGGGATTACCTTCAGTGTGGGACAAGGAGCTTTAATTAAGTAATTATTGTTGGTCTTTTGTCATTTGGGCCTTTTCCAAAGTAATTTTTACTAGCCAGCAATTAAAAAAATTTTAAAAATCAAATCAATCATGTATTTGATAGTCTCAACTACCTAAAATTCTTCTATACTAAATTCTGAGAAGCACTGCGGACATCATTCATAGCTTTAGAAATATTGATTAGGAGTCTTATTTTATGTGAGACAGTAATGTATGCCATCAGCAATGATCAGGAAGTTAGATGTGATACAATGACTGGTAGCCAGGTTTTCACACACCTACAAGCAATCTATTAGCTAAAACTGAAAAGGGAGAAGGAAAAAAGAATATTAGTATGCATCTATAATTCTGCAGCAGGGTGAAATAAATCACACCAGAGAAGGGAGAGGCACCTGGGCTTGACAAAGAAATTATAAGACCAGAAAAAGGAAGGTCTTAGTTTCCTGTTGTGGCTTAACCCAGCAGGCAGCTGAGCACTACACAGACGTTTGCTCACTCCCCACCATGTGGGATGGGGGAGAGAATTGGTGAAAAAAAATTAAAGTTTGTGGGTTGAGATACAGATATTTTCATGGGACAGAAAAGGAAAATAATAATTATTATAAAAGAATATGCAAAACAAGTGGTGCAGAATCCAACTGCTTACCACTCACTGATCAATGCACAGCCAGTCCCTGAGCAACAGGCTGCCACCCCCAGGGCAATCTCCCCCAGTTTTATTGCTGACCATGACACTGCATGGAAGGGAAGAACAACTCATTTACTGCTGGCATGAAGGTTTGACTCCCACAGGCATTTTAACACAAAGCAGTGCATCATCTCAGGCTTCTGCTGCTTAGAAGGGTCATCTCCAAATACCTCCACAGGCTCTTTCCTCTAACCTGGGAGCAGAATTAAGGAACAAGCCACAGAAATCAGCTCATCAGGAAGCAATATAAACTAATAGAAACAAACCACAGACATATAAGCTTATAAGGAAGTACATTCTGTTCAGATCATCTGTCTCAAGCCTGGCTGAAAATAAACTGCTTCCTGCAGCTGGTGTTATGAACAAGTGAACTGACAAGTGATAAACCCTGAAAGTTGGTGCTTATAGGGTTACATAACTGTGTCCAAATCCCTAATTCAAAAGAGGGACTTGAAATCCTACTGCACAAGGCTGCTTCTAGCACTAAGTTCACGGAGTCTTCTGCAGTAGAGGTTCCCTTAGTGCTTATAGTCTGTTGGCAGAGTGGATGAAACAGAGAAATGTTTAGTCTCAGTGGACTGCATTTAACCTGATCAATCTGACTCCAGAGTATTGTGTGTCCTGAACCTTCTTCCTACTCTGTATTCACTATCAAACATCTTAACTTAGCCCATTGTTTCTGGATAAAAAAAGGACTGTACCATTTCACCAAATCACAGAATTGTTTGAATTGGAAAGGATCTTTAAAGCTCATCTTGTCTTCATCTTGACCTAGTCACCTGTCACCAGATCAGATTGCTCAGCGCTCCAACCAACCTGGCCTTGGATGGTTCCAGGGATGGGGCATCTACCATCTCTCTGTGCAGCCTGTTCCAGTGTTCTACCACTCCCATTTATAACAAAAGAGCTGCCTCCCAACACCACTGGTATCACTGAGGGGCACTAGAAGCACTTCTTGGACTCTAAAGACTTCAGAGTGTGATTCAAATCTGCAGTTTGTAATAGTCAAGAACTATTACAAGAACATTACCTAGCCAAAGAGAGGAATAATCACCTTGTATTGAGTCTAAGAAGCTGATAATGGAATTGAAATTAAATTACTGCACAATGAAACTTGTGCCTATTTACAGGTTAGAGTTTGGAGTCAGTTGTGCTGCAGCAACACTACAAATCTTAAATTTCAAGCTATACCCTTTAAAAGTTTTCACTTAAATTTTTTATGCTTAGCTTTATAAAAAATTAAAAGAGAGAGAGTTTTCCTGCAATTAAGAAATACTCCATGTACTTTTAGGAGGGACTTTATTTTTTAAAATGTTGGGAGGTAGCATTCTGTAATTGGAGTTGACACTTGGCAAAGTGAACATGCACACTTGACCCTGCCAGGGTGTCCATCATCTTGCACATGGAGACATCCTTCTACAGCATCTGACTGGCAGGCAGCAGCCCCAGTCAGCTCTTCAGCGTGATGAAATATCTGGGTAGAGCAGCAGAAATAGTCAGAATTTATAGTGCACAACAAAAAACCAGGGGATTTGTGAAAAGGAAGTGAAAAAGGAGTAATTTCTGATTTTCTTCAAATTCATAGAGAATATTAATAGCATAAGAGAATTTTGCATGAAAGCAAAAGGGCAGGTGAAGCACAAAGCAAGCACCCTTTCAAACAACAAAGTGACACCTGCCAACTGTCATATAAGGAAAAGGAGTTAATGTCAGATCTTGACAGGCAGGTTTGAGAAATTTGTTACACTGGAAGTGCTCAAGATTTGGGTTTGGTATATTTTTGGTCTTCACAAGGCCTCTTAGACAGTAGCAGTTGAAGAAATAGAGGGAAGGGAAGTGCTGTAAATAAGACAAAAAGGGGAAATCAAGTCAATCTAATAAATGTTATGACATGGATATAATGAATATAAATGTAAATCTATCACCCTCAGAAACAAGAAGTTACTCTGGGATTCCTCTTTGAATGACATACCTGGGAGTATCTCAGCTTTTCCCTATCTAGCCAAAACTGTGGTTAGCTAAATCTCTGTGTGCTGGCAGTCTTGGTGTATTTGCTGTCTGGGTCTGGCAGCAGTGCTCTCACAGCCTTGTGCTGATGTCTAAAGCTCAACATTTCTAGGAATCAGAGATTCTTGAATTTATAATCAGAAGTTACTGTCACTTTGGAAAAAATGTTGCCATACAGCTTCAAATTTTTCAGCAGCCAAGTCATCCAAAGTAACCCTGTGTACATCATGTGAGTTCTTCAGTCAGAAGTCTGTGGCCAGGTAGTGACTGAAAAGATTATCTACATTGCTCAATGAAATGCAACCAAGGCTTTTAGTGCTACTTTGTACTCTAAGAATTTCTTGATAGCAGCAACTGTACAGTAGTTAATATTAACAAAGACATTGATATACAACTGCCTGCACCTAGTTAGAACTAACACTGTGCAAATCCTATAAATTATAACGAGTTACATTTTTGTTCATTAAAACTCCATGTAAATAAAAAAAAAAATCACTTGTCCACATCCCAGTTTTAGTGTGGTTAATACAATGAAATACTAGCTTGCAGCAGAAGAGATGGCACCATGCCAATGTTTGCAAAACTGTTATTTGGCAAAGTAAATCATTTATTGCAATAACACATGCTCAACATTTTTGTCTACACATACATATCCAAAAATTGAAGAAAAGAATGTGCAGTGTCACATTCGTCTTACGAACAGTTTAAAATATTACACAAAGAGAAAAGTGAAATTCTATTAAATGCCGACTGAGACTTATCTGAGATTCTGAAATTCCCACACCAGTTTACTCTTTGGTAATTTCAGTACCAAAGAGTACTTTGGTAATAACAAAATACGAACTTGGGTTCCTTACAGCAGGAAAGATTTAACATGTTTCAAGAGTCAGAGACAACTTCATGGTAGTAATAGATAAAGCCAGCCCCTCTCTTCATTTCACATGCTTTCTCTCCCTTTCTCCTCAGGAGAGATAGTTTCTCTTGTCTCAGGAATAGAGAAGAAAATCTCTTTCTTGCTGTAAAAATTTGAAAAGTGAAATTCTTGAAATATGTATTTCTTCAAACAACACTTTGAAAAATTATTAAAAACTCCAAGCCTGTCATTCCAGGTTACATAAACCCTTCTAGGTCTTTGGCTGACAAATGTTCCACCTTCCCTCCAGTATTTATATTTCTTGACGTGCATGAGCACTGTATAATAAAACAATTAAGAATACTTTGGCTTACATAGTGCTTCTCAACTGAAGTTTTTAAAACACTTCACAAAGGTTAACAAATAAGGGATTTAAAGCCTCACTACTCCACAGTATAAACCAGCCCTACTATGAGGCAAAAAGAATGGCAGGGGAAAAATTCCAAATTATTTCAAAATATCTTTGATTTAGTTTCCTTGTGCCTTTCTTTGGAGCATATATATATTACTGAACTTTCTTAAGGGCCAGACAGTGTTGTGGTCAATAAGATAATGATTTTTGTTCCTACTCTGTTTTTTAGACAGAAAAGCCGTGACATATGGCTGAGATACCGTAATATGTTACCAAACTGCCTTTGAGTTGATCAGATAGAATGATTTAGACACCACCACAAACACAGACCTGCAGTATAAATTTTCCCTTTCTCAGTCCTATACTCTGACCAGTAGATCACACTTATGCTCCCTGAAGCCTAATGCCTTCAGCATTTTCACAGCTGTTGTGTAAAATATGGTAACCAGGACCACTTGTAGCACAGAAAGAAATGAAGTATTGCTACATGTATACCTCAAAGATGTGTATATTACTCTCTTTTATGATAATCTTTCACAACATAGCTAGTGGTGCTTCTTTATATTGTGTATTGAAAGAGGTTACATTTTTAAAGTAGAAAACCAATGCAAAGAAGAAATTTGGAGTGTATTTCATATGACAATTTCTGAAATCAGAAAAACACTCATTCTTTAAATTACCGGTGTTCATTGCTTCATTGTAAAAAAGTGAAAGATTAAGGATATTTGTCAACTTTTATTAAGAATGAAATCTGTTCAAATAACAAGAGACTCAGTTGTCACAGTATTTGTCATAACTATCACACTACATCCTAACAGAATAATGAAAAGCAATCATCTTCAGCTTCCACACATGCAATAGTCATCCCTAAAAGCTTTCCAAATCCCAGTGCAGGTGGTGCCAACAGAAGGGATCAGAAACTGACGAGTGATGCGAGAGAGTACAGAGGAGCTATACTGGCAGACACAGTCAGAGGATTTTGAACAGAGCTTTATCCCCATAATGTACAGCTTTGTCCTAAGTTTCCAAGCTCCATACTGCAGCCAGGATAGAGCCACTGATTTAGGAAATGTTGCAGAAAATTTGAACATTGTGAGCAAACTTCTTTCATAGATCCACTAGTGCTAGAACCGCAACCAGGACTTCAAATCTTGTGTGAGTCTTGGCATTCACGAGCCAACAACATTAATACATTTGTGCTATCACATATGACTTACTAAATTAACATTATGATATTTATTACAGTAAAGTGACTCCGTTCCTCATTCATTGTTTAACAGCAAAGCTATGTCTGAAAAGCACAGGTGGCAAAACTGCACACACAAATTTTATAATAGCTATTGTTGAGCAAGCTACTTAATTTAGGTTTTTTGAGGGAACAACTCTGGTATAATCTGGTTTTCTATTTTTAATGTTATTCCTTCATTTTTACTTTAAAGCACAACTCCGACCACTCTTAACTGTTCTCATTCCTGATGCACAGCTTCCCTTACCTGCAAGCCATTGCCCTTCCTTCAGCATGTGCTCGCTGCACACACAGAATCTTGCAACTGATTCAAAGTTCCTTTCCTTTAAAGGGATGAAGGACTAGGGACAAGGACACCATTGCTTCCAATGAGAGGTAGTGCAAAACAGAAGGCTTAATTCTTACTCATCAAGGCCCACGTGGCCTAAAGCAGAAAGCAAAACTCAGGCCTGGAAGTGCAAGATCCAAATCTGAAAAGCCTCAATAACATATGTTTCTTTATAGACTAAATGTTTATAAGATTGACAAAATCAGCATTCTACAGCATGCTGCCATGTACTGGGAAAAATAGTTAATAATACAGGAAGACAGAAAGAATTCAGGCAAGGGACAAAGGCCATACATGCAGTACATCCTCCATGTCAGCCTGCTGGCATAGCTGCCAATGCTGTCGTGCTGGAGAACCTGTCCTACTGCATGCTCTAACCCACACATCTTCCCAGATGAAGAGCTAGGTGACCTGGTGACAGGAAGCACCAATTTCTTGGCCTCTTCAAGTGATGTGTATATATAACCTAGAAGAAAGCCTTTTTTTTTTTTTTTTTTTGGTAGCCTGAGTTTCTCGCGCACAGCTTGAAGATGTCATTAGCAGTTCCTCTGAACTCATCTGTAATGAATTGTAAAAAATGGTTCAACATTTTTGCATTTCTGTCTGACATTAATTGGGGTTAATTGATGATAATGGTAAGGGTAATTAGTTTTAACAGGCACTAAGTCCCATAACCCAAGCCTCTTATGACAGAAATAGAACAGCAGTCAAAATGTGGCATGAGAAATAACATGGCACCATCCAGTCATCTGCAAATGTAGGGGGAGTGGATATTACATAAGGATTTGTATGCACTTGCATGTGATTGCATGCAAACTACTTTAAAAAAGTGGAATCACGTGCAGTGTGCAGTTATTGCATTTTTGTTATTGACTTTGGCCAAAATACAGCAACCTAATGTTTGCCAACAAACACTCCAGCATCAGGTTGGGAAGTTGGACCACTTTGTCCAGGAAGAAGCAACTCCTTGAACTATTGTTTAAAACTAAACTAGATGAAGGGGTCAGTGCCAAGTTAAATATTTTACTTTTTTTGGAGGTCCCTCCCCTCTCCCCCTCACCATGTTTTATGAAGCATCCCATCTGAGAATAGAAGAGAAAGCTAAGTCAAAAGCAGAAGTTACCATTCTTCACACTAGTACAGGAGCTTGAAATCTCAGGCAGGAGCTGTCACACTAAAAACTGAGATGACAGCATGCAAAAATTAAAATACTCTGTCTCACTTGGTGTTTCCACACACCCCTGCCATTGCCTCTCCCATCAAAGATTTTCTCATTGTAAGCCTGGAACCCCTTGGGTTGGCATCAGGCTGTTTAGGGTTTGCCTCCCTAACAATGTGCTGGGACCTGTTTCCACACATTATTAAAAGTACTATTTTATTGCAATACTGGGGGGGGTGGGGAGGGGAATCACCAAAATCACTATTAGTCCAGTTTTTACTGCAAGTACAGTAAAGCATGAAAATACATGAAACTATTAGTCTGTGAAATTCATCAGGGTGTAGAGAAAACCACATATCCTGTTTGGACCTTAAGAGCAGCTTTAATTGTAGAGGCAGCACAGAGCAATCGTTTCATACTAAGGTTAATGAAATCCACATTTTTAAAATCACCTTGTTTGAGAAAGCTTGACAAATATTTGAGATTGAGACACAAATATTTGAGAAGACACAGGATTGTCTTCTAAGGTTGAAGGGAAGATGACTGTTCCTAGGACTACAGCATAACAGTAACGTTTGAGATTCTTGGCTAGACTGATGGAAGGTGTAGTCAGTGACACAAGGAAAGTTTATGGTTCGATGGCATAAAAGCCTGATCTTAAATTTTCCTAAAGTCTTTAAAACAGATATTAAAATAATAATGCAGCCAGCAAGCACTTGTAATCCCACTGAGCTCAATTACTTCTGAATGTGCTCAGCACTTTTGAACACTAAGCTATTTATTTACTTGTCTACATGGCTGTACAGACACACATTTCTGTATTTTGCTGTAGACAAGCAAACACAGGGTTTAATCTTTCCACTGTCTTACGCTAAAATGCTATTATAAGTCGTTTAAAAGGAAAGGGCCTCCGTCATTTCTGTTTTCATGGGAATAATCTGCATTTCAAACACTAACAGCAAGACAAACCAGAGACAACATTTTACCATTTCAGTGTCACCTACTTGAGCCTGGAGCATGAAAGCTGGATAGCCACTTCACGTGGTTACAGAGCCAACATGAGGGAAAGGTGATTGTAGGTCCAGTTTAGCCTTGAGACTGAGAAATGAGGTGCTATTAGCAAGGCACCCTATCTCTCACCCATTTTCCCCAAACAGCTTTCAATCTACTTATAACTGCACATAACTGTGTTGAATTGTTATGCAGGTATGTTATACCCCTGCCCTACTTACAGGAACATGGGATTCAATATAAGGATTTTTAAGTGTTTTGTGAATGCTGGCACTATGAACATCATTGCAATTGCCCTGTAAGAGGAATTGGACATCACGACCACATAACACATTTCAAAGTCATCAGGGAACTTTTTGGGAGGCCTGGGTATACTGTCAATTGTATAGATTCATCTAACATACTGTAAATCAATAGGTCATAAGACCAAAAGTAACTGGCTATAATCCTGTAACCACACTGTGCAATGCATGTTAGAGGAATCCCCTGAATTAATTTATGTCTAAGTAATGTTTTGGTGGAAAAGAAAGGCCACACAATCTTGATACGCCAATTTCCAGTTATGTGAAATCTAAAAAAATCTCTGGCAAGTTGCTCCAATTTCCAGTGACCTCATGGCTAAAAATTAAAGAACATATCAGCTTTATCATAATAGACTATAATAAAATATTATCACTGTTTTCCAAGATACACACAGTAATGTTAATATTCCTAATTTAAAAGATACAATTTATATATATATATATATATATCTCTAAAACATCATTTCCAATGAAAACATCATAAACACTAAGCTCTGTTAAAAACTGTGAGATGATATTCAGGTAAATTCCCTACATAGCTTAGTGTCATTTATGCTGTAGGCAAGGCCTTTAGCATTATTCTTATGAAAAACCAGACATAAGCAATCAGAATCCTTAGAAAATGTCATCTTGATGCTGCCTCTGTTATCATTCTATCTAGCATAGCATTCATCTTTCAACCCACTTTAGAGGCTACTTTGTAAGAAATATTTTCCAGAAATTTTGTGGGTAGAAGATAATATACAATAGTGACTCTATTAATATTTATAATTCCAGGAAACTCGTGACAGAAGAGGTTTCCAAATTAAGCCAAATGTCTCCTTGAACATGCTTCAAGAACATCAGCAGAAATGCTTATATGAACCCTTGCCAGTGGCACAGTCGTGAACCTCCAGGCCTAGATTGAAGAGAATAAGCCCTTTTAACATATTTAGGAACATAAAGTGTTGTGGCAAGTTTAAAACCAAAAGCCCTTTCTCCTTGCTATATGAATAAAGTCTTTCCTTTTGCTACTTATTTCTGGTTTTCAGTCTGGGGAAGAACATCCCTGCAGCCTTTGATTTCAGTGTTTTTCTGAGCCTTCAGGAGCTGGAGGATTTAATTTTTATCACCAGCTCCCAAACAGTGCCCGGCAGGATGCATCTGCAGTGACAAGCTCTCTAGCAGAAAAACCTGCAGCACCCAAATTGTTCTTTGTACCTCCACTTTTGAGGGCCAGCTTTAATATTAAAATAGAGTGCCACTTAAAAACTACATTAAAGAAGCTAATTTCCTCTGGGAATAGTTCAGGTCTACAGGTGTTCTTAAAAGGAATTCTTGATGCATTTTTGCTCAATGCCTCCCCTTAGAAGGTTTTACTCCAGAAGCCTAGTATTTCTTCATCTGCTGTGACTCTGTGAGGGTAAGACAGACTGCTAAGGTGGGCTGGGTGGGGAAAGGCAACGAGATAAGAGTTCAAGTTCCCTGATTTTGATGAGATGAGCACTCACTATGCAGAGAAGGATGTAAAGAAACTGAAAACATTTATTATGCACTATTTCATCTGTAAGTTGATTAAACAATTTCCAGAGAAGTAGTTTCCTACTGAAAAATGCCAAGTCAATGAAATTTAAATGGGTGTCAGGTAGTTCTATTATAATATGCTGACAAAAATTTATCACACCGTCTTGATACAGTTGAAACAGTTTGTTTTTAGACACACAAAAGCCAAATGTGCACTTACTCACAAGATAAATCCTGCCATTTCTTAAAAAACCGAAAACAAAACAAACAAACAAACAAAAAAAACCAAAACAAAAACCAGAAAAAAACATTCTGTTCTTTGGCTAACTCTGTTTAATGTATCTCCATAAATACATCACAGGCTTTTTTGGTATGCAAATAATCTCTCCTTGCTCCCTTCCTTATCCAATTCTTCATAATCCCAGTGGGTTCTTTTTCAAGAATATTCATTAGTCAAATGTCTTTTGCTAAATCTCATCCTGCCTAGCCTAAAGGTTTCTGATTGTGCTTTCTGTGACAGTTATCCTCTCTTTTGCCTTTGAAACGTTCCATGAATGGTTCTTAACAAACAATTCTGTTGATAAAGTACAAGAAAAAGAAATCAAAGTGTCTCTCAGCAGTGGTACCTCTGCAGGGCAAACAGGAATAAAGCACAGTGAAAATGTATTTGTGTCACTCAAATTAGCAGTGAAAGTGCTCTGCAAGAGAGATGGTGAGAAAAGCCACCAGTTTAACGTAGACTCATTTCAGAGAAGCACTATGCTTCAGGAGAAATAACTATCCCACTAGAAGTGGGTTTTGAGATCTAAATTACTGTCTTCTGGCTCATGAAAGTTACTCTTATACTAATAGATTGCAATTTTTTAAGAACAGGTAGAAGTACAGGAAAAAAGTGGAAATGTGGATAAACAACTTCTCTGAATAGAGTTTGCATTGATACTAAATAATGTAAAGCCAAGTATTTCTGGAGTTCATAGGTGCCTTTTTGAAAAGCATAATCAATATGAGGAAAAATTTAGGGCCATTATCTTTGAGATCCCTGAGTGGCCCCAGCATCTTATTTGGTATAAAAATTTGAATTCTGTCTTAAAAACAATAGATTAAAGAGGAAGAAACAGCCCAATTGATCATCCTAGAAGAAGTGAAACAGGGTAATCTGAGTTTTTTAGCAAGCAGCTCACCTCTTCATGTTGTTTAAAATCAGTAAGGAATGCTTCATTTCATTACCAGCCTTACCACCTCAGTCCTGGGACATCTGGACAGGTGTGTGGTAACAAGCATGCTGAAAAGATTAACTCGAGCGATTCTAACCAATATTGTTTCATATATAATCTATCTTTATATAGCATTAAACTAGGAAAATAGAAAAACTGAATTATATTCACCCACACTCTGAACCACTCTGGTTAGTCTTCAGGTTTTAATATTGTGTGATTTAACACATCTGATACCATCGACATATCACTGTTGTGCTACAGAAAAAGACAATACACAGGCAGTATTTTAACTGGCTCTGATATCAAGCCTAGGTTGTAAATTGGGTACACCACAAGTTCCATAGAGAAAAAAAAAGTCACTAGTTTGATGCTGAGCTAATGCTTAAGAAGCAGACTGTATCACAGGTAAGCAGTAAGGCCTGTTTTGTTCAGGATCTTCATCAGCAGATTTGATAGCAAGAGCACATCCTCTGCAGATGTCTAAGGAGGTTCAGTCCAAAAAATTTGATTAACTTGGGGACTGAGCTGTGAGAGACCAAAACGTTAAAGATTAATGGCTCAAACAATCGGCCATTTACAAAAGCAGTGGGTGCTTTGCTGATGATGTGCAAGGAAACAGCCCAGGTGCAGAGGGCAGGAGCACTACAGGATGGCCGTGACAAAGAAACGTTTTTTTAGCAATAAGCTGAGTTTTGAGGCAGATGAGCAAAGAGGCCAATAAGAAGCAGATTCTGTGAGGTGGGATTGTGCTTTTTATCTTGACAATGTCCTCCCCTACACAACAGGCTCAGATGTCAAAACTCTTCCTCCTGTTTACACACAACCCTGAGGGTGTTCATCCCTTCTAATTGGCTTAACTACACTAACATGAGAGCTGTCATGTTTTAGAAGGTGTCATACACCATCAAAGACCCCCAGAGTGCCCCCAGACTCGTTTCTGGGGCCTTCCACCAGAGGACTGTTCATGATCCCCAGTGCTGCATCAGTGTTAAACTCACCTCTAGGGAAGATATCTGGGTGCTCCCACATAGCCTGAGTATATATTAACCTATTAACCCACTGAACTTTTCTCATCCTTTTTTTCTTTCTTTTTGTCTCTTTCATCTCCTAGATGCTTCTTCTTGAAATATAATGTAAGACAGACTAAAAAATTCCAGTCAATGCCTTAATAAGTGCCTTGTAGTGTCTGGATAAATTGAAGTTTGCTAAGTTAAAGTTTGTGAAGTACCTTACTTTGGATGTTATTTTAAAATTTGCCAAGTACATTATTCTATCTTAATTTTCTAAAGTTTGCAAGTAAAAGTTTGTTGTTGAACCTCCTGAGAATTTTGGTTTTTCTTCTGTGCATCACCCAGAGAGAATCAAATAACCTTCCCCTAAACCCGCTGAGCATATTGGGGCATAACGTGAGCCAACACATGCCTCAAGAAGCTCAGCAAAAAGCCCAAAGAATTACACTGGGGATCAGGTGATCTGATCTGTCAGCACAGCTGGAAGAGAGCTGGGTGAGGAGCAGACCTGCTAAAATGGCCCAGGGTATTTCAGTCACCATTAGGTCAAACATGAGCCAACTCCGTGCTGTCCCTACCAATGCAGGAAACTGGTGCTGGACTGCATGAAGTGGAGCTTTCTTCTTTGCCGTGGAGACTGCAATTGGAATTTTATGCCCTGGTTTCAGCCTCCCTGTCAAGAAACGATACTGAGGAACTAAAAAGGGTACCCTAGGTTGCTGTCAGGATGTCTGTGGCCTAGAGCTGCTCCTCAGACGCTGTGTATTAAAACACACAGCTTAGTTTGATGAAGAGTTAATTGACTAAGGTTCACTAAGGTTAATTTTCTAGTAGCCTACAACTGCATGAAGGAGATAAAAGACAATAGAACCAACCTCTTCCCAGCAATAGCAGAAGTGTATAAAATAAGGGGAAGTGGCCAAGACCTTCAGTTTGAGAGGTCCAAGTGGCAACAGGAAAAAATTCTTCATAAGGAGAATAGCACAGCACTGGAATGAGTTAATTTTTGGGATGGAGATGACTTTTGAAGGATTTTCTTACTTGGCTAGAGAAAATCATTGCTACAATATGTGGAGACACATGCTCTGAAGTGGTTGAAGTAGATGGTGCCTTGGCAGTGGTTGAAGCAGACAGCCTGCAGAGGTCCATAACAATCAGCACTTCTATGGCTGTGCCATCAGTTGCTGATGGTCTGTCTGCAGCTCTTGTCAAGGACACAGGGCTGCCCTAACCCAGTTCTCCTCCCTCTTTTCCAGCTGAAAGAACTGTCATAACAGACAACTCTTCTTTCATCTCTCAAGACTGATCTTATTTTTTCAACACTAACACCAACCTACTTTGGGAGCATGTGAGGCAACACTTATGGAGTGCCTCAAAGCAATCCTTGAAAACCTCCCAGTCAGCAAAACAACTGCACATCTATTTCTGCCACCTTCATTAATATGCTCTAGATTTAGTGAATTCTTGCTGATTTTAATAGGAGTGTTCATTGTAGATCTAGGGTAATAAGAAGGCCTTAATGTAGATGGCCTCTATTTCCACCTACAGCAAGAGTGAACGAAGGTTTTCACATATGTAACATTTAAATGTCATAGTAAAGACTGCTTCAGAAACACTTATGTTAGAATAAAATTTGAAAGCATCTTTAGTTCTGTTCAGCTTTAATTTTCCCATTTCCCTAGGGGATTCTTAGTGGTCATAAAAATGTTCGAGAAAACTTTGTTTCTTTTAAAGTTTCAGACTTCTCAAGTGTGCTTTTTGGACACTTGGCTAGGGAACAAGTTTCCATAATAAGAAAGAAAAGGGGGATTAATGCACACTAAAGAGAAAATTTCTCTTCAAAATATAAAATAATTTCTATTTTTGAAGTTTTCATTTCTTTCTCTTAGGGCTGACATCAAAATACAGGATTGGACTTAACACAGATGTTTCACAGTTGATCCATCCGGAAGTATTCTTTGTGGATGGAAATTTTATGCAGTGTCTCTTGTTACCAACATGAGGTGAGGATGTCATTCAATTTGAAAGTTATCCTCACACAAGAAAATCCTACTCCATTCCACTTCAAAATTTCAAGCTTATGCTTGAAATCATGAAGAAGGCAACATTTATGCAAGGCAATATATAATTGAAAATTTTTAAGAAATATAAGGGATTTACCATAAGCTCTTTTTTTCCTGTATTAATTTTTATTTTTCATTACATGGGTTGTTCTCATTTATCCGATCAGAAGTGGAACAATAAAGTGTAAGCAATGCCAATACTCCTTTTTCTTCCTGTTTTCAGAACTGACCTTGTTCCTTTGAGGTTTGAGAAACTGACAGCCTTATGTCCTATCAGCCATGTGTCTGCAAGGTTTTACCATACAGTGCTCCAAACCAAAATGGGGAAAAAAAATCCAGTTAGTCACTGTGCTTAAGCTGAGAAGTACATCTCTGCTTGCTGGGGTTTAACCCCAGCCAGACACCATGCCCTGCACACCCGCTTGCTCATTCTCCCACCAGCAGGTCTAGGGAGAGCATAGGAAAAGGTAGAAAACACATGGATTGAGATAAAGACAGTTTATTAGGGAAAGCAAAAGGCGTGCACACAAAGCAAAGCAAAACAAGGGATAAATTCACTGCTTTCCATGGGCAGACACATGTTCAGCCATCTCCAGGAGAGCAGGGCCCCATTATGCATATCAGTGACTTGGGAAGACAAACTCTATCACTCCAAATGTCTCCCCCTTCCTCCTTCTTCCCCCCAGCTTTATATATTGAGCATGATATCATATGGCTTGGAATATCCTTTTGGTCAGTTTGGGTCACCTATCCTGCCTGTGTCTCCTTCCAGTCTCCTATTCACCCCAACTTCCTCCCCAGCGTGGCAGTATGGAAAACCAAAAAGGCCTTGACTCTGTGTAAGCCCTGCTTAGCAATAACAAAAACATCTCTGTATTATCAGCCCCGTGTCCAATACAAATCCATAACATAACTTAAATTTACATTTAAAATCAGTTGACCTTAGTTTCATGAGAAAACTAGGGGATTTTTCCACAAAAATAAAGATAATTTAAATGAACTAGACATCAGCTCATCTGGTACAGTTCCTCAATTATTGAAAGTTTGAACACTTACTGTGTTCTATTCTTTTTCTACTCTCCTTGAAAAAATTATATGATTGGAAAACGCTATGCTTTTTCATTAAATATATCCTGAGAAGGGAAAGCAGGACCGCGAAGTGTGCCAACAGAGTAATTTGCCTCTTTTTTTGAATTCCACTTGCTTCCATGAAAGTGGAATTCTACTTTCCTATTAAAAAAGTCTAAATAATTACTTGCCCTGCTTTCAAAAGATATAACGAAGTCAAAGAATTACAGCCACAAAGCATTCCTTTGCCCTCTGTAACATCTCTCAGTTCACTACGGCAAGTATCAAATGGACCCACAGTGTCTGATGTTCAGCATCTGCTCTGGGCAGGGGAATTCAGAGTGTGGCATGCTGCTACCATGCAGAAGCAGGGAGGAACATTTGATCCAGCATTATTTCAGTTCTGCAACTACCTTCTGCTAAGCTTTGTGTCTGTATGATAAAGGTGTTTTAATCTGTTTTTTATTCCTTTGTTTCTTGTTTTATTTTTAAGCTATTTAAGAGAAAACTATTTGAAGTATAAAGGCCAGCTGCTACTAGTACTATTTACTAGTTAGGACAGTATTTCAAATGCCTGTTGTATTCCTTTAGCTGTGATCGCAATACTTTGTGGAGTCTCAGTTGCTGCAGCACCAGTCCATAATTATGATGTTCAATCAATATTATCGACTTAAAAAAGAAGTAGCTTTTCTTCTGTTCCTTATCTTGTAATCAGAGTAATGTTCAATTTGTATATACAGATGTGCTCTTGTCATTTGTGAGGCTTTTCTTCTTCCTTTCAGTACTGCATGCCAGATCATCACAGCATCATTCCAGTTTCATTCAAGGTGCAAAAATGCCTACCTCATTAGGAAAAAAAAAATAATCCCAACCAAAAAACCCAACACCACCAACAAAAAAAATGCCAAACAAACAAACAAACAAAACACCCAATAAACTGAGTCAACAGAAAAAGCAGTATATATCAAAGCTCAGCTGGGAACTGCACAAAACAGCTTTCAGGCCCTGTGATACTTTGGGGCCAGATGTCTTGAGGAGTGCAGACTTCAGGGATCAATGGGTAAAATACATATACCTGCTCTTTGCCATATTCGTCTCACTACTCTGAAAAAGTATATCTTCTTCCAGAGCAGATTTGTATCTCCCCATGGGCAAAACACAAAAACACACTCCCATTATACCTCAGAAAGCCATGCTCCTCCTTTCCTGTCACCCACAGGTCCCTCAGCTCACTCCGCTCCTGTTGTAAGTCTTATACCAGTGAAGGTGCTGTCCAGATCCAGAGATTGCTTCCCCCACTTTCTTTAACTAGAAGTTTTATTTACTGTATATATCCAGCTGAACATCAGAGCAGTCTGTACGTGATCAGAGGGGCCACCACTGTAACCAGGAAGGGAAGGCAAAAGCTTCTACCTTCACTTGGGTAGGAAAGAAGTAATTCAGTGAGCCATGGACTGAGCCTCTCTCCCTTCTGCCCAGCTAGGTTACGGATTCCTTTTGTCTCCACAGTAAATTCACACCTTAAACTACCCATTGTGAAATGGTACTTGAGATTCTAGTATAATACCTATTAGTCTGTTATTGATTCATAGGTAGCATATCATAATTAGGAAAATCAGGAAAGGGAGGCGATTCGAGAAGGAAACACCAAAGGACAAGGATCAGGAGTTGTGCACCAAAGTTGTGAATTCAGCTAAGAGTTTAGTCCAGTTTGACTAAAGATCAAGTGAAATATGACTTTATGAAAAGAAATATGGCTTTGCTGAAGAAACTTTTTGTCATCAATTATATAAATGCTCCTCTGTCATACAGATTCTTGCTGGGTAAACATTACAAGGATGGCACTTATTTCTTTATCCTTGTAATCATCTGTGTTCTCATAAATCCAGAACGCTGCCATAAAGGAAGGATTTTAATACTGATGCAAACACAATTGGATGTGAAGATTATGAAGCAAAGTTCCCACATACATGGATTACACTTTCTCATGGAACAGAATGTAGCTGCTTTTGAAACCCTGAAATAACTAGGCACATTCCACTGCAGCTTGGAGTTTTAAGTAATGAGGAAAATCTGTAATACTGCCCCTAACTAAAGGGTAATACAGGACTCTTCACATAAATGGGACTTTTGTGTAGGCAATTGAATGGATAGAATATTTAGGGGTTGGAATATAAAGAAACCTGAATAAGAGAGTCAGATTTATTTTAGAAACATGGGTAAGTATAAAAATGGATATAGGCAGATGGAAGACAGAAAATCTCTCTAGGGAAAGGGTAATACTGTTAAGATAAATATTCTAAACTACTCTATATTTTTAGCTCCTTTGCAGTACATGCATCATATCATTTCCATGTTTACTCTCAAACTTAAGTTCTTTCAAAAGAGATTTCAAGATACAACATTACCAAAAGTATGTTCTATCTCAGAAAATGAATAGGGACTTCTTCATTTGTATCAGAAGGATTCCTTGCAATGCTTGCAATCTGGGGAGGACAGCACCATGACAGAATAAAAAGGACAGGTAAAATAACTAAACAGCTAAGTAAAAGAAAAATAAGTGGATTTTTTTTTTCTGTTCTCTTCACTGTGTGAGGCATCTAACCATTAAAAAAAATAGTCAGCAAGTAGAAAAGGTAATCAATAGCAATGGTGCAAGGTATTAAAATTTGCTGGTATTGTTATTTTGAGTAATTTTTAGTAATGCTGGTAAGAACTTCTCCATTTTAAATTCAGCTACTCTAGGCATTGTCTGTAAGAATGTAAAAGCCTTTTAAAAACAGAGAGTAAGAGTCCTAACTGTTTGGGAGGTGATGGGAAATGCAGCTCCTAACTGAAAGCCGGGACACAACAGGTCTGCAGAAATGCCTAAACGGTGACTCTTGATAAAATCTAGTCCTTGTTTTTCAGAGGCACCAAATTCTTCCCCCACCCCATCCCACTCGGTGTTTCTCCATTGGAGCTTTTAGCAAGTTCTCCAAATGTTGCATCCGGCCCTGCTGGGAACAACTAATGCAGGCAGAGCCTCTGGCATGCCCTTCTGAGCAGAGCCTCTGGCAGGTCTGTCTGAGTATAGTTTGTCTGTAATCTGTGTAAGCAGGTTTTCCTTCTTTTCCTGATTCTTTGTGGTGGAATAGGAAAAGTTTGGTGGAAACCTGACAGCTGATATCCATGACATTCCCAACCAGAGGTTTTGGATTCTGCTCCTGAATTCCACAGATCTTTGTCTTTCCTAATGTGCTTCCAGTGAACAGAAATTCTGTTCAAAGTCATTCCAAATGTAGAGATGTGCCTAAAGGTAAATTTGGCCTTAAATGCTTTCTCATCTGGGGAAGGCAAATAGAAGCAGCATGGCAATGCAAAGGCTTCTCTGATGAAGTCAAAGCCCACAGGAAACAGTGATTTTGATCTGTAAGAATAGAATCCATGTATTCTTCCAGCTGTGTTTGTGAGGAATTACTCCTGATTTATACCTGCAAATAATTTTAAAGCACATTCCAAACCAGATATACAAACTGCAGACCCACTTCATTCACCACTGTCTTACTCTGTTTTGACATCTGTATCTACCTTCACCAAGAGACTAAGGTGAGCACAGTGAGCAAATACACTAATTAAGCTTTGGGATGCTGACTTTGCTTTCCCCCCTCATTTGCGGTTTTCTTAGAGAAAAAAAGACTGATGAAGTCTGAGATCATCCAGCTCCTTAAAATCTGAAGGGGTTCAAAAGAGAAGATCCTGCTTCAGTCTGCCTATATTTTGAGTTTCAGTTTTGTTTTGCTCATAATATGAGAAAATAAGTTCCTGAACAGGCAAGTACAGATTTTTTTTCCACTATTTCTAATGTTGTCCATATCCTTTCTACCCTATTCATCTTTCACAGTCAAAGAAATAATCTGCTATCACTGATCGCCTTGTATTTTAAAATTGGGTTATAGTTTATAGTCTGGTTTTATAAAACACTACTTTTTACATCTTTGGTAATGCAATTCTTTCCACCTTCTCAGTAACTCCAGAGTTGAGTGAACCATGGAGCAAATAGAATTGTGATCACCCAAATTTGTTGCTGCCCATCTGGAGAAATAGTTATCATAAGCAGCCACTGAAAAATCACACTTCATTAAGTACATGTATAATGCACTAAAGAAGATTATATAAACATGCACATTTAGTAAGAGAATTAAAAATCCTCAGAGGAAATGCCTACAAAGAGAGCCAAAATCATCACCTTCATCACAATAAAATTGTGCCTAAAACTGGCAGCAATGTGTTAATCAAAAATCACGTGCTGCACAGAGCAAAAAGCACATGAAGCCTGTATTATCCAAATCACCACAGGATAAAATGCAGTTAATTGCCTATTCTGTCCTTTGATAAACATATTTCTACTGCACTCCAGGGTGGAACTTGCCCTTGTCCTGTCAGTCAGAGCTTTACAAAAGCATTGTGCTTGCACCTTAGATTTCAGCAAGACAAGCTCAGAGTGAACCTGCTGACCTAGCATTTATGCCCAAGGTAAAGAAAAACAGACAGACTTCATATTCACAAAGCCACTGTCCAAAGATGTTCAGATCTTTCTACTGCTCTTAATTTCCTGCTGAGGAAAAGCAGTCATTTCATTGAAGCCTTAGGAAAACACAAGGTGTATTTTGTCTGAGATGTCATTATGATACATATGATTAAGTTATTTACCTGGCCACCTGAATTTAAGACAAAAATCATAAGGTAGCTGCATTGACTTGTGATTAGCAAAGTATTATAAACATATTTATTTATACTAAAAAAAGGGCATGCCTTTGGGAGAGAAATCATTCTTGAGTTTAGTTACTCTTATTTATACTAATATACGCAGATTTGAAGAGTTTATGTGGAATTTAAAGATAAATTGCAGATGCTGGAAATAACTTACTTTGCCTGTCCTGCAGCATTACCATTTGTTTATAATTTCAAAGTTCACAAAGTAATGGCTTCATTATCCGTTCATCTAATTTCACAGTGAAATGACAATTCCTAGCTGCTGAGGTCATGGCCCATCAAAAATTATACTGTCTCTAATTTTATATCCTATCTCTGGTAGATCTTAATTTGCTTATCTCAGTTCTCATGTATCGACTAAATTGCTGAATTCTATTAAAATCTCTACCAGCTGTCTAAGATTTAAGACTGAACTACTGAATTGAGACTTATTGAATTAAGATGTTATTGCCAATGTGAGCCAGTAAAACAATGATTAAAATATACAAGATTAATGTGCTTTTTAGTTTCTTGTGTACCATTTGAATTTGTCCTGAATGTGGCTTTGTACACTGTACATATGATATCCTATCATTCGAGTTAGTATGGAAAAATCATGTCTCTAGATGTTTTTCCTTCACACAGTTACTGACCTTGGCTGCAAGAGCTGTGAGAAACAGAGGTAATATTAAAATTATTGTGCATATTTTCATGGGTGGATAGTGCAGTATTTTTCAAGTTATATTCTCCCGTATAATGCTTCAAACTGAACCTTCTGAAATGCTATTCTGCAGTGTGTACTGAAGACCATTCCCTCTGAAGAGTTATACTTAGCACAGTATTTAACTTCCTGCTCTAATCTCCAAGTGTGCTCATGTTCCCTACATGAAGAGAATGGCAGATACTCTGGTGACTGGTCAATCTCGGATCCACATCTTCTAATTTGGCCACTGCTGCCATATTTCTGTTACTAGAGGAGAGAAGGAGCTTGCACAAGCAGTAAATGTGGTATTTAATAAAACCCAGTTAACTATTCATTGCTTGGGTCTGGCAGGTCATGGGAAAATGTGACATCTTCACATCTTTCTTCATCCTCCTGCATCCTCGCTGAGTGTGACTGTGGACCCTTCCTAGAAGTATTATCTTACTCTGCTGCTTTATTGCACTGCTAAGAGCTACACTAATCTACTTCTCTTTCCACAAAATTCTAGTTTCTGACACCAGCTGCATTTCCACCACCGCTGGGTTACCCTCAGTTAAGAGGACTATCAGCATAAGTTAAGAGGCAGTGATATTTGCTGCTTCTTTACAACCCACAAATCTCTAAATTTGCAAACAAATGTGTAGCAGCTAGATTTGTGTTCTCGTGTCTGTTGACCAGCACCTCTGCTTCACTACTTCATCACAGCAAAACTAAAGTTAAAGCACATGTCTGAAAGATCATTTCCATTCTGAAGAGCAGGTTCCCAAGGTGACATGCAGCCTTATTTTCTACTAGGGCACAAAGGTAGCCTCTAAATGAAAGATGTAATAGAGAAAACAGATTTTCAAAGTATGCCCAGAAAGACTGATTCTTCACTGGAAGAAAGATTTAACTTCTCATTACCATTTTTCTTACATGGCAGAAATACACTCAAAGTCAAAGAATTCTGTAGCATTCATCACCAAAGAGGAAAAAAAAAGACAAAATATGCTTACCAGCACCTCCCACAGTGCTGCTACCTGTGTATGCATGAAACTCAGGAGATGATTAATCACAGGGCTCAAAGATCAGGTTATCATAAGCTTTTTTAGATATCCTTGGTACTTCATCATCAGCTTGGTATGGTTCAGCAGAGAGGGAAGTCGGCATCAGAAAACACACCCTGAGGTCACTTGCCTCTTATTGCCAGAGGTAGAACTTTGATTGCTTTTGTTCTTGTAAGTCATTTGGTAGTTTGTTCAAAGTCTAGTAGTGCATCACTTTCTGTCTGTGACTTCACTTGTGTGCATCTAGTGATAGCCTCAGAAGTATCCTGTTGTGATGCTTCCCACTGGACTATTTTAAGAAAGTGAGGAGATCTTGCTACATGTTGACTCGGGTGACCAGGAGGGAAGGGAGGGAAAAATCATAGATCAGTTAAATATACTGCATATATATTCCAGCATACTGTATTGCTTATGCTCTGCTATGTTGTCCCTCCAACTCATATCAGGATGTTTGAAGGCCCCCATAAGGACCTGGGCTTGTGAATATGAAGCTGCTCCCATTTGTCTATGGAGGGCTTCATCTGCTCTGTCTTCCTGGTCAGGTGGCCTGTAGCAGACCCCACTTCAGTCCTGACCCATAAGCTCTCAGTTGGCTCCTCATCCATCCCCAGGTGGAGTTCCATACACACCAGATGGTCATCGACATTGACATAGAGGGTGAAACCCCCTCCTCATCTTCCTTGATTGTCCTTTCTGAAGAGCCTTTATCCATCCATTCCAACACTCCAGTTATAAGGGCGATCCCACCACATCTCCATGATGCCAACAACTTCATAGCCCTGCAGGTATGTGCATGTCTCTAACAACTGCTCTTTATTTCCCATGCTGGGTGTGTTTGCTTTCATGAACACCAACTTCCAAGGGACAGCTACCAAGAGACTCATTCCATACAAGTATTTAATTAAAACTGAGTGTATATTGAGTGAGTGTATATTGACCAGAAAATAATTTCTTTTTTGCTTCAAATGGACCATGAACAAGTAATCATTTCTATTAGCAAATTCCTTAATGGAAAGCACTTGCCAACTAGTTTGGACATACCATGTCTGATGTCAAACTGTTCCATTTTGTCTGCTTGCTGTTTATGGTTCATAACTAGTCCTAAGTTACCAGACAGTATTTCTGATTAAATATTTATATATTTATATTTTAAATATATTTAAACAAAAGATACAAAAAGATATAAAACAAAAGACAAAACAATAAATAGCAAATACTGAATTAATGAGTAACACCACATTTCTGGTAAGAACTGTTTCATGAAAAATCACCTACACTAAGGAATCGTGAATCGTCCAGAACTCATGAACACTTTCAAAAGTATCTGGCAGTTGTTACAAACAGCTAATAATACAGCTAATGCCAGCTGCAGAATGAAGGAAGCCTATTTATTCAGATTGTATTGATGAACCTACATTAATTCAGTATTTATTGTCCCATAAGGATCTTCCTCCTCACTGCTACAAAAAGTTTTGGAGTGTCTTCTTTACTCTCATTTGGGCCCCAAACAATTACAAATAAACACGATGTAATGCCTAGCATAACACAGTTATTCAGAATCTGCTTTTAGACATGAATAATGTTTTACAGGGCTCCCCAGAAACATGCAATATCTTTATTGAGGTGTTGAGTCTGTTCAGCAGCTGCCTCAGCAACCTGCTAGTTACCATTTAAATCATGCGCTATTTACACAAAGGGCCATGGCTTGCAGGCTGACGAAAACACTTTTGATTGTGCTGGGAACTTAAAAGCACAGGCATGCAACTTCAGTACATGTTGTCTTCCCCCTACTCCCTTTCACAACATCTGGTTGTTATTTTGCTCTCACAATTAATAGATTTCGAGAAGAAACTGCATGTTCTTATAGAGATTTTTTTGTTTGCTTTCTCCAAAATTTTCCTACTTTTGACAACATAGATTTTTCTGCCCTGAAATTTTGCTTTGAAAAACAGTGGTCAAAAGAATACAAAAAAAACCTAAGAAAACCCATACTGAGTTAGATGAAAGGTCTAGGTAGCCTAGCACCAGCCTCCAGTCATATGCTAATAACTCATGCCTAAGGAAGAATTAAGGGAGGCACATAGCAACAATGACCCACCATCCTCCTCTAATCTCAGGTGCTAACTGCTTTGAGGGCTTCCTGAAGCGGAGATGGTGCCTTAAATATTTAATAACCTTAATTAGTGTTTCATCCAGCAACATGCCCAATTCCTTTTCAAACTTCCAGGACTTTACTGTCTGTTGCACTCTGTGGCAAGCTCACCCACAGGCTTCGCCATGGGGCAGATCTTTGGTATTAACCTGGTCCATGCTGATTTTATTTGATGCCCTGTAGTCCTTGCATACACAAAACTTTTATTCCTGTAAATATATACATACATATATCTATATCTATATAGATACCTATATCATATATCTATATCTATATCGATACCTATATCATATATCTATATCTATATCTGATGAAAATTTATGTTGTCAATGAGACCATCTCTGTATCCAAAGGCAAATAGGCTGGGCAGAGGTGATAGCAGGGCTCCAGCAGGGATCCTGCCTGCTGCTCTAACATGGGGACTGTAACCATCACTTTTCAGCAGCACTCATGCCTATGGCCAAAGACGGTCTCCATAACATCACCTGTCCCCCCAAAGCTACAGAATTCCAAACCTTGTTAAAATAACCACATTAACTTATCTGCTCAGGAGAAGGCCAGGCTATCTCAGGTCCTTTCAGGATGGCTCTGGCTGCCTGGCAGACTGAAAAGCTCTGCAGAAGCACAGTGTGCTCTTTGCAGAGGAGGCAGAGCTGAGCCACCCAAGCCCACCTTCATATGGACACAGATCCATCTGTCAAACCCTCTGGACAGCAAGGCTGAAGAAGACCAGATCCTGCACTGCCATTCCAGGTTAAAGCATCAGCTATGAAGTAGTCCAGATACTGAAAAGACTTTTCTAGGACTCTGCAACTGAGGAATTGTAAGCTATGTACAGGGCTCTCATCTATCAGGGCCTGAATACATGCAAAATCTTCAGGTCTGAGTCAGCATACGCCTCCCATATTTGAAGACTCCCAGCAAATCCTCTGACAATGTAAAGTATCAACCAAGGTTATTCAGTTTCAGATCTGACTGAAAAATTTCCAAGGGTAAGTATTTCAAAATCTGCAAAGTGACACTTTTGAAATTGAATATCTCACAAAAAACCTAGAGCTGTCTGCAGCGCATTCAGGATGCTGTCAATGACCAGAGCCAAATACTCTGCCACAGGAGAGCCAGTAACCATATGATTAGGCTACAGCAAAGGGCTCAGTGTTTGCCCCAATTCTGAAATGGGGAGACTTTAACCAGAATTTCCTTAGCAGCCAGCATATTGTCTGCTCTGTTGCTGACAATTGCTTTTCATGAGATGCTGAGATCTTGCACAAAAGACAGCAAGTGGACTATAACTGAATAAGGAAACAAGGTAGTAACTTGCACTTGCATAAAGTCACTCAGGCTTAAATACTTCCCTTATTCTTGGGAAAAAAACCCCAACCACTTTGCTGTGTGTGTTTTAACCAGTTGTAGGACATCAAAAGATGACACTCCTAAATAAACCCGTGCAAAATGTTATGTTGTATTTTAAATAAAGCACTTCCCACTATGTGTACATTGTGTAATATTGCAGAAAAGGTGTCAAGGGATGGAGAGCTTACCAAGCATCATTATGTCCCTGTGATGAGGACTCTCCTATTTAATTCCTCTAGGATCCTGCTGCTGGAAATATTGCTCTGACTAGGCCTGTTTACATGCTATCCATTTTCTGCAGATCCAAAGAGGAACAGATTTTGAAAGTCTATGATTAAAGCTATTTGCTTTAACTTAGATGTTGATTCTACTTGTAATGTATGGCCTGCCGTAGTTCTAAGGTATTTCCTGCAGAGATAAACCTGGAGGAAATAAGTATTTTATCCAATTTTCCATGGAGAGTTACAAATGCATAAAAAGTAATCTTTGCAGCTTAAACTATATGAACAGTGTGGCATTCTAATTCTATACAGTCAGTAGAATTTGTTTTTGTGTAGATTACACTTCATCTTGTTAACTACCATCATATAAACAGCATCATTAGTATTCGGAAAGATTGTCCTAATAAAACTATGTCGTATTGTGCTGCTTCTTCATGAGAAATCACTATAATTTTAATTTCATATGGGAGTGCAACAGTTGCTGCCATGTTACTATACTTGAACGAAATTCTGCTGCTACCTTCCCCTTGGAAACAGTTCCACTAGCCTGGCTGGAAATGGCAAAGAAAGGATTTTGCACTTGGACAAATACCACTTTGGTGAGAAGGAAAGAATAACTAAATCTTCTACTGACATCTCTGAAGCTAAAAGGCACTTTAGTGCCCAGGAAAGTGATTCTGCCATTTGGGGAAGGTGGAATCAGATAAATCAAATGCATAAATTCAGGAGCTCTTCTCGGGCAATTCACATTAGCAGGGCCTATCCCACTACAGGAAGCCAGAAAATCCTGCTCTAGGTCTGCACAGAACTAATTGGTTTGCAGCAAGTTTAATGCATTTCTCATTTTGAACAAATCTCTGAAGTCTCATAAATCTAGGTTTACCATGTTTATAAAGCTGCAGACCTCCCAATTTGTACTCTAATTATATTTTGTTATTGTTATTATCAGCTTATTCTTGCTATGAATGTCTTTGTATCACTTGAAATTGATGCTAATACTCCCTGACATACAGCCTGACATGTATTAAGAATGCAGAAAATGAAATGACAGAACTAATTAAAAAACCATCTGTTCAGTTAATTTAGAGGTGTGCCAAACAGTTCAAATGAGACTTGGTCAGCAGTAAATCACATCCACCTGTACCATTTGCTTAGCAGTTACTGCCCCTAGTCGTGTTATTTCCTTAGAAACACTTCTGCTATGCAGTCCTGAGACTGCACACTGAGCAGTGAGAGCATGAAATCACAGCTATTACTCTTGAACAGAAATAGTACACATGAAAACGTAGTTTAATCCTGCTAAATGAAAAAGAAAACATACAACAAAATGCTGTATATCATGTAGACTCACTCCATTAATTGCAATGACTGTGCCTCCAAGACACGGAACAATCATGTCAGTATTACCTATAGAGATATTGCAGCTCTCTATCCAGGAAAAATTTCCCCCTTAATGTCGATGGGCTGTACTTTTCTCTCCTGTAAGCCCATCAAAGTTAATAGAGTTGTACCAAGAATACATTTGGTCCCATCTGATTATGGCACACTGAACATGTTATCTTAGAGCCTGGCTGCTGAGTTACTGCTTTACATACAGAAAACATAATAAGTCAAAAACCATTCAACTGGCAAGTTAGATCTTTTTTCTTCTAAAAAGAAAGGAAAATAAGCATGTCTCGGCCTGATGAGCAGCAGTCTGTCATGTGGCAGAACTATGTTATCACAGATTAGGTATATTTCCTCTGTACCAAAGAAATTTTTCTAGAATAAGAAAAGCACCTATATGCAAAATAAGCTACTTGGCATTTTCTTCCTGCTCGTTCTGCAGTCAGCTTCCCTCCAGCATGTACCACTTGGATTTGCATTCCAGACTCCCACACACAGAGGGACTCCCTTAGCCAGTCACTTTGACTTTTGAAAGCTTCAACCAGTGGGCAACTTGAAAGAGTTTAAAGCAGACAGCTTCAATAGGAGGCAAAGCAGACAGCAGCCTCTTTTAGCATGAAGCTAATAAAGAAGCCACTATTAAACAACAAAACAGTGGATTAAATTACATGAACTAATTATTTCTCACCAGAAAAACTTTTGCCATTTCCTGTGCTCAGCATGGTTTCAGATCAGTATTCTTATTACTGTTCCCCAACTTCTAATTTTGGTTTACATAGTGTCATTTTGGTATGCTTGGGAATTCAAACATCTATAAGCAAATGAATGGGCAACTACAAAAACACTGCAAGCTCCCAGGAAGGGGAGGCCCGCCCACCAGAACTGGGATATCAGTGTGCCAGGTTCCATGGACAGGCAACTTGCATATTACCTCCCTAAACATGGGTATTAGGAGGGAATTCCATAGATGCACATCCATGCTTTTCTACATTGCTACAATCAAAGGAATGAGTATTGGGGAAGGACAGAGCTGGCTGAGGGCCACAGTATAAGAGTGGATAGACAGAATCCAGAAGGTGTGAAGGGAGGGATGGGAGAACCCTTTTACTGAGAGAGATTTGGAGGACTTTAATGACTTGGGGAATACCTTGAGAGAAAAGTAGACAAGAGAGATGAACAAAAAAGTTTGGACAAACTAAAGTAGATAGAAGTATGGGAAGCAGGAAACTAGCAAGGACCCTGGGTGAGTGAGAACTCACCTGCTTGGCAGTCCTTCATCTGCAGTGAGAGTATTTCTCATTTATTCCAAAGTCACAAAGGGGATCATATTTCTAGTTACATTAAGCCTGCAAAAGTGTGATGTGCTTTGCCATAAAGGTTTGTATTCAAGAGAAGAGTGTTCATTTCAGAAGCATTCACTGAGCAAGGGAGCAACATGCCAGAAACCATATTTCATGAATTTACTGGGATGCTGGTTTTTGTTGTTCAAGTGATACCTGGGATAGAAGGAAGCTGACTATGCACGGGGGTGTAAAAGATAGTCTAGTAAGAAATTCAGTATTGACCCCAGAATGTGGGATCTGATTAGCACTTTAGTTATTTTCTATTGTCAACAGAAATAATCATTTATCATCCTTTTCAGTGACAGCAATTCACTGAGACACCAAAAAAAGAAAAAATCTCACAACTGATTTATGTCTACTAGAACAAATCTGAACTCCAGCAAGCAGTTGGGGGGGGGACCTCTGTTAATGACTAACAAAGGACAGGTTACTAAAACTCTAGGTTTCAAAAACTGTAATGATCTGTCAGTCATTTGAAAAATAGCATCTCAGCTTGCTCTGTGTGTGTAATGTGACTTTTTGGATTGAAAGGGACAGATTTACTAGATACTGCTTCCTTTGGGACCATTA
Organism: Corvus cornix cornix; assembly: GCF_000738735.6. Classification (NCBI taxonomy): domain Eukaryota; kingdom Metazoa; phylum Chordata; class Aves; order Passeriformes; family Corvidae; genus Corvus; species Corvus cornix. The sequence continues at coordinate 88,236,017 of NC_046333.1, forward strand.
TGTTAGACAGGCTTATGGGAATGATCTAAAGTCACAGTTGTACCTTTGGTGTTTCTGGTCCAAGCCATCGCTTCTACTATATAGTCAAGTATCCTTAGAATTTACACAGCAAAGGATGTAAGATTGGACCCTGAATAATCTTTTCTGGGCTTTCTCTGCACACTTTTAGGGCAGAGCTGACCCCAGCCTGTTCTTAAACATCCACACCAAGACCCAGCTGCAAGAGCAAAGTGGCCTGGGGGAGACTTCATTTGGAGCACAGTCATCACCAGAAGCACTAAAATTTAGAGAGGAGTCCTTTAACCATGAAGAAACAGGGAGACCACAGAGTTTGCACTCTCAGTCCCCTCCATATTCATACATCATGTTGACGAGCTTGAGTAGAAAAAAGGAGACTAACTCTGTTTTGGGTAGTGGGGTAGATCCAGTCTCCTGCCATCTGACCAGTGAATTTGAGCTTTGCTCAAAATGGGAGACCTTCAATAAGAGAGACCAAGTCACCAGGGTCTTGTTGGAGCACTGCAGGCAGATGATTGGGATGTAAATAGATATTTGTCTTAGATTCACATCCCAAATAGAGGTTAAAAAGCAGGGCAGCACAGGAGATTGTTCTTCTTCATCTTGTGGATGAAGACTTCACCTGGGAGTCCTTGTTGGGCTTTGTGCAAGGCTCATGTCAGCAGCTAGGCTCCTGCTCAGTCCTCACAGGTGCTTAGCAGGCTGGTTTGGGGATCTCCATGTGAATTTAACTGCTGAGGTGTCTGGTGTTTATGTCCACCAGCAAATGTGGACAAATATGGGTACTTCAGGGATGAGGTTGTTTCCAGGCCTTGGAGCTGTAACTAGTGCTAGCTACCAGCCTATCTGACTTTAAAGCCTTGTTCAGACATAAGTAGGATAGGGAGAATAATTTAATGTTCTAGAAGGTAAACTAATTAGTAGAGGTGTAAGGACAAAGTGAAAACTTCATCTACAGAAGAGAAGATGGGACAGCTCAGTCAAGATTTAAGTGAAGATCACTAACCTTTGTTATGAGTTCAGTTATATTTCTGTGGTATCACCTTCCAAAAAATTCTCCATCCCTAAAAAAAATATGATCATTGAACAATATATATGCTAATTTCTCACAACTATAGCACTTTTGTCATTTCTTATCAACTCTAGAAAAAGACTTGCACTATGATATCTATAGTTTCTATGTCCCCTGGAGGAAATTAGCATGCCATTACAATTTGTGTTAATATTTGTTTTAATTCCCAAATACTTGCTGGTTTTTATTCTTTGAAAATCTGGGATAAATTAACTCTAATCAAATCAATAGCATGGGTGCTGAATTGTTTTGTGGCTTTCAGATCACTTCCATGACAACTCTCGTAATCTAGAAATCCTCTGAAATACCACTGACAAAATTGTGAAGTTGAAGGGCTGCACCCATAAGAGCCCCGGTTTCCATACTCCTTGGGCTCACAGCATTGTGCACAGAATCAATGTCTGATGGAACTTGAATGTTTTCCTCATAAGAGACTCCATTTAGTAAGCCTGCACTCCAGGAAAAATTTATCAAGTATTTAGGTCCATCTTCGAGCACCCTCTGAGCTTATTTTCTGCCATCACAGTTAGGTCAAAGCTACCCACACCTGTTGCCTCATCTGATCTTAAATGCCATTTTCAAGACTTTCCAGGCTTACACGCCAAGACCATTGAATTCTGACACTGTTTGAAACCCACTTAGAGAAGCACCAAGGCTGAAGAAGCTGGAACCACCATAATTTTAGCCTAAACAATATTGGTAGATTTACAGTGGTTGTAAACCCATGAAAAATTCTGAAAAGACAGATTCAAGCCAGATGAGTGAAGAATTCAGCTTGGGATTCACTGAGCATATTATTCCCTGCAAAATATTTCAGCATATTTTAATTATCCAGGTAAAGTTAGGTCCCCTAAATTGCTGAAAAGTAGCTTGTATTTTTGAAGCAGAGGTATATGGTATGTTTATCTCTACTCTTCATACATTGTTGACATTGCTTTACATTTCTACACCCCACGATGGACTGAAACCTAAGTTGCACATTTTGTCCATCAATATGTGTATACTGTAATGTTTAAAAAAAATGATGTTACTGTTATTAAATGTTAGATTCAATTTAACATTTACTCTCTGGAACATATTTATAGCACCAAATAGTTTTTTTCTATTCATTTATGCAACATTTTGCCTAATGAGCTAAAACTTACTGACTCATTTTATTTTACTGAACGAAGATATTCATATGCAACAAGACTCATTTTGTTAAAAGGGTAACCAAGATGCACTGAGCCAAGAACTAAAGGCTGTGTGTGTAGCAGTGTGATTTAGCATTTGGTCAATGGATATATGATCAAAGCAATTTACCTATAGTGAAGACAGCAAAGACCGGTGAGGCAGGAGAAACAGTGTTGCATATTTTAACGTATACCTTCTTATATTTCTTTCCTGGCAGCTACATTCCTGACTGTAGCACATAGTGTATATTGAATTATAACCAGAAAGCTTTTATGTCCTGTTCTAAAATTCTCTCTCCAGTTCTAAAAAAGCGTAATGAAAAGTTTAGGAGAACAAAGAAGGAAAAAAATACCAAAAGACCAGAAAATATGTCCTTCAGTGAAAGACCTCCATCAGTTTATACTATCAGAAAGTAACATGAGACATGGCTTCATAGCAATCTTATCTCCTTTGCAGGGAAACAAAAAGGTTTAGGTGGTGGTTCTGCCAATACCTGGAAGATGATGCTCAACAAATTTGCATTTGAACTAAGATGTTTGAAAATTGGTCAACTATTGGAACAAGTTTCAAGGAGACGTGACTTCCCCCCTCTCTTTTTATCACTGTCAGGCAGAATATGGCTGCTCAGAAGAAATGCCTGGAGACACTCTGCAGTGCCTCACACCCTCTGGAGGGCACACAGGCCGCTCCCACACTATCTGCTGCTGCCCTAAAGCACACCTCAGCTCCCCGCTCCCGGGAGGCAGAGTCACCTACAATTCCAAAGCATGGGTAGATCAAGTTCCAGCCTGCTGCTCAACAAAGCTAAGTACGTATCTTTCCTCAAACAAGTCATTCGGCTCAGCACAGCAAAAGGAAACGAGACAAAATAGAACACTGATATTCAGAGGTCAGGCAGATGGGTTTGCCATCAGCCTGAGTGCACAGCCAATGGCTGCCATATCCTAGCTCCTTCACAGCAGTGTGCCCTCTGGTACAGACAAATATGTCACCCACCACTTCCATACAGGCTGCAAAACACTTGAGTAGCTTACCCAAAGCCATAGATGCCTAAACAAAGTAGTTACAAGAAAGCATTCTAATTCCAGTGTGGAGAAGTCAACCCTAAAAGCACAATGTCCTGATTATGATACAGAAACACTAAACATGCAGAGAGGAAGAGCAAGCCAGTTCCTAGGGACTCATCTGCTGAGGCTTTTCCTCTGGGTAAGTTTCTTCCCAATTCTTTCTGCTCCATAGACTATTTAAGTGGAAACTGGCTTATTTCCAGAACCTGAGAGCAAATGTAAATTTTATTTTATTTTTTATTTAAAGATGATGGAAGATTAAAAGTTTGAGAACATTGTGCCAGACCCATAAGGGATGGAAGTTTGCTATAATTGTTGACTTGGAGAGCTAAATATAGAGAAATTGAAGTCTAAATTGGGGGCTTTTTCAATTCACTACAATGTGAAAAAGGCAGTTCATTTACTGTGCTAAGGATACATTCAGCTGTCCCTGCTGCAGTTTGTGTCTCTGCAAAAGCCGAGAAGAAACCTCAGTAATCACAGACAGATAATATTTTGCATAATACCCTAACATTTGGGTTCCAGGATTTGATGTGTTGGAAGGGGAAGACAAAAAAAACTTAAAGCTTGCTTTCATCTGAGACTATTTTATGTTTAAGTTTGAGCAAGACACTTGAAACAAAAACATTGTTACTATGTTTTTATAGGCTCCAAGGCCTATTATTTCTAAGTGGCACATTATAATGCTTAAAGAGTTTGTGAGCTTCAGACAAAGTTTGTTTAAAGTGTTCTGGGATCCTCAGTAGGCTCACTCCAGGGAAACATGCCCTATCACTCCTTACTCCCATTTTGGTAATTTTTAACCTTGCATTCATTTTACACTACTTAAAAATACATATCCCCAGTGCTCTTATTGTTAAATATTTAGCCCAGCTGAATATTTCTTAGACAGATCCCTGATCATTTTACAATACTGAAAGAGAAATTAACAACATCAAATTGTAGCCTCAAATGATTTATTTGAATAACTGACCATATTCAAGCTTCTAACAGGGGCAGATTTGTTCATCCCCCTGTTTCATCGCTGTAAAAATATGCATTTCATTTTTGTCTTACTGGCTGTTTTCACAAAGAAGCAAGGAATTTTAACCAAGAATTCCCAAATATTAGACCAGTGGGTTTCTGCATACTCTCTGAATATCCCATGGACCACTATGCAGCCTCATCGTCTGAATTATAATTAGAAAAAATAATTTTTTCTGTTCTGCATGGTTCCATAAGCCCTAAGCTGCTACCTCAGCCTGCTGGCTCTGTTAGGGAGACAGTCCTATGAGTAAGATCAGTAGCATTACTATTTTTGAACAACTTTCAGGGTTTTATTCCAAAAAGGGAAAGAGAGAAGGTTCTCCCAATATGGGGTGTTTCTTCTTGGTTTGGTGCCTCCTCACATTGGTCCTTGTGCTCCTTTCTTTGTGCCTCTCTCCCTTATTTTTTCTAGCCAGTAATAATGCAGAAATAAAAGCTATACAGCACTGATTCCCTCCTAAAAAGATTGGCTGTGCAAAATCCTTGAGGTACTCGTCAGATACCTCCCCCACTCTTTTTTCTCTTGCCAATTATGATGTACTTAAGATTAAAGTGTGATTTTTTTCTTTGAAGAAGAGATGAATGTGTTTTCCCACTTTACTAATTACAACATGATATATGAGGCAGAAAGCTTTGCAAGAGGTAGCACAGCATGCAAGCACAGATGAATAATAATTAGGCTCACATGTTTTAGAAATTAAGATTTTATTAGAAGGCTGTTATTCGAAAGTTTTAGTGCTGTGTGTAAGTGCAGTTACTATAAGTGGTTGTTTTTTTTTTTTTTAAATCCAATCAACCAAGTGCTGCTTATAATGTAGGGGCCTCTACTAACTCTCAGTAAATTCAAAGACTTCCACTGACTTCAAAGGGAGTTGACTCAAGCCCTAGAAAAAGGATTTGTAAAAGTGATTAGTGTCAGGGCTTTGTTTTAGAGCTAAATTGTAACTAACCAGAAAAAACGATTTTATTATAAAGATTTAATATGCATCTGGGAATAAGACTTTCTCTCCCAGTTACTGGGACAGACACCCAGCACTGAGGGAGAAAGGATGGTCCTATTGCTTTGTTACAACCTATCATTTCTTCATTGTTGAAAAGTTTGTGCTGACATTCAGCAATACAACAGCATAAAAGGACAGTATTTGTGTTACCAAAGTGTGCATCTCTGAGGACATGCTGGGAGAGAAGCTCTGGAAAGATGACTAACAAATTACGCAAACCCATCTTTTCCAGCAGGATATAAGACAACAAATATCCTTAGTTTCATTCATCTAACATTAGAAAAAAAAATAACCAAAAAATCATTGCTAGCCCCAAGTGAAACACCTATAATAAATCACCTTTATTCTTACAGATAGTATTTCCATGAATTATGAAGCTGTTCAGCATGGCACATTACACCAAGCATGAGCACTGCACCCTTGCTTTGGCTGTGCCAATCTGAATTGCCCTTCTGTCTTTAAGTGGCCAATTCTCTGAATGCATTATTTCATCCAACTGGCGTTAGACATTCCTCAGTGATGAACAGAATCATCACTGTACTTGTTTCAGGCACTGCATCTCTTGTCTTCCCATTCTCCTTCAGAGTTATATAACCCTCAGTATTATTTTAATCCCTTTACCCTGCACAGAGATCAGTACTCACAGGGGAACATGCAGGTCTCCATAAAGATCAGAGGGTCCACCAACTGTGAGTAGATTTGAGAACTAGGTACTCCAATATTTATTGCTTTAAGCCAAGCCTACCTTTTAGCATTACAGAAGGAGTTGCTCAGCAATTTCTTAACCAATAGACATCAAGAAACATAGAAAATACTAAAAATGCTGTAAAAAAAATATGAGCAACCAAGACAGTATTTCTGTTTATGGAATCATGATAATAATCACAAGTTATGATTTATGGGTGTAATCAGTAAAAACTTAAATTGCTATTATGGACATATTCAGTTTGCAACCTATGGAGGAAACTCCTGCAAGCCTTTTATACCAGCCCAACCAGAAACTAAGGAGGTCAGGCACCACTACTGGTGTGCTAGTGGCAGCACAGCGTTCAGAACATTCTTTGCAGACCACAGCGAATCCTGGGATGAGACATGCAGTGCTACAGGCATCCACCCTAATGTAAAACTAGGTATGGGCACACAGCACCTTTCACAACCACCCAGGTACAGCAGCAGGCAATAGATGAAAAAGTGCAGCTTTAACAGCACTTTATTCTGTGAGCATTTCCAAGTGTTTAGGGCTTAAAGCATAAAAAAAGGTCTGGAAATTAATAATGATAATTTTAAAAACCCCTAAAGAGAAAAAATTATAGATATGTGCTTAAGTTACTATGTTCAAATCCAAGCCCAAACCCTCTCAAATCCTGGTGAAATGTCACTCTGGGATATGGTTCAGAAGTGACCCAGTAGTGAGGGCTCGGGGAGCTGAGCAGAGACCTGCAGCCACAGTGTGAGAGAAGCCGTATACCTATGAACACCAAGTAGTGGGCAGGGTGGAAGATCTGGGGTTGAACCCGATAATGAAGGTGGTGCCCACAGCTTTGCATATCCTTTTGTTGTGAAACAAGGTCAGCATAGTGGTTCCCAAATGCATTTCTCCCTAAGAAGAGCTCCAGGAACAACAATGACACTGACAAGTCTGCTGACATACAAGAACTTTCTATTCCACCACTTCACAAGGAGATGTTTAACTCTGTTGGTAATCAAGGGCCTCTCTGTATCTGTTTGCAGTAGGTTATCCATTGATTTTAACTGCTTAAAGTTTAACAGAGCTTTAGTACATTTCATATTGATCTATTAAACTTAATCATGATTGGTTTTATGGGCTCTGTTAAAACATATAGTGGCAAGGTGTCCCAGTCAATACCTATATACTGTTTTCAATTAACTCACTTCAAGGAGAAAAAAAAAGTCTATGGAACATATCACTGGATATTTATTTTGCTAGTCCACGTCTTGACTGCTTATGCAACTGACCAAATCAATTTTTAAAACAATGTAACACAGATGCAAACTATCATTGAAATTCAGGAGAAGCATTCTAGTATTAACTGCTTAAGGTTGCACTAAACGTACAAAGCAATGCAAACACCAATAATCTGTTTTAGTTCATTCTCAGTTTCATTTTCTCATAAGATTATGGTGTACACTTTTGTTTGCACTGCATTGTGGATCCTTCAAAAAAGGGCTCTAAACTTACCAAGAGGAATTAAAAGATGGTGTTACATCAGCTCTGCCAGTAACAGGAAGGAAAAGATTTTCTCAGTGTATAAGATGTCTGCATGGCATGAAGGAAAGGAGTCTTACTTTTAAAAGATTAAGTGCCACAGTATTTTTTTTTTTAGATACCACATTTCTTTGCTAGTTTTTGTAGAAAATATTCTTCTTTATTACAAAGATGGGAAAAAACATCCTTTTCTCTCATTCAGGACCACACTAGTATTGTCAAACATCTTTTTTGGGTTTATTTCAACCAGTGAAAGTGTGGCCTGCCAATTTCACATCAAGCTTATCACAGCTGGTACAAACCATTCTTGTCCATCACAGCTGCAGTATACCTCTGTCATCCTCTGAAATTTAGAGAGAGTGTTTTAATCATTTTACTGGCTTGTGCTGGTGTTCTGACACTGCAGAACTATTTAAAAAAAAAAGGAAAAGTTCTAAAACTAGGTCAGATGTATTGTTGGCATAATAAATCAGTTTGTTTAAAACCTGGTTTCATTCTACTTTGCAGTTTTGGAAAGTGCTAATGGTATATACTTCAAAATTCAGTGTTTAAGAATAAACTCCTTACTATTTTCCTCATTTCCTTCTTCCAGATTATACCTGTTTTGAGTTCCATGATGCAAATTGCCATAGGCTGCTTCATAATTGGATACCACTTCTATTCAGAAGTGTTACTTGGACAATTGTAGTGAAGAAAATCTAACATAATCCTAACCTAAATTTTAAAATAGCTAGTTTCCAGAAGAGTAATGTATTCACAGGTAAAGTGGGCAGTACATTTAATTGCAATTTATTTAAAACACAGTTTATCTACTCAAGTTTTGAGAATGACATTTTTAAGCACATGAGTAAAACAAATCCAATTTTAAACCTACAATGCATTTTACAAGGCAGAGAGATGTCAATTTGGTTTATAAGCCTTGAGGCAAACCTTACCCCTGTTAAAACACAGAAAGAGTACTTGTTTAAGTCACATGAAAAAGTTTGTGTTGCCAGCACCAGAAATAAACCATCATGGAGCATTCATTTCTTCAGTGAATCAAGGAAAGAAGGAAGTACAGAAGAGCCACAGAGCTGACAGGTAATCCTCTAAAACACTGGTTTAGCAGAAATTTCCCCCCCACTCTCTCCCTTTTTTTTTTTTTTTTTTTAAGAGATGAGTTCCTAGGTTTTGACTGCAAATACATCAGACACACGTTCCAGTAAATCCATTTTGTCTAATTTCTATAATAAGAAAATGGACAAAACAAGACCTAGAGGTCTTCTTATTTCTATAAAGGTACTATTAGGCATTAAATTTCTGGGTTCTATAATATTTTGTGCACATTTTACGATATCCGTTCCTCAGCTGGCTTTCTCAGGTGTTGTGTGATATTTTTATGTTCATTTAATCAGGAGCTAAAGTGAACAAAATTATAGAAGTTGCATCCTTCCATGTTTCCTGTAGAGAGAAGTTGACCATACTTCACAGATCAGAAAGCCACAAAGTCACACTAATAGAACAGCCATCATCGTTCAAAGCTTGTGTCTATCAGGTGTTTTGTTGACTTTCTTTAGGAAGTTAAAACTCAGTTCTCTTATTACCTTCTAAAGAGTTCAGAAAAGGTGTAGGTTTTTCTGTAACTTGAACACCACCCTCAAAATGACCTAAAAATGTGAAAATTGCTTACCTGAAAAGGACTGAAGTTTTCCATGGAAGATCTAGGAAGCAGTAAGATATCACTGCATTAACTCCTGTTCATGTAGTGCACACGTTATTAATGCAGCACAACTTGCTCATTTCATGGTAATGGTTCTTTCAGTTTGATTTTCAGGATTTTATAAGTAAAACATTATTTTTTCTAAGTGTATGAAAAGAAGTTTTAAATCAGTATTCTTAAATAAAGAGAGAAGCAGCAGGAAAATAAAAGGGACAAGTAAATTCTTCAAGAAGACAAAGCACAATAGAGTTGACTAATACGGGAAAAAGGACAAACTTCTTTATTTCATGGGGTTCCACTCTAAAAGAAGAAAAATATATCTGAATATGAAAAACCCCTATGGGAGCCAAATATGAAGGATGTGAACTGACTGGTGTGGAACAACCATATACAACCATGGCAGACTATTTATGTTTTTCTCTAACACAAAACTTCCAAAGCTCATTATACTTGTGGGTTGTTGTGTTTTTTTAAAGAAAACCAACCAAACAAGTAACCCCTCATGATAAACCTGTCAAGATCACCTGTATTTCCTGCAGGAAATACAGGACAGGCTAAGGAAGTTTCTGAGGAAAGGATCCAGAGAAATTTTAATTAATGATTCCTTTGACAAAAATCCAGTTCTAAACAAACCTTTTTGGATAAAGACAATCACAGGGCCACAATAAATATATGAGATAGAGGATGTGTAACTGATGACTCAGAAAAATTTTAAGCCAGGCTGAGACTCTTACTCACAAGGGGAAACCGTACTGCAGGCACAAGAAAAACGTAGTGGAAAAGGGCATTTGAAGACTCATTGACAAGCTGTTGCAAATAAACTATTCAATTACCAGGCTTTCTCTTTTCACCTGCTCTTTTCATGGCTAAATAACTTGTGAATACAAATCAACAGATGTGCATTTCTTGATTAAAAAAAAAAAAGTGTCAATAAGCTTATGCTCTATTTTCCAGCCCCTTTCACCTGTTCTCATCCCATCACAAAAAATATCACATGCTCTTTTTAATGGTGCAGCCAGTTCCAGGAATCAAAACTCTTTGCTCAGAACTGAGACAAGATCAGGCATATTTTCTCTTACAGTTTAAGTTTTGAAGGGCTTTAAAGACAGCCAGATGGAGGATCAGGCATATAAATTAGATGATCTTTGGCCTATTTCAGAAAACAGTGACTCAGTCTATCATAAAGCAACTCTCCAGATTATTTATTGGGATGCTTGTCTCCTAACAAAAATGTCAGCAAGCTTCTACAATTGCTTTAGGTTCAGCTAAAAAGAAGTTCCAGGTTGGCCTGAGTGAGAAGGCAGCTGAATTCTGCTCTACATTTAGCAACAATGATCCACAAAAAAAAAAAAAAAACAAAACTCATGTCTGTGTCCTAAAAGGGAATAAAATACTTCAGCTACTCTTAATGCAGATTATGTCCTTCTTTAAGGAGACATTACTTACAGCAAATGCAGCTGACGTGCTTATTATCAAAGGTGGCTCCTGCCGTGTCCCTGCTGAAGGGCAGTGCCACCTCTCCCAAAGAAGGCACGCCAGCCTGCTTGGGCACTAATGCAGCCCTTCCTTTCCAGCTGTCTGGAAGCCAGGCCAGCCTCCGCCAGCCTCCACCAGCACAGCAGGTCCCACCAGCCTGGCAAGTCTGACTGCACCCCCTGCCTGGAAAGGCTGAGCCCAAGGGAGCCTCGCTACAAGGCACAATCCACTCCCGCAGCCTGGCGGCACCTCTGATACCATCCCAAGGTCTCCATCACACACTCACACTACACAAAAGATGCTATGGGACTGCTGAAATATTGGGTTATGTGTCAAATAGGCGCATTAAATAATCAACAATAAATAAAATAAATCCTTAATCTCCAGATTAAACGGAAATCTCTCTCTATCATAATAGGCAACTACTTAAATTTCACAACTTATTCCCTAATAAACCAGGTGAAGATGATGTCTTTTTTTTTTTTTTTTTTTTTTTTACACAGTATGAAAATCTACAAAAAGAAACAGACAAGCAGAAATATCACCTGCAAATCCCTGACAAGCTGAGAGAAACTCTTGGGACTATGAGTAGCTCATATTGTGCCACCCAAATAAACTGAGTCATGCTCTCTCTAGACACTGTTATCTAATTCAGCCTGCATGATTTGACCTTGGAGTTCATAAAAGTACATTGGAAAAGAAAAGGTCTCAGCCTATAAACCCAACAGAAAATTTCTGAGAGTTTTGAAGAGAAATTGCCTTTTTCTCTCTGGAGAAGAAATGGAATAGTTAGTCTGACTCTTGTGCTACCACACTAACTTTTTACTTTATTTATGGACATACATCTATAGGCATGCAGCATGTACAATATGTCCTGAATAGTGCAGCACTGAACTCTGACACAGCATTAGGTACAGGATGGTTGAACACCAATAGGGTGGGCAGAGTGCTGGAGGAGCAACACGGCTGAGCACATGATGTACAACACCACAACTAAGATTCAAACCATTCATTTGAAATCTAAAAATGCCTCCTTCAGCAAAAAATATTTACCCCTCAGTTAAACTTGCAAAATGGTTAATTCTTTGCATAACCTTTAACAGCTTGTTCTTAAAAATCTCTGCAGCTGAAATACACAGCCATTTGATTAGGAAAATCCACATTCATTCCTCTTCACCACAAATCAGAATCACCTGTCTTGCTCCTGCTCTTCCTATCTTCATTCAAAAGGTCAAGAGAATTCAGTGGAAGGGGGCCTATACATCTTTGGGGCATTAACATTTTGTGATTCTCTTCTGTCCTTACAGGATTTATTTTCCATTCTGCTGTAGCTGGTTGTTACTACACAGACCTGAAGCACCACGTGTTGTATGACTCAGGGTTTCAAGCCTAAGCAAAGCAAAAAGCTAGACAGAGACTTGTTTTCCACAACGGCAAGAAAGGATGCTAGGACAGTGTTACACACCATTCACAGTACGTATGGCCTTTTGCTTTAACTTGACACAGGCCAGACTTCTGCTTTTCCAGAAAGACATACAGAGATAAACCTCAGGGCTAGGAGGACTTTGTACTAATGAGCTAACAGTTCACATCAGTTTAAATGAAAGCATAGCCCAGCTAGTTTAGATTGGCTTTTTTTTTTTTTTTTTTTTTTGTAAATAAGCTTTCAATGCACAGAGGTAACATTATAAAAGATATCTGGAGTCCTGTGAATAATTTATGCAAAAAGCTATTAAACAATTCCTCTGTTGGTGTGCTTCTAAGTTGTTACATGTATTTAAATGGTACCATCACATTTTTATCTACGTATTTTGCTTCAATGAGAGCACATTTCTCTCTATTCCTCTTTTAGAAGTTTTATCTGAAACTCAAAAGTGTGACAGCAATATACAGCATTGATAACATAGCTTAAGCAGAATTAGAAAACTTGAACTTATGTGTAAAGACACTATTATCCTTTTCCTGTAAGTCCACTGAAGTCAGGCAATCATTAACAAGGAAAAATTATTTGGGGGGAGAATTGTTACCTTCTGAAGGAGGACAAAATCCCAGCAGTAAACCAGATAGGCACTAGTGTGCTAAGAAAAGACAGAGCAGAGATTTTATCCAAATAACATAGCACAACTATCAAAACTTAATGCCAGATGCACAGATCTGGAAAGGTAAGGGAGAACACCACCAGCATTTATAATGCTCTTTCAGGCATCTGCATTTTATAAAAGCTCAGAGGATGGTCAGGTGTGCTCTATCAACAAGGCTGTCTGTAGTTAAACCCCATTAAAGAACTTCAGAAATTGCTGTTGGTCATGTCCATTAACTCCTGCATATTCTTTTTAAGTGTTAAGGAGTTTTCTATTTGTCTGAATGTCACTTGTTCTTGCACACCTATAGAGAGAATATTCTAATTTCTTTAAGCCTCTCAGATCCTAGTACTTAATCCTATGCTAAACAGAGCTTGTGTCTTATATTAAGACAAAAGCTTAAGATAGGTTGCTTGTGAGGATTATTGATGAGAACCTTTTGGTAGAAGACTGGGATTTGGGTCATCCTCCTAAAGTGAAGCTATGATTCAGTTCTCCTTAACTGATATTAAATAGATGAGGCTCTCTCATCTGACCTTGAGCTTCTGCAATGATAGCTATTATGCAGTCTTTCCTGAAAGTTTATTCTTTGTCAATTTTGCATTGTACTGGAAAGTTTTCCTTAATATCGAAGTTACATTTTCCTTCTCTGCTTGAAGCTTTGGTTTCTTATCTTCCTCTCTAAATTAATCAACCATGACTGTAACATGGTTAATGTAGAAATTATATTTTGATCAACTAATTTCCTGAACAGACATGCCTAACTCTGATTTTTTCCTTTTACATTCTTGTTTTACTATTTACTGATACTTTGCTATCTCTAAATTGTCTTCAATTTGTCTGTCTATCAAAAAGTGTGGCACACATAATCAAGTGAGAAAGTCTGTGGGAGCAATGAGTTCTTACTCATTAAAAGTGACAGTGTAAGGTAATATCACTCTTGCTTTTCATATTATGCTTGCAAAGAATTCATGTGTTATTTTGATCCATTATCATCCTCACTGCTCAAACATCTTGTCATTATATCTTACAGCTGATTGAAACTCAGAAGGTATCAAATGTGCATTGCAGGTAGAGCTGTCAGAGCAACTGGTTGTCAGGATTTGATTGTAGAGAGAACACACTGTCTCTGTCTTATAAATGAACTGAAAGGGTGGTAGGAAAAATAAGGCAGTTCTTCAAGAACCATGAAGGAATGGGAGGCCTGCTAGCTATGAGATTGCTTAGGAAGGAAGTAGGAAAGAAAGCTGAAGAAGGAAGGGTAAAACCCAATGGAAAGAATAAAGTTTGAATAAATCTAAGCCAGGTTAAAAATGCAAATTTAATTTGGGATGTAAAATGCAAAGTTATAGGATTATTATGTTGATTAATTACCTCTTCCCCAGAGCTTCCATCCAAATATGCCAATATCCCATCTCACTTATGTTGTATGTACATATATAAATAAGATTGCTCCTCTGGAGTTCAGAGTACATGTACTTGTAAAACAAACCTCAAACACGGCATGGGAGACATCTGTGGTTTTTTTCTCTCAATTTCTATATTTTAGGTTCTCATATTATTGGAATTAAATCTCAGTCATGTAAACTCAACCAGCTTCTGTGGTTTCCAACAAAGGAAATTAAACTTGTGTGGAATAAATTGGGATATTTGTTATATCCACAGAGTTTCCATTGTCTTCAAGTTACATTCTGAGTGACACTGAGCAAAATTTATAGCTACAACTAAGTCAGTGAGCCTTGTTGATGTGCAATGTAGCACAGCTCTAGCAGACTATTAGGGGAATAAAGCAATTTTTATTTTTGCTAGTGAAGGCAGCTGATAGAGACTGGAATGCAAAGATCTGCACTCAGATCAAGGGAAGAGGGAGTATTTTAGGCTCCTATTTTTCTAAATAAAAATACACACAAGGATTTTGTTTCACTTTCATTCTACTTTATTTATTTAAATAATAATCTACTTATTGTATTTAAGTCATTCCCAAAACATGTTAAACTTCACCTTGATGTGTATTCTTTCTGTATTCAGCCCTAATTCTGTTCTCCAACTTTGTATTTCAGTAAGATGCTGCTGAAATTGAGAGGCTGTGGGTTTTTCTCTCAGTGTTTTCTCTTCCACTTTGGTGTTGCTTAAACAGAGAGCTATGTATGCCTACTGCTGTTTCAAGACATCCGATATCTTATTTTTGATGACTCTAAACAAACAGAGAGCTTATTTTCTGTCATCTTTGTGCTCTCTGTGCTGCACAGTGGATGTCAGAGCAGCTGGGCACTCTGCTCGCTGCTGAGGTGTGCCAACATGAAGAGTCACACTTCAGATCTTTTGGCTATCCACCACACATGTTTAGATAATAGTTTCCTAATAGTGTTTCCTGCAAGTCACAGTAACAGATTGTTGGTGCCTGAAGATCCACCACCTCATACAGCATGAGTTATCTGGGTCAGCAAGAAGAGGATTAGTAAGAGCAGCTCTTTTTTGAATTAAAGTTTATAGGAAATATTCTTTCCATAAAATTCCTGAAAGCCTCAACACATGAGGGAGAGATTGAGACCTATGCTTTTATACCTGCTTCTTGTTAAGGGTCATTTGTCATGACCTATTACCATGTCATAGCTAATGCACTCAAGGGAAATATTGTCTCCTATGGTGCTTTGCTGTGACTAAGGACTTAACCAACATATCTGTGCTGAGTTTCTCTACCAGCTTTTATACATAATGCCAATGTTTTACTGATATTTCCTAGACTTGCTCAGATAAGAGACAGATTTTTAAGGACCACACTTAGCACCCCATTTCACCTTATCAGTAATCATCAAACATCACAGCTTGTGCCAGTATAATTGAGACAACTGTTTTTGTTTGCTTTCATTTTGTTTTAAGGACTCCTTTTCCCCAGGTAGCTCTGTCTGAGCAGTATTTTGCCAGGGCAATTAATGCCCAGTTTGGGCTGCACTGTTGCTCTGAGGTCAGCGCAGTGGTGGAGCACTGAAAGCAGTTTTCAGAAATGAGTGAGACCATGATAGAGCTGGAAGTCACAGGGTTTTGTGAGAAAGTTTCCACCTGAGAACATTCAAGCCTGTAATTGCTGTCAGTGCAGGTTGGATCAGCTGAAAAATTTTCAGTGCATTTTGGAAGAGATATGGATTTCCATGACTTTTCTAGAAATTTTGGAAACGGGGTTACAGCATGTTACTGCATGTTCCTATGGTTTTCATGGTCATGAGGAGAGAATTAGAAGTTATAAAAGAGGAAAGTTATTCCAACAACCCCACCTAGAAATTCTTTTAGGAAACAACTCAGCCTCTGATTTGGAAGGTTAGGAGTTGACCATGCCTATGCTGTTCTCAGTGAAAATCTTTTCACTGCCTCCAGTGGGCTAAAGATTGCACCATAAATAAAAAATAGTGTTGAAACATTGGTGATATGGACACTATTGATAAAGGGGTCATTGGAGCTTTGCTAAAAGCTTACTGGGGGTCTTTAATTCTATAACTATACATTCTGCTCTTTAAGTCGTATTCTAACGTACAAATACTATATTCTTTATAGACTATTGGAACAATCACAATAATTTAGAAGAAAACACGGTGTGAGGACTGTAACGTAGTGAGGGTGAGTCATTTACTACACATTCCCCTCCCCACATGGATATAGAAATAAATGTTCTGCACTGGAGTGCTTGACATGTACAATTATGCTGTTCATTCAAGTACACTCTGTCTTGCAGTTGCAACTGTTAAGTCATTTTTCCTCTTGGCGGTTCCTTCAGTACCTTTGCCTGTCTCTAAAAACTGTGTGTTTTCAGGCTTGCAGCTGTAGACATTTTTTTCCTTCTTGAAATATTCTGGTCAGAATTTTTAAGATATCTTTAAGGATCAGGCCCCCAGTATGAGAAATGACAACAGCATACTTCACTTTCTTAAGCACACTTGAAAATCACATTCTTCCCTCATGCAAGGTCAGGACTAAAAGGGTAAAACACATATACTTTAAGGCCATAACCTTGCAAGAATTTCTGCATACAAGGTGAATTAAATATGTGCAGAAGCATTTGCAGTATGTGGATTTAAATGCAGATTTGATTAGAAAAAGACCTTTATATATGCAAGGAAATGTCATTTTAAAGGAATATTTTAATATACTGGTGTGCCTGGGTTTCCCAGATATTTAGCAATGGAAAAAGCAAAACTTTTTAGCTTTGGTATAGCTTTGGATTAGCAAGCAGGTCCTGGACATACATTGTATTTTATATACCATGAACAGTTTCCTCTTTATTAATCCAGCATGCAAGGCTTTCATTTCTTACTGAGGCCCATTTTTTTATTTCTTGCAGATTTTAAAATCTGTTGTGTTGGCACTTCACTTCTTGAAGACCACTGGTGTCATTTTCTCCAAATTGTTAGCGTAAACAGTCTGTAACTCGAGTAAGCCAAATGTGGGTGTATTAATCTTCCTAGAGCCAGCTAAGCAAGCCTGGCAAGGCACAGTTTAATTCTGATATCAGAAGAGAAGTAAATAATAATAATCACTTTTTTCACTCTTTTTAGTGCTGAAAGACCCAGATCCCTGTAAGTATATTTAGCTCTTGTAAGTTAAAAGATGAATAGAAGATGAAGGAAATTCTTTTTATAATCGTATACAGGAGCAAGGATGAGCAAGTTAGGATAGGAAAAGAGAAGAGTGGAGTATTTTAGATAGTGGTCAAAAAGTAGACTGGCATATACAGACCGTTGGCATCATCAGTGTTAGTTAAAAGCTAAGTCTACCACACCAAATAAAGCAAAGCATGACTTCATAAATGTTCTGCAAGATTAATAAGTTAAAATCCGGCTACTGTTAAACATCATTCAAGATATCTGCCACTCTCCTTCGTGAGAAGCCTGTCTCACAAGCCTCTACATCAGCTTCAGCATATGGTTGCCTTGCAAGATATCCTCCTGTACAGTGACTGTGGGGTAGTCCAGGTCAGCTTCCTGCAGGACGCTTAAGCCTGGCTTTCAGGACGGAGGGTGTAATTCAAGCCTCAGAGCTTTCTCTGTGTTAGCAGAAGGTGTGGTGACAGATTTTTTACTCCTTGAGTTGAATGTCAAGAGTTGTTACTTCCACAGCAATGTTCCCTTTCCCCCGCAGCCCACACATAGAGCTCACTGGGTTTCTGGATCAGGATAGATGGCACAGAGATCCAGGAGAGCAGGAGGCAGGGTGATGCCAAGGGAAGGATCCAAACTGTCCTGGCAGCAGCATGCTTCAAACAAAAAAAATATGGAGAGCCTCAGACAGTCGGTAATGCTGTATTCGCAAGGACATTGCTGGTGCTTCAGCAGTGTACATGGGCAACGTGCTACCCCCAAAACATTCAAAACCTCTGGGAGGATTATCAGCACTCTGGAGCCAATTTCATGCCTTCTCCTAGGAGGGCAAATATCTCTCCTTGCATTTGTTACCAGGAAGCAGAGAGATCCCATCACATGCCCATTCCAGCAAAGCTCACATGTAACCTGAATCCCCATGGAATTATTAAGTCAAGCACTGTCTTTATGGATTTTATGTTCATATTCCACACTGTGTTTAAATGCTTTGCTGGGAGGGGGCCAGTGCTCCCTGCCATCTGAGCATGGGTTACCAGGAAAAGAGCAGCCTAACCTAACAGCAGCTTTAGCCCCATAAAAACATCACGGATCAATTCACCTACAGGCTTCAGTATGACCTCAAATAAATCACCTAAAGCTTTTGAGATCCAAGCACTCTTAATTACTGTTGATGTGAACAGTGAAATGGGTTGCTTAGTATCGTATACCATCCCCAAAGTTTCGGTATTTACATCTATGGAAGAGGTTTGCAGACACACAGAGCCCTTGATTTCTGTAATATGTTTTCCTTGACAGGAGATAATAAAATTCCTTGGGAAAATAGGGTTGAGTAATCTGTCCCAGAAGCTTTACACATAATAATTTACTACTGTGCTTTCAGGTTCTCAGGCATACACAGTATTCCACCCCACCAAAGAGCACTGATGCACTCTATCAGAGCTCTGGTGTTGGCATATGGGGTCAACAACACATCTTAGAAAGGCTCTGAAATCATTGTTCTGCTTTGTTTGCTTTTTGGTGAGAGGGTGGATCCTCCCTGATATGCAGCAGCCATTCTCTTCCTAGCAAAATGGACAGCCAGCTCAAACCTACTGCTCTCTGAATGCCATAGCTGCTGCTTTCCTATGGCCAACAGAAAAACAAAGAGTGGGAAGGCCGCTGCTTAACCCTAGGAAAAACATTTCTGGCTTTGTGCAGGAAGGTAAACACAAACTTTCAAATTTTACTTTAAAATTTAACTGTAGCTACAGAGATGTTTGTGGTTAAAAGAAAGCATTGCCTTTTCCTGCTTGAAATCAATATTTAATGTTGCATTTTCTCTGACATTCCTGAAACGAATGCAAATAATCATATATAAACAAGCAAGAATGATCTGTCAATCACAGCTCATCACTGCTTGTTCTGGAAGTGAACAAGGCCAGAATATGGGACAAGAGCCAGTAAGAAAAGTAATACTCCAGGAAGCTTTGATGCTTACTGTAACCACAGCCTGAAGCATCAGCATTTCAGATATCAATAATTTACAGGAATAGATAATGACAATAACTTGATTCCACTTCTCATATGCCCCACAGGAAACAAATCAACTCAGGTAACTGGAGATACACTGCAGTGAGTTCTGAAATGCCAGATTTTTAAAATTTGGGTCTAGTACTGTTTCTGAAGCTGTGACAGGCATGGGCTCAGATGTGAGAGGTGGGCTCAAATCTGTTGATGTAAAGCAGAGTCTTGCCATTTATTTCAACAGGCTTTTCAACGAGGCCTTTGGGACATTTCTCAAGAGGTTTAAAGTACCCAAACCAAATCATCGGCTTAGTCTTCAAAGAAGAAATGCTCCACTTTGTCCATTCTCAAAACTCAAAACATTTGTTGGACATCAGGCAGCAAACATTAAACCCAAACAAGACATTCTAGTCCCACTGAAATAAATGGGCATTTCATCATTGGTTCTGAGACTAATTTCCTATGGTGGTAACATACAAACACAGGAACAAGAGGAGGAGGATCCACAGGTGATTTAAGGAAAATCTATACCCACTCTTCTTAAGCAGAGAGTAAAACCTACTTTAAAGCTGACAAATTCTGACATTGAGACAGAAGTACATCAGCAGAAGGCTAATGTAATTGCATTTTTCTACAATGGCAATGTATTTTTAAATATCTTCAATTCATTCTCTTTTAAATACAATACAGTGAAATAATAGAACAAGAACAAAATTCTATCAAATTATAACGAATTCAGCTACTTTAATCTGCAGGTGACAGAACCAATACCACCTTCATGCTTTATTGAAATGTGTTATAGATGGCCTCAATTTCTTTATTCCCTCTGCTTCAGGACAGTTCACTGTTTAAGAGTAAGAAGTAACAGCATGGTTCATGTTGGATTGATTCTGGGCAAAGGAAAGTCATTAGAACAAGACAGAAGATGAATAATAAACCGTCTATTTTATGTCATTGTTTTCCAGGTCTGACATAGGTGATGCTTTTTAATAATCTAATATCTATATTCTCATGATTCTGAAATAAAATTATTTCTAACTCCCAGATCTATTCTATTGATTTGTGTGACACCTTGCTCAGGACCCAAGTAAGCACCAACCCTATACATTCAAATGCCAAGGGATTCAAATTAGTCATGAGATGGTTTTTGAAATCACAAGAATCTAAATCAAATAAGACTGGGGGCAATTAAAATATATTTAAGCGGGCATTTGTATGCACTTGTGTGACTACTCGTCCTTTATGAAACGCCAGCATTATCACGAACAGGCAACCTCATGAAGAACATAACACACCTTAAGTTAGTAAGACAAGGCCTGATGTGAGAGAACTCCTATCTAAATAAACCCACCCTGCCTGTTTGGGGGCTTTGAGCTGGATCTTAAGACGTTCGTGTCCAAAACTAATAGGTCTTCTGGTTCATATCTAAGATACATTCACATATTTATCAACAAAAAGGTATTTACCAGGAAAAAATCAGAGAAAACCTCGAGAAGGCAGGACAGATTATTTGACATTTCAGAATTTCACTAACATTTATTTCTGGACTGAAACCATTGCCACTGTGGCCCTGACACAGGGACATAGCCAATGGAAGTGGAGGAGGGGATAAGGCATCCCTGACAGCCTGAGTCAGGTCCTTCCCAACCACTGCCCCAGTGGTATGAAGGGGACCAAGATCATTCTGTGTCCATAAGTTGCTGTGGACCTAAGCTGGGGTGGACGAGGAAACAGAAGCAATGGGACCAACTTCACAGAATTCTTTCTACCTGTGCAGCCCAGCCTTCCCAAAAGTGGCTGTTATCCCACCAGGTTCCTGGCACATGACAGGCACACTGGGAGGGAATGAGCCTCCCAGACCCGTTTCAGGCTTTTTGCTTCCCACTTCTCTGCCCTGTGGCTAAAACAGATCCCCAAAGGTGTCTGGATGCTTAGTTAGATTTGACTGTCCATCAAACTGAAAGTAGCTCACGAACAGCCACATGGACCAGAAACACACCTGACCCATTTGGTCTGACTTGAAACACAGGCTGTGCATGCTCCTATTACACACAAGGGACAGAGTGTTTAAAAATCTAGGAAAAAGCAGCAGACTACAGAGCTCAGCACAGCAAAGATATGCATCCTTGGGGCTGGTCAACACCTTCCTAACTCCATGCTTGTTCCCATCTCCACATGTTGTGTGTCACCACAGTTGAAAGCAATGAGATTGAAGCACCTGTGAAAGAGCAGCTCCCTCTTAGGTGTTCTGAAATACTTTGCAAATCTGCCTCTAACAAAAAGTACAAGTCTTTTGAAAAATCTAATGTAAAGGAAATAAGGATCTCTGTCCCACAGTGTCTCCGTGGGAAAAGTCAAGAAAAAATGTGATGGGGAAAAGAGGTTTCACCTAGCCCTTTTTTATCAATCACAAAGGTGTCTCCTAATAAATCAATTTAATTCAAACACACTGAATTTACATTTCACTTAATTTCCTTTCAAAGTTGTTACAAGCAATATAACAACATGGTCATTGTTTTAACTCCACGGGGATGTTGTCAAGGCAGAATATCACAATACACAAAGTTAAAAACCCCATGTTGCCAAATTTATATTATCATGCAATTTAGTTCCCAGTGCCATAAATTTCAGGTGGCAAGTTTAGCATTTTGAACAATTCATCTCGAAAAGTGACAGTATATTTACTTCTACCTTATTTCTCCTCTGAGTTCACATAATAGAAGTAACTGGAAAGCTATATCAGACTTGTAATGTAATAAATATAGCACTGCATAAGGTATTTGGAAGCCTTTGACAAGGCAAACCCATAAATGTAGTCCTCAATAAATCTCGGGTTTGGTATAGCACCTGTTGACCAATGTCATTTCCTCTGCTTAAGTATTGTGCAAATGAGTTCTGGGGCAGATTTACTGGCAAAGGGAGAGAATTGAGAAAGGGGTTTTGGTCCCAGCCATTAATCTCAGTGCTGCAATGCCCTCTCTCTTTTCTAGATGACTCGGGGTAAGTCCACAGCTACTTAACCAGTTATGCTGAGGCTCTACCTTTCTCTGGCATGTGAGGTGCACACAGACATATATATTGTAGGCACCTTGTTCAGTGGCAGCTCTTATTTGTGAAAAATGCAAGTGGTATACATAGATATTCAGTTCTTTTTGCTGGATGGTATAAACTGACCCTCAGTAATTTGTTATTAAGAAGCTCCAGCTTCACAGAACTGACATCATGACACCCATAATATTTTCATAAACTGTGAAGGCTAATAAGTGTTATTATGGAGTAAGCACTTCTGTCTTTCCATTAAGCGCTTGGTAGGATTGGACCTTCTCTAGAGGTAGGATATGATTAATATAACCTTGCCCTCAGATCTAAGAATACTTTGATTATTTGCCGAGATAATTAAAGCTGTTTACTTGTGCGATGAAAGACCAATTTAAACAGATTGTGAACTTTAGCCTAGGGAGCATTCAAGAGTTCTGCAGCTTGTTACTGGCAAAGGATGAATTTTAATACTAACATAATTATTTCATCATTATGAACATACTGAGATTGGTAAAGATGCTTCCTAAAATTGGGATTATGATCTAAGTGTGCTTCAGATATACAGAAAGCTGTCAGCTATTTCTTGAGCCTGCCTTGTGGCTAGAAATAAATCATTCTGTAAAGAAATGTGGAGCAATAACTATAACCTTTAAACAGCTAAGGGAATTATGTTAACAAATATAAACATACAAATGTGTGCAGCATAACAGAGCAACCAAGTCACTATCCAAACACACGTTAAACTATATGATTTCTTTCCCTGCAGGTTCTGGTATCACAGGTTTTTTCTTAGTACTGAGTTCATCCATATTCTCTTAGACCTCGTGGGAGAATGAATTATTAGAGGCAGGCATGATAGCCAAAATGCACGGGGTGTAAAATCTTTGCACAGGGCTGGCAGGAAAAGAAGAGGATATGTTACAGGGCCATGTCTGTGTCAGGAGGTCATGCCTTTATCAGGTACAATGGAAAGTTAACTTGCATTATTTCCTTTCCTTTAACTCTCTCTGCAGGCATTCATATTCAGAACTAAAAGAGAATTTTTTTGGCTTGGGATTAACCAGAAGAGCTGCTTGGGGTTGAGGAGGAGTGATATTGGCAGCCACTGCTTCTAAGAAGGATACTGTGGGCTGCAAGGAGGACTTGCATTAACAGACTGAATGGATGCTCTTAATACTCTTCAGTGCAATTGCCAAGGTTAGAGGAAGTGACCAGTAAACAACATCTCCTGCCTTCCCATGGGTGACAAATTCAAGGTTTCCTGTATGTGTGCAGAACTAGTGATTGCCTCAAAATAAAATAATAATAATAATAATAATAATAATAATAATAATAATAATAAAAATAAAATGTCTGTCTGCACATTCAAACCTCTGCTTATTTCTTGTGCCCTGTGAGGACTTCTGTCTTTCACTGGTAGTGAAGGTCAATAGATATTGCATGGAAGGGGTTTTTTCTGGTTTCTGTTTTGTTATAGATACGCACAAACATCGAGCTGATTTTGTTTTAAACACAAGAAAAGAGTGGAGAGAATCCTGACTGCAGTCCATTTCCAGTTCCAATAGGAGCTCTCATTTTCCCCCTCTAATTGTAGGCATAACCTGAAAAATGGGATCTCTATCCAGTGGCAGGGAAAGGTGTTTTGTGAAGCGATATACTGCTATAGAGGGAAATTACATAGAAAAAGGAAGATGAAAATGATACTCAATCAATAACATATGAAATAGTGGAAAAGTAGCAAAAATACATTTGGAAGGGGATATGCGAATTCATGTGGGGACTATTTCATGTAGTTCAGACATCCACTGACATATTAACAGGATATACTTCTGATTAATTACTGTAATACAAAATTCCACCCAAGTATCATGTAGATTTATTATTTTTCACATAAAAATATATTGCAGGGAATAGTTTTAAAATGTTCCTAAATTCAAGACACTGAATTTACTCTTTGAAAATGTTACAAATGAACTTGCTACTGTAGTATTTTGACCCTCTTACCACTCCTTTCTCTATATTCTTCAGGGGGCTATAGGCTAGGTGAAGCATAGTCAACCAGATTTTTTCCACTCTTGACAGCAGGAAAAAAACCAGCAGAGAGAAAAAAAAACCCCAAACAAACAATAAAACAAATTCAAAACCCGAGCTGTTAAGAAAATCAAGAAATATTTGCTAAATGAGTCAGCAAGGTCTAGATCCTTGCTCTTCAGACAGTCATGTGCAGAAATGGCTCTGTGACAAGAAATCCTTTTAAAGAATTACATTTTTACGCAGAAGCATGAAAATCAAATATAGGGTTTTAAAGCCATTTGATCTCTCCCCCAAAATACTCTAATATTCTGCTAGAGAACACTGACATACTGGGATGCCATCCTCTTTGATTTAAAATAAATAAGAAATGAGAAAAACAGAAAGCTTCCCTAACCTCTAATTGCAAAATTCACTTTTCCTTTTGTTCAGTTATTTAACAAAAAACTAAAAATCAGAATGAACGTCTTATACACAAAATGTTTTAATTAGAGTAGGCTAAGGAGGTATCTGTCCTCAGAAGACCACATGGCTTAGAAGTAAGTAATTCCACATCACTGGTTTGCTGGCAATAATGGAGTGAGGCAGAAGAATGAATTAATTTTAAATCACATCCATAAGGGAATGAATTTTTCAGAATGTTCTTTGTGCCATACAATGACTGTAATTTTAAACTGCTAATACCTTACAATAAGACCCATAAATTGGTTATTTCTTGCTTTTCATGGGGCCAAATTCTGCTCTTTTGATGTTTTTGTGTAGCTGTTATTAAGATCAGTGAAAGTTGAGCCAACTTTTACAAGTGGGGGATTTGTTTGAAATCTATTTGGACATATTCAGATAAAGTTGGGCTGCCCAGCTCAGCTGCTCCTCCCCACATGCCACAAAGAACCTGCAGCACTGCGATGTGCAAATAAGGGGTTCTTGCCTACCTACCCTCTCTTCCCACCCATAATGAGCCTTTTGGGTCAGGGATTTGCCTTCAATTTCTTTTCAGTTCTGGTTAGCTCAATGGGTCTCCCTCTATCACAGGTTGCCTGTGCTGGGGCCAGCTTGCCTGATGAGCAACTTTCCCAGAAAACATAAAATGTGAGGATGTGTCTTTGAAGCATAGGATTCATCTGACAAAGCTGAAAATACAATTACTGATTTAAATAGTTCAAAGTGTTGCGCATTCATTACCTGCAGAGGAAAGCCATTGCTGTTGTTGTTGTTGAATGTCACGCATGGTACAGTCAAGCTGGAGGCCTCGATCCACAGGATCAATTGGAGATTAAAATCCATCCTGTGTCTGGAGTTATGTTATTCCCTAGCAGCATCTACCTACCATGTTGGCTGATATAGGCTGATTTACACATGGGAGCATGGATACAGGTACTCAGTTAAATACACTGAGTTACAATGACTGTAGCTTTGAAGGACTGAAACTTAAGTGATTGCACAGCTTGGTTTTGTAATTTGCTTCCTAGTTTCCAGCCTGCCTGCACAGAGAGACACCATGTTGCAGCCCTAAGGGCAGCTGGGCAGAGGGTATGAGCTGTGACTCACACAGGGGCCCTGACATGATGACTGGCCACAGCCTCAGCAGGACACAGCCCACGCTGGGGGTAGGGCCTGAATGCAAGAACATGTCCTAAATCCCACTAGTGTCACCAATGGGCGAGCTCCTCAAGGTCTAGATGCTGTTAAATTTACCAAAGGATCTGCCAAGCACCTACAGCCGTAACTGAAGCTCCACACATCCTGCTTAAGTTGCCAACTCACCCTGAAGACACCTGAAGCCCAGAGGTTCTCAGCTCCTCATTGGCAAAGGTCCCACAAAGCCCCAGCAATGCCCTGAGCAGATCTTTTCTGCAAACCTGGAGCTGCCCTGCTGGTGCTGCCTCATCGGCTGAGCTCTGGACAAAATGAGAGGGCATGTGAGGCAGCTCTACGTTTGTGGAAAACAGGTCTACAGCTAGAAAATTTGAATGTAGGAGACCTCATTTAAATTCAATTATCTTTCTGAAGGGATCTGAGTCCACCTCTAGGAACCTGGGAGTCATTATACCAGAGAGTAGACAACCACAAAGACGTTTGTCATCTTCCCTGGCAGGACTGCTCCCTGGCATGTGACACAATGAAAATACCTAGGCCGCAGTGAATGCTGTTTTAACTCTAAAACCTACACTGTTTCAGGCAGTATTAAACTAAATAAAGCCTTTACTGGGGTGGGTAATGGCACTCAGCTTTCCATGATTCACATTGCTAAAAAACAGGACCAGGTCTGAACCCTTTTGTAGACTGAATATTTAATTTTTCTTTGCCAGGCATAAAAACTCAAATGAGAAAAATTCTGAGGAAATCAACTACTGTCAGGTGACACAGCATTCCTCTGGTACCACTGCAGGAAACTTTTTCAGGGGGAAGTTCTCTGGCTAAACCCTGCTAATGAATCAGCTGTGCCTCTGTGCAGGCATGGCCTTGAGCTCTCCCTTCTACAAAAGATAAATGAGATATCAGGATTATTAACTGTATTAATGTAGAGAAGCGGACAGAGAAAGATGGCATGACCTAAACAGGGGGGTCCATAAGAATGTGAAAGGAATTATACTGATGCTTTCCTACATCATTAATATTTGTGTTCAGGTGTATTCTCCTCTGAAAGCATCCATCAGCAATCATATACCATGCAAATGTGCTTCTTTTTTTCTCATATGGAATAAGAAAACATACACCTGCATATTTCTGTTTCCTGTATTGTTTTCCATAAAGTACATTTGTAAAAGAGTAGAATTGACTAGAAGAGCTCTGCAATGCTGTTAGTTCAGAGATAAGCATCCTACTCAATTTCTTTCTGTAGCTAGACATGTCAAAATGATGGAAAGAGGCAGAAGAACAGTGGCAGAAATAGAAGTTTGATGGGGTAAAGTAACAGAACAGAAAAATTGGAAGATGTTAAAAAACCTTCAGTGATCTTTGTATATATATAGGAAGTTTAGAAACATTATCCTAGTTGGAATATATCCATTGAAGCCTAATCAGCCCCTGAAGTTCTGTTAAGAACAGCCCAGAACAACAGCTACGTTGTAAGAGAGGAGATAAGCTCATTTTTTTTTAGTTCTTACAGAGACTGAAACTTCAGCTCATGTTCCACAGAGCAAAGAACTTAAACTACAATGGAAGGCTGTTCAAAAATGAGCAATACTTTTCTTCTTACAACCAGTAAACTCCATCAAGAATTGTAAACAAGCAGCTCTGAAAGGAATCCCAAACATATCCTAGCCCAGTGACAGAAGGAATGGGTGCCAGGTCCGTAAATGAGAGCCTGGTGTGCTGGGAGCACGCTTCTGAGCCAGGGCAAGCTCAGCTCACAGAACAGCACTTGCCCCCTGCAAGGGTTGACCTTGATTCCACTGCTGCAGTGGGGTAGCCTCCTTCTTCTGCTCTCTGCCTCCGCAGCTCCCATGTGAGAGACAAAGCACTGGGGTCTGAAGCTGCTACTGTTTGTGTTAGTTGGTGGGAATTGCCAAGGGAGGGGGCAAGTTTTGGATCCTCTATTTCTCCCTCACCTATCTCTGCTTCACTCACTTTTTAGTTTTCCCTATAACTGTAATAAAGATTCACCTTAGTAATGAGCTCCAGCCGAGTTCCAGCAACAGAGAATCCTTCAGTTGCCAGTCACCTTTGCAAAGAGATTACTTCAGCCATACCAAAATATGTGGGCAAAACAAGAATCACTTGGTCTTAACCAGTTCTTCTTGCTCACAGTGAGATGACTACAGAGCCTTCTCTTCTTGGCAGGGCATCCCCCTTTTTTTTCCAGAATCATTGAGGTACACGAAGACTTTCCACAAAGAAGTGAGATTCACAAAGGGACTGTCCGAGACAGAGGGAATGGCCCTCATAGTCATTTGCCCTGAGGTTGATTTATGTTCTGCTTCACGTGCGATGGACCTCAGAGTGCACCTGAAGGAAATAAATCTGTTCATACCTCCCTAGCACTGCTGGGATGCTACAGTGGGTCCTTGTGTGAATTGAAAAAGTCCATTGCCTCTCAGCTGGGACTTGCACTGTGTTTTGCTTTTACTGGGCACAGGCAGTGGCCTAATGGAAGAAAATTTCAATATGACTGCACTGAGCAGCTGATGGAGGAGCACAGACCCTTGCTGAAACTGGAACAAAATGTCTCAAGTCTGGGTCTCCAAGGTGCACCCTGTATTCTCTGCCAATGCTTACTTGACAGAAAAACTGCCAACCATAGCGGTCAAATGTGCAGTACTTCGTCTTGCTGAAGCTGTTGCTGCCACACTCTGCAAACACACTCTCCCCAGGCAGCAATTGCAGGAGGTATTGTACCAATGTAGCAGCCAGCCCTAACCTCCTGTGCCCAGATACAGTTATTCAGCTGTCTTTGTTCTGCTCTGCCATCGTTTTACATAAGAAACCACTGAGAAGTCCAAATCTTCTGAAACTAGCCAGCGGTAGAGTGGTGGGAGGATAAAAAAAGTGACGGCTGTTGGACAACCTTGATTCTGTCCCTGACCTTGATTTATTTTGGGATTGTACGCAAGTCATTTTATTACTTTGTGCTTTTTCTGCCCGCAAACACTGCCTTTTCTTTGATGTTCTTTGGATGTTCGTCTTTCCAAATGAGTCTGCATTTCTGGGTTCTTGATAAAACTACCTGATAAAAATCCAAAACCAGTAATAAATGGTATTTCTTGGAAAGTGTCTTAGCAACCCAGGAGTGGATCGGCTAAATCCAAGCTCTCCTGTGCACTTTTCCCAGGGGAAACAAAGACATACAAAGACAGATCTTCTCCTCCTCCTCAGTGAATCAGGATGGTTCCATCATCTGCGAAAGGATGAGCAACCTCTGCAACTCTGTGACTGCACTACAACATTAGTCAGCCCTGGAGATGATGGGGAGATTGTTTAACAGTACTGAGCATCAATTTCCTGGGAGAGGTAAACACTTTTAGTGTAGAGTGCAGCCACCACATGGTTCCCTCCTGGCTGATGGGAGCTGCAGAGCTGGCCCTTACTGTTGTTCCAGTAACACAGCTGCTCTGAGTTGTTACTAACTTTTACATGGTACCAGGTGTGCTGACACAAATCCAAAAAGAGATTTTTAAAAGGCAACCAGAAAGATACGGCAGAAAAAACAAAGATAAAGGCTGGGAGCTAAGTCAGAAGCAATCAGGCCTCCAGCTTCATTGCTTCATATAGAAAATATGGGCGGTCACTGGAAAAGTTTAAAGATGTATCTCAGCAATTTGTGCAACTGAGAAGCATGATAAACACAAATTAGCATGCTTCTTACAATTTTGGAGTCATAATTGATAGTTTTAATGCATTACACAGGTAGAATAAGAAGAAAAATTATGGCAATGACATTTGGTATCATTTATTTTTATCAAACCACAGAAGTCTTTATTTGGGTGGAAATACAATGCTGACATGTTTTATCATGTTTCAGGTTTACATTTTCTCAATGAGTAGACTCTAATTTTCCATTTTTTGGCATCTGGAAGGCTTTTATTGAATATTTAAGTTAAATATTTTATTTGCAAGGTCTCTTGCAATTTTGTCTTTCTGCATTTACTACACCTAATTGGAGAATAAAAGTCATAAGTGTTAGTCATTCTTGGAGAATTATGAAATACATTCACATATCTGTACTTAATATTCCTGTAAATTTATTCATTTGATGGTAAATTTAAGAAGCATCTATATCATGTTACTTTTTTTTTTTTCTTTTTGGAAGATAAATAGTCCATAAACATCCAAGGCTATAAAGCTAGCTGAACTCTACACTGTTTGGTCTCAAAAATTCAATACACTGCAGTAAGCAGGAAAGATTAAATGACTCGAGTTCAGTAGTTTAAAAATATTTTCCAATTCTCCTCTGTGAGAGGTTCGAGATTGTTCACATGACTTTCTCCTGCTGAATTATGATCACAGAAAGAAAGCAATTACTCTTTCATACTCAGTCCAGAAAAGAAAACTTGCATTGAAAGAAAACTGCTGAAGTTGTTCAGTTCAGCACTCCAGCAATAAGAGAGAGATACTGCATTTGCCACGCATTAGCATCGCTATATCAGTATCACCGTTTTACAGATGGCAAATCCAAACACAGAGAGATTAAGGTAAAAAATATCCACTAATTCTGGTTGCTCTGTTTGAAATACCTTGAACCTACTTTTTCAAAGGATTTACTGTATACAGCAACTATATCAAAAGACAGTTTCCATGGATTTCAACAGCATTTTAAAGTTATCACTTTCTGCAAATGAGATGCTGAGGTATCAAATCAGATATCCAGAAAATGAAGAAAACACAGTAAAAAGACCACCTGTGACATACCTGCTTTATATGAATTTAAATGCCTTTTTCTGCATTTTCTTTCTGCAATGCCTTTTTTCATTAGCAGCACCTCTTCCAAATCCTGCATGTCTCCCAAATTCTGAGTATTATCCCACAGAAAAGGAAGCCTCATTCCTAAAATATTGCACACCCCCAGAAAACTGAAAATTGACCATAAAACTAGTTTGATGCTTTCCTATAAGATCTTTTTTTTCTTGTAAATTGGTGATGTAATGAAATGAAATAATTTTGAGGAATGTGCTGGCTTGAGTGCTTTGAATTTTTTTTTCTTAACTACAAAATGTTAGAATATTATAGCTTCAGAATAATACAGTTATACTTGTAATTCAAAGTCACTTTTTTTTTAGATGTATTTTATTTCATGGTGTAATGATGCTTAAAGGCATAACTACCAAAACTTATATTCAACTTTTTGCACACTATGAATGAGAAACATGTCACCTGACTTTTTTTCTTTTTTTCACAATTTAATCTGAAAAATGTTTCAGTCTGTTTGGATTTTTTGTTTTTAATTCTTTGCTTTCCTTTGCCTTTTCAGAACATATCCTCCAGTCCCAATCATGGAATTTCACTATTTCATACAAACTGGAAAAACTAGATCTTGCAAATGTCATGAGGCACTTTAACACACATATATGGTCTGTTTTTCAAGTTGGGCAGTCTGCGCTCTTTCTTCCTGCTTCTTTGCTCATAAATTTCCATTTTCCTCACTGTATTTATTTTCCAGTCCCCTTCACCTTCTTTATCCACCTCTGTTGGTTCTTATTCCCAGGGATTTTTGCCTTTCCACTCTTTGCATCTTTTTCTCCTGCTGCTTACCAGCCTCCACTCCTATTTCTCTTTCCCAAGGAGCTCCTTGACAAACTCTCATTTTCTTCCACAGGCTCATTTTCTTCTTCTCTTTCTCTCAGAGGAAGCAGATTTTTTCTTAGCTCCTGCATAAGAGCATGGGGAGCTTTGATACAACCTTGTTACTCATAGTCCAGCTGGCTAAATGAAGATGAGAATGCTGCTGCTTACAGATGCATTTGCCAGATGTTGTACAGCATCACACTGGATCGTGCTCACCAGAGATAGGAAGTTTGGGGAATTTTTTCATTAGCAATGACCATATTTGAAGAGTCTTTTTTAAACAGCTTAGTCCTCATACAAAGATACAGGATTTACCTCCCTGTCCTAATAATCCCTCCTCATCAAAATTATTGACCTTACTTCAGATAATGAGGAATAGAAAACAAAAATTACTGGTGATTAAAGAAAAAGACTTTCAGGTACCATTTTGTTTCTCAACCTGTGTGAAACAACCAAAGTTTCTCAGGAATTATTCTCTAAAACAGCTGGAACACATTGAAAATAAATACCTAAATAAACCCAACAAAAGCATACAGAGGCAGACACCTTATCAGAATGAAATTTTAAACATCGGTAGTTTAAAATCTAGACAAATTTATAAGAAACTGAGGGGAGTTTCAAGGGCAACATTCACCAATTTTAATAGTAGACAGTGCTATCTCTTCCACTGCTAATAAAATACGAAGTGAAATCACCCACGAGTAAAGCAATATGTTAGCAACGGTGTTAGCAGATATTAGTCTCCCTCTAGTCAAATCCTTCTGGTGCAACATTAAACCTACAAGGTAGTGGAAAAAAGTTGCCAGGATGCTTTGGGATTGAATTAGAGGCTTCTAGCTTCTAAAGTTACCTTGCCCTTTTTTTGCTCAAATCACACAAGTGTATGATCGAGTTTCCAGTGGTAACATGAACCCTGCCTGAACCTGAGCTGACCTGTACAGAGCCAGCTAAAATGCCTAGGTATTGATGTTACAATTTATAAAGAAAATCTAGATAAAACATCACCCATGGGAGTGAAGAAACTGGCTATACTGACACTGCCAGTGAGCAGGACACACTATAAAATAGTTTGTGTCACATGGAACTGGACAGAGCTCATGAAGGATGCTTTAGAAGGTACCAACACTGTATATCTCCCCAGCAATTAGTAAAAAAAAAAAAATTAAAAAGAGGTTGTGAAAGGTTGTGGCTTAGGTATAGTTTGCATGAGGTTTGCTGAGAATATTCCCTTTCAGCATAATAAAAGTGACTGATAATGACAGAAATCTTATTTCTTTTGTAGCAGCATTTGGCTTTATTTGCATCAATCATGAGCGTTCATTCAGTCTTTTTTATTAGGTTGGGCTGTAGCAAATACAAAACGGCTGGCAGGAAACTTGGTGTACTCTGGAGGAACAAGCTGTGTGGGCTTAGTCTCATCAAAGCCATTGTGCTGATCATGGTTATGCAGACAATGGCTAATAGCTGTTCAGAAAAAAAACCCCTTTTTATTCTTTTTTGGCTTTTTTATTTTTAAAGAAGAAAGAATAAAAGAAGTCCTTTTTAAAATTTGGCTGAAACAAGGATATATTGGGGTTTCTTGCATAGGATGAGTCTCTCAGTGTCCACTCTTCACACTGAGCTAATTACAGATCTAGGACAGCTCTTAACACAGTATTTGACTATGGAGTAGTGCAATCATCAGTGCCTGTGCCCTTGAGATCATTGTGGTGTTTTGGGATGTCAGAAAATTTTGACAAAGTGGTCCATCCTCTCTGATTTGTGAGCCACACACAAATCCACACGTATCCACACGTATCCACACATAAAGTAGCGGCAGCCCAGCCTCCAGCTCCAGATTCAGTGAATGTTAGTTGTATAGTCTGATATTGACTGTTTATCAATTGTCACCGATATTTATCAGCAAGTGCGCTCAAGAGAGGAGGAAAAGCCTCATGAAACAAGACAAAAGTTGTCAAATGTCAAAATGCAACTTTGTATATTATTGTACTAATGCATCTAGAATTTTCCACAGATTCAACAGAATCTTGGGAGTCATTCAGGCAAGAATTTGTTTTCTTCCAAAAAGAGATGAAACTATGGAAAGGCATAGGGAGATAATAGGACCTGGAAAGGTCTATATCTATTCTAATATATGGGGGTCAGACAAATTATATTTGCAGGATCCAGGGCATGCATTTCAATCACCAGCCTAAAAGTTAGTGAAAGAGAACAAGCCATGATACAGATATAGAAAATACTCTATTCCCAGAAAGAACAACTAGTTTGCAAGATAATTGGCTTCATATGTGAAATCAAAAAAAAATTTGAAGCATTTATAGCAGTCTTCAGTTTGGCAAGTCTGACATGCTGTTTGTAGGGTTTGTACAATCTCTAATGTAAGATCAGATTGTAGTGGGCCTCAGAGACATGGAACAGAGATAAAAAAATACTTCTGAAAATAAGCTTGAACATAACAGATTAAGAAACTGAAATTTGCCAGCCTGCAGGAGGTACTCAGATCAGATTGCAAGTTTTGATTTCTTTTTTTTTTTTGACTCCTCAGTGCCACAGTGGACTAGGTTCAAAAGCAAAATAAAACAAAACCCAGGAATATTCAGAAGGAAAATAAAAGTGAACCTGCAAGAGGTTGGAAGAAGGAATGTCAAGAGGACAGTGATAACCACAGAACTGAGTGCTAACCTGCATTTGGCAGAGTTGCTCTCTCTGTAAAGAAGTAAAGCCATTACTGCACTTACAGCCTCACTGGCAGCACCAAAGGGGAAAAAAGGCACACATATATAAGGAAATACATTAGTTAGTTGTAAAAATTGCTCAAAACAGAGTCACATCCATTGTCTGGAATACTGTCTGGAAGCTTTGACACTCCAGAGACCTCACAAATGAGTGTGGTATCTGAAGCTGGAGTGAAAGGTTTAGAGAGAAAATGTAGGCATAAGGAAAGATATAACAATGATGCAGAAATTATTCTGAGAGTGGGTGGATGTGAATGGGGCACATAGGAAAGACATATTCTTGAAAATAAAAATGTTGGAATTGTTTCAAAAATTCTCGGGCTGAACACATATATCACACTGAATTCCAATTACACTTTATAGAAGAACAGGCAGCTAAGAAGGTGGCAAACATGGATATTCAAATTAAAAAAAGGGAAAGAAGAGACATGGTTTCAGCAAGTAGCCATATAAAAAAGCCAGCTTTCTCAACTTTCAGAAAACTTGGTAACAAAAAAAAAGTTATAGAAATGTATGGAAAAAAAAGTATCACTTTGATACGACTTATCTAAATAAAACAAAAAAGTGTTGGTTGGTATCAGGTTGGTTTGGATCTCTTAGTGCTGGAACATTTGTGAGCCACTTCTTAATTCATTTCCCTATTATACAGAAATAGCACTGAGTCCCCTTGTATTTCCCCATGTCTACAACCTAGCATCATATAAGGGTATTTTTGTTGTAGACATTTTCAGGAAGTTTTATTGAATTTTTCATCTTTTATGGAGTTTTCACTTTTAAATTCTCATATGTTTTGTCTGGCCTTTCTCATTCTTCTAGATTTAATGTGGAAAAAAAAGCATTTGTGAGACAAGCCATTCTGGATACAGCCTGGTACTGAACAGTAAATATTTCTCTTGGGCTGGCACCACCTAATTGTTTCTTTTCATTTCAAATATTTGTGCCACCTTAAAATGTCATCAGTGACATTTATAATAATTGGTAGGTCGCAGATGAGAAGGACCATTTTGCTGCTGGACACAAAAGGCCTACTAGCCCCTACAAATCATGAAAATGTTGCATTATTTTATGAAAGAAAAGGGGAAGACAAAAGAGCCATTAAAAATAAAAACAAAAAACACTTTTAAATCTTTAATCAGCCACTCAGATTCACTGATGGAGAAATGAAAGTGCAGGGAATTTATGCACAGTATCAAGAGGGAGCATACTCTGCACAAAAAAGGCCTTTTGAAAAATCCTAGTAGTCACAGAAAAAGGATCACTGGCCCTTTATAAATGCTTACAACCTCTTTATTATGAGGAGATTTTTACAGACATGGCATGAAAAAAAGCTTTTTAAGCAACAGATGTTAGGGATCTCTTTGTAGGGAACACAAGGCAATTTTTGATAAAGCAGGATACAACTAATAAGCGTAATTGAGGAAATAAATATTGACCACAGCTTTGAGGTTGATCAGTCCAGGCTTTCATCTCCAATGAACTCTTCCTCCAAGGCAAAAGCCTTTAAAGTCAGACAAGTCAGGTTTTGCTGTAGTATTAACTAAGATCCTTAAATTGTCTGAAGAGAGAAAATCTGAAGCGACTATGCCAGATGGAGTCCAAATATCAACCATTAAATTAAAAGGTTCGTAAATAACTCGTCCTTCCCACTCTGTCCTTGCAGGTGAGTCATTTCCTCAAACCTACTTTCAGTGACAACTCAGAGACTCTCTGAATTGCTGCAAAATCCTCCTAGCAGCTCCTGGTCCCTGGGATGTTTCTCAGGAGAACCTGGCTCCCAGCTCTGTACTTGCAAACTCTTTTCTGCCACACGCAGTGGGCCCAAATATTTCAGCCCCAGAGAGAGAGGTTCAGTTCTCCACAACACTGTAGCAAACTCTCCTTCCTCCTGAGAATTTCATTCAGTTCAGGCTTTTTATGGAAATATAAAGCTATTGCAAATATAAATATATATACACACATATATATTTGTATTTATATATGTGTAATGTATGTGTGTATATATATATGCGGACACCTTGATAATATTATTGTGTATGACTGGTGTACCTGACGTCATGAAAGGTGATACGAGCTTGATGCAAACAAACCAAAGGAGAGCAGCAGATCACTCAAACTCTTTCTAAAAGACGAATCCATTTTGTATGCCAAAAAATTTACATAGATATGAGCGGAAGCTAAAAGAGCATTTGGAATAAAACTCCACTGAAGGCTACTAAGCTCATGAAATCTTCAGAGCTGCAAGTAGTTGACTGCTGGGAAAGTATGAGGGTAAATATCATGTTTGCCCTGTTCTTTGCCCTAGGAATCAACTTCTGTCCATTGCTGGGACAGAATACTGGGCTAGCCCTCTGGGCTGAATCAGCACGGCTCTTCATCAACTTTTGCATAACAAAGAAAAGCTTATAAAGTATTGTTTTTCCAAACCAAAGATGTGGATGCTTACAAGCTAAGCACATAGGGAGTCTAGTGCTTCTCAGCATGCATATTTATCTCAGTATGACCTTATTGATACAGTACAGAACACTGACACATCACTACAGCAGAGTCTCATTAAGAAATCTAGCTAGATGTGTCTGCATGTATTCATGTATTTATGTATGCATGTATGTATATATAAGTAAATTCCTGTGCACGTATGTATGTGCCTGTCTCTCTCTCCGCCTCTATCTACCCATTTTTAGCCCATCCTTTTGTTTTCTGAGATAGCTATTCCTTCCTCTTTTTATCACAACCAGCATCAATCTCAGAGTGCAGAATGCATTAAACACCAATTACAGCTCTTTATTCTGCAGGTGAGTCTACTTGTTTAGTTTTGTTTTCTTTCCAGTCATGGCCCATTTGCTGCTTTTATTCCTCAGAATACCTAGCTTGGATTATTTTTCCTTCAGTTAAGGTTTGCTTCACATAAAAGCAGACTGCAAACATATCATTTTTAGATGAGCCACCTGGATATTTTCATTGCTGTTACCATTTCCCATTTTTGTATCATTACATTTCTTTCTTTACTAAATGTTTACAAAGTCTCTGTGGATCACCTTTCTGATCATTTGCTGACAGACTGAGCACCAAACTGGTTTAATTATTTCAGGGCTGGTCACTTCTGTTTTTTCTCTAGCACTTTAGAAGATAGTGAAGCCATAGGGGTTGGCTTGTCAATTTGAAAATTTCTCAATATGGGATCTTTCTCCGAGTGAATCAGCAACTCCACATTTGGTTTGGGCCCCAAAGAGGGAAGGAAACCTTGCACATAATGAAATGAGTGTTATTTTTGAAAATATTCCTTATATGTTTCATAAATATCATGATGGACCAGATGAGGAAGTTTCACTGTAATGTTCAGTGGAACGTAGACTTCTACTATGTGCTATTTATCGTTACTCTTTATTTCTTTTTGTTTAAATCACCCCCTACCCTTGTGAAATGTGAAGCTTGGAGTGACTTGCCAAGGTCCTGACACCCTTGCAGAGACACCAGTGTCTATGACAATAAGGAGTTGATGTTGGCTGGACCATCAGCATGGAATACTAATACTAGGTACTACATGAAACAAAAAAGCAGGACAAAGGAGTGGCCAACATTCAAATACCAAGAGATTAAATCAACACTGCAGGATCAGGACAAGGAGCAAACACCAAGTCAGGAGCAAATTTTCAGTCTGAAGGCACAACAAGCAACATCTAGGCAATGCCTACCTGGATCAGGTTTACCTACACTTAGTTATTAGAGAGAAGACAGCCAAGGCTTGCTACCACCAGCCCCAAAGACCCAGTGATCTAGACAGGAACATAAACTATTGACTAAGATTCCTCAACTACAGAAACTTCCACATCCCAAACAGACCAAATAGTCCAAAAGTAGTACTGCTGTAATTACTGCTTGTTCACAGAATCACAGAACAGGTGGGACTGGAAAGGATGACAGGAGGTCATCTAGTCCAACCTCCCTGCTCAAGCAGGGTCCCCTAGAGCATGGTACTCACAGGTTTTTGAATATAGCTCAGTTCACATGGGCCTTGTAAGGTGGCATCATTAAGTTGTACAAATGGTACAAATACTGAATTTCATGGAAATCTGTCTTTTGTTGCACTGAAGTTACTCATTATGATCAGCAGTTTGAAGCTTATGAGCAAGGGAGATATTCAGTGTCTCTTAACTACCTAACTGTGACAGAAACCAGACTCAGCCAAGGTTTTGCAGTGAAACTGCCTAGACCTTTTCTTTATAATGAGCTCCCCAAAGAAGACTGAAAGACTTTGAAACTCAGAAAGCAATTTTTTATTAAACCTAGAACCAAAACCAAAAAATTGAAAAGAAAAAGCACAAAATGTCCAATTCAAGTAGATTAGAAATAAAGGTTTCCTAAACATGTCTTCCTCAGTTACAGGTTTGCTTTTGGTCAACTCAGTGACTTCCTAAGTTTGTTGCAAACTTGACTAATCCCCTGTCATCCTCAGAAGCCTCTGAAGTCTGTCTGTCTGCTCCTCCTGAGCTGCAGGATCCCAGTTCTCTGCTGTAACTCTTCTACGTGCCACACTCAGCTGTCTTGCAAAGTTTTTCCACCCACATATGCCCAGCTGCTGGATAGACAGGAACCATCTGCTTTACCCTCCAAAGGACTGCACCTGACCTAGCCTTTATAAAGGGACATACTACAACTGTGAACAAAGGAGAAAAAGAAGATAAAAATGTCCAGTATGCAAATCTTCAACAATTTGATGATAATCTGTTTATGGATTTTAGTATAAAGGGAAATGCTAACCCTAATAGATGCAGCACCACTCTAAAATTAGTTTTTCTGAAATATAACACTTAGACAAAACAACACTGTTACTAGCCATATCCAGATATATTTGACAGTAAGGAGGAATATGTTAGTCAGAGCCTTTTTAAAGATCTGATAAAGGAAGAGGGGCCACAGAGCAAAAGCGATTAGATTTTACATTTTCTGAAGTTGACACAACACAAAAAAGATCTGTTCTTTAAATGTTAAAATGCAGTAAACATATAAATCAGATGTCACAACTGTGGAACTGGAACAGAAAGGGATACCTGAATGAAATGTCTTGGAATAGCAGAAGACACCAATACACTGGGAGAAGAAAGCATCGTAAAATTTTGAGTACGGGTATAAGGTGGTTATGTGAAAGTGATGTTGATGGTTGTACATAGGCTAACCATGGTGATTCCTCTGGTTCAGCACAAAGTATGAAGGATGAGAGCTCTACAAAGGCATAGAAAATCATGGTGTTTTGGTTTAACCCCAGCCTGCCACCAAGCACCACACAGCCGCTCGCTCACTCCCCCACCAGTGGGACTGGGGAGACAATAGGAAGGGTAAAAGCTAGAAAACTTGTGGGTTGAGATAAAGCCAGTTTAATATGGAAAGCAAAAGCCACACACACAAACAAAGTAAAACAAGGAGTTCACTGCTTCCCATGGGTAGGCAGGTGTCCAGCCATCCCCAGGAAAGCAGACCTCCATAACATGGTACAGTTACTTGGGAAGACATCACTCCAAACATATCCCTGTGCTTCCTCTTTCTTCCCACCATGTTTATATGCTAGGCATGATGTCATATGGTCTGGAATACCCCTTTGGTCAGTTTGAGTCAGCTGTCCTGGACGTGTCTCCTCCCAACCTCCCATGCAGCCACAACTTCCTCGTCAGCAGTACGAAAGGCAAAAAGGCCTTGGCTCTGTGTAAGCTCTGCTCAGCCATAACACAAACATTTCTATTTTATCAACACAAATACAAAATATAGTCCCATGCCAGCCACTGTGAAGAAAATTAGGTAAAACCCCAGCTAAAACCAGCACACATGGGCATGGGAGATAAAGAAGAAGGACAGAAGGACCTGGATCTCATACAGGATCAGACCCAAGTATCTTGCACATGCCTTACACAAAGGAGTTATCAGGCTTAAGTTTAAGGCCAGTGCTGAAAGTCCATAGCATAAGCCAGTCGGTCAGACTCTGCACAGGACTTTACAATCTGGGGCTAATATGAAGGCTGTGTGCCTTCCCACTACATGATGACTTTTGTGATCAGGGTGGCTCTGGCCTGAAAAAAGCAGGGAGATGAGCTATGACCTGGTAAGGTTCTACCTCTTGGATACCCTTTAGCTTGGGGGAAACTAAAAGGAAAATGCAATATTATGCAAGAGCCAACATTATATGACCTACCAGCATGACTGTCAAGACTGAGAAACCAGTGGGCTCAAACAGCAAAGATCCAAAGAAGCAACTAAAGGCCATTAATTTGCCTGCCTTCTATGAACTACACCATTAAAATTGTTCCAACTTAAATAGTATCAAGCTAATTGACTTCAATTTCACCAAGTAAAATAATCAATCATTTAAAATTATGCCACAATGTAAAAGAACTTGACATATCCCTAGGCTCAAATTTTAAATCACCGAATCTGTATAACATGTATTCAGATTCATGACAACTCTTTCATTGAAACCTGACAATGGCAGCACTGCTTAAAGCAGGTACATTTGCAAGGTAATGCAAGTGACAGAATCCCTACATGCAGCTGGAGTAGACTAGATTTGAAGATCTGAAGATAGGGCTTTCCATAGCCAGCAAAGATCTGGCAATAATATTGAATTAAACATGCCTTGCACTGGGCTCACTCAGAAATTTCATTTCAGTAGAACTGCTATGTTCACTGATGACTGGAACCTTATTATTTTTCTTAAAATTGTCTAGTATTTGACTTCATTTGCTTCAGTCGTGGGAGCTCATTCAGTCTTTCTTTTTGATTAGTTTGGGATATAAGGCCTAGAAAGAGCTCTGTCAGCTCTGGAGGAACAAACTGTGTGAGCTGAATCTCGTCAGATTCACTGATGTTATGCTGATCATGTTTAATATCTGTTCAGGGATGTAAAAACTTTTTTCCAGGAGTGAAATTGTACTGGCTCTGCCCAATACCTATGAAAGAAAGCTAATCTAAGGGCAACTGAGGGAATACTACTCACTTGTTAAAAATTCCTATTTTAAACAGATTCTAAAGTTGGCTCTAAGCAAAGACACTTTTTCCAGATTAATAATCCTCTCCTTTCTCAGAATACTAAGCAGATTTACATAGACCCCTAAAGTTAGTTCATAAAACATGTTCAAAGTGGCGTAAGAGAATTTTACGATAGAAGAAGTTTCACTCTTTCTTAACCCATACTAAATGTACTCAAAATTTCTATTATGTAAGGGAGCATAAGCCTATGGATATGTTTGCTATTTACTGCCTCCTTCCTTTTAAAAGATATATTTTAAATGCAGCTCTCCTCTATTCTCCAACTACCAAAAGACATGCCTCTGTTTAAACATGTCCTTTAAACAAAATAAATCAAGAGGCTAGAAGAGTGTCATATAACAATCCATTCACAGCTCTGAATTTCCAAAAGATTTAAAATCAAAATGAGCCTGAGACTTACATGTATGGTCCTTGAAAAAGTAAATCTTTAAACCTGCTTTCTCCTTTTCAGGTAGGTGCTTGCAGAGATCCTCTGCTGTTCCTCTGCCTGATATTCTCACTCTCAGGTCTCCAGCTGCCAACCTCCCTCCTTTCATTCCTTTGCCACTGTGGCACATTTGTATCTCCCTCACTCCTCTGCCACCACACTTTCCTCACATCTGCCAAGGATCTTTCTTTGTTTTAGGCATCTCCTCAGCCCTCCCACTTTACACCTGCAGTTGCCCACAGCAGGTGCCTGGGAGTGAAGGACTCTGGGCTGCTGATGGGCAGTCAGCCGTACTATCCAGCTATGAAACCTCCCAAGCCCTGCTGAACCTATCCTGTTCCCCAAGGCTTAATGAGAAAAGGCTTCCTGGATGGGGCAGGAGGAAAACTAAACCCTGGGTAAGACATGGGAGCACAAAAGATGTGATTTCCAAGATCCCAAGTGCTCCTTGTAAGGCATGGGGTGCCCTTGTTGAGCTGCCTCCTAGGGAATGTTGACTGTGTTCAGTAACTTTTCGGATCAGATATATACTGCAGCTAAAACTTCTGAGCCTGTTCAGATAACTCATTTAACAGAACTAGAATCCCAAGTGATTAGTCTTCTGAGGAAAATCTTCTACTGAAATATTCTGTGTCACATTCCTCCTATCCTTTAATCTATAGGCAGTGCCTTGAAAACTTATTTGGAAGTAATTTGAATTTAAAATAGGAAATAAATCCGCCCAAATCATCCCAACAGCAGCTGACTTCACTAATCAAGACAAATTTTTACATAGCCAGGGATCTTTCATCAGGAAACCTTCAGTGGAGTCACTCAGGACTATGCAGGATCTTATAAAGCATCTTTCATTCAAGCCCTGTCTAAAATTCATTATTAAACTAAGACTGTCAGAAAACAAGGATGACGTTGGGCAAGACTTGTGTGAATATGTGAGGCTGTGGTCTTTCACAGAGCCTCAAACAATTCCAGCACTCGTACTCCACTCAGACATCCCCTGTGGGCAACCCTAGAGGATGAATCCTGCTGCCCACAGCTGTGCTCAGTGGTGCTTACTCGCTACACACCACAATCTCTGTGTACTGTGAAGTGGCAATGTGTCTTCTCACCACCTAATTTTCATACCCATTATATTCAGTTAATGAAATAAAGACTTGCCTTAGTTGATGTTTTCTGTTTGCTTTTGATTGTGGACATTTTCTGTGTGGCAGACAGAACTGTCTTGGTTTCTAGAGTAAAATTTCAGAAATATCTCACTGCGTGGGAGGCAGTTAGCTTGATCTCCCACTGAAATGAGGCTTGTTTTGTCACTCATTCTGCACATGTAGGTACAAGCTGGTCTTCTGATTTCTAACCCATTGCTGAATTTCAATCAGATTTGTCAAAGATTCTCTGAGTTTGGTGAAAACAAAATGAGACGATAAAGGGCTCTTAGTTCCCACTGGGAAAAAACCCAAATAAAATGCCAATCTTATTTTTCTTGGGCAATCAGAGACTCAAAGAGTTAAGAGAGTGAAAGAGTACAAAAAGGATGTGTTGAAAGCCAGGCTTTTTGTTTCCTCTGTCCAAGAAACATCTAGTTACATTGTTTTCTTCTATTCCTGAAGGCAGGACCTTCATCATTCCTGCCACACTAACCGTTACAATTCCAAGTTTTATAGGGAACACAGTACTGGTTTCCAAAAATTTCTTTTTATTTCTTTTTATTTCTTTTTTTAAGTTTTTTTATGTATTGGAGAAAAATCTATGGAGGAATCAAAAGCTGAAAGAAAGAGAACCTGTTACTGCTTATGAACTGAAATGATGGGACTTGCTGAAGTTGTCCTGCCGATATCTTATATGTCAGCAGTCACTAAGTGTGAATTATTGACAGTTTCTGCTCTGCACTATTTTGTTCCCATCCATTGGCTCTGTAAATACTGTGGCAGGTGACAAACTGCATGGTTCAATGCTCAGCTCTTACTAACCAAAGGGCTTCCAGGAAACACTGAGTTGCTCAGAGACCTTGCTGTGAGGCAAGTATGAATCATATTTGACAAAAAACCCCACCAAAACCTTGATTAATAGAACAAATGTGATTTTTTTTTCTGCTCATCGTTTAGGGTAATCCTTT
Organism: Corvus cornix cornix; assembly: GCF_000738735.6. Lineage (NCBI taxonomy): Eukaryota > Metazoa > Chordata > Aves > Passeriformes > Corvidae > Corvus > Corvus cornix. Next base: position 88,280,048 of record NC_046333.1, read on the forward strand.
GTGTCCTTGAATTAGGAAGGCCAATGTGATGCCAGCTGTATTGGCATGCTTTAAAATTCAGCCTTTAGCACAGAATAATGATGAAACTTGGCTTTATAGGAGAAAATCTGATTGAATTCCAAAGATGAAAATATACCCCCCCAAAATAGAAATAATGTTAGTAATTAGCTAAAAAATAGTGAGATTCAATGACTTAATAGTACCATTCACAGTTTTAAGCTCTTTATAATTAAGAAAAAGTTTAGAAGAACAGATTATGAACTCTCCTGTTATGAATGGAGGTAGTTTGCTAGGGGTGCTCTGGCAGTAAAGTAATTCCCAAAATAGAGCACTGGATTCACTCCCAGCTAAAAGGAGCAAAACTTGCAGATGTTGCTAAAGCAGACAAAACCCAGAACATATACATGTGACCAGATGCAGCAATTCTAAGAATCGCATCTGGCACAGAACATGTGGCTGTTTTAGCATCACACCAAGAAGTGTTACTCAGCCTTTATGTACTATATCTTTCAGAGGGCAAGCATTTTAAATACAGGCTTGAACTAAATATGTAAGTAGTCCCCATGGAATTACTCAGAGATGCAGAGGGGCATGTTTAAGCAACTTCCTGAATCAAATAATAAAAGCCTCAACAACCTGATCTGACTATGAGTCAACTGACTAACAATATTCACCACTTTTTCCTGGAGACAAAAGCTCTTTTATTTTTTCTGTGCTTTACTTGCCTCACTCTATTTCCCTCAGATTTATTTCTTCTCTTGGGTTTTGGATTGCCTGCTTCCTATTGTTATTCTTCATCAAATATTTCATGTACAAGTGCTTTCCAAAACAAGGCAATCAATCCAGAGCAACGTATTTCCAGTAATATATAATTGAGTACTTTTTCTGTCATGCAATTGCTCTAGGATTTACAAAATTATTTTCTGCATGCGTTTATGCTGATAAGCTAGAAAAGTAAATAAAATTTCATGCAAAACCCTAAAGAGAGCAATCGATGATAGCTATTCAGCCTCACATTATGCATAACCACATTTTGGATTTTCAATTATATTCACAACATGATGATGAGTTGTTGGGAAATTATCCACTTCACTACTTTCTTCTTCAGCTTCTTTCTTCAGCTCTGGACTCTCCCATCTGTCTGTATTCACGAATTTTCTGTCTGAGGACTACCAGAGTTGATGCAATGCAAAGCCTTGAGGGCATTGATTGGTCATGGAAAATAGCAGATGACAAAGTTTCCTTAAATAAACGAAAAAGTACAACATACAATTTCCTGCTTCTAACAAAGGAGGTAAGAGACCTGTTGGTCAAATATTATAAAAATACTTTTCTTTTTTATATTCTTACTATATTTCCCTATTTATCCATTATTCTTTTCAACACTAAGACTGCTCACCTCCATCAGTGAAAAGGAAGCAACAGAAAGGTGTCATTTTTTCCCATCACCATAGAGAAGAACTGACTGGGAGACATGTTCAGAAGGGGCATTGTCTTCTTGCCTGCTGCTGGCCCTGCTTTCCTTACTTCCTGGCCTCTCTCCTGACTGCCCAGATCAACCATTCCCCCTCGTGCCAGCTCTGGCACTTCTCACTCTTTGCCATGAGTCAGTTTAACATGCTAACTCAGCAGTTAGCTAGCCAGAGTTATTCACTGCTTTTGCTTTCTGCTCTCAGGGAGGTCCATGGCAGTTCACAGACAGGCCTGGCAATCGCCAGAGCCAGCCCAAGATGAGAGGTGGGAATGTGTGGCCATGAGCAGGGTGGTTTGTGGGAGGGGGATGTGGGAAGTCCCTCACCGAACATCATGCAATCCTTCAATTTATCCACAAAGCTTAAGATTATGCAGGTTTCCCAAGGAACTTGGACAAGAACCACTGGCGGTATCAATCTTTGATGGATGAAATTTCCATTTGTGGTCAAGGGATCAAATAGTGCCACATCTCCTAAGGAAGAGCACCAGAGATCCTGGTGCCACATGTTCTGCAAACGGTGCAGTGGAGAGATGGGGACTGGAGGGAGAAAAACCCATCAAAGTGAGTTGGCAACAGTTTGCATGCAAAAAGGGCTTTCATTCTTTAAACTGTTGGTAGTGAGTTATTTACCTAACTCTAACACTTTACCTACAAGAACATTATGAGGAATAGCAGTTACGTGTGAAGTTTTTTATGGATGAAAGTGCTAAGTGTCCAGAATGGAGGCTACTGCCACCAGTTGCTTTCTGGCATTCTGCAGTATATATGCAAGGGAAACAATGAATTTAAACAGGTTTTCTAGAAGCTATTTGATTAGGAAAAAAGAAAGCACTTGTGAAAATGCTCAAAGGCAAAGCTTCTTGCATGACAAAAGTACAGTCCATTTTGCCATTCTGGTACAGAAGGACACAGCAGCCCTTGCCATCTAAATTACATGCTTAAAATCTTCTAGGTGTGTGAGAAAACTCACTCACCAGACACAGCAATGCAGTGAAATCCTTCTCCTGAGAACTAAAAAGCAGCAGATTGCAGTTAAGGATTTCCTGATGCCTCCTGGAAGACAGCCCTTTCAAAGCTGAGCAGAGAGGTCACTAGGCTGTTTGCCCTGGGAGCAGGTCTCCCAATTAATCTCTATTAAGGAGAGCAGAACAATTTGCCTCTGAAGTAAAAGGTGCTCATTCAGATAAAATCTAGATGTTGTAAACTTTGAGATTTACCTATTCATCGTCATTAACCTTCAACAGACCTAATTAAGCCCTGTGGGTAAAGCACAAGCAGTGAGAGATTTTATACCCATGTCATATTTTCTCAAGGGAGTCTAAGTACAATATCCTCCACTCCTTTTGCTTTGTGAAGTGGGCATTCTGTCATCCAGTGGTTTTCTGCAAATAGTGGATAACATCAGAGAGTACTCTGTCCGGAGTAACCTACATTTCTGCAGTTCCCATGGAACATTAAGCATCAACACTTACTTCAGGTACCCTAATTATTGCTGCCATATAAGTCTGTTTAAGTGTTCTGTGTAATTCTTCCATCAGCACTAAATATAGGACCAAATGCAGGAAGCTCCATACTTTAGAGAGAGGAGCCATAGCCCCGAATATTTTGTTTAGTGTCTCAGCAAGCAGAGCACATCTCTATATCAATTTATTTGGATAACCACTGTCAGTATGCTGATGGATACTGAAGCTACTGACATGGTAGAGCCATGCATGACCTAAATCTCAATTCTGCAGCGTTTTTCATACAGTCAATTGTTTTATGGAAAGATGTCTAATAAGAGACCTGATCCTTTAAGATTCACAACTGAGTCACACATGGCTGGGTTGAAGTTGATGTGAGAGATTCATATTCCAAAATTCTCATTGGGAAGCTCTGTTACAAGAAAAACCTGTGAGAGCTGTGGCTTGTCTGTCTTTACAAAAATAGGGAAACATTTTTAAACATGCCATGTCACAAAAACTGTACAGACTGTAAAATGACAGAGTATGGTTTGTTTTTCTTTTAATTGCTGCAGTTCCTGCCTGTATTTCTCCAGTCCCTGGAGGTTTTACTGTGTTCCAGTGATTCACTTAGAAATCCCATATTTGCAAGCAGCATGAGTGCAGTATTAAAACCTACAATGGTGATTTTCAAACTGTAGTCTTTTTTCTCTGTAGGGAGCCAAGTAGGTCTATGATATTGCGGGCAAGAATGCCTTAAATCATGGAACTGAAACTGCTGCTGCTGCTGGGACTGCTGCTGGGACTGCTGCATCAGACAGAGCCACCCTCAAGACCAGTAGGCATCACCAGAAATTCAAGACAGGAGGATGGGAACTACTGCTGCTGTAGAAAAAGCCACTGTGCAGGACTTGCTATACTCACCAAGAGAGCAGAAGAAAGATCAACAACTACTGTGATTTAAGGATCCTTCTAATGAGATCTTCTACCTATTTCATGAGAAGGGATGAGTTTGAGAGGACTGTAGGAGGGTAACAAGGTCTCTCTCTGCAGCTCATGTCTCCCTCTCCCGAGATGCCTATCTGCCCCATTCCATGCAGATATCTCATCTTCACCTCCTGCAAGGTGGTCCCCTGAACAGCTGCTATATGCTGTGACCTGCCTTCCCAGCCCTGTAGTTGGGGGTGTTGGAGTGCTGGTGGGTACAGGCCAAGAATAAAAATGTGTCTTTGGACTTTTTTCCTTATAAATCCCCTTCACAGGCCCCAACAGGAGCATAGATCAGTGCTAAGCAGCAGAAGTTCTTCCAGCAATAGCACTAACTTTGAATAAGCAAGAGAGTCATTCTGTCACATAAGGCCAGAAAGCAGAGTTGCTTTGAAATCCCTCTGAGATGGCAAGAAAAATACACATCTTTGCTGAAGATGTCAGCCTTTCAGAGCCTTCTTCCCCTGAGGTTCAGTGTAACCTCACTTAGTGCATGCCAAACAAAACAGGGAGCTTTGTTCACTGAGTGGGAAGTTAGAAATGTTTCCAGGAGCACTGTCATCACTATCATCTTCACCCACAGGTTCAGAGATGAGTCAGTGTGTCTGAGGATGCCACTTTAGGAAACCAAGCTGAGTGTGCTGCTCGTGCCAGAGACAGGGCTGATGTCAGGCTTATGGAACAGGAGTAGCATTAGCCCTAGCAGTCATACGCTGGTTTTACATGTTGGGGTTGTTTGACTTCTTTAATTGAAGGGTAAGGGGGGCCGTGCATTACAGTTCTGGGGGTAAAGTCACTACAAGTTAGCTTAACCAGATCTGGTTGTGAATCAGTAGTCAGAAATTGTGTATTTAAGTCAAATTATGTGAATCATGGGACTGTATTTGAATGATCACTCACTTCATTTTCAAAGACTGATATGTAAAATATCTGCAGCATCTTCAGGCTTCAGTGAGGAACATAAAATAGCTACATGTTTTTCTTTGAATGCTATATTGTTTCCATTGATAAGATGGTACTATCTTAAATAGTGGAAAATTGGTTTCATTTCAGCTTAGTTGACCCTATTTCTTTTATATTTGTCAAGATACCTGCTATTTCTAGTAATCATTAATGATCACACTTAAAAACTATCTAGAAACCGAGCACATTTTTAAATAAAACCATATTTTTCCTGATTGTATCTCAAATGCTAGTGCTGAGCTAGAGACAGGAAAAAGCAGCATAAACTGCTCCACTGGAGTAGTAGAAGAAAAGAAATCTCCTAGGCAAGATTTGCTAATACCAGATTGGGTGGCATGGTATGTTCCAAGTGTTTAAAAATAACAGCATGACATTACTGTATCAATGGTGGAAAATCAAAGGACTGCTGTCCTGGTTTGTAGGTCAGAAGTTTGGCATACACTGCTATTTTAAGTGGTAGTAAAGTCTACATGGTGACAGTATCACCAGGAATTTGTTTCTAAAGGATGCTGGTCTATTACACCAGTGACTGAAGAAAACTTTCAGTTGCAAGGCTGCCTGTGCATTGCAGGTTGAATCTGTCCTACTTCCCATGTATTTATTCTGCTAAAGAAAAATGTCCATGTAAATGTTCACAAGCAAGGTAGACATGACAAAGAGTGCACAGGCACTTGACTAAAATCCACCAGTCTGACCAAGACAGCAGTACTTGTGTCTAGTAATTATCACTTGGCTCTGGGGCCGAAGTAAGATGATCATGGAGTTGGCTGCCATACTAATTATTCTATATTTGTTACTGCATTTGTGACTTCCATGTTAATAGCAGTGAAATTAAAAATCTTATAAAAGTAGAAGCCTACTCTGTCAAGCATATCTGAATGAGAAGTCCATGCAGGTTTATATTTTGTTCTCCTACATCCATATCAAATCACTTGGATTTTTGAAAGGTAGGGAAATCCATCACCCATCTCCAAAAGTCTTAACCTAAACTTTAGAAGTCTTCTTTCCTTGGTTGCCAGTAGAATGGACTAATTTCTCTCATTAAGAGATTTCATGACCAGAATGTTGTGAACAAAATTAATTTCCTGTCAAAATTTTGCTACTAGTTAAATATAGAAATGGCAGAGTAACTCTCTGAGTGGATCATTTTAAGTCTTCTAAGAGGATTAAAATACCTGATTCAGAGACATAGCCATTAGATGGATGACTTTTCAGAGTGAAGCAAAGCTCAGCCCTGCTCTGATGTTTATCCTGAAACTTCTATACTTATTAGAGATTACTTTGAAGGTATGTTACCAGTGTCTTGATTCTGTATTTCAATAATACTGAATGTGATTGCTTATACTTAAAGTGACTTTTACTTTATTCAGTAAGACATATGAAGCTACAAATATATAAATAAGGAATGAGAATTTTTTATCTATGCTCCCTCTTGGCTTAAGTTTACTGGGACTTTTGAAAGCCTTGCTGAGGTTCTGCTTTAGGATCAGACTTGGAAAATAACTGGACTTTTTCACATTCTGGACCTGAAATCCTAATGCCAAAAGGAAGTGTATTACTGCTGGTGTTCATATTGCATTGCTATGTGGAGCTCATAGCTGCCTCTTGTGCCCAGCACCGTGCAAAGCCTCAGCATGATGTCTTTCACCTAACAGCCCATCTTATCCAGATAAAAGATGATGTATCTCAGTAATATCCATCATTTATGTGTTTTCTCCAGTGGGGATGGCCATCATTTTGCCCAAACACCTTGTTGATGCTACATCAATTACTAAAACAAGGGGGTCAAGAACTTTATATTACTCCTAACTATTAGCACACTAAATTAGCTGTTGAACTTCCAGTGTTATTTCCACTTCAGCAATAAACTGCAGCACATTGTCCTCCTGAACTGCATGCTATGTCCTTTTGTAGAAAGATAGATTGTCAGAAAAATACCTTCATGTGGTTAAAAGCACCATTCCAGATTTTGTGCTGAGACACAACCAAAGTACACCAGCATGCCTGGGCTGTCTGTCTACTGCTTCTTTCAAATTCTGCATAAATTAAAGCCAGTGAATAAAACCTAAATATGTGAGACAGAATTGGACATCCTTAGTCACCTGTGACTCAGCAACAAATTAGATTCTGATCCAAAACCAAGCATTTCTCTAGCAGTCCTAAAAAGCTCTTTGCTAAGCTCCCATCAAATCAAGGTAGAATTTTGTAAGCTCTGGCCTGCAGCAAAACTTAAATTAAAATTGTGGCAAAATATATGATTAAAAAATAAATGAGTGGTCACTCCTTTTGAATTAATTGGGTATGAATCATTTCCTTCTTGACAGCTGGAAGAAAGTCTTCAGACTCTGCTCAGACCATAACATGCTCCCTATGGCTTTCCATGGAGATGTGACAACATCTCAACACAACATTGTGTTCAACTCATTCTCTGATAAACAACACAGTTTATCAGAGAATGAGCTGAACACAGTGACTGTACTGTATGAAAACAGGAGACTACTATTTACAGTAGACAGCCGAAATTGGGAAGTACTTCATGGAGCTGCAACTACACTGGTAGTGTCTGAATTCATTCTGGATCAGTATTTCTTTTTCCTTATAGAAAATTATTTTCTTTCTCCTTTTACCTTAGAGAATCATGGCCTTCTCAAGGTGCAGGGTTCTTCAGCTGAAGATGACTAATCCAACAGTGGCTTGTCATGTAGTTTTTTCAGAAGCATTAAGCCAAGAAGAAATAAATAGAGTTGAAGTGTTGAGGTGAATTTACCAAGCTATGCTACCACTGCATTTCTATTCATTCATTCATACACGCATTCAATCAGCTTTTTAAGTTACTAAGTTACTTGCATGAGCATCAGTAATTTAGTTTATAAACATAGCATCCAACAAAGCTTACCAGCTACATAGAAAAAAAGGTGCAATCTCATAGGGAGCCTCATGTTTTAAAATATCTTCTGTCTGTTTTATGGACTGTTTTAGGACTGAAAAGCTAGTTTCAAGCCTGAAGCTGCAGAAATTAATTTTGTTAATTCCTTTCTTAGAGGGCATAGATGGAAATGAGATTATCTTTCTTTTTCCTCAAGTATGTCTTTTAGGTAGCTAAGGGTCAAGCTAAATGCTGTAAAGGCTTTTACATGCTGGGGACATGTCTTGAGGCAGATGCTTAGGGTCCAGCCCTTGCAGATGAAGTTGGGTTCTATAAAACATGCATCTGTGAACACACCTGTCTCTCCTTGCTCTGTTTCTGCTCGGGACTTTTCAAGAGGAGATTTGCTAAATACTGAAGGAGGGTGGGGAGAGTTCTTCCATCTCTGTCACTAACTTCCTGAATTACTACTGCTTCCTCCAGTCAGACCTGGCCGTGTGTGCTGGATGAACAATGAAACAGATCCTTGACTGCTAAAAAACAGCCCTTCAATGCATTCTACTGATAGCCACACTGAGAGTCTGTCCCACTCCAGTGGGTGTCTGGTGATGTGTGTTGCAGAGTGAATGCATGTGAATCTGTAATTTATATATAAAACATTTTGTTAAAGCTTACTTTCTACACACATATTAATCTTACTGTCTCCAGGTTTTTATGGTTCATGGCATGCACTAAAGGGTTTGCTCATACAAATAAGAAGCAGTGAAAGCAACTGAGTTATTGAAAGCTTTTGTCCTTTTACAACATCAGTGTGCTAAACAGCCAGATGCATGTGATGCTCTGTTTATTTAATACATGCCTGTTTATTCCCATAGTAAAGACAAGTCATCTCTTCTAAATTTGTAGTCTAATCTCCAACATAATACAGGCCCCAACATTTCTAAAGTTAATAAAGTTACAATCTTTTTCTGATAGAAAATTAGGAAATTAGGTTCAAGTTAAATAACATAAAAATGTAGATCAATATTAAAAGCAAGAAAATGAGACCATTAAAAAGAAATTGAAGTAAAAATAATCCTTCAATATCACTACCCTCAAGTGTCCTCCATTGCACTGAAATTTATATTTTGAATCCAAGTATGGGGTTCATGTGTACTCTTCTCTTAGAAAACCAGAATAATTTTAACAAAAATAAGTAGAACTTCACAATGGCTAATTGCATTTCCATACCACAAGTGATTACAAAGAGAGTAGTAGTGATAAGGGTATTCCCTTGACATGACTACCTATTCCATCCCATTCTTTTCAATAATCATTCTTTAAATAGTTGGACATTCACAGGGTTTAATTTTCCCGAACTCATTCTATCTATGTGCAGAATAGAAGTAGTGATTAATTTTTCAAAAGGCTTTGTTAGAGCCTTCACTGTTGAAAAATTAGGCGGCAGGAATGATAACACAAAACATGATTGTTGCTGTTGTCTCTGTAAGGCCTTCTCTTCTGAAGTACTAGATTTCACCAATTGACATGTCTAAATACTAGGTAGAAATTGGCACCTGTTGAGCTGAACATCAGAGTTTTTTTTTAACTGAGAAATAAATATTGCCAAAATTGAAGATTTTGCCAATAATGACCTTGTTAGGATATAAATTTTTATACTGATCAGTCATCATACACACAGCAATTTTAAAATGCTTTTTCTGTTGCTTTTTTTTTTTTTTTTGAAACATTGCATAAGTAGAATTTTGTGCAACAAACAACGGAATGTACCAGGGAAGAGGGCACACCACCTCTTTCAGAAAGCAGTTATCAGATGTCCTAGGCCTGCCTTGGGAACAGTACTGGCATGGGGTTTTTTTGCCCTGAATTATAATGTACAACAAGAAACATGGAAAATCAGAATCATGGCTGTAGCAAATCACTAAGCACCAGAGCCACAGACAGCGAGCAGAAGACAATTCCCCAGATGCCCTTCCCATTCAATTTTCTGTGCCTTTGGCACTGTCTGTAAGTACTTATGCTGAACCTCATGACCTAAATGCAGAAGGGGTATCTTTTCTTTTTAATCATCTAACTGTAGAAGGAAATGTGGTTTAAAACAGCAAAAACCCAGTGCCAGGAATAAGAAATTTTAGGAACTGGTGTTGCCTCTTGGTGATTTCAATGACACAGTTAATGTCCTGATCTTAAACCACTGAATATTATAGCCATAAAGAAACAAAATAAGGAGAGAGAGGAACCCAAGCAACTCTGTATTACACAGCATTTCCAAGCTATATGGATTTAGTACACAGGCACAAATACTCAGAGCAAGACAGGGCAGAGCAGGGAAAGCTACTTCAAAATAAGCTTCTTCAATTTCTCATTCAGCTTTCAGGCTGAGGGCAACTAAACAGATCCTATCTGCTTGGCACAGGCCACACTAAAGAAGATATAAACTAGCAAGCAAAGTACAAGTCTAAATTTTGCAAGTTTATGTTTAGTTTGCCAAGCCACAGAGCAAGCCCTTACAGTACATTGCTACTATTACCTGCATTCCCTGAACCAGAGCTCACACATGCATGTTTAGTTGCTGTGCCATTGCAATTCTATTTCCTACACTTACTTCTGACAAGAAGCATAAAAATCAAATTCCAAAAGAAAAACAGATCAAAAGTCTATTTGGTTTCCTCACCCTTTCTCTTCTCTTCTCTCCTCTCCTCTCCTCTCTATATTTCAGACCCTATTTAATAAATTCATTGACGTATCTGCAGGATTTTGCCTCAAGTTCTGTTTGTGCCACTCATAGGATATCACTGATATCCCACCTTCAGTAACAATCTTCAGGAATAAGCACTACCCTGGGCACCCTATGGTATTCCATCATCCTTTAGTACCACACTCACAAGCACACTTTATTCCTTTCTGTGCTAACCCTGATGACAGATGTCTGTTGTGCATAAGAGCAGCAACAGCTTTGATTTGCTCTTTGATCCTTTGAGTTTTACTTTGCTTTAATCAAAGGCTGAAAAAACCATTCTAGCAAGACTGCATGAGAGTAGGTGTCCAGGAGAAACACAAGTGTAGGGTGTGGTCTCTGTGTTCAGCAGTACCAAAATAGTGTCTCTCTCCATAAAGGAAAGTTTGAAGAAGAAAAGGATAACAGACCCTTTTTTGTGTAAAATGGGGACATCCATAATATTCCTCTAATCACAGAAAGGTAATGTGGGTACCCCTGGCAACTAGATATTCTTATTCTGCTTCAGGTAATTATCTAGAAAAATTAAAACTGTCTCACATAAGTATGTGAAGATTACTAAAATGGAAGGCAACAGTGCAAAGATAGAAGTAAACTAAAATTATTTTAAAATACACTCTCTATGCAAGACGTCAAGTCCTAGTCAGATTATAAAAGGGATTAAATAACTTCAAAGGAAAATTAATACATAAAGTTGGTTCTTAATATCAGAACCTGGTCTGCCTGAGCAGAAATGTTAGAATTCCTTTAGATCTCAAAAATGTTAATTTCTTTTTGCCCTCTAACAGCACAAATTGCCTTGCTGGGTGAAATGCCCGTGGACAAATGGCCATCAAGTAATTTGTCAGTTTTACCTGGCTCAAACTTCTGTGTTTCTTTACAAGACAGAAAATATAAGGAAGGTAGATGCTGACATATGATAAACTGTCATTGTTTTATTGGATATATTCAGTAATTCTCCTGTGGCTATTTATAGTCATGCTGAAATTTATGAAGATTTACCAACCTGCTGGTATTGCCTTCCCTGTGGGAAAAAAACCCCAACTTCCTTACATATCTCAAAATTTTTCTAAAGCAGTGAATAAAAATGCAGTAAAAAATGAATGTTCAGAATTTTTTACAGTGGTTTTTTATCCCTCCAATTATCTGGTTTTTATATTTAATCCTGGACATTTTATGTTGCAGCAGGTTTGTACACAATCCTGAACTAAGTTGCAGGTAACCTTATTCTTTGCCAGACTTCATTCATTTTGGGTCACCTATAGAACTTAACTGCCCCATGAAAATTGTACGGGTTTTAATTAAAACTGGTTTTGGAGCCCTAAACTAAGGACACAATGTAGTGCTCAAGAAATCTAAATATTAAATAGTGCAACTAAAACCTAAATCATTTTAGTGGAGGTTTTACTTTGAAAACAAAATAGGAACAGAATGCCCAACTCTGTTAGTCTTCTAGGAAACATTTTATCCTAAATTAATATAATTACAATTAAGAACAAATTGATATTTCCCACAGTTCATTAATTAAACAGGAACTAACTTTTTTATTTATTAAATAATTAATTTTTCTTACATCTGATTTTCCCCAACCTTTAGGATTTTTTCAGAGGATCCTGAATTCAGTGCAACTGAAATACCTATTCATTGTGTCACTACAGGTTTTCTAGGGTCAGTTTCTGGTGTGATTCTACTGTTAGCTTTTGTTGGGATTTTGTATCACCCAGATAAGTGGTTTTAATCATAAGCATTGTAGTGACAGCTGTGGTTACCACTTGGGACAGGATAATGGGGAACGCTGCCCAGATCTCTGGGTTTAAGGGAGTATTAGATATAGACCAGCAGTCCAGCATGAAGCAACTCAAGGTTTCACAGATATTTTGTGTCAACAGAAGAATGGCAGGATTCAGGAATCACCGGTTCCTTTCTGGGCTCTGAGGAGAACTGAGCTCCACTGGCCACAGTCTATTCTTTCTTGGTCCCTATTTCTTTCCCCCCTCTTGTTCCTAGTTCACAGCGCTTTTCTTTCTTCAGGTTGCTCATTGACATCCTCATTGCACACAACCAGGCTCCTCAACCATGTCTCAGTTTTTCTCCACACTTCCAGGATCTGACCTTCCATGTGTTGTTATCTCTATACAGGTGCTGTATTTAATTATTTAGCTTTGCCAGAACCTCACAGAAATATCCCCCCTAAAGCCTTGTGAGAAGTCCTTGCCTTCCCAGACTATATCTTGATGTTCTTCAGTTCCAAACTAGGTGTCCTGCAGGATTTTATATCTAGTGCCTTCCCACAGGAACAAAGGAATGGGATCTTTCAGCCCAGATGACATTTTAGTGTAGGAAACTGCTTCCTAAACCAGAAGAAACTTTGGACAAAACCGAAATATTACCTCCTCCATATCTCCTTTAATTCCTAGATCAAACTTAAGCAGATACAATTTATAAGTTTATACTCTTTTCCTTTGTACCAATATTCCACATCCCATGTTAGCTCATTTACTTACAAATTGCAAGCATGTCCTCTTTTTTGTTTTTACTAAACTAAATAAGATATGCTCTAAACTAAATAAATTCTGCTCTTCTAATCCCCCTCCTCCAGGTAAAGTTTTCCATTACCGTCTCATTTTAATTCTCCTGCTCTGCACCTGTTTGAGTCTGGATTCATCTTCATTAAATGTAATCATCCAGAATAGAACAAAATATTGCAGAATTGGCCCTAGACATTAGCACTAATATGTTCTTTTCTGTACTAGAGATGCTACATCTTAAGCTTTCACATACATTTTTAAGACTATGAATGTCAGACTGATGTCTCATATATTCCCATAATGGACTTAGACTTCCTGTTGCTTTATCCTCATCTGTTTTTAAGAGTTGACAAGTTCCAAATTTATCTATGAAATTTGTGTTATTCATCTCTAAAACCCATTTCTACAGTACTGAACCCTATTTGTGCCACTCCAGTTGTCAGTGATATTCTGAAGTGTACCCTGAATTATATTCTAACTCTTCTTGAATATTGTCAGTGCCTTACAACTGCTTGTTATCACATTTAGCACACTGCCATTTTTGGTGTCAAGGTCATTAATAAAAATATTTAATAAGTTCTGTCTCAAGACTGATCTTAGAGGAGTAATCACTCTACAGCCAGATAGATGTTCTTTCAGCACATTGTAGAGCTCCCTCTCTATTTTTTTCCTTACTAATCTTATAATTCTCCTATAAAAATTGCATCATCTACACTACAGTTAAACTAACAGCTTCATACATGACATCAGAGTGAAGAAAAGACAAAGAAAATGCAGTATCTGTAAAATCAATACCCTAACAAAGATGGGTGTGAAGTCATTATAGTGTGAGACATTGTCAGCAGAATCAAGTCATATTTTATCACATTTTCACTTACTTTATGCTTTTAGTTGTTTTCCCCACGAACATTTCTGCAAAGACATACCATGCCTAGGAGGCCAAACACATGGACCCTGTTATAATGCCCATGCCCCCACCACACACATCTCAAATATTTTTATTGTGCTTGTTGCCATTTTGTCATACAATCCAAACAGACAATAGTTCTGTCCAAACTCATTGCTATGAACCTTTCAAACACGTGTCAGTTCTTTCTGGATTCTGCAACCCATGGTGTATCCAGCCACAGTGGCTCAAGTACTCTGTGTCCTTTGTATGCTGCTTCCAGTTCAGATGAGCTTATTTCAAGTTCTAAACTCTCACCTCTTTTATACTCCCTGGCTTCAGCCCTGTACTGAACATCCCATCCTTCTCACAGAGGCTGATATCTATTAGCTAGCTCTGCAGATGTTCAAAATCAACAACCACCAATTCGCCTGGCATACCAAATATGAAGTACATCTGCAAACCAGGCTACGGTAGGATCTGAAGAAGGGAGTGACCCCCAGCTGGAAATCATTTAATCATTTTAATTTCTCCTCAACCCAAAATTCTCAGTCCAAGGCTCTGTGTGTGCCCAGATGGCCCTGCTCTCCTGCTAGTGTTGCCTGTTGTTATTCCCTCATGCACATTGGCTCCAGGGCTCCAAACAAGTTAGCTACACCCACTCCACCACTAATTTGCTGTGCAAAGGAATGGCTTGCAGGGATGTTTCAATGCAAGTGGCAGACAGGCTAGCAGCATTGGAACTGGGAAGGATGTGGCTTTCAGCTCTGGCTGTTAGGATGGCTCTCTATCTGGCACTTAACAGAAACCAGATGAAACTGAGGACAAGAACATGATTTTAAAAAGTGAGTTGAAGGCAGCAGGATGCATCTTCCAGCTGAAGCTGGGATTTAAGCACACACCAATGCTACCATCTTAATTTCGGGCTGGGACACAAACCGGAGACCCAGCCTGCTGAAGCCCCACACCACTTACCTGCTGATTTGTAATCTAGCCCACGTCAGCTGGCTCTCCAAGAAGGGAGCAGAGATGGGATATGCTGCAAGTCAGGCAGCTGCACTAGCAAGCAGTTGGCAGTGGCCATGCTCTAAAAAAGGTTTCTTCCGAAAGAAGCTCAAGCCCACCTTCCTGCACAGCCAACAGAGGGACATCTCACACCTCTGGACACCTTTAAAGCCACAAATAGTGTCAAAATAGTGCTGATATCTTGGTCATTGTGAAGCAGTACAGCAGTCTCTGACTATAAATGATTTCTTCAAAGTCAAGTAGGAAACCTGTTGGCACAAAAAAAAAAAAGGAAAAAAAGGTCAGTTTTTCCAAATTTCAGAGATAATTTCAGCCATATTTGTTCACACTTTAAAAGAAAAATTAAAGCCTTACAGTTGAAGATGGATGATCTATTCATAGCAAATAATGTAGCCATCAAACAGAGACTTTTAGTCACTTGATGTATTATCAATGAATAGACTGATTTTTATGAATATGCTCATTAGCTGTAATTGTTTAACAAATGATTTATCTGAAAAAGTTTCATCCCCTGAGTTGTCTCTGATCTACTTGCTTTTTGATTATTCACTAGATGTGGTACATGATTACTTTGCTCCCTCATAGAATAAGTGAAATATTAGCAGTATCTGTGAACACTTGCAGTATGAATATTCATTTGTGAATGCAAATGTTATATGACTTGTCATTAAAGGCATCCATTATCGCCCTATGAAGAGTAGTTTGACTCTTTTTAAAAATAAATGTAATTTATTGTGACATCTATTCATTATCAAGGTTACTCTAAAATACAACTAAGTAATTACCTTTAAATGTTAATTCATCCCTTGCTGCAAATATTTTTTCTTTTAAATACAAATTTTAAATGTTGCTGTAAACAGAGATATGGGCTTCTTAACTCTTGCACTGCCAAGCATGGGTTATTTTCAGAGAATGAGCATGTCTACACTGAAACCCCATCACAGGATAAGATTTTGCACTCACATATACTATGGGAAAGAATTTACACTGTTAGAGGCTGAGAAGAGTGGCATCCAAAAGGTAAAGAGAAAAAAAAGAGAGAAGGGAAGAAATATGAGACATTCACAGGAAAAATGAAATTCTCCAGAAAGCAATAAAAATGCAATAAAGTAAACAAGTTGAAGTGCTGTGGAACAGCTAAAAACCTTGACAGCATGTAACGATAAATTACTCAAGAGAGGAGGACACTGAAGATGGAAATTCTGCTTGTAATTCAGTCATATTAAAGGAAACTTCAGATCTGTGTAAAGAGCTGGCATTAATTTATTTGCTTTCACAGGAAAATATTACATATTGTTTTGAAATTGTTTTTTTCTTTATCCAGAAATAGCACTCTGAGTGCTACTGCTGTGCTGTTGCAATAGCTTCTCACATGTAAAATTAATATCTGCTAAATATGGCATACCAAGTGAGGTAGTGACAAATAATGGACCACAATATGATTTGTTAGGAGTTCTTCTAATGTTCTGCTAAAGAATACGGTTTTAAATGCTCCATTGTCTGGCGTACCCACAGTGAATTGCCCTTATAAAAGCTCTGCTGAATATTTTTAAAAACAGAATTTCAAAAGCCTTAGAAAGAAATTCAGATCCCTGCTTGGTGACACAGAGTTTCAGGAAATGGTTGTAATAATTGCATAGAAATGTTTTCATACAGTTCAGCAGGAAGTTGACAATCTCTTATGTCATCACTATTAATGAGAGTATAGACATTTCTTATTAGCTATGAGAAAATGAAGCAGATTATGTGATGAAAGGTAAAGGAAGTTAAAGCTCTTTCATCCATAAAACAGTAAATATAACAAGAACAGCAAAACATGGGTGCAGAAGCCAAGTATCTCTTTGGAAGGTGTTACCTGCTCACTGCAGCAATTGCTAAGTAGAGGTAGATCAGCAGGAGAAACAGGAGGCCTTCTCACACATCTACAAAGGAAGGAAGAAAAGAAGCTGCACTCTAAGCCTACAAATAGTAAGTCAGAATAGGCCAAAAAGGATGCAGTGGATCAGCTGCCATAATGGAGTGAACTGTGTAAATATGTCTAGAAATTCAAACCTGGGACCTACTGTGGAGAAATACAAGACTGAAGCGACTGACTCCGACCCTTGTGTTGTAAGTACTGTGTATCTTCAGTCAGGAAGATGGACATACTTGACAAAGCCCCATTTAGTGCTGGGGCTTGGCATCAGTGGAGAATCCTAGTAGAAGTCTGACTCTTGCTCTTTCCATGAGCTTCCACAGAAAATATTCTGTATCTACCACTGGAGAGCTACACTTGGTACCTGGAAACAGAGAAACAGAAGCAAAGATAATAAAACAGTGGAGCAACTAAGCAATATAGTGTGTTTAGAGTACTTACAGCTGCAGGAGTAAAAAGGAAAAGGTTCAAAGAAGAATTTGGGATCTTTGTGGAGGTGGGTAGAGCCACAGCAAAGAATAATAACTTGTTTTAATATGCAAAATGAAAAATAGAGTAGACTCAGAGTGTGGAAGAAAATACAGACCAAAACAGAAATCTACTTTTGAACAGAGTTGCTATATTAGTGATAAACAAAATCATTTTCCAAAAGAGTCTAAACAAGAATAAAATGGGTTGATAAGAACAGTTGTGTATACATTTTCATGAAAGAAAAGTATTCAGCATCAATCAAGATCATTATAATAGCATCACTAAGGATCTCCAGTGGAAGAACTAGGTCCAGCAACCTGAATAGTACCTTGAATATAAATGGAGCATGTGTTAATTTCAAGCTGCATGGCAGACACCAAATCCAGTTGCACATAAAAATGACAATAAAAAACTGAAAAGAAAACCTAGTCATGTGGAACACAGGTGGTAAATCTAACATTTTACATTAGAAAGCCTACTTCTAGTGTGAATACTTGAGAACTGGTAATTAAGTGCAATAAAATCCTGACAGATTATGTAAATTTGCTCTGGTCTTCCTTTCTGTGCTCTACTCTATGTAACTAAATTTGATTTTAATACTAATATCTTCGAAATTGTGCTGCTTGTGATGGTTAGTGTACCAAAGGTGAATCAAGCTATTCAAATGCTTCACTGTAAGTTATTCCTTTCTGGTTCTTCTGTCCTAATATAGATGTTTAAAATTTCCAACATATAGCTAAAGCTATGCTGCCTATGCCCATCTTTTTATTGATATATTATTCATACAACACAGATTGAAGACAAATTGCCTCAATAAATTGTGTTATTTGATGCAACAGCGGTTATAATGTGGTTCTTGTTGTGTTGGCATCATTGGAAAGATATTTCATTGTTGTAATGTCATAGAGATTTTTATATTTTATTCAGTTTAGCACCATGCAGTTTATTGCTTTTAGTTGCTATTTTGATTTTTATTCCCGTGCCACCAGATATTCCATTTAAAAATCATAAGCATATGACTTCCTTTATGGTGAATGAATTCTACCTTGTAAAAATCCTTAACAGAATTTAATTGAATTCATTGGAGTTTTCAGCAGTTCATTCTATCCTGAATAAGAATGGACACAAATTTCTCCCTCTCTAAACTAGTGGTGAAAACATTCTTTTATAATATTAGACTTAGGAATAGAATATTTTCTTAGATTCCCACTTGAAATACTGCACCATCAGTTCCTGGAATTCTCCTGGCATAAAAATTTTTAAGGCATGAAGTAGTTGCTGAAGGTAAAGGAACCCCACATCCCAGTACTTGCCTCTCAGGTTTAAGAAAAATTTCATCTGAAATCTGGTTGCTTTGTTAATTGATTGATTTTGTCCAAAACAGTTATGCAGTAGAACTGCATGAGTAAAATTGGGACTTTTCTATATTTTGGCTAAATATCTTCATAAATATTTATCTCTGGCCGGTGTGTTGGGTGTCTTCACTGATACCATTATTCTGTGTGCACACAGTTGAATGAACAGGATTCAAAAAAGAATAATATTTCAAGATTTGAAAGTACTGAGGCAACTTGTGCTACTTTCTCCAAGTGTCAGCATACAACCCAAAATGCATGGTGACACCCTCTCTCTAAAATAATTTCTTGTCTTTCTTGTGAGTTTCCAAATATATGACAAAAGAGAGTGAGAAAAAAAGAGACAAATATAGATGCTGATAATTATAGGAAAAGCCTTCTGGCACGTCCAGAAATAGAATGCAAACTTCTGACTCATATGTCTGCATCCTGGCCACTGCACCACACTGCTTTTCCTACAGACTTATTTTTATGGAGTAAACGCATATTTCATAAATATCGAGATTGAAATATATTGTAAAATTGTCACCAAAAACTCGTTTTACATGCTGTTAAGGGTTTACTGTGTTTATACACATTTTAAAATAATGCCGTGCAAGAAAGCCCCCAGACTGCAAGATGTTACATAATTTCACTACCACTGCTTAATATTTTATAAATCATCAATGTTAATCTATCTGAGCTGTGCTATGAAAATCTTTCAAGAGTCAGTAATTGGAATTTTGCAAGGATCTTTATTTTATGAAGAAATACAAAAATGCCAAATCATTAAGGTGTTTTCACGAACAAAGAGAGTATGCTATTGTGAATTAAATTAGTTTTAGCTTAACATTTTGTCAACATAGAGGAACACTGTGTGTCTCTGATCTTCATTATCCATTCTCTCTGACTTCATTGCTTTTAGGAAGACATTTTGTAAACAGCTTGAAGAATATTTTAATTTAAAAATCCTAAATATAAAACATTCTGGTTTCTAAGAAATATATGAGCTTAGTATCTTAAATGTGTTCTCCATGTAGTGTTTGCTGTCTTAAATGTGTGCCCTTTTTGCTCAGTTCACTGAGTTCTTGGAGCACAACTTGCACTTTTTGCATACAAGTATCCCCCTGTTTCTTGGAGACATAAATTATATGGAGAGATTCCAGTACCCAAAGGGAGCCTACAAGAAAGATGGAGTGGGACTTTTTACAAAGGTATGCAGTAACAGGACAAGGGGGAATGGCTTCAAACTGAAAGACATTAGCTTTAGATTAGATATTAGGAAAAAGTTCTTTACTGTTAGAGTGGTGAGACACTGGAGCAGATTGTCCAAAGAAGCTGGGGGTGGAACATCCCTGGAAGTGTTCTGGGCCAGGCTGGATGGAGCTCTGAGCAACCTGGTCCAGTGAAAGGTGTCCCTGCCCATGGCAGGGTGTTGGACCTAGTTGACGTTAAGGTCCTTTCCAACCCAGGGCATTCTATAATTCTATGATTCTATAATACATATTAGGGGAGCACAACAAATACATATCTAAAGTCACACATTTACGCAGATTAGTAGAAATAACATACATATATGCCCAGATTCTTTATATTTATGACTTTTGGGTAAAGCAGCACTGTCTCATATTTTAATATATGGGAAAGGAGAACATTTGGGGTTTGTGGAACATCATTTTCCCTTCTATGTGTACAGGCAACCAAGCAGGATGGTCTACTTGGCACAGGAAATTATCTTCAAGAGAACAGCCTAGCTACAGCCACTGGTGGTATGTGGGCAAAAGGAGACAGAAATAAAATCAGCTCCTATTTAGTCTAAAATCTAAATGCTGAAGACATAATAAATCAAAAGACCAGAAGAAATGAAGACTCTTTATATGCTGATGTATGGGCAACAGGTGAGAGATATTCAGAATGCTTCCTTATGAGCACATATTTCAGTTATTCACTGAAGCAGGAAGGGGGTATATTAATCAAATTTTTAAAAACTTGATATATTCTAATATATTCCTTCTAAGGGATTAAACAGCAAAAGCAACAGAAGAAGGGTGCTCTTGATCATTCAGCACTCCCAAGTCATTGAATGCCTGAAACTAAAAAGTTTTCAATCATTATGTACCACCATTCCAACAGAAATATCACGATATGGATAAAGTGAGCATGTTCTTCCTTCCATCAAATCTGAGTGCAGAGTGAGTTCCAAAAGTATTCTCTAATAACATGCAGGGAGGAAAGTTAATTACTGTGCATCCTTTCTCTTCATCTAGCAGATGTTTCAGCAAAAACTGCACTTCTGCCCCTGGAGCTTGTAAAACTAGAGGTGAATATTTCTTGACCTATAACTATGTTTGACCCTGGGGACATTGTATACTACAGAAATTGCTTGATTATCAGGCTGGTGATGCCTAGTTCAGTGGGAGTGATAGAGTCTGATTTATATTTCTTATGTGGAAACAGAATGCATAACTGTGTAACCAGTATGTTCTAGACTTGGTGCTTTAATAGGCCCAACGTAGAAATGCTGAAAATAGCTATGAGTCAAATCAGTTGAGAAAAAAAACATAAACGGAAGCATCTGAGACATGAGTGGAACTACTTCACATTATATTCAAAATCCACAGTCTAAAAGAGTGGAAAAATATTCACACTGCTTATAAAAGCAACTTAATAATGGAAAAAAGCAGGTACAAAATTGTATTTAATTTATATATGTATGTATATGTATTTTAGAAATGAAATGGGGAGTTTATCCACAAATGTTCAAAGTGTTCTGACTGTGGTTCATTATTTTAAAATGTGTATAAGCATGGGGTAAACTCTCAACATACTGCTCATAATAAGCTTTTGATGAGAATACTCTTCATTCCTCTGTTTAATATTTATGAAATAAGCATTTACTTAGTGAAAGTAAGCCTTTAAGTGAGGCACATTTCTCTGTGACCAGAATGAAATGAATATAAATAATATAAGTTAGAAAGTAAGAGTTGTAGGAAATATATAAAATGAAGAAACAGGAACATGATGAAAAACCTCTAGTCAGCAGAGTCAAAAACAATGCAAATTAGACTTTTAAATAAACTAGGAACAAAAGAAACCCTGAAAACAGTGTCAGTCCATTGTTTATAGATAGAAATTCTGGCCTCTGTCTTGGCTCAACTCAGAATTCCACTGCAACAATGATGCAGTCTCAGTGCAGGAGGAGGTGGTAGATTTACTCCACTTAATTGAGGAAAGGCAAAGTGGTCTGTCAGAAATGTGCTTTTCCAGCAGTGGGATGATGCAGCTAAGCCCTGTGGTGATGAGGGCACAGAGATAGTTCCCATGCTACCAACACTGTGGTCACTTCTGCTTCACTGCTTCCTTACGTGAGGTGTTCTAAAGGAGCACATCTGTGTAACTGTATTTTAGACAGGAGCTGATTTTTGTTGTTGCATTGGGTTTGCACGGCCAAGCTTTGGTAGTGGGGGCGCTTATAAGGGTGGCTTCTGTGAGAAGCTGCCAGAAGCTTCCTCCATGTCCAATATAACCAATCCCTGGTAGTCCCAGTACTGCTGGTCAAGGCAGGCCAACTAGAAATGGAGATAACACCTCCGTGATAACATATTTAAGAAGAAGGAAAAAAAAGATATTGCACAATTGTAATTGTGGCAAGAGAACAGCGGGGTGAGAACATCTGAGAAGAGCAACACTGCAGACACCAAGGTCAGTGGAGAAGGAGGGGGAGGAGGTGCTCCGGGCACCGGAGCTGGGATTGTTCTGCAGCCCGTGGTAAAGACCATGGTGAAGCAACTCTGCCCTTGCAGCCCTTGGAGATCCACAGGGATGGAGAGATCCACCCACAGTCCATGAAAGAGTGATCCAGGTTGCAGCAGTTTGCAGAGATCTGTTGCTCGTGAGATGGACTCACATTGGAGAAGTTCATGGAGAATTGTCTCCCATGGGAGGGACCCTACATTGGAGCAGGGGAAGAACTCCTCACCCCGAGCAGTGGGAGAAACAACGTGCAGTGACCTGACCATAATCCCCATTCCCTGCCCCCCTGCAGTGCCAGGGAAGGGGGCATAGCTGGGAGGGAGGGAGGGAAGGAGGGAGAGAGGGTGGGGGAAGGTGTTTTTAAGGATTTCTTTCACTTCTCATTATCCTGCTCTGATTTTGTTAGTAATAAATTCATTTAATATCTCGAATTTGAACCTGTTTTACCTGTGATGATGGTATTTGGTAAGTGATCTCTCATACTCCTTCTCTCAACTCATGAAACCTTCATTATATTTTCTCCCCCCTGTTCAGCTGTGGAGGGGAGTGAGAGACAAGCTTTGGTGCCTGGAATCCAGCCAGGGTCAACCCAGTACAATTGTCTTGATCTTCCTACCGGGAGCTAAGTATTTACCTTCTGTTAGTTTGTTTGCTTGTTCTCTCTGAAGAGTCCCTGGAAGGCTGAGTGAAGAAGACCTCTGTAAGACCTTGCATTCCCACCTTACCTATAGCATGCTGGTCAGGCAGCTGTCAAAGAGCCTTGATCACCTTCCAACAAAATGATGGAGAGCCAGAAGCCTGGAAGCTCAAGGATTACTGGCCTGCAAACTTCTCAGCACCTAGCTCTTTTGCAATCCAAACTCTCATGGGAATCTGGAAGACTACTAATGAGCTAGGAGAAGCAAGGGCCACAGGGTCTTCAATTACGGGTCAGAGAGTTACATGAACTGCCCCAGAGCCGGGATTCTTGGCCTTCCCTTTTACAAAAGGACTTCATCTGTCAGGGCTTTGACTGCATACTCTAAAAGTGAATGTATTGCAAATCCTGTGGAAAAAAAATCTGTCTACACCTGTCCTGATATCAGCTACAGGAAGAGGTAGTTTTGGAGACTGGAGATGACTCAATCTCTAGCTTCTCTACTGGAGAGGAGGAGGTGAAAAAATATCCCAGCAGAGGACACAAAGAAATTTTAGGTAGTGTGAGGTGGAAGAAAACAGCATATCAAAAGTGTGTTATTGCAGATGGGAAAATACAATGGGAATGGCATTCCTAGTCCCACAGACATGGTCAACCAATTGATGCTGATGCACTCATCCAATGTCACTATGCCCCAAACAATTATTTAGTCAGGCTGGAGCTTGGGGGTCATCTACTGGATCATCAATCAGTATGGCAGCACTGTTTGTGTGTGTACAGCAAGGTGTTTACAGAATAAGAGGAGAAAGGGGAGGTCAGAGGGGTGTCTGTAGGATCTGTAGCCAGAGGAAGGCACTGCCTGGAATTTCTGGACAGGGACGTGGGAGGAGGTCTCAAAAGCTGTCATAGTCATCACACTGTACCTACCAACATGCTCTTCAGATATACTGTGAATCCCACAATAAGAAGGTCTTGAGATCTTTCCATTTTTATGGACGCTACACACAAATAAATGGTAGAAGGACTTCTGCATTCAAAGCAGTTTGGTAGACACAAAGAAAATCACCAAATAGAAGCCAGCAATTTTTTATGTCCATTCTGGTCCACAAAGAGCACACAGCTTTTTAAAATTACTTTTATGGAAGCTGTCTGTTCCTTCTTCTGAACGATGTCATTCAGGGTTGGCTATGGTTTTGCTTAGTCTCATCTCAAACTTTTAGTCAGTGCACCTACACCCATCTGTAGGCAACGTTTCATGTGATTTGGGAATGCCCAGCACCTTTTCAAGTCAAGTCCTTCCTTTTCTCAGGACTTCTTCCAACCACACAGCTAATTGTCACACCACTGTGAGCACCATGCCAGAGGTAAGTTTTCAGCTCCGTTCCTCACAACATGCCTGGACTAAAACTCATGGTACAATCTTCCAAAAAAGGCACCATCCCAGCTTTGCTGGGGCATACTTAATTCTCTTAAAGCCCAGGGCATTTCAGCAATGTTGGACTGGAAAATCAGTGCAGTTCTACATTGCATTGGAGGTCACATCTGAAGGGTTTTTTTATGTTAAGCAATCACAGACCTGTGTTTCCGAAAGCAATGTTATTTTGGAAATTTCAGTTTTACAGGTGCTTAATCAAAAAGGCTGTAAAGAATTAATTTTCTGTGAAACTACTGAGGATTTGCCTTAGAAATACACACTTAGAAAAAGAAGAAACTATTAAAAAAAAAAAGCAAAAAGAGGCACTATCATATTGCTTTCCCTACAGTAATATTTTCTCAAATTTGTAAAACAAATTGATTTTTGGAGAATGCATCAAATCTCCTCTTTCCTTTCCATCTCTCTCTTGAAATATGGTTTGAACCAATACTTCAGACACATGTATTTTAAGCTATTTACTTTAAATTGTGATTTGCATACTGCCAAGTATTTAAATGTAGTTGTAATTACGGTGGTTGGGAGTGACAAACACCAGGAGACCATCTATCAAGCTAATTTATCTCCCTATCTGTATCAGTATCAATCCATTCACTGTTCTTCTTTTACAGTATCCGAGATAATATGGTATTTACAGTGTTATGTGTTTGCCAGATGCATGTTAATTAAGCAAGAGGAGATTTAAATGTGTCTTTGGCTGGTTTCTTCATTCAGCTGTCTTGAGAAATACTCAAAAGTAATTTCCATTAACTGCTGTGCTATTTACTGGTGAGGACAGAAATGGTCATTAGTGACTCTCTGCTGCTGAATGCAGCCCTCCATTTCATCATAATTCTTGGGGAAGATTTGCTTCAATGCTAAAAAAAACTCTGTGTATCATTGTTCCAAAACCTCTGCCTTGTCGCAAATGCCAGCATAGATTGATATTTATTTTTAAGCTTAGAATGTGAGTTTTAACAGCTGAAACAAAATCTATGCATTAGCAAAGGGAACACATTTTCTAAGAAATTTCAGGAAAAGGGGAAAAGAGCAGTTGTGAGTCCAATTAATCTGGTATTCTCATGAAAGCCTAGGCCTGGGTCTTCAACATCTTAAACCAGGAAAAGTTTTTGGAAGTTTTCTTTTACACCTTTTCTGTTTCCTTCTTTGTGCCAACATGATGTGCAAAACTGTCTGGAACAGGATAGGGGTGGTGACACTGCCAGATAAACACAAGGAACTGACTTACTGCTCATTCATGCCCTGTGCTATTCTGTGCTGTAGACTCCCTAGGGCTGAATTTATTTAGCAAAGCATTTTAGGATGTACAGACCTTGCTTGGTAGGCCTTCCGGTGTTGTATTTTCACACAGATGAACTATTCTTGAAGAGTTTCTCCATTCTATAGGATAAAAATAGATTTTTCTTTAACAGCAGATGACTACTGTACATGTCCTTGTCCCACCCAGCTATTCCACAACCAGTATATTTATTGCGGAATTTGGGAGAAAACATCACTTGGCATTATTTTTATAGTTCCCATATTTTTCTCTCTGTATCTCAAGGTTGTAGCAGAATAGAATCTTGTCCCCCATCAACATGGTGATAGAAAAAAGAAATACGTGGCTGTTGGTTTAAGTTTTTCTTTTTTTCTACAGTATTTTTTACTTTCTCCACAGCATTGTGACTGTTTAGGAATGTGATAAACCTTATCTTCCTGGAAAGTAACTAGAGGATGATTTTTTTGTGGGAGTTCAGTCCTAGTTAAGACATACTATGTGAATACACACAAGGCATCAGTTTTCAAATATCTTCATTAATGGGCTTCAAACCAATCAATAAATCAACCCATGGAAATTCATGGCAGGGGGAGGGGGGAAGCAGTACAATGAATCACTGCACTTTTGGCAATTTCATGTGCTTAATCACTATGGATCTGTGAAGATTCATGTCTTTTAAGTACACTGTCTTGCAAAGGTACCAAATGATCTTTCACTCCCTTCAAAATTCCCTGTTAGTCTTTTAAACAGACTCTCCCCTCCAAAAGAGCATATGAAATATCCCTTTAATTATACAGGCACCTAAACCTACCCATAAATTGATGCTAACATGCATATCAAAGATTTTCTCAGAACCATACAATGCCAGAAGCACTTTTCTGTTTCATAAAAATCTTAATGAAGCTTAAAACAGCAACTTCTAACATCTTTACTCAGAGATATAGAACCTTGTAGGTCTTTTTAATAAATATGCTCACTGATTTCTTTGATTACATGCAATAAAGTGTACAGGTTTATATACACATCAAATGAGTAAAATGATGTTACCTAGACAAATTATGTTCTCGTGCATGGGGAATATCCATTAAAACGGGAATGAGGACCTGTGCTGGGTCTATGAACTCTGACTGCTTTGAGAGGAACAGTATGATTTATGACTTACAAGCGAGCTGTCCTCTCCACCAAGAAACTTCCTCTCATTCCCTTCCAATTTGGGGAAATTTTCATCACTTTTCAGCATTTTTGGTTAGGGAGTACTGGCCAGGTATGGGTTACAGATGACTAAAAAATAGAGGAAAATTCTATTTCACACCCACACAATTGTGACCAGTGGGGAGGTTTGTGGTTTGTAATTATTGAAAGAAACGCACGGTCTTTGCAAGTATAGGGTCTTACTTATTTCCTTTCTTTGAGGAATGATAATGCAGTAAATCATACACCTCTGAAGTTTTATTAAATATTTATCATAAAGATTTACCAGCCTTATTAGTTTCACCTCTGCCAGCAGAAGAGCTTTCACAAAATGGAATGGGATTTCTATTTTACACTTCTCAGCCTTTGACTACAATGCATTAAGACAACACAGTGACTTATTTTTCCAGATGTGTTTTGCTTTCTTTGAGCATAATTTTCCCCCTGGTTTTGTTTAATTTTACACTTGACTGAGGTGTATAAACTGAAGGAGCTGAGGTAATTTCAGAAAAACACATATGTGGGTTAAAAAATGTTTGAATCATAATTTTGAAAAAAAACCAAAACCAGTTGCAGCAATAACATAATTATCTGGAGTCTGAATAGAATTTGCTTAAGAAAACCCATGACTTGTAGCAGTGGCACAGCAGTGGTTTAAGAAGCACTACTCCTAGCTTAGATCAAGTGATAGACTGGAGATAGGTGCTCCATTTCTAACTTGACCTCAAGCTTTCTGACTCATGTCATGAATCAAGCAAGGCCATCTAGAGCTGGTTGTCCAGGACTGTGTCCACATGGTTTTGCAACATCTCAAAGGATGGAGACTCCACAGCTTCTCTGTTGGAACACTGTTCCAGTATAAAATCATCTTCGCAAAAAAAAACAAAAAAAAACAAAAAAAAACCACCATAGTATTTTCTGATGTCCAGGAGGATTTTCATATGTTTCAGTTTGTGTCCTTTGCCTTACATCCTCAAGGGCAAGGGGACCTTGAGGACAGTGGGACCTCACCCTCCATTCAGAAGTTAAAATCCAAATGAGAAAAAGAGCCCTTTAAAATGCCTCACATTGTCATTATGCTAAATACAAAGTGAGATCAATGAGTCAGAACTGGAGATTGGATTGCCTTTATGATGCAGATCGTCAGTTTGTTATTTTAGGTCAAAATCCTAGTTATGTACAGCTCTGTGCAATGGGACACCTGCTTCCTGCCTGGATCTGTCCATCTTCCTCCAGCAACCTAACAAGATTTCAGGCTTTTTTTCAAGTTTGCTGGGCACTTCTGGCATTTTCTAAATTATATCAGGACTGAATTACTAACTAAAGCTATTCTTGATGTTAATAACCTGAAATATGGCCCCAGCCCCTGCAAGCTGTGCTCCCCCACAACATTGTGTCTGATTGCTTTTGTTTGCTACCAATAACTGCTCAGAAGTGATCCATCCCAGATGTGCCACCTCTGGGCTCTTCAGCTCCATGGCTGTGTCCCCCACTGACTTGCTAAAAGATTGACCACAGGACTGGCTCACATCTGAGCACAGACAGGTTGCAGTAGAAGCCTGCTGAGTTTCCACCAACCCATTTGTAACTGGAAGGCATGTGGCCTGCATCCCTCCTGTGTACAGGCCACTGCCTAAGGAATGTCTGTTCTCTCCTGACATAAGACTATTCAAAGTTCTCCAAACCAGTGTAGTACTCCCCTGTTTGCCACAGTATAAACTCCATTCTATAGCAGCAATACAGGATGGAAGATTCAGACTAGCACAAGGTAGCCGAAAGCCATATGCACCTTCGCTCCCACCTTGATATTGTCCTGGCATTGACTCCTTCTGTGGTGGCCATAGGTTTGAAGCTTGATTTCAGATTGCATGAAGAAATATTTTTTGCTGTTTTGAATTCTTCATAGACTTTGCTGTCCCAGTATTTTTAAAACCCTATTCCTGATTAAAACATTTGTTTGCAAAACACCTTGAAATCAGCATTAAAGGTATATACCACTAATTCTGCAAAAGAAAATTACTCTCTTAGAAGGTCTGTATTGACAAAGACCTTATGCCATTTCCTACATACTGAAGTAGCCATAAATGTCCCCTCTTTCTAGATCCTGCATTGTTTGGAAGAAATAAGGCATGATGTACAGGAGGGGAGAAGCAGCCCTGGTTGTGTCCATGGACCCAAGGAAGGCATCCAGGTAAAGCTACTGATGCAAAGGTGACAGAAGCCGTGAGAGCTTCCCTTGCAATGACCTTGCTCATCTACTGGCCTTGATTTGTATTTCATCCTGCCCAGCCCCATGCCACTTCCTTGGGCTTTGTACTTGTCAAAGCAGGAACACTACTATCCTAACTTCAGCAATTATCCAGTGACTCCGAAACCTATGGCAAAGACCACCAGTCTTTGTTTGTATCAAACCAACTTAGGGTCAAAGGCCTTGAGCTGCTTTATTGCCAAAAAAGCCCCAAACAAAACAAACACAAACAACAAAAAAAAAAAAAAAAAAAAACCCCACCAAACAAAAAAAAACCCCAAACAAACAAAAGAAGAAAAAATGCTGCTGTACAAATACATTAGAGGTCTTGTGGGATATCTTGGTCTTAACAAACTCAGGCATAGGCTAAGGGATCATCTCTTTTTATTACAGGAAGGCATATTAAGTTTCCCTTGTACTATTAAAATCTGTATCTTTGAGAATTCCTTTACCCATACATCCAGAAAAAAAATTCACGCAGTGGGGTAATCCTCCTTCCCTAAGTCTTTAATTTCACTTCCTTACCTTCTGCCACCTATGGCTTTTCCTTCAACTGGGAAGTAACTGTTTCTGACAGCTCATTAATTAGTCTCCTGTTGTAACTGCTGGACTCTGCCTACCTGCTGCTCCCTGAGAGCTCAGCGAGGCTTTCCTAGGGCCATGCGATCAGTCGCATCCCAGAGTCCATTTGGGACAGTCCCTTGATCTGGCTCCGGCAGCCAGCAGCGTTACAACGCAGTGGTGGTAAAGAAGGCAGAGAAGGGTCTCTCATGAGGGTTTGAGATGGCTTTAATCACATCTCATCCCAGCGCCCACAGAGGCAGAGAGACCTTGTGGTCCGGGTGCAGGGTGGTTTTGTCCGGGCCCAGGGGCAGTCCCTAGGCGGGGTTGGGGTACAGGAGCCAATAGGGAGAAACCAAGGGAGTGGCCAAGGCTAGGGCAGGGAACAGGGGGAACATGGCATCACAGAATCAGGGGGTTAAGTATTGCAGTTAGGAATAAGAAAAGTCCCATTTGCTTTCAGCTTGTGCTGCTCTTGTGGTATTTATTTGTGAAGTCTATCTTTGAGGTTTTCATGCCTTTCTAGCTAAACCATCCATTCCTTTAATGTTTTGGATTTTCTGTCATGTCCAGACTGCAAACCATCCACAAATTAAAGGCTCGTATTACATTGCTTGTTTTGATTGGTAAATTCTATTTGCTTTAATCATAGCTTAATTCTGTGTCTCCTCAAGATCTGTTATCTTATTCAAGATACAGGTACTCAAAATTGCAAGCCTAGCTCTTCAGTCTTAGTCAGAAACTCCTCTATGTTTTTCTCTCATTCAGACAATCTCTGCTAAAATTCATCTTTCTCTGTATGTATTCATGTATTTTCAGATGGAACACAATACTCCTCAGACTTCTGCAGTACAGTTTCATAGTCAGCCTCCTCTTTCTGGGATAGCTAAAAAATGAAAAATATTTGCTGCTTCAGAATCTGCTATTATGAGAAATAGAGCTACCTCCGCCTTCTTACTTGTACCTTCTGCTACTGATGGGTGCTTTTTAAAATCCTCTTTTATCTCTGACACCATGTGCTGTCCATCCTGAGCCAAGGATTTTAACAAACAAGTGTTTCCTACCACATCCAAATTCCAACAGATCAGCACATTATATTATGGGTTTTGGCATAAAACAACACATTGACCAATTAACACCAGAAATTTCTAAGGCTCCCTACAAGCTCTGTAGTAGTAGAGCTCCTGAATTTTCACTCCTGTTTTTTCCCCTGAAACTATTCTGAATTTATCTGTATGCTGTTTGGTGGTGGTGGTGTTTTTAAAGCAGTAAAACAGCTTCACCTCAAATACTACTCTCACCATTGATACCACTAATGTATTTCTTAAGGGAAAGGAAAGGCATGGAAACTTCACAGGAAAAATGTATCTTAAGAAAACCTTCAAATCAGTTTGTCTCTATTGCTTCCTCATTATTCCCCCCCACCTTCCTGTAATAGCTTTCATGTATATATTCAGAAAATTCAAAGAGGGTTTTTCCAGATAAGAAATTGTCACACTGAAATTCAAATCTGAGGTTGCATGTTCTCAGAAGCTTTTGATGTTTTCTCACCGTTGACTTTCCCAAAGAAAGGAGATAGCTAACATCTCTTTTTTATTACCCCACACAGAGCAAGGGAAAAGAATACCCCTGCTATTTGTTGAGCAAGGACTAAAGGCAAGCTAGAATGGCAATTCCATTTTCAAAGTTTTATCAAAATTGGTGAATTAAATGCTGATTATGGTTTATCTTTACCTGCATTAATTTTGAGACTGTGTTGAGCTTCCTGCTTCATAGCATTTCTGAATCTGCATGCCAGAATGTCAAAATCTCACACAGCAGACTCAGTAACTGTAGTACAATTTAAGGTGAGTAGGAGAGCCATTCCATCCTATCCAGAAGTTTTCACAAGTGAACTGCACCAACCTGAATTCACTTGTTCACTACCAAACTTAATAATTAGACCCCTCTTTGGCAGAAAAGGAGGGACCTGACCCTCATTAACCCTCACTGTGAGGCAATGCCTCCTTGTCAGAGGTTGCTACAGCCAGTAATCTGCAGGGCGAAAAGTTCACAGGCTCTACCTCATGGAACAGAAACTGTATTTAAACTGTTTACACTAACACAGCTGATCTTGCCTGAAGCAAACTGGGAGCATTCACCACTGCAGCTGGTGGCTGTGGCTCCTACCCCATCTCCTGGCACCCCAGACTGCAGAGGCCCCAGGCTCAGGGCCATGGTGAAATAAGTCTGGGACATGGTTGGAAGACTAGTTGCTCAAAGGAGACTCTTGAAAGCCCTCCTAAATCACCCAGGATGGTCCCTGTCTCAAGGGACACAGGACTTTTGATTCATCTGCCTAAGGCATGTTCGTGCTCAGGAGTCACAAAAAAATTGGTATTGAGAGCCAGTAGAAAATCTTCTGAAGAAGGTCAGATTGGTGAATAAAGGTTCTTGTACAATGGGGCTCAAGATGAAAAGATTCTTGAAATATTGATGGAATTTGGTATGTCAAATGGGAAACATAAACTATTTCCATTGTTGGTTGAAGCAAGAATAAAGAAGAATCAAATTATTCGCAGGAGTCTGCTTGTTCCTAGTTGACATAATCAAATAATACAAATGAATACATGCACTAATTCAATTAACTTGGCAAGTTCCCTGTTCAACACTCAATATTTAACAATTTCAAATAATAAATATAATTTCCTCCTATTAAAATTAAAGTAACTTGACTATGGGCCTGTCTGGATCAGACTGGACTACGGCCTGCCTGATCTTGTTATCACATACCAGAAATAGTAACACACCTTCTCCATGCCAGTTTAAAAATAAAGGTATGGTTTTTTCCTGACAACCTCTACATTAGACTTGATTTAAACTATCTAGGTCAGTTCCATAAATCTGGTGCTTCATGCATTATTTTCTGAAAGGAGAAATTAATTGTGGTAACTGAGATTATCAAACCTGTCAGATCATGCATGAATTTAAATATAAAAGTGAGACTAAATTGGATTATGGGTCAGATTTATAAGCATAAGGGTAAACTACACTGAATACAGTTGAATTGACTCTGATTAATTCACAGATTCACAGCTATCTCTTTCCAAATATACTCAGAAGTTACTGTCCACGATATAGCTATGCAACCATTAAGTAATATGTATGTTCCATTGAAATATATTTTATTCTGTTTTGTATTTTCACTTCACTTGTCCTGGTAAGTAACATTTTCATTCATGCTGTGGTTCAGTTATTTTGAAAGCAGGATGTAAAATCCAGCGCAAAAAGAATCAGAGCTAAGACTGTTGTAAAAGACTTGATAAGTTTTCTACTTTTCCCCTATATTCT
This sequence comes from Corvus cornix cornix, assembly GCF_000738735.6. Classification (NCBI taxonomy): domain Eukaryota; kingdom Metazoa; phylum Chordata; class Aves; order Passeriformes; family Corvidae; genus Corvus; species Corvus cornix. The sequence continues at coordinate 88,313,087 of NC_046333.1, forward strand.
GTTGATTAATTGAATTTAGACCATGAAAAAGGTAAAACTGTGGAATATTAAAGGGCTGTTGGATATTTTAACACAACAAAGTAATAAGCATTTACATTTATCTTAAAATATATTTCTGAATGTGGAAGTATAAAATGATATTACATTTGATTCTCATTTCATGAAATTGCTCATCAGTCCAAGGTTGACAAGGACAATGAGACCTGTGTCTAAATCTGTGATTAGGAAGCAAGAGGAAAATGACAGCAAGAAAATCTAAGGTGACAGAAAAATGTCAGAAGAACTGGTAATGGAAGGTCTGAAGATGCATGAAATTGGAAGTGGTATCATTAAGGTGAAAGAAGCATTTTTGATATGGGTTGAAGAAACACTAGACACAACTAATGATGATCTGATCCAAGCTCTCCTGGTATAAAACTACACTCATATCGCTGCAAATTCAAATTCTGATTCGTTGGAAGTCAGTAGGCCCTTCCTAATAAAGTTAACAGTGAACCAAATACATATGTAAGGAAAGGGAGCAAAATGCAGTCAGCTATGGACCTGATGCTACTTTGTTGATGGAAATTTTTGGCACAGGTCAGGGCACAGACAGAAGTTGGAAAACCGAAAGTAGAAACAAAGGGAAAAATATCCATCTTCACAGGAAATCCTGCAGACACCCATGGCAAGTAGAGATTCTTTCATCAAAGCAGAATAAGATGTAACAGTAAAAATGAAGGCAACTTGAAGGAGAAAACAAAGAGATGAAATATAATGACTTAGTAAGATCTTCTTTTTCGTTTATGCATAGGGGCAAAGCTCCAGCTGCCACCAAAAAAGGTAGAATAAACACATATACTTGAGCTTTTTCCCTTATTTCCATAAAATTCTTATTATTCTATAACTGCATTATTCTTATGGGAACCAAAATTTTCCTCCTTACTCTTTTGTTCCATCTTTTCTTTTCTCCTTCCAGTTCTCACACATCTTAGGTTGGTTTTGTTTCCTTTTCTCCAGTTTGTAATCACCCATCCCCTCCATCCCACTCTTTTTCTGATTTCTAAACTATTGCTACACACCTAGTTTGCATCTCCTCTCTTTTTCTGTGGCCCCTCAGCCACACCCTGTCAACATAAAAATACACAAAGTAGTGAGCAGAGGTAATTCCCTTGTTCCTTTCACCACCACTTCACCAACACCTCTTGGCTCTGAACACATTAATAAGCCTTGCTGGCACTAACTGGCCTTATCGGGGGCCTTGGTTCACACCACTGCCCATGGACACATAGGCTTTTTTAAGCTCTTAATCTCTTTTTTGGCTATGCAGTATGAGTGCTTGTGTTGGGCTCTGCCACATTTATGCCTGGCCAGGTATAGTTCTGATTTGCAGTCTGAATTTCCAGCTTAATCTCAGACCTCCTCTGTCATGATGGATGCACCCAGAAATCACTGGACTTGTTCTTGTCCCTGACTTGTGGATTGGTTTCACACAAACTTGTCTGATAATGTGGATTTTCACTTGAACTTGACAATGAATTCTAGTCTTGTTTTTTTCAAGTTATTTGGATGTTGTGAGGTGAGATCCAGAGTAGGGCTATGGAGAAGATTAAAGGACTGGAGAAGCTGGGCCTGTTTAGTCTGGAGAAGAGATGACTGGGAAGGGATCTTGTCAATACACACAAATATCTTTAAGGGCAGGTGTCAAGAGGATGGGGACAGACTTTCTTTCAGTGCTGCCAAGTGACAGGACAATGGGCACATGGGCAATGGGCACAAACTTAAATCAGGAAGTTCCATGTGAATATGAAGAAAAACTACTGTAATGGTGACAGAGCACTGGAACAGGCTGCCCACAGAAGTTGTGAAGTCTCATTCTCTGGAGATATTCAAAACCTGTCTGGATGCAATCCTGTGTAACCTATTCTAGGTGAACCTGCAGGGTTTGAACTAGGTGATCTCCAGAGGCCTCTTCCAGCACCAACCATGCTGTGATTGATTCTGTGATTCTGAGTGATTAATATCCTTGGGATGCAAAAATTTAAAAATCTCACTGGAATTTAAAAGAATTTAAAAGGCTGCTTCCTTAAGAGAATCCTGCTGATACTTTTTTACATGCACAATGTCAGAAGAGGGAAACTTCATGTCAAACAACTGTCAGAAGCATCAGAGACGAAAATAACCCAAGACCAAAAAGCCAAAGCTTGTGTATCTGTGAGCGGAGCAGGACTCTTCTCTATGTTGCTATTCTATTTTATTGGCTTGATCCTGCCAATGGTGTCCCGTAGCATGTGCTATGAGCTACTGTACATGCACTGTAAAGTCAAGTGATCTCATTCTTACTGTTCACAACACATTTGCTATAAGTACTTGAGATGAGTTGTAATCTCTGACTCACTGTATATGATGGGAAAGACAGATTTGACAAATGAAGAGCAAGCTTAGACTTTTTTTCTGACAAATGAAGAACATGGACTGACAGCCAAATGAGAAATCCATTCTAGTCTCCTTTTAAAATGAATGAACATGTCAGTAATCTTCTTGGTCAGAAAAAAATTACCAATAAGTCTGAACAGATAGCCTACCAAAGTTTAATAAATAAGCTAATGGTATGGGGAAAGAGCTAGTGTCATTCTGATCCATTGGAAAGAGCTTGTAGAGGTCAGCCTTGTGTGTATGGTGCCAGTGCCAAAATAAGCAGAAAACTCTCATGCTCATGGGCAAATGGTGTGGTGCATTATCCAGGGTATGGCACAGCACTTCACGCAGTCAAGGTGAGCAGGAAGGGCACTGCAGTCAGTTCAGGTAGTGGCCATTGCCCTTGCCAAGAGAATGCAGGTATGGTGTCCCCTTGAAAGGGAGACAAGTCATTTACACTCACCAAAAAGGATGTAGTGACCCAGGCAGAGCTCCCAAAAAAATATGCAGCCATTCAGGTTTCAGGCTGTAGGGAGTGCCTGAGCCTTTCACTGGACTGTAGCAGAGATAACTGTTGTGTCAAATGTGACCAGCTGGACGATTTGCTCAGCCTGGTATCAGTTACAGGATGGGGAAGAAAGGTTAAGGAATATTAGAGAATCAAAAAGGGAGATAGACTGGTAGAATCAAGCTCTGGCCTTCCTGAGACAGAAACAGATATCAGAAATAATTCAAGATCAAGGGGATCCTCTATTCATCCCCCAGCAAGGAGAAGGTAGCAGTTGTAAAGAAAGGAGTGCATGGAGGGTAGTCCATGTTCACTCTGGGTGGCAAGTGAAATCCTTCCTCGTCACCTCACTCCCCAGGTGCCCCAGCACAAAAGGTATGAGGCTTTGTGTGTGGAAAGCCAGCTAAAGGACAAAGATGATGAAGGTCCAGTTACACCACAGGGGTCACCACAATCAGAAATGTTAACCCACCCCATCACAACCACCTCCAAAAGTACAAAAAAGTGGGTAATGGTTGTAGGTGATTCACTTCTAAGGGGAACAGAAGGCCCAATATTCTGACCAGGCCCAACCCACAGGGAGGTCAGCTGCCTCCCTGGGGCTGGGGTTAAGGAAACTTCCTAGCCTAGTGCAGCCCTCAGACTACTACCCATTACTGATCTGCCACACAGGGGTCAATTAAGTGGCAACACATAGTCCAAGAATGACCAAAAAGGATCATTTTGGGCCTTGGGGCCTTGAGACTGTTGCTAAGGGAAGCTGGGACGCAAATTATTTTCTCCTCTATACTTCCAGTTGAAGGCAGCAACAACTAGAAGCAACAGATAGACTGAGTCTATTAATACATGGCTCCACAGCCGTTGTCACCACCAAAATGTTGTGGGTTTTGACAGTGGAACGGCCTACCCAGCACCGGGCATGTTGGCATCAGACGGGACTCACCTTTCTCAGTGAGGGAGCAGAGTCTTTGCTCCACAATTAGTGGGGCTCATTGGCAGAGCTTTAAACAAGATGTGATAGGAGAGGGGAACAGTACCAGGCTTGTCCCTGGCAAGCTCTGGGATGGCATGCAAATGTTAGAAGGACAGGGTGCTAGCAAGGCCGGGTTGGATGGGGCTCTGAGCTACCTAGTCTAGTGAAAGTTGTCCCTGCCCATGGCAGGAGGGTTGGAACTGGATGATTGTTAAGGTCCCACCCAAACCAAGTCATTCTTATGACATATGTCATATGACTCACTCTCTAAAATGCATTTGTAATTTCAGAAATCGTTGAAATGGAATGTAATTTTGAGAACTTGATTGTTTTCTGGAAGAGCTATGTTCAGTGGTGGCAGAAAAAACACTTTTCATCGCTTCTGGTGAATTTGTGACATACCTGTTGAAACATAAAAAGTGAATGGGAGTAATACAACTTTCACAGAAGTCCAGCAGTCCTGGTCTGTGTGACATCCTTGGAAGGATTCAGGAAATAGACTGATGCTGTTACTCAATGATAAAAAGCAATTAATTGGTGGGAGTATAGGGGCTGGAAGTGTTCATCACCATCAGCTAGAGACACATATTTACCAGTTTATCCTAGAAAGGACTGACGTGACTGCAGTATAAATGAATATTGAAAGTTTAGGTTTGACAACCCTCAACAAAACCCCTTACAAGCCAAAGTATCACAAGTAATCCTTAATAGTTTAAGCAGTTTTGATAGGAAGCAGACACTTAAATACAGCTGTGACTCTGGAGTAGTGATCACAATAGGCATTTTCTCTGATCGAGGGTAGAAACTTTCATATTAATAGGGAACTTAAGATAACAGCTCCTTCTCTGCTGAAGGAGAAGGGATTTCCCTCCATAACTCCATCATTTGTCTGCTCAGTTTCCAGCTCAGCTGCTCTGCCTCAGTCTGGAACAAAAGATTTGCTCACAAGTGCACATTAGCCTGGTTTATGTTAATTCAAATTATGTAAAATTGTATCCAGATCTATCACAATGCTAATAATTTTAGAGCAAAAATATGATTATGCATGTCATATTTCTATTAATATGTAGTTAGATATCTAAAATTGCTGTCACTTGCATCAAACTGCAATCAGATAGCAAACAACTCATTCAACACTACACAGTGTTGGGAATGTTTAGCATTTTAAAGACATGTAAGCTAGAATAATAGTAACATTTTAAAAAAAGCCTTTGATGATAATTGGCAAAGTAAATAAAAATTTTAACAAAACAATTGATAAGCTATAAAACCATAAGACTATTAAGGTTGGCCATCTAGTCTGAAGTGTTTCATTTCAGTGATGTTTCCTATTTTTTTTTTTTTCCAATTCAAAAGCCTGTTTTATTTCCTGGTCCCATTTTTAGAATTCTATCTTTGCTTGCTTGTAAATATACCTTCTGTCACAAATGCAGTAAGTCTTACTCTTAAAACCCATGGAACACATGTTTCTATCTTGTTGTACAAGAGAAAATAAAGTTGCAAGGCTACACCCCTTACATAATAATAGATAATGGGGAGGTCATTTCTTAAAGGGCATAGTCTAAAGTAATTGACATATCTGAGATCTCTGGGGACTTCCCAATCATCTTCAAGTACTACTGCTTGCACATCCACACTAAATTTGAGAGTGTCCATTAAATGAAGGTTTTGACATGCTCTGTGAAAAGTTCCCAAGAATGTCCATAACCTGTGGTTATCACACTTGGGCATGATTGATAGACCTTACCATACTCAGGTGAAGCAGACAAAAGCTTAGACATCAGGGACAGTCAGAGAATCCCAAATGGACTGAAACAATAAATAAATACATTTCAATTTGTGTGAGATAATATTATTTTAAAAATCTACTTATTGGCCTGAAATTCACTTTCTAACTTATATTGATAAAACAAGCATCTGCACATACCAATAGCAAGGATAGAAAGACTGGCATCATGCCTATTTCAGACATATCACTTACATGCACCATTCAATTGATGCTTGCTGATTTAGAAAGAATTTTTTTATTACATCCCTACCCACAAAAGAGAAGAGAAGAGAAGAGAAGAGAAGAGAAGAGAAGAGAAGAGAAGAGAAGAGAAGAGAAGAGAAGAGAAGAGAAGAGAAGAGATTTGACTTGGAAGGGACCTACAATGACCATCTAGTCCAACTGCCTGACCAGTTGAGGCATGACCAAAAGTTAAAGCATGTTTTTAAGGGCCTTGTAAAAATACCTCAAACACTGACAGGCTTGGAGCATTGCTCACCTCTACAGCAAACCTGTTCCAGTGTTTGACCACCCTGTCAGTAAAGAAATGATTCCTACTGTCCAGTCTCACCTCTCGTGACAGAGTTTTGAACCATTCCCATGTGTCCTGTCACTGGGTCCCAGGAGAAGAGCTAAGCACCTCCCTCCCCATCCTGAGGAAGCTATAGAGAGCAATGAGGTTGCCCCTCAGCCTTCTTTTCTCCAAACTAAATGAATCTGAAATCCTCAGCTGCTACTCACAGATTTGTTCCAGCTCCTTCACCAGCTTTGTTGCCCACCTTTAAATGCATTCCAGGACCTTCACATCCTTCTTAAATGGTGGAGCCCAGAATCACATACAGTCGTCAAGGTGAGACTACACCAAAGGTTCATGTCATTTGCTGCAGCATGGCTTTGAGGGAACAGTACTAATCAGCAGTGGAGATCTGCAGACATCTACAACAGCTTGAATGGAAGCAAGGTGCTTTGTGGCTGGGTCTACCTTGCAGACAATAAAATTCCTGCTAATGGGTACTACCGACTGACAAGGGGTCATGGTATCCTGGTTCATACCTCTCAGCAGTATAAGGACATCAACTGCAGTACCCAAACTGAAGTTTTTATCTCTCTATTTTGCTGCTCTGCCAGTGTACATGATTTGTGTGTTTCATAATGAACAAAACAGAAAGTTTGCCTTCCTCTGGACAGCATGAATGAAAACCAAAGGAAAGCTCCCTGGCATTAACTGTTTGCAGCAACAATGACACCCTGAAGCAATACAATGACCTGTGAGGAATGATTTTGTTTGTGTCAGTTTAGATGTTCTGTCTTGTTCCCTCAATAACCTTTCTCACTACCTTTGGGTTATTTCAGCAATTCAGACAATTATCTATAATGCAGATATATTACCCTCTGGAAAAAAGAATTTCTACAGGAGCTCTATAGATAATAAAAAAAATCTCTGATTTTAACCCTTGTCATGATTTCCATCCACTTAAATGTACATTTAAGCTGCAAAACTGTCTGTTTCCCAGCATGCAAAAGACTTGAGTGCCAAGTTATGCTTGCAAATCAGACATTAAATATGCAGATCCTGTGACATGGAAACTGAAATGTACATTTTACAAAGATGTGCTGGCATTTGAACATTTTGTATTTGGGTGTTCCTGAACACCACCAGTGTGTGTGCTTTTCATCATTCAACTATAAAGCCATTCATCAAAAAGGGGTTTTGATTTTGTTATGTTTTTGGTTTTGTTTTTAACTGGAATAAAAAATAATAGCTCTGTGCAAATTTGGGAAAGTCAAAAGGGACACAGAGCTATAATTGACAGTAAGTATTACCCTGATATTACTGAGCATAGAGCAGCTAAGGGAACAGGAAATGGTCAGAGCCTCGCACTGCATACTGAATGGACCTGTGGTTTACAGTAAACTGATGCTTTTGTAACAGCACAAGATGATTCATAAATATTAAAAAACAATGAGAATTAATGTAAATACATGCTAACTGAGATGCAGTTTCTTGAAAATGAATTGAAATTAAAGAAAATATTTACTAACGTAGTGTTTAAAACTTTACCCTCACTTTAACATATAAAATGTTTCCCCCACTTAGTTATTGCAGAAATCAAGACCCAAAGTAGCACAAAGTTTATTTCCAATGTCTTTAGTCCCCTTAGCATGGCTGTGAATAACTTCGTATATATTAGATTTCTTATAAAACAGACATGATCCAAACCCTGTAAACTCTTGGGTTCATCCTTTATACTGCTCAAAATTTGGTTCAAGAAGAAACTGGAGAAGAAATGGGCAGAAATTGAGCAAGACAGAAGAGGATCTCCTTCCTCTGATTCCTGTGAGAAGCTCACTAAAGGGACTATATGCTCTTATTTTATTCCTACTTCATGTGAGAGATTTTAAAAGTTCATTATTCCTTCAGTTCTTCCTTCCTGTAAACCCATAGGAAGCACCTTTTTATCTGGAGGAAAAAAAAAAAGAGTTAGAATAGAGGATATTGAAATGGTTACTTAGTTCTGAGAAGATATTTTTCTATTTAATTTAGGAACAGTGTTCTGGTTCTAAGCAGCACTTGGGTTCAAAATATTTTGCCTCCTCCTCTATTTCAGCTGATAGTGACTGGTAAGCCAGAACACAGAAGTAACTAGTGTATCCTTGAGACCCTCTGTGGGAGTGCTCCAAAGGCACCTGTGAGGCCAGAGCCACGCTGAATGGCAAATAAAACTAGGCACTCCACATCCCTTGCCCTACTATACTGATGGTTTGGTACCCGGCAGTTTGGCCACCATGACCTGTTTATCCAGGCTGCCTGCAGACCCTCCACTGGCAGCTGGTTCACGAAACATCCTCTCTGTGGGTACCAAGGCCAATGTTTAGGAGCAACCATTTCATACCCCGGTACCTCCACAACACTCATTCCAGATACCTTTATCTACGCCAATTATCAACAGCAGACACTAGTGAGAGTAAGTGTCTCTCAGCATTAGTTTACATCCTGAAACATGCCTTTTTACTATTTACCACACCTATTTGCTATGTACATATGGAGTAACTATGTACTATTTACTATATATGCTTATCTCAGTGTAACAGTGGTGCTGAAGCACAGCTTGTATATCAGTTGCAGGTTGTGGATCCAACAGCTTGGCCTGCATTTGCTCTCATCATTTATGGTACAATGCCAATTAAAAATCACACGTCATAAACAGACATATTTACTTGCAATTGTTAATAGCACTGTAGATAGAAATAAAGTACTTTTTAAAGCTCATTAATTTCTCTGCACTTAAATTCTCCATTTTTTTCTTTTTTGTTCTTTTTTACTTCTTTCAATCTAAGCAATGAATATGTAAAAAGGTGTCCAAAGTTTTTATATTTATCTGCTTAAAAACAACTTTAACAGGATTTATTTTCAGTTGCAAAGTATTCCTGGGGGTGTTAAATCGGGTAAAATGTTTCAGTAACATGTAAATGTTTGCTGGATTTTGTCAGCTTTTGAGATAAACGTGACCTGCCAATGGTCCTCATCAGCAAAATGCTGAGAGTGGCTCCATTTGGACCAGAAAGGAACATCATCTGCTGGCGCCGCTCTCTGTGAGCCACACTTCTGTGTTAAAGGCAAGGCTGAACGCAGTTTTACTACTTTTGATACGAATAAGTGCAGTTCTCAGCCTCCCGGCTTGTTACTGATGCTTTTGCCAACGACACCGAGCGACGTTGATGTGCCGCCGATAAGCAGCGTTCAGCTGCCAAAACGCCGGCTGCCTTTCGGCGTGCCCAACTTTCGCTTCCCAGCCCTGAGTTCCCTCTCCCCGGCGGGTGCCGTGGGACGTGCGGGCGGCACGAGCGGGGCACCGCAGCACGGAGGGCGAGCCCGGGTCCCGCACGGAGACCGCGGGCAGGGACCGCGGTTCCCCCAGACCCGCACGGGCGCTTCTCCCCGCGCAGCCGCTCGGCTCCGCGGCCGCGGCAGCGCCGGCAGCGCTCGCTGCGCACACGGCCGCGGAGAGCCCCCGCCCCGCCGCCGTCCCGGAGCCCGCCCGCGCCCCGGCCCGCAGCGCTGGCGGCGGGGGGCGCCCGCGGGCGGCGGCGGCGAGAGCGCGGGCGCGGGGGTGGCCGAGGAGCGGCGGCGGCGTGAACGCGGCTGCACAGCCCCAGCGAGTCGCGGGAGCGGGAGCGCCGCGCCCGCCGCAGCCGCCGGAGCCGGGCGAGGAGCGAGCGCGGCCGCCCGGAGCCGCCGGGAGCAGGCTCGGGCCGCGGCAGCCCCGCGGGGAGGCAGCGAGGGGCCCCTCGCCGAAAGCGCGAACACCCCCCACACCCCCGCCCCGCCGCCTCCGCCCGCCCCCAGCGAAGAGAAACAAAACACAACCCCGGCACTGCCACGCTCTCCCTCCTTCTCCTCTCGGCATTTGGTGGTTGTTTTTTTTATTTTTTTTTTCTTTTTAATTTTTTTTGCTTGGGGATTCTCCTCTCTCCTGCCAGACTGACTTACACGTTCTTGATAATTTCTCTTCCCCTCATTTTTTTTTATACTCTTCTCCCTGCTTCCAAACCCTGTGTCTGTGTGTTTCAATACTATCACAACCTCTGCTAAAAATAGATCTTTTTATACCCTTCCTCCTCTCTGACCCCATCCAACACCCCTTGTTAAGGTGAGTTGTGTCTTTTCATCACTTTTTTCCTTGTGTGTTGTTTTTTGGTTTTGGTTGTTTTTTTGGTATTTTGGTTTTGGTCCCCCCCCATTTAGGGCAGGTTTCAGGGAGGAGGGGATGTGGAGGAGAGAATTTCATGGGGAGTCAGGCATGTTTGCAAAGCCTTATTTTGCCTTCTGCAGCCTCAGCATCATTCCGGACTGCTCCCTTTTATCCCAAGGATGTAGCTAGCTGATGAAAGTGGGGAACTACTCTTCCTTAGCGCTGCATGCTTGGGAGCCACAGCAACAGCAGGAAAAAAACAAGCTTCTCTTTTTTCCTTCGTCCCCCCGCCCCGACTCTCCCCCTCATTCCCTCCTCCTTTCTGTGTCCTCTTTTTGTTTTGGTTTGGTTTTTTTTTTTGTTTTAATATTTTGGTGGGGTGTTTGGTTGGTATTTGGTGGTGGGGTTTTTTTTTTGGTTTGTTGTTTCGGTTTTGGTTTTTTGGTTTATTTGGTTTGGTTTTTTTTTTTTCTGTGTGTATGCTTGGTTTCTGTTTTTAAGCAATACACAGGGGACTTGGAATGAATTGCATGTGGTGCCGGGGGAGCTGTGTGTGTGCATGTGCACGTGTGTCTCGAGAGTGAGTGAGTGTGTGTGTGCGTATGCGTGTGTGCAAAGTGCATCTGTATTTCATGTTCCTGGGATGAGGAGTGTTAAAGCTTCCAAACAGTCCCTGCACATAGAGCAAGGAGCACGGCAGAGACTGCTGAGGGAGAAACCGGTCAGGGATGCAGGAAAGCTACAGAGCTCTCCACAGAGTTCAGTCCCCTCTGCTCCAGAGCATCTTTCCATAGATCATTACTGGCACCTTCAAGGTGATGGTTCCCATTCCTCTCCTGGCTTCTCACTAGAGGAGTGCAGAACAGGAAAACTTTACAGCTAATGTGAAGGGGTAGCATTTCTGTTCCTCCAGCAGCCTGAGACAGTGTTATTCCAGGGATGAGTGGGGAAAATAGAGTTGTGATCCAAAGTAAATGGATCATTTGCTGTTACATATTAGTGTTCAGTGAGAAAAAGAGACATGAAACATTATCAGTCTGGCCAGCCAGCAGAAGCATTGGAGACCAGCTTACTTCTCAATTCCGAAGTTGTTTTAGACCGCTTTTCATTCTTCAGTAAACTATGCCTATTGATGGCAGAAGTGTGTTTCTACAGTAAAACAGTCTATTATAAATCTGCTGGGGAATGATTTATTATTCAGAGGCAATCAAGTAATTTATATGTTTCCCCCAAGTCTTTTGTGTGCCTTCAATTATGTATTTTACCTATGTGTGTGAAGCGGGGTAATATAGATTTTAGTTGCATTTTAACAAGATGTTAAGGCATAACTTGCAGGGTGCCATTTGCCAAGTGTCGCTTAATATAAAGCAAAATAACAGCCTCTAGCTCTTTTTCATGGATTTTTCACATCTCTCTTGTTTGTTTCAAGACGAGGTGATTTTGCTTAAGAACGTGTAAGGAAAACTGGCTTCACAATGGTACACAGTTTCAGATATTAGGTCAAAGTATTACACTTGTCTGGCTGTGAGACTTGAATTTACTTATAAAATCTAGTTAATCCAAAGTACATACAAGAACATTTTGTATACATGGTTTTGAATAGGTTGTATCACTTTTGTATCTAAAAGTTTACAAATGAGCTAAAAATTATTGTTATAATCTGTGTTTGGAGGCCTTAATGGATACAGGAACATTAATGTTTCCTGTCTAGTTAATGCAATTCCAAAATATCCTATCTTTCCACATGCTGCATAGATGACACTCAGCAAAAATGAGCAGTCATGAAAGTAGTCTTGTGCTATCAAGGGTCATTTCATCATTTCTTGTTAGCCTAAATTAAAATATTTTACACAAGTTTGCCTTGGGATTTTTTTCTTCTGTGGCTGGCTGATGTTGTGAAAGTGGGAAGCATGCTTTGAGTGAGTTGTGGCATTCCTAACGCTTGATAGCTGTGAGGGGAGAGACACCTGATGTGCTGTGTACATCATCCCTGAAGGAATGCAGGGTAAGAAAAAGGGATGGAAAAGGAGCACGGTGCACTGGCAGTCTAGATAAATAAATATGGGTGATGCATGTTAGCTTGTCAGATGCTGTTCTGCTGAACCCTGACTACTAGCTAAACACATTTTCTTGGTAAGCACTGCGATGTGATACAATTTTTCTGTTTTGATAGAGTTTGCTGTTAAAATCACATGTAGCACAGAACAGCTCTTGTTTTGTAGATAAAAATCATGCCACCTCATTTTAATCCACAGAACGCTGAAATATCCACTACTCCTACTGAAGTCACCAGGAGTTACTTGTGATCAGCACTCATTATGATTTTTAATCTCGACATGTCAGGATTTAGGATATTTCCAAAGGATGCTATTGACAGCAGATCTCATTTTGTTTAGATTTTACATTGGGTGCATATTGTACGTTTACAGGTAGATATTTTCTTTTACCACAGCAACACTAAAATCTGTCAGGAGATGGAAAACTCTTAACATTGTTTTTCTCATGAGCTTTTAAAGAGAATTCTTCTGGTGTCTTTTAACTGTTTCTCAAAAAGCAGTGCTCACTTCACAAATCTACACACTAAATACCTTAAGCTGGTTGCTTGGCTGTTGGAGAAAAAAAAATATGGATTGTTTGTACACAAAAAGAGCAAATCATGTGTTTGGGTTTTTTTTTTAATAACAGCTGAAAGACAAGAGTGCTTTCGGCTGGATATGAAAGTGTTGAAGTCAGGTTAATGTTGAGTTTGATCTGGTGGTTGTTCCCGTTGGCATGAGTGACAGCACACCAACACTTAGCTTATTCTGTAGTGTACTAACCTAGATTAAACATCCCTTTAATTTGTATTTTGAGACTTGGATATGACATCAAACCTTGGATTTATTCACTTTTAAAGCCTTGTTCATTTGTTTTGGTTTTGAAACAAGCCTTTTAAAGCTGTGAACTGCTATAAACAAAGTAATGGAGTGTTCAGAAGTCACTCCAACTTTGTGGACCTTATTGCTATGAAAGTAAGGTGAGATTTCTCTCTGCTGCTAACCAACTGAAATTATTTTCTTGCATTATTGCACCTTGTTATTCTGCAATATCAGTCTAAAATACTTAATGGAAGGAGTTTTTATTCTGTGGATGTGGTGCTTCCACAAAAGAAGAACATGTATATTTTGTCTTGTCCTAAATTAAAACTACCCATCCGGTTCAGTGACATTTTGTTGCAGGGCAAAGTTGCTGTTTCATTTGGATATACTTATTGAGGAAACTGTATTGACCATGGATTTTCTTAGATTTTTAACAAAGTAAATGAAAATTATCACAGGGCTGCCTGGTATTTTTGGGGATAGGGTGAAGTGGTTTTATTTGTATCCACGCAGAATGCAATCACAATATACGTTAAAAATCAGTAGCATCTGAAAACATTAATCCATTTTTTTCTTTAGATACCTCTTTCTTTACTAGTTTTAAATGGTACTATGGGTGTGTGTGTTTCCATCCAAGTGTATGTTTGTAATTTTAAGATATTTAGATGAATGATGTTACCTTGTACAAAGATGACTATTTGTTTGCATTTTTTCTGCTGGAAATACAGTTTTTATAATAAAATAGGTCTTTTTCTTCTGCTGTACTTGCTTATGCATAGAAGAAAATTAGTATTTTCCTCCTGGGAAATGTGTTACTCTGAAGAGCCAGATGTTGAACAGATCTACAAGCAGCTCCTTTCCCGGTCGTGGTGAATGTGGATGAGTGTCAGAGGTAACAAGTGCTCAGGCATGGCAGGGAAAGGAAGAGCGTGGCTCTCTAGAAAGCAGGGTGTCAAACGATGTGGTGCTGCTTTGGCTGAGTTCTTCAGGAATAAGAGAGCAAAGTGCTCCCTCACCCTCAACCGTATTAAACTCCTCTGTCTTGTGGTTTGCATTCATCAGCCTGCTTGGTTTTCCCTTTATTAGATAGGGAAGACTTAATTACAGTCTGGTAGTGCTAACACAGCTCTCTGATGACAACTGTTTGTAGGAGGTCAAGTGGAAAGTAATTGTTGAGAGGGGTCTCCAGCTACAGTGTTTCTTCTTTGTGGTATGTTTTTATTTACTCCAGTTTTCCCTGGATTTGCTTCCAGCTACTATAGCCTACTTGCCAGCATAGGCTGGAGGTTGTTTAGTGTGCAGAAAATGTTTATAGGAAAGGGAAAAGGATGTTACTGTTAACTTTGGACAACAACCACTCCACCAATTCCAACCAAATGCAAGAAGAGCTGTGGCATTGTAGCTAAAATGTTCAGAATTTGTTTGACATAAGTATGAGATTTCATGTCTTGTGAGGAGAGGCACATTTTTAAACATAGTTCAAAGGGAATGCTTTTTTCAGAATGAGATTCAGTGTAAGTCCCAGTGATCACTCATGTCCTGAAGAACCTGCTAGGAGCAGCCCAGGTAATTACAGGTGAAAGTGGGGTGGGGCAGTTTCTCCTACTCAGTCCACTGCTGTAACTCCATGCTGGCAGATGGGTACCTGTTCCAGCGCTGCCATTGCATCAGCAACAAAACTTAAATTTTGTTTATAGGGCGATATACATAATACATTATTGATTTCCACTAGCAGGCAAGGCTTTTAACAATAAGTATGAATTCAGTAATTTTAATTATGGATCTTGCAACATCTGACTTTGTCATCTATGCCTTAGATATATTTAGATGCTGTGGACACAACCCAAGGAAGCAAAATGCTTGTCTTCTGTAAATGACAGATAAAATACCTAATTTGTTCATTCAATTGGCCTTTGGAGGTATGGATGGCTCAGGACTACACCATATTTGATTACAATTTGCCTCTTGGTTTACTTAAAAATAGTTGCAGAAGGATTTATTAGTATTAATTTTTGACAATCTCTGTGCATTTTAAAAAATAGTTTTATAGCAAAGTTTTGGGGCCAACCCCAGAGGTCTGATGAGAACTTAGTCCTCTTAATGACTTGTAGTTAACATAATTTCATTAATATAAATGATACATTGTTGTGGTTTAACCCCAGCTGGCAACTAAGCCCCACACAGCCACTTGCTCACTCCCCCACCAGCAGGATGGGGCTGAGAATCCAAAGAGTAAAAGAGAAAACTCATGGGCTGAGACAAAGACAGTTTAACAGGTAAAGCAAAAGCTACACACACAAGCAAAGCAGAATGAGGTATTCTTTCATCCCTTCCTATGGGCAGGCAGGTTCAGCCATCCCCAGGAAAGCCTGGCTCTGTCACCTCTAACAGTGACTTGGGAAGATAAACACCATCATTCTGAACATCCCTTCCCCTCCTTCTTCCCCCAGCTCTATATGCTGCACATGATGCCATATGCTAAAGAATATCTCTTGGATCAGTTGGGGTCAGCTGTCCCTGCTGTGTCCCCTCCTAGCTTCTTGTGCACCCCCAGCCTCCCTGCTGGTGGGGTGGGGTGAGAAGCAGGAAAGTGCAAGCACTGCTCAGCAGTAACTAAAATATCCCTATGTTATCAATGCTGTTTCCAGGACAAATCCAAAACCCAGCCCCACGCTGGCTCCTGTGAAAGAAACTGGTCCTATCCCAGTTAAAACCAGCATATGTATATAGTGACATGGTCTATTTCAAACATACTGGCATTTTGCATACAACAGTATCATTTATAATGAGGCATCTGGAGTTCTTTGAGCTCTAATAGAAGAAAACACCCATGAGCTGTGTGATTCTCTTACCAGTTATACCATTGCCATTCTTCCACCTGGTGAATTCAGTATAAAACATCTACAAGCCAACCTTAGCAGTTTCAGGCAGTATCTTTGGGTCATGATGGCTGCCTCAGTAACCTTGAGTACACCAGTATTCAAAGACAACATGGTTAAAGACAGGGAGCATCAGCAGGGAAGTAAATAGGACCCTGAAGTGGGCTTAGAAAACCCCTCAGGATAAACAAAAAACCCAGTCTTTCTGGAGAAGACAAGTACCTGGGCACCATGTACTTGATGTACTTCCAAGCTTCTTTGGACTTCCTTGCCTTACAGTGTTTATCAGCAGTGCAGTAACTTAATGAAATTTTGTAGAATTGCAGAACCATAGAATGACTTGGGGTTGAAAAGGACATTAAAGATCATCTAGTTCCAAACCCTGTGATGGCCACCTTCCAGGGACACCTCACAGTAGATCAGGTTTCAAATTTGTATAACCCAGATGAGGCAGTAACAGGAACAGAAAGGGAGAATTTAGCAAATGTAAATACTTGTGTTTAAATAAGAATGTGAATGGTTCCTTCTGCTGTTGTCATACCAATAGAGAAGTGTGTTCTGTTTCATTTGTGTACCTTTTGAAAAGGTTTATACATTTTGCCTTATAGTATTGGATGGGGAACGACTTAGGCTATAAAAATATGGAAATTCAAAGTTAAGGCTTAGCTTTCACTTAACCATTACAGAGGCATGGTCCATGCCTTGGGACTTCTCATTGCAGGTCTTAGAAACATCTCCTAAAGTGGCACTGAATGTGGGGTTTGTGCGATGCTGTTCCTACCTGTAAAATGGGATAGCATAGCTATGGCTAAATTCAGTAACTCCTATTCATGTTAAATAATTTCTTGACTTCAGTAGGATTGCTTGCCTAAGTGAGAGACTCCAAACAGGCTCATAGAACAGTGACAACAGGGAAGGTGTGAAGTATCTGTTATTATTACTTCAGAGAAGCTTATCTTGTATGAGATGGCTCATGTTTCAGGCAGTCTGCATAACTAAACCAAAATTCCTTGGCACTTTCATTTGATTTCTGCAACACGACACTGCTTGATTCCATCACAGGATGAAATAAATTGAAAGTTCTTTCTAAAATCTGAGGTCTAAATAAAGCATATGTTAAGTATAGGAATATTTAAAATACATTAATTCTATATGATACTAAAATATAGTGGTTTAGCTGTATGTTTCTGGTTGTCCATCTATGTGCAAGAAATTATTTTGTCTATATTTGGACTTTTACCTAATATAAAAATATTTTATGAATTCTAGAAGCAGGTGGATACTTCATTGGTTACTCTTCACATGTCAGAGAGGAGACACTGGTGAGGCACTGGAATGGGTTATGCATAGAAGTTGTGGATGCTCCATCCTTGGAAGTGTTAGAAGCCAGGTCAGATGGGGCTTTGAGCAACCTGGTCTACTGAAAGGCGTCCCTGCCCATGGCAGGGGGATTAGAATTAGATGATCTTTAAAGTCCCTTCTAACCCAAACCATTTTATGTTTCTGTGTCACAGACATCAACTAATTAGTCATCTCAGCAACCCCTACCCTTGTGTTTTGTAGTACACAGACAAAATTTTACACAGGAGTAATAGTAAAGTAAAAGACCAGGAGAAGATAATTTATTTTCCTTCTCTTTTTTTATAGTTAGCTTTCAGGGGTAATGTGGGGTAGAAACTAGAAAAGAACTGTTAATGTGACTGTTCCTGGCCACCAGCTTAGTTTTAAGACTGCTTTTTGAGTGGGGATAGGTGCCTGTGTTAGCATTTGGGATTGGCAGAACTCTCCTGCCTGGCAATACAGAAGAATCTGGGAAGAGGACGATTTTGATGCTTTCAAGTCTGAAGGTGAAATCTGCAGTGCCATATGGATAATATCAGATCCTTCACTCTGTGTGATCTTTCCAGTACGTATTGCAAAGGCAAACTCATGCTCAATCTTCAGGGCTGAAATCTTAAAAGCAACTTCTAAATTTGTACCCTCATGCAGATTTTGCTTGTGTGTGTCACCTACAAGTGCAGCCTAGAGGTGTAAGCAATGGGAGGCAGAATCAGGGATAGTAGAATATATGGAATCAAAGAAAAAGAGTAACAAAGTACATGAGTAAGCAAAAATTAAAAAAAACCTTTAAGTGTGAGGAAGCCCTTAAGAGAGAGGATGGAAGAGGGAAAAGCATTGCTCTGGGATGGGATTAATAAGGTTTAACAGAATGCAAGATAAAAAGCACATAACAAATATCGGAGATTGAAGGCTGGATTGGAAGATAGCACAACTAATGTTAGAAGGCGAAATGGCTGGCTGAAAGGGAGCTGTACACTGTCAGTTTAAAGTATACTTTCAAGATCAGCTTAAGTTGATCTAAATTCCAGCTCCTTCTGCAAAGGGGGTCCTGCACAATCCTCCTTTCCTCCAAATGGCATGCTGCAACTGGTAATACAAAAAAAAAATAAAAATTTATCCCAATCAGATCCTTTATCCATCTGACTAACTGCTGTATTAACACTACAGCTGCCTCAAGGCAAAGTGGAGGGGAGGCACAGGAAAAGGCAGCGTAAAATTGACTTTGGCTGATGACGGATCTGTGCTCTTGGTCTGAAAGTCCTGGTGAGATTCTGAGTTATAAATTATTTAGAAGAGAGACTGGCTAGGAAGACATGGAGTGGTAACACAATGCAAGGAAGAAGCCACCTGGGACAGTACTTAGAGTGAGCAGTTAAAATGGCTGCATGGAAAGGAAAAAATATGCTAAAAACACTTAGGAGGCAAAATCAAGCATTTAGAAGTCACAAAAAGCCAGTATTTATGTTTTTCTTTGTATTTAATTCAGTATCCATGGGCATGCCTGCTGATGCAGTCTTTAATTACATGATCAAGTAGGGCATTTTTCCTACTCACAAGCAGCTACCCTGTCCCTCATGACCCCTGTTGAGCAGAGCAGTGCCTGTGACCTGGGGCTTACTTCACCTCTTTGTGTCATGAATGACAAAGTCCAGTGCTCAACAGTCCCACAGGAGGCTTCAGGCTTCCATCTCACATCCTTCGTGTGCATCTTGGTCATGGGCCCCCAGCATATTCCATGGTGACTTTTTATTAACCCAGTGTTACACCCACTGTTCTATTAACCCAGTGTTTATGACTCCCAAACAAAACATCTTTCTGCCCCTTTTGTCTTAGAGCTGCACCTGCAGTGTGCTGTACATGTGCAGAATATGTTAAGCTTACTTTTAAACGGTAACGTATGCTTCGAGTTTCTCTTGGAATAAGAAGAAACAATATAGAAGGATAAAAGTAAATTCAGAATAAAATGTCTTCAGAGAAAAGGAGGAAAATATTAGAATATGTTTTGTAATGAATGAAATATAAAGCTCCCAGGTCGTATTGGTTATCTTTTTAATTGTTTTAAAATATTAAATGGGGAAAGTACATTATGCAGAAATACACAGACAGGTGCTAAACCACACTATGGATTCCATTCTTTAAAAGGGAGGGTTGAAATAAAGCAGTTTACCCAGACCTGTGAGAAATAAGATGCTGGCAGATGATGTCATGCTGTCTAGACTAGAATAAAAGATGTATTTTTAAAAATCTTAGCTAACTTATTTAAATAAAATATTTTGAAAGTCTAAGAAATCATAAGTGCTAGCTGATGATCTTAGATTTTACTTTGATCATGTTCTATGGGTTCTGGTGTCTTTTCATAACATATTTTTTAAAAACTTCATTTTTTCCCTTTAAACATACCTATAGAGAATTGCATGCTCATAAAAATATATGACTGATTCTTCTGGGTTATCCAGTTCAGTCCCTTGCTTTTGCAGCCAAGATGTCATACAATTCCTTTCATGTACTGATCAAACTCCTTCTTACAACTATTTAGGGATTTTTTTACTTCCCATACTCCATTTGGAGGCTGCTCCAGTTTTCTGGTTTCTTTTCCCCTTAAATATGTTCATGGCCTGCTTTTATTACTTTGTTTTTGGACTACTTGAGCTGTTGTACTTGAGCTTCAATGTAAGATGTTTACTGACTCAGAGTGTGGAGCAGTCCTGCTCGCTGCCAGACTTAAAAAGCAAAGTTCTTGCTGGACAGAGGTCAGCTCTAGTGATGACTCCTAAGTTCTTGCGGGGGATAGACAATGGTGTAGAGTTATTCACAACAGGTTTGTGGTCATGCTACCCACTTATGGATGACTAACTTTAAACCAGACTTCACAACTGACCTTCAGAATGTAAATGATATGTCAAGAGCCTTACCCACATTTCTCTTTTGGGAGGTTTGATCTTCCAGTGCGCAGTGCTCCACAGGGTTTTTTGCAGACTCATTTTCATTTGGCTTAGTTCTTGTTTCTCACTATAAATAGTTCAAGTAAGACAGAAAGAATCTTTGTTTATAGTTTGAAAAAAAGTCCTGTTTCCCCTCCGGATTAAATTTCAGTTGGTGAGAGTTGAGTCCTTAACATTTACACGGATACAATATTCTAAGCATTAGTCTTTGAAACAGGAGGTAGCCATTATGCTCTAAGCATATCATATCAGACTATCTAATACTCTTAATCAAGAATGCATTGGATTTCATGTAGCTTTGGCACTCGTACTTCATTTGGGAAGCCAGAAATTACTAACTTTTGATTCTGGGCACATTTTCTGGTTTCAAAATCACTGGGAAAGGGAAGATGTATTTTTTATTTGTGATCCTTGAAGTATAATGTAAACAGAGAACAGGAAATTCAAGTGGCCGACTTTTTTATGTTTCAAGAATTTATTTCAAATGGCTTTTAAAATGCAACGGGTACCAATGTTGGCATACCCTCAGCCCGAGTACTGTGTGCAGTTCTGGGCCCTGCAGTTTAAGAAAAATGTGAAGGTCCTTGAATGTGTCCAGAGGAGGGCAACAAAGCTGGTGAAGGAGCTGGAACATATGTCCTGTGAGGAGCAGCTGAGGACTTTGGGCTTGTTTGTTATGGAGAAGAGGAAGTTGAAGTGTGACCTTTCTACAGCTTCCTAAGGAGAGGACATGGGGAGGGAGGTGCTCAGCTCTTCTCCTAGTGACAAGACACACTAGATATGAAGAAGCATTTCTTTACTGAGAGGATGGTCAAACACTGGAACAGGCTCCTTGTGGAGGTAGTCGATGCCCCAAGTCTGTCAGTGTTTAAGAGGTATTTTGATGGTAGCGTGCTTGAACTTTTGGTCAGCCCTGAATTGGTCAGGCAGTTGGACTAGATGATCATTTTAGATTCCTTCCAAATGAAATATTCTATCCATTCACAATCTTTTCAGTTTTCTATTTCTGTTCTTTTTCAAAAACCAAGGAGTAAACTTGTGATATGGAAGGTTTTAAATAATTTGCAACTTTTAAGTCATAGCTCCTATGTGTGAAATATTTTAAGCAAGTATATACATTACTATGTTATACAAGTAGTTAGTGTTTACCTAAAGTGGAATTATTGCATTTTTCATTTATAAAAAACCACTTCTCCACTTCTTTGTATACTACTTGTCATTATTTTTCTGTTGGAAATTTAACACGGATGGATAAGATACAGTTCTGTTCTATTTATTAGATATTTTTAAATACCACAATAAGTAGTATCTACTCTGACGATGCTATAGTACTACTACAAAAAGCAGCATCTGAAACAGTAAAATTCCACAGTGAATGAAGCAGCTGGAACTGCAACTCATATCAGCTGCCCAGCACCAAACACTCCTTTCAGCTTTCTCCTGGGGCCAGTGACATTTGCCTTGCCTGCAGAATGACTATGCATGTTATCTGCAAGGCATTAATCCATTAGTAATGAGCCACCTTTAATCCTGGTGTAGATATCCTCTTTGTGGAAAAGGGTGTGTGTGACAGCATTAAGATTTCTGCATACCTACGTGGGCAAATAAGTTCCCTCATTGGATTTGTCCCATTTAACCTAGCGGGACTGTGGTTTCACATTTGAGTGTTTCTAGGAGTCAACTCTGAGTTGTATTTGTCCTGCAGACCTGGGCATGGAAGGGATTCAAAATCCATGTAGGGGAATAGATTGCCAGTGTGTGCATGCACAAAGGTTAGGGCTGGGAAGGAGCTTGGAGTCCTTAGCACTAACTCTGTTCGTCAATCCAGAATGTTTATGCTGGCTTAAAAGAATGCAGCAATGCACACAGAAGTGTGGTGTATGTTGCTGTTATTAAAAAAAACAAACAAACAAAAAAAAACCCCACAGAAAAAAACCCACCAGATTATTTTTAAATTATAAAATGAACTATAGGTCTGGAAAAAATATAATAATTATGTGTCATGGCAGTGCCTGATCTGTTTTCCTGGGATGCTTTGGATGCTTTTTGATTTTGAATTTCTTTTTCCACATGCTGTTGCTATGGTAAGAATCAGCACATCAGGGAGAGGTATCATAGCAAATAATGTCATAAAAAATAACCTGTAAGAGCTTTGTATTTCATGGGGCAGCATAGGGTCCATAGTTTGGAGTTATTACTGAAGCCCTGTCAAAAGAGTTTTCCAACTAGGTAGCATCTCATTTTTCGGGGATTGTTTTTACATGACCAAAACAAATCAAGAAAGTCAACCTTTTTATCAATAAGATTACATTAACTACAAATTAATTCTTACCGCCTTTAGAAAATATTAGGTCTTCCATAAATCATGAGGAAAAAATAAAATGGAAAAAAAGGAAGAAAAAAGCCAAAAGGAAATACAATGGGGCAATGGAGATGAAGCTAAGAAAAGCAAAATCAAAGATTTTCAGCTTTTGTGGAGAATGTGGGAGAGAGAAGGAGCAGAGAGTGAAGATGATGCAAACCAAGGTTTTCTCAACTTGACTTTAGTAATCAAGTCATGATAAATTTGGATGAGTACAAGAACTTGGAAATACCAGCTGTGGTCTGTAATGGCATGCCAAGCTCCTACATGGTGAAGATTGATCAAGGTGGTTGAGTATTGAAAAACAAGTGTCGTCTTCAGATGGTTCCAGACCTAATTGCTGCAACTCCATTACCAAGAGTACTTGTGTACTGCAGCCTGCTAAACAGAGAGCCTGTTGAAGGGAGTTTTGAATTTACTGAACGGAAGTTACCTACATTTCAAAATGTGATGAAATAAGCTTATCATGAGATGAGGCTCTACTTTTAAAATAGTAACTGTAGTTACAGGTTAATTATACGCATGAGGAGAGGTGGAGAGGGGATTAGAGACTCCAAGTTCTCTGTGTAGCCAGACATGGGATGACAGGCAGTGTCTGTGTTGGAAGGTCAGGAGATCAAAGGGAGTCCTTAGGCTCCCTCTAGGAGAGGGCTGCTGGTTCTCTCCAGAGTTATGGACTTTGGATAGAGGAGACACCAACCAGACCTGCCCATTTGATAGCCAGAAACAGAGACTGACCAAGAGGGTTTAATCCAAATTTAATGTTTTTCACTACAAAACTGACAGGTTTTTAATAAAAATGGTTCCACTAATTCAGATGTTGCTCTAAACTGCCACCTAAATGCTATGTAGAAGAGTAGCTCTGTAATATTAAACCATTTAAAATGGAAAGTATAAAAATATGTTTAGTTAGAGGTTTAGTTAATTCTTCAGACTGCAATGACTTCACCTATTTTTGAAGCAGACACCTCCTGAATTGCAGCCAGTGGCCTCACGCCAAGCCCAGCATCCATTCGGAACCATTCGGAATCGTGCAGAGTTTGCACTTCAGTAGCATTTTAGCAATGTGACAGGCTTGCTGTCAAATGTCCTGGCTGCAATTTGCTCCCTGTGACCTCATTCAGACCCACCCATGTGTTAGTTTTCTGCTGTTTAGCTGCTGTTTTGATCCAACATACCAGATCTCACTTGCAGGATGGTTTGCAAACTCTCGAAGGAGCAAAGTTGTGGTGAAGATGCCTCCTTGGCAGCAGAGGAACTGTTTTTCTCCCAAGGAATGCTGCTGCTTGTTTGGTCCTCCCATCTGTAAGCATAAGTGCTCTCACATAGTGTGAAGACAGTGGAGTTCAATAATAACTAGAGTTGATGAAGCAGGAGGATAAGCTGACAAAAACTTAGTCTTCTTGGAAAATCCCGCTCTAACATCACTCACTAACTGCCATCAATATTAAAGAGGATTTTACGCCAAAGACCTCTCTGAAAATCCTGTTAACCTTCTGTCTTTGTCAATCTTAGATGTGGATATTTCAAATCAGAGTGCAGAATTACTGTTATTTTTAGACTGTTTTTCTGAAACACTGTTGGCAATGTGCTTCTTGCCTTCCTCCTCTTGTCTCTGCTGATATCAGCCACATCTGCCAGGAGCATGTGAAGCTCAAAATACAATCCAGTCCCTAGAAATTTCTTTCAGATGTGTGTGTGGACAGATGAGGAGAACTCTGCAGATGGTCTCTGATGGGCTCCAAGCCTTGACAGCTCCAGACCCTCAGCATACTCCAACTAGAGGAGTCAGACAACGGCTGGACCTTCTTAGACAACTAAGAGACTTGCAATCAACAAAAGTCTGTAGACCCTCTTTGTAATGCTTTTGTTCATAAGCCTGATATGATAACCACCCACATCTTTCATGGCTAACCATGGCATTCAGGGATGCTTGGCACTGTGCAGACCTTTGTTTTCTGCTGCAACTTTTGTTAGAATTGTGCTAATTTGCATTGTTGTGACAGCTTCTGGTGAGTTTTGAATAGTCATAAATTTCACTAAATTGTTTATTTAAAATGCTTCTTTGAGAAGGGTGTTATTTTGAGGTTTAAAATGTGGACGGTCTGAATGAAAAGGAATGTTCTTCTTTGTAGTCCTGTTTTGAGGACGTCTTCTGACACATGAAACTTTCATTATCCTTTAATTATTGATAGGAAGCATTTTCTTACCAGCATAGCACTTACATACAGTGAAATCACTTTTCAGGAGAAATTACTGCAAGCAGTTTTTGGATGAGTTTCAGTTTTGTAAATTGCTTAGGTTTTTTCCCTTTTGTTTTTTCTTAGTATCCCATAAATTAAGGCACAAATTACAAGCAAGATCGTTATGCTGTCATGAATCACTCAAGTACTAATGGCCTAATGCACTAAGCCTTAATTAGTAATATTGTATTTTTAAAAAGACAGTATTGTGAATGAAACTTGAACATGCACTGGTTTATAACTGGGCTTCCCAGAAGATTTTAAATGGATTCCTCTTCTTAGTATGTTTTTAAATAATTGATATGGCCACTTCAAGCCCTTGGTAGACAAATGGATTATTGGCTGCTGGTGACAAAATTTGGTTTGGGCATAATAACTTCACAGAGACATGGCACTGCATACATCTGCTGCTCTAATTAGCAAGTTTGCCTAGGGTGCTTGTATCAGAAAGAGTGGGAAAAAATAGTGCTCCACAATCTGTTGTAACAGAGTGATTCCTCCAAAATGTGATTTATACAAGATTTCTGTTTAACTCTTTCACTTCTACGGGAACATTCTGATACCATTTTAGCAAATTTTATACAGGCAGGATGGTACTGGCCTTACCTGAATGAGCTCCCTGCTTGGAAATGCCACTTTTGTATGCTAGATTTAGGGCCTGCAAGTGCATTGTTCCATGGTGCAAAAGACCATTTTGTTATCTTCTGTAGAACAGACCATTGAGACCATTGCTGCTCTGTCCTACAGAAGTCTGCTAAGAGGTCTTGAGCTGCTCCAGCCACAGAGAATAACCAGCAACCCTAGTGCTATATCCCTTTATTCCAGGTAGGCCCTCAATTTATGATTTTTTAACACGGATAATGAAAATCGGGACTAACAGCTTAAAATGAGTTTTGGTAGCCCAGTGACAGCCATATGTTTTTGGGGCAAACTTGTTAAGCAGGGACTAAAATCAGTTGCTATGACACAATGATCAAGTGCATCTTGTTTAACTGGAGAACACACAGCACTGGAAACAAAGCCCCTTCTTACTGGAGTGGTTGGAATTCTTCCAGTTGAACAGAATCCTGCTCAAACGAAATAGCTGTTGTAACGGGAAGAATTATTTGGAAGTGTACAAGTAAGATTGGCTTTTCTTGTTGCTGACTTTAATTTACCAATTCACCAAATATATCCTGGAAAATGATCAGTTTCAACAAATACCATGTGTGTTCCATGACAACACACAGCAGGAGTTTGGTGTCATGAAACTATAATTTATTGCAGCTTTCTGAAGAAAGCTGGTAGGCTTGGTGGAGAGTGTAGAGAGCTAGCTCTTGTTCTCCTTAGACCTCATTTAAGCTAATAAATAATTCCAGTACAAGGCACTTTAAGGGAACTGAAAATAAAGCAAAGTGGAATTTAATTTAAGGAAAAGGAAAGAAATTGTGCCAAAAATGTTTATGTTGCAACCTGAAATCAAGGTGTACTTTGGAATATATGTTGTTATTTTGAAATTTCCTTATCCATACAGAGAAGGAGGAAGCAGTATGATGCTGACATAAATTTATAGACACACAGCCTGACATACAGCTGGATTTGAACTTACTTCTTCTATGGTTTTATGCTCTGGCTAATCCAAGTATTTAAGTTAATTGTTAACTCAATGGTCAGTGTAACTATGGAAGTATTTATCTTGTTTTCAAGACCACCAATGATGATGATAAAATGGAATATAGAACATTTATACATACCTACAAATTTGTCGATAAAGAGCATAAAGTCTTTGTATTATTTCAATGAAATATCAGAAATTTTCTAAATAATGAAAATATAGTGGTTTTGTTCCAGAATGTAGGGAGGAATTAGAAAGGAAAGGAGAGGAAGCTACAAATTGTTGTCATTTATTTGTTCCCCCAGCAAACACCTAAAAATCAGAGAAATCTGATTGGAATGATGAGAGACTTTAGATCACCTGAAGTTGGAGTTAAGTTTATTTTCCCTGTCAGGTATGCTTATAGTGTTCTATTTATGGGTATTTGAGGGGGTTTTACAGTTTAATGTCTGCTGAACTGAAATATATGGTTCTAGGGAGGATCTCATAAGGGAGGACTACATAAAATTCCTTTCTTATCCATCTGAATGATTCTGCCTTTTCACTGAGTCATTAGCTTTTATGCAGTGTGCTGTGTTCATTTGTGGACTAATTTTTGACATATGTATTATTCATGTTGTGACTGGTATTCAAGTTTTATCAATGATTTCAGTGTCCAAAAGAACATTAGAAAGAATGACGAACATAAGTTTGAATTCACTGGTACTCTACATACTTGTTCATGTTGGGCATACACCAAGACTTTTTGCATATCCTTTCTCAATCACTCTTGATACACAAGCAAAATTGAATTAAGCATAGAATGGTATTTCAGCAGCAGCAAAGATGCATTCCATTCTCATTTGTCCTGCTTGCCTCATCAGCACAAAAGACCATATATACAGGAAATTTCTTTTCTGCCCTTCACGAGTCCCCAGACACTAGTACAAGACCAAAAGCATAACAGGAGGCAGTTTTTATGCACAAATTACTTCCTTGTTTCAGAAATGATCAGTCTTCAAAAAAAAAAAAAAAAAAGATAATCAGAAGCTGCTGATGGTCAAAAAGTGCAAAGGTGGCTAAAACCTAAAATGTGACAGCTTAGAGATATTTCCATGGCATCTTGTTTCCATGGCTTGAAGTTCAGGGGGCTTACATTTTTCTATGAACTTGACTTCCTGTCCAACCAGTCCTGACCAACCTGGTATAAGGAGAAGCCTTTTTCCTTTTCTAGGGGATCATGGGAATCTGATACCAAACAGCATCATGGAAGATCTAGTCAAGTCAGAGAAATAAATGGGAGTAAAAACATTTCAAATCACATGTGGGTAGAACTGTTACTTCCAAGTGCCAGTTTGTGAGCTTTGACTAACACTGGAAGAGCTTTTTGGTCAGACTTTTTCATGGGAAGCAAGTATTTCTGCCCAAGTGGGGTGAAAAAAGCAGGTGGAGTGGGCATGTAGTGTTTATCACTGAGGTATTTTTCTGCTGAAATGAGTTTCTGAAACAAAGTATTCAATCTTGTGCCATAGCACCACATGAGCAGGATGTGGCAGAATGTTGTCATAGCACCGCATGATCAGTATAAGAAGGATGAGCAGCCAAAACCCCAGCTACACATATTTTTGGGCACCTGTTAGTAGACACCAAAAGTTCCTTGGATCTTATCTGTAGCTGTAACAGAGAGATGAATGAAATACAATACTTGAAAACAATAAGGAAAAAAAGCACTAAATATTTTGAGTGTAATAGAACTACATGCCAGCAGGCAGCAGGGATTCACAGAATGAGAGTTTCGTTAAGTTGTTGTATATGGATTCATACAGAGAGATGTATGAAAAAAATACTTACTTAGAATTTATGTGATGTTCTGAGCAGAAAAGAAGACAGTGCTTGTTAAAAGAGCCCAGTTTATTAATTTTTATGTCAGACAACGTAAAGGTTGGATGAAGAAAACTAAAAAGTGCTGTCAGGTGACTCTGAAGGGATCCTGCAATACTTGTTTGTTAGGTACACTGTCTTAACCAGTACCAATTCTGAAGTTACTGATTTTTGATAATCCTTTGAAAATGCCTAGTGAACAGTCACTTTTTTGCAGTGCAACTTATTACAGGCTGCTGAGCTGGACTTAGCACTGGAATAAGCTCTAAGAAAAAGGCAAAGATGTCATTCTTAATAAAGTAGGTCTCAAACAAAAATAGGAGAAGGAGATGCAGAGGGATCACTCAAAAATCCTAATTGCCTTGTTCTAGTTGATTATTATTGTTATTTACACATGCTGCTGCAAATTATACCTAGCCTGAGTCAGTACAATTTGAGACCTGCCCTGGTCTCAAATATTTGTTGAGTAATAAACATTCTTATGTGCAATGTACCTCCTTTTCTTTGGTATAAGAACACAGTTGTGTATGAAAGGGTGTAGGAGACACCTCGATATATTTTCATTATAATTTCTTTCAAGGACAGCTGCTATCCTGCCTGGGCTCCTACAGAGTCCCTCTAATACTTGAAGCATATTTTTTGCTGGTTGAAGAGTAGGTTGGGTAGTCACATTCATATGAATTGGAGGCTTAATGAATAAGAGTGCTTCATACTGATGCTTAAAGACGTTTTTCCTCCTGAGCTTGCTCTTGTGAGATTTATTATGAGGAAGACTATTCCAGGCCAGTATTTGCTAAGTGCTTAGTTACAACTGAGATTTTTTCAATCTTCTGTCTACCTAGATATTCACAGTTTCCACAAAACTCAACCTTGAGAAATGCATGCGTGTGTAGTTAGTGTGTGCTCTATTTCTCTGCAGTGATATTGCATGGAATGCACTTGTGTATTCTGTGTAGAGAATCAGCTTTCAATTTCCTTATTCAAGGCCCAGTGTAGTTACAGTCTTCTGTGGTTTTGATTTTCACTGTAGAACTTCCACAGACAGCTTTACTGGTGCTTTATAATGAGTCATGGTAGTCTGCTAGTCTCATCTGTTTCTGCCTAATCTCATCTGAAAATTTTAAAGTAATACTGGGTTTCCTTTTTACTGAAATTTTAACCTGTGGGATAAAATATAAAACATTACTAAGATATTGTCATTCAACATGATTCAGTCTAGCTGTTATATTTCCTTCAAAATCCACCCCACTAGCTAACATGCAGAAGCATTGAAGTTTCTGACTCTGTGGATAAGCTCAGTGTTGAAATCCCTCTTATTTGTTTCACCATTTTGAACACTTTAACATATTCCACCACAAGATCTCTCTCTGCACAGAAATATTTTAAATATCTCTGTTAGAGCAAGTTCAAAGGATGATCTCTCTGACATGCATTCTTCAAAGCACGACTATATTTCTCCACAACAAAAAAAATGTGTCTTACCTCTCCCCCTTCCTACTGTGAGTTGTGCCAGAGCTGTCATTTTTTCAGTAGGGATTGTTTATAAAAAGGACCTATATTCTGCTGTTCAGCACAGTAGAAACCCTTGAGTTTTCAGTTTCAATGTATAAATATTGATTTTTGTACCTCACCAGTTTTGTTAGTTAACTCAAAGGTTATAGCATTTTTTGTTGAATGAATGTCTTTAAGGAAATAAAATACGGTACCTTCCTGAGGACTAAGTGCTTGTTTCAGAAAGTGACCATTTAATCCCAGCAGCTAACTATAGTCTATTTGGGGTACTCTGTCTTGGATCTGATGTGTTTTGTTGCTTAAGAAAGCCATTGTCAAAAATGACCACAGATGGCTGTTTATGTTCAAGCTATGCTAAATTTACACATAGACTCATGTTAAAGATATCAAAGCTCTTGGTTCTTGTTAGATATGTATAGCTATTCTTGATGCGTTTCCTATAACAGTTTATTTAATTCTTTCAACATATGTTAGATTAAACATAAGTATTATTCCTCATTAGAAAGCATTGGATTTTGCATGACCCTCTTGATTTCGCATTTCTGTTTTCAGTACTTCAAGAAATTAAGAACAGAGGTTAAGTTAGAACTGGGAAAGGTCCCATGCTTTGATTCAGTGAAAGTGCTCTTCATAAAAAGCCTTTATAGCTAGTTATCCATGGAAAAATTTCACTTTGAACCTCAGGCTCATGCTGTGGGATTTGATTCCTAGAAGTCATATTTGTGGCTCAGTGACCAACCTTTGCTCCCCTTCCTGTGAACCTGACTTCAGAACTCCAGCCAGCTGGAAAGCACTGTGTAACCAGAATGAGAGCAACCTCAGGCTTGCAAAGATTATAGATAGAGGATACTTGGCAATATGAAAAATCATCCTCACTGGTGTATATTTCAACACTTCTCCGAAAGCTCAGTTTTGCAGGTTGTTGAGCATTGCTTGGCCACCATCAATTCCTTCTGAAACTAGTGGACTAAACCCTCAGCTTCATAAATCAGGGAAACTGCTGCTGTCCCAAATATATGCTTGATTACTACACAAAAAAGTCACGCCAGACCTGAAGATGGTCTGAGTTTTCAGGTCTGCATATTTTAAGTCTTCAGTTCTACCCAATGCTTTTTGGTACTAGGAAAAGTTTCTGATCCAATAGATTTGGGAGGGGGTTTTGATGCACAGATTAGGAAGTTCCTTTATTTTTTTCTTTTCAGAGAGTAATTTTTTTTATTTTTCTCCATAAGCATTCTGCATCTCATTCCTCCTTCACTGATTAGGACGAAGTGAAAAGCCACCTCTGACTTACCAGCAATTCTGCTTTCAAGTACCTTCAGATGACCTTTGATGTGTAGCACCAGATGTGCAATATAAACAGGAGGTGACATTCCAGTTACTCTGTCCAGGTAGTCTCTGCCTCAGACTTGAGGAATTGAAGACTTGATGGTGTTCCTCAGAAAATACAAGAAACAGATCTTCATTGCATTGAGGAGATTGTGGAAAAAACAAAGGGAGAGTGAACACAGCAATTCACATAACTCAGTAACACCTCCTGCTTTTCTCAAAAAATCCACAAGTTTGACAAACACAAACAAGAGGAAGAAGGGAATGGGACATGAAAGGATAACAAGTATTCTTGTGTCTGCACTTGTCCCCATTCTACAGTCTTCCAGAGAGCCTCACAAAGTGCTCCACACCAAGTGAGGCTTTTCAGCTTCTGAGCCGTGGCAGCTCACCCATAGAAACAGTTTCCCAGTAACTTCCACAATCTTGCCTACATGGAGAATGCCAGCTCAAGGCTTTTTGTCAGAAGGCTTTTTGTGCATTAGTGAATCAGAATGTCAGACTTGCAAGAAGGCACTCCCTGCTCAGAATCACTACTTTCTAAATGTTGCTCCTTTCATATTTAATTTTGAAGCCGTTCAGCAGGGTGTTCACTCCTAGCTCTCTCCCTCTGCCAGGTTTTCATTCCTTTCTGTTTCATAATCATCATGAAGGAGGTATTTCACACTTACCTTCAGTGCCTGAGTGACACAACTGCAGATTTTGTTTGGGGCAGCAATCTGACTCCAGTTGTGCAAGCCTGTCTTCACAGCATCAGTGGTGCCAATTTTATCTGCCTCTTAGTACATAGTTAGGAGCAAATGTTCTTGCTATGCTGTTTGTTTAGTTAGAATCTGAGTGTTACATCTTTCCCTTTGAATTGTACCTGGACATAAAGAAGGCTCAACTTTTCACAGCTCTTTTACAGTTTAATGTACTGCAGTTTCTTTGGTCACTGAAAGTGTCAACTTTACTATAAGGAAACAACACCTAGCAAGCTGTCTCAATGAAGATGAAGGTATTGCCTCTCCATAACTGTCTTCCTAAACCTTTAAGCCTTTCCTAGCCCAGATTCCTGTCAAATTAATAGGAATGCAAGAAATCTAGGACAACAACTTAAAACAATTACCAAGATCAGTCTCTGTTTGAATAATGCAATAGTTGTATAAATATCCACTACATTTCTGTTTGCATTACTTCTGGCAACTAATCCTTCAAGAAGCCAAGGGGTTCATCAGTGAGAACTGCTGATAGCTTACATAACCTTGTTTTGATGCTTGTTTTAATTGTGAATCCTTGCCTGGATGTACATAAGAAAAACTTGCAGCTAAAATTCCATTTGCTACATATTATTTTTTTTTTTTAAATTGTATTTTATATATGGCACAATAGCTAGCAAAGAAGCTGCATATACTCTTTGAGATAACTTTCTATTTTTAGGGTGGGTCTGTTTAAAAATTATTTGTGTAATGACTGTTGGGGTATGGCAGTACAAATCTTACTGTCAATAGAACTAAGAGGAAGAAAAACAATTGAGAGAGCACATTAGCCCTCCAGAATATATACTGTTAGTTCCACAAGAAAATACTTACTGAGCTGGCAAACACTGGGCAAGGTTTTCCTTGCTGCAGATAAAGTGAGTGCAGCTCCTCATTCCCATTTTAAAACAATATTTGCAATTAAATGTCTA
Organism: Corvus cornix cornix; assembly: GCF_000738735.6. Classification (NCBI taxonomy): domain Eukaryota; kingdom Metazoa; phylum Chordata; class Aves; order Passeriformes; family Corvidae; genus Corvus; species Corvus cornix. Next base: position 88,346,016 of record NC_046333.1, read on the forward strand.
ACCAAATATATGTATACATATAAACATGAAACAGATTTACTGGTAACTATTGGTTTAAACTCTCAGCATGTGTGCACCCCAGTCTCCTTCTTTCCAGAGTCTTTGCTTCATACTACGCAACATCCGTTTCCTGCTATGTATTGGTGCTCAGCATCTCTGGGAATTAGGGGGGAAAAGACTTTGAGAAAGAGAGCACTATCCTCCTTCTTTTAAAAGAAAAAGCAAATGTACAAAAATCAAACTTAAGACTTAAAAAAGAGTAATTTGGGACATGGGGCACTGACAAGGCTATAGCCTTCCATACCCTTGCTCTTGCCCTGTGTTCCTCCCAGGTAAAGGCAAAGTATCTAGCAGTGTTTTCACCAAGGATGTGCCATGAACAGACAAGATGCCATTCTGAGACTGGTGTCCAAGCAGCAATATTCTTGACTAATTTTGAATCTTCTGATACTAAATACACTGTTTTAATTAACATAATGCCTTTGTGTGAATCTCAGTTTAACATAACCTGCATGAGAAATTCTTATCCTTGCTCCTTTAGAGTGACCTAAAATAGATGTGTACAGTCTCTGAAAGGCACCAAACTTCCACAGTGTTTTCTGTGAATCTTCACATGGGTACCATCAAGGATCTGAGTCTTGCCCTTTTGATAACCACACCTGAACTGATGTACCTATACCTTGAAGAAACTACTGTACTGAAATATTATTTGGTGAATCAACATCTATAAAAATAAGGCTCCTTTTAGTCTCAGTGAGATAGGCATTTTAGGATGACAAGCCTCTCAGGAGAACCATCAATTATAAACACCAAGCATTTCCCTTCTTGAAGACCTTGAGAAGTTCCCTTAAGTATGCCTGTTGATCAATGTAGAGAGCTGGGAACTTTAAGAGGCCATTCTGTTATTAGATGGACCAAGATATACTCAGTGAAAAGCTAAAGCTAATCCTAACCCTAAACCTAACCCTAATCCTAACCCTTAGAAAGACAAAGTTACCCTCAGTTAACACTAAAGCCAAACCCTAATACTAATCCTAACCCTAACCCCTAACGCTACACGCTAACCCGAATCATAATGGTAATCATAACCCTAAAGCTAACCCTGTAACCCTACCCATAAACATAACCCCTAAGCCTAACCCCGACCCTAACCACAACTCCTAACCCTAACCCCTAAAGCTAACCCCTAAGGCTAATTGTAATCCTAAACCCTAACGCCTAACCCCTAACCCTAACCCCTAACCCTAATCCTAACCCCTAATCCTAACCCTAACCCCTAACCCCTAACCCTAACTCTAACCATAGCCCCCTGGTAAATGAAATGTTTTGATTTATCCTGAAAAGACCTAAGAAATATTTCTGTAGGAACATAAATAATAATAAGTGTTGCAAGGATCATAAAGGTATTCAGCTATGATCTTACAGACCCCCAGGCATCCCTCCTTAGGGATCAGTGAAAGGTAATTGACAATAACAACTCACTGTTAAAATTTTTAATTTTGTTATCTAGGAACCCATGCATTCATCGTAAAATTATTGGGGTATATAAACAGAAAAAAATCCCTGAAAAACACAGAGAAATGCTTCATCACAGCCAAATGATTTAAGCATGCCAGATTATGATACAATTAAAGATACTCCTTAAATAGCCCAAAATCATAAGGGGTTTTGTTGATACATCTAGAGACAATAGTTATCTTGCACCACTTCCTCCTGGGAGCTCCATTTTCCATGTTATTGTGTTTTCATGGGACTCACTGAAGCTTCATTTCTCCTAAAACCAATCATCCTGAAATAGGTCTGTGTTTCTGAGTCAGTTTTCCCGTCTTATATTTATGAGGGAGAAATGGGATATTTGAAGTGCGGTGCTGCGGTTGTCCATGTGCCTGTCTGTAGTGTCTGCTTGCCTAGTAGGTAAAGAGTGAGACCTTACAAGAGTCCAATTCTTTGAGCTCATTCTGTTCACACTGATGGCAAAGAACAAAAGTAAAAAGCCATGTAAAAAGACAGAGGCAGTTCACCTCAGAAGACCACAGCCAGTGAAAGCAACAGGCACATTTACACAGATGTTGGAGAAAGATGTTACAGATGTTGGAGGAGGTATGGTGTTAAGGGCATACTGTCAGAGAGGGGATCACTGATTCACCTTTATTTAGTGCCCGGCAGCATTTGGAGAGTATTTCCCTTTCTCCTACTTGTATTCATCCAAATCTATGTAAATTACACTGCCTGAGGTTCTCATGACTAACCAAGAGGGACAATTTCCATTAGCAACTTTATAGAGGACTGTGTAGGTAGTGATGCAGGCAGTTGAATAAGAAGAGATCACACAAAAGGATTTTGTTCCGAAATGAAAATCTACAAAGGAAAATAAATCACCATCCCACTAGGTAGCTTAACCTGAAGTGAAAATTGTGCTTATGCAACATTTGGGTGTTTAAACATTGCATTAGAAACACAGTTAGTTTTACTCAGAAGCAAACATTAGAATCGTCAATTTACAGCTGCCTAGAATTTTTTTTCAAACACAGACCAAAAAATCCCAAGACTTCATACTGAATTTATTCATTCATGGTGAATTTTCCCAAGCCAGGCCCACAGGCTTTTTTCCTAGGTGCTCAGGAGGGTGGCATGCCCAGACCTAATGTCTGCAGTGTTTCAGTATGGCAAGTGCTAAGTTTGAAAAGGTCTGTGATTTTTCTTCTGCTCTTTTTTTCTTCAGGAACATTAAAAAAAATTCTGATGTGATTGTCATTGTCTTAAGGGGTCAGATGTCTAGTAAGTGGAAAATGGGAAATGTTTGAGATGGTAGTTTGAGTAAGGCTTTGTATGTGCTTTGTAAATGGCTGTTCAGTTGTACAGAAATAAATAGAGACTTCAAATTAATATCTTGTCTTATTAACACATGAAAATTCCATTCAAATTATACAAAAATAGTATATTTCCTTGTCCATAAAATGCTCTTAGGGCATAGTAATTGATAATAACCAAATACGATGGAATAGGTCCTGTTATTTTTTACAGAAACTTATCAGTTTTGTAAGTAAAAGTATGTGGAGAAAGATAACAGATGAGATTGCTCATTTGGGACAGCTTCTCTTCAGGTTATTAATCTCTTCTCTTAAATGTTGATCAGCTACTCTGAGTTCCTCAGTGAAATCACTTCTGGGAGTAAACCTGTATTATCTGTGTGCAGTATGACTTGACAGAGGTAAGCAGAATGATTAAAATCTTTAAATTTTCTTAAAATAGAGAGTGACAGAGAGATTTGTCATTTCAGTGGTGACTTTTTTCACCTTTCCTTTTGCCATGCAAATTTTGCCATCAAGTAGGCTTCAGTTTTGAGCAAGTTGTTAATCAGTTGAGGGGTGTGTGCATGTGTGTGTGTGTCAGAGATTTTAAGTGCATGTGGTTAGTTTTTCTAAGGAGCTTAAGACCTAAAACCTCTTCATGTGTCACAGGCTAAGATCAGGGCTCAATCTGGTGAGCTTTTCTAAAGAGCTGGACATAAAAGTGAGGAGTCAAACTCAGGTGGTATGAAATCATGTGCTGCAGACTGATTCTGCAAAAACAGACCCAGGAAAACCTTCAGGAGGCAGATACTTCCCTCTAGGGTAGCCCTTTAACAACCTGTTAGGTTTTCATGAAAGCAATTTCTCTTAGCTATTAAATCAGTGAACTCTTCTTGGCCAATATCCCTTCCCAGTTCTCAGAGGCCTCTCTGGAGCATCAACATATAATGCTAGAATAAAAAGGGAACAGTAAAGCCAGAGTTCATGTGGCTCACTTCTTCTATATCCCTATGTTTACAGATGGTAAGATGGGATCTCTTTGAGGTCATTTGTTATTTCCCCTGAAATTTTCTGAAATCACCATACTTGTGAGATTATTCTCTAGTTCTCTATCCTACTACAAAAATATTTGGATGGCTGTGCTGCTACACTGAAGTGCTGACAGGTAAAAAACTGTGGTGATCTCTGCCACATGTTGATCCTTACACAGGCAAGGAGTTCCATATTCGGGTTCAAGACTGAAACAGATGCTGGTCTTCAGCATTTATGGCAGCAATTTCAAGCTTTCGGGTGACATCAGGAATATGCTAACATTTTGAACGATGAACCCACCTGTTCATCCATCATTCAAAACTCCCTGTTCTTGAGCAAACCATACTCTGGTTTGGGATCTAGAGTCTCCTCTGAAACCTATGTGTGTTTTGTATGTAAATATGAACAAATCAATGAGTATCTTAAGTGATGAGATTTTTCTTTCCTCTTCCAAATTGGTTTCACCTGAAAGGAAGGCTTACTATAGACCAAACAACTAATAGGAGTATTTCAATCAAGTGAGGCACTTCAGTCAGCAGTTCCAAGATTCACTGAATTAAGGTCATTGACAATGCTAATTAACCACTAGAGCATTAAATCTTTCCACCTGTAGAGAAGTTCTTCATGAATCATGTTTCAACATTACAAATCTTTAGAAGTGAATTACAATAGTGGCAGTGCTTCTGCTTCTTTAGTGGAGGGAGGGTGTGTCAGGGATATATCATAAATAACCAGAGATGGTTTCATGGTTCAGACCCTGAAATTTGGCAGATGTGATTACTGGCCTGAGCTCTACCCTCGCTACAGGTTGTTTTTTGTATGAGCATCATATCTTAGTTTTCTAGCAGTAAACCAGTAATTGGCATTTTCATGACTGAAAGGGTTATGAAGCACTTGGGAACAGGCTGCCCAGGAAAGTGCTTGAGTCACCATTCCTGGAGGTACTTAAAAGTCATGTTAATGTGACACTGAGGGACATTGCTTAGGGATGGACTTGGCAGTATTAGGTTGAGTGTTGGATTCTATCATCTTAAGGGACTTTTCCAGCCTAAATGTTTCTATGATTCTATGATGTATTTTTAGGGGGAGTGGCTTAAATTATGTGATCTTAAGTAATCAAAATTTATGTCAGTATTTATAGTAAGTTTAAGAAACTGAATGGGGAAATTAAAGAAGAAAGGCAGCATTTCAGTCCTCAGTTCTACATTAATATTGTAGAGTTTTATTTTCCAACACATTCAGCACAATCTTTTAAAATAGTAAATTCTATTCAGAAAATTATTGCTCAATCATTATTATTCAGCATTATTCAATTAAATTCATGTGGGTTCTCATTTGGTGCTTTCACACTGTATTTTCATTGTAGGTCGTAAGAACCATGAATTTATTCTATCTGGTAAAACGAACATAAGAAGAAAATAACACCTACATCACATACTTACTTAACATTACCTATAAATGCTTCTCTTTGTTCTTTCATAGTATTTTGTAAAAAGAAAATTTATTGTAAATTCAAGGCTGATGAGTACTTTTGCACCTTGAGATAGTGTACATCCATTAGAAGTTTTGAAACTTTTTTAAGGGAAGGGTTAAAGCCTTTGTTTTGAAGTCTTTGAAGGGTAATATGGATCATAAAGCAGAGCACAGGTGAGCAAACATCTGGTTAAATATGTTTTGAGGTAACCTGTAGAAGATACAGATGGGGTTTGATGCTTTGTTTGGGTAGGGTTTTTTGGAATTTTTTTGCTTTTTCACATGTTCAGTCCTCTATAATCGAGATAGGTCAGGTTTGTGGGGGACCAAAGCTGCATGTCCAGTCCTGAACTGTCAGTCAAGTTGATAAGTATGTTAACTGCTTCTGTCAAAAGAAAGGTGGTATGGAAATCATGAGTTTTCACGAAGTAACATTTCAAAATGTTTCATTGGCTTGAGTAACATTTTTTCTGCTCATAAACTTCTAATTTTTAACATCCAAGAAGAGTCTAATTTGACTGAATGCAATTATGAGTTGGATTTTCTCTTCCCAAACTAATCCTTCTCAATTCTGCATCAAGGGCTTTTTCTTGGGATTTTTTTCTGCTACTATTACTGTTCTTATTTGCTTAATAATAGTTGCTTTCTCCTTGTAGTCCAGCTAGGTATTATTCTGTCCTGAACTTATGTCCATTCTCTGTTCAAAGGAGAAATAGCTGTTCTGCATATCTACATTTCCCAAACCTTTAGGCAGTACAATAGTTACAGAGTACAATAGGACACCACTTTGACCATGAATAATTAATGTCAGCATGCTTGCTTTCGGTTTACATTTGATTCAGTAGACCAGTGTCAGTAACAGAGATGCTAAGACTAGATTTTACTGGCAGTTCAAGAAGAGCTGTTGGATATGGCTTTTAGGGTACTTGAGAACATTTTTATTTAACTTCTGGTCAGGTACCACGCCTGACGTTTCACAACCTGTCTCCCTACTGCATTAGTCTTGTTCTACCAGACACCATTCCAGTGACTCCAAAGAAGTTTTTCACCATATAGCAGGGAAATACAACAGGACATCAGGTCCAACTAAGTATGATATTTGAGATGAAGTGTAGAGACCTAGAGTGTCTTTACCTTAAAAGATTTTTTATGAATTCTTTTTTATGTGTAATGATGCTTTTATTGTCATATTGGATGTAGTGACAGTATCAGTTACCTAGGGTGGGTTTGTTGGCTAAAATCAGCTTTTGCTAATTATGATCCAAGTGCTGTGAAGCAATACTTTAGGTGGAATGACTCATCCTGGAAATAGTATTTTAGGTGAACCAGAGGGTAGAACAATGTGATGACAAATGAGCTGATGCACTAACCTTGTTCATGTGACTAGCCAATAATACCTCTGTGTTGGTCTGCATTGGCTCCCATAACAAATGCAGATAGGGTTACTCTTTTCACGTGGTTTTGGTTTGATTTTCTTCTTTCTTTTTTTCACCTTCTTGTAAGAAATACTGAAAATTATATACTGGACCTAAGACTTGTCAGAGGAAGTTGAGATCCTGTTTGTCAAGAGTACAAAAGTTAACTATTAAATAGCTATTTGAAGCTATGACACAAGCTTTGTCAAACTCATTTTTCCTGCCTGCTGTGCTCAAGGTATTACTGATGTCCTCTGCTTTAAATGACATAGAAATCATGGTATTTTCTTGAAGGAAGCCTCTGTGGGGTTTATTATTGGATGGAGCTGTTGACTGATTTAGGAGTTTCAATACCATCCTTTTTCCGAAGTCTTAGAAATCTGCTGAAATGAATGACTGAGTGTTAGCCATAGCCCCCCATTAATCCTTCATCTCCCATCTCTTTGCTTGCTGATGTTTTTTACACTAATTTGGAGCACTTCTTCTTCTGCCATTGTGAGAAACTCTTATCAGTGACACTTTTGAAACTCAGGAGCATCACAGTGCAGTCTAGTTCATACCAACCCCTTCCCATCTCATGGATTTAGTACTTTTACTGTAACCACTAGCAACTTAATTTGCTAGGTGTACAACATACCATGAAATCTATCTCTCTCTTGATTTGTCCAGAAATTAGCAGTGTCAGCTGGGTTGATTAGGAGCTTGCAGCAGTCCTTGATGTCACATGTGTGAGAGTGTCTTTAGAGATCTGAAAAATACCTTGGGGAAGAGTACCTTGGGAAAGAGAGGAGAACAACATTCAATTCTCTTTTTTCGTATTTTTTTTTCCTCTAAATACTTATTGTATTTGAATAAAGTAGGTTTCGATTTTCTATGTATTTCCTACTTGCAGAATGCTGCGGTGCCATGCCGGCTAGCACGCTGTCCCAGGCACCGGGCAATCTCTGCCTGCTCCGAAGGGCACACGGAAGACGAATCGCGGCGCAGGAGGGCAGGCGAAGCTTCGGGTCAGGTTCGCCTTGCCTACCGGTGGCAAAGGTGTGAGAAGGAGGTAGGAAAAAAGGTGGAAGGACTTCTTCGTGGGGGCAGACGGTTTATTGGGGAGAAAAATCCACAGAGAAAGCCGAAGGCGCCTGGCTTGCAGGGGGTGTTGTACTTCTACAATATGGGCGTGGAAAACACACAGTAACCACTGGAACATCAGCCAGGGGGTGTTACCGAGGCAGGGAGAAGGAATTACAGCAAATGGGAGAAGGGGTAGGTGGGGAGGAATAACAAGGACCAATTAACAACCAAAGAACATAGAACTCTTTGGAAATACAACCAAATATGAGAAATAAAGGGAGGGGAGGGCTGTAGCCAATGGGAAGGCATGGATTTATGTATTTTTCACAGCCTTATGAATGCTCAAGGCTTTTGGGCTGTGGAAGCATCAAACCAATGGACCTTTTGGTCCACTTGATTCAGCTGATCATTGCTCACCGCAACAGCGGAACATGGCATTAGAGGTTGGGTACAATCTATGCCATGGCTGGAGCTTTGCAGGAGACATGTTTTAATTGGCTGGTTGGGCTAAATCTGGCCCATCAGTGAGTGTATTTGGGTAATGAGGGCAAGAAGTAAGTTTTGATTTTGTAGCACTCACCATTTCCCAAGGAGCAGAGAGAAAATGTCTCCTCTGTAGCGCAGTCATCCTTGCTTTGGTGAAGGCAGTGCATCCCAGCACGTTTCACCAATAGCTCCTCTCTCCCGTGGTTTTCCCTAGAGCTGAAGCCTTGCCCTTGGCTCCTCTTCTTTCGATGTGCTTTTCCTCCTGCCTCTGCTGCTGCCTGCCTGTGGCCACAGCAGGGCACTAACTCCATGCTAGCTTCTAAGCCGATAAGCCATACAGTTTATTACCTCCTGTTCTGTTCCAAGTGCCACTTGCTTGCAACCTGGCTGCCCAGAGACGTCTGGAGGATGTATGATTCACAGTATCACAGAGAGCAAGATCTTTTCCATTTCCCTAATGGTTTTTTTGCTTTTCTTTTTGAAAACAATGCTGCTGGTATTTTCCATGAAAAACTTCTGAATAAAAACTTTTCCTCAGTCAACCTTCTTTTACTCTTCTTTTGCTTTCCACCTTTTTTTCTTATATATATGGTATATCTCCCTTCTCCCACAAACAAATCCCAGATCCAAAAGTCAGGCAAATATTTTCAGTTTGCTTTTTGTCACCATTGTTTTTATGGTTATGTGTAACTGAAGTTTATATAATGGAATGTGGAGACTAGTCATTGACTAACTAATTTTGAACAAGAAAATGTTCTGTGGGAGAACCATTATAAAAGCTGGCATGTGCAGTGGCTCTCTGTTGTTAAAATACTTTGGAATTTAGTAGTAGTAGTAATGGAACAGGAAGTGGATAAATATTTTCAGTTTATAGCCCCTGATGTTTGAATTCCACTTCATTGTGACTAGCAGAAAATGGGACATATTTACAGCACCACAATGAAAATTTCCCTTCTTGCTGTTGCAAAGAGAAAATGAAAAAATGTAGGGAGGTAAAATAAACAGGAAATTTCACTGCAGCATTAGGCACCAAGAATAGTGAGGTACTATTTTGAAGAAAAACATTGCAAATGCTGTGGCAACTGGCATTATCTTTGAATCAGTATTCATGAAGTTTACAATTAATTAGAATGTGTTGTTAGTCTTGCAGCTGAATTTTAACTCTACAGCATTTTAGCACTCTCTTTTTTCTTTGACCTAAATCCGTCTAAATTTTTGTCTTCACTAAAAGCGCAGAACAAAAACACTATTATGTCTTGGGCTGTGCTCAAGCAGATCAAGTAAGTTTGCATTGCTAAGCAAAGCCATATACATTTTAGTCATACCAGAAATGTTTGACCCCAACACAATTAAGTGAGATGAATGTCCACGAGATGGAAATGTTAACTGTTTTTTGCTTAAACCTATTTGTAAAACAGACAGTCCAATAGGGGAGCAAAAGAGAGGGACAAATCTGAAAATGTAATCAGGCATAATAACACTTAAGTTTAGAGAGAAGAACAGCATTTAATTTGTAGATGTAAATGAAATATCATTACAATTCAGTGTCTTCAGGAGAGTTCTTCATTTACATTGGTTACTGTTAGCATTTCTTAAGAACGATTTAATATATATATATATTTGAAAGCTTTTTTTTTAAGCTGGGAGATGATTCAGAAGAGCATGGCTGCATTCTTGCACATGTAATACAATCCCAGTCCTGTGATTTAGATTTCTATTCTAACCAGAAGAAAACAGAATACATTTAGAAATGCTGTGAAAAACAACAAAACACCCTATGTGCTAACACATTCAAGACAATTGCTCATGATATTATTAGATTCTGTTTTGTTATTTGAAAGTTAGTTCTACTTACTCCCTTAAAAAGACTTGATTTTTATTAAAAACATGCTGGGTTTGTTGGGGTTTTTTTCCATGAAAGCAATGACCTTTGGTCTATTGGTAGGGTAGGATCACCAGCTGCTTTACAAGCCTTTGTCCAGGCATGCCTTGCTGGTACCTCATGGCCCTAAGTGAAAGAAATTGTCCTTCCAGCCCCATGGGCATGTGTCACCACATGCTCACAAGGCTGGTCCTCTAAATAAGCCATGAGCCTGAGGTCCATGCAACGCCAAACCAGGAGAAGATGCTGCTGCCTGCTAAGAAATGGGGTGGGCACCAATTCTTTTTAATATGGCTGATGAGCTGGGACTCTAAGACAAAAGCTGATGTAAAGGTTTGAGTATTTCTCATCAGGAGTGGGGACCAAACAGGAGGAACAAACCTGATAAAAAGAATTTTGAAGGCTTTGGAACATAGTAGATCCTGCAAACTACAGTGCCTATTGCAATGTTTATTGAAGAACCTTCAGTCTACACCATAGACCTCTGGTTCACATCTCTTGCAAGACGCAATACTTGGATGCACCTCTAAATAAAAAAAAAAATCAGTATGTTTTAATTTTTTTAAATAAGATTTTTTTTTTTTCTATCTTCAAAACTTCTAAATGTACTTGCATTTTTCATGAAAGATTTTTCTACACTGGATCTACAATTCACTGTCAAATGTACATACAACAATTACCTATAGAAATTTTCTAAGAGTAGCCACTGGACAGCTTGGTTCTGGGGTTTTTTTCACTTACTACTCTCCTATAGATAAACCTGTGAACAAATTAAACATCCCTGAAATGCAATGAGCATTGGAAGGGAGAATTGTGCATAAGAACAATTGCATATTCAGGATCCCACAGCAAAGAGAAGACACATGTCAAGCTAGAAATCCTGCTCTTGGTGTCTTTCCTCCTCCCATCTGGATCGCTTTCTGTGGATTGAGATACAGAGGTAAAGAGTTCCTTTTATTTCCAGGAGAAGTATTTCCCAGGCAGATATAAGAAAGATGTAACTCCAGACTGAACTTTTTGGTATCTTGGCTGTATGCACAAAGCACTGGTGTAGCTATAACAGAGTGAATTCTTTGAGGTGGATTATTTCTGAAGGTAGATGAAAAGAAAGGAAGGTCTGCTCACCTGTTTCAGGATTGTTTTATCACATCTTTATTCCACGGCAAGGAATGCGTTTATGCTCATATGGTTTTAAACTGTGACCCAGATAGAAAGAGGTATGTATCATCTTGCCATACCTAAGCCACCCAGTCTCCTTCTCATAGCTCTTGTTATTTTCTTGGACACATTCCACCTTCCTCCATGGCATTTCCTGGGTTTAGATGTTTTAGAAGCCTGTTGGTTTTTGGACGGCTGGGTTTCAGGTGTGCTGATGATCAAGTAGCCTAATTTTAAATGTTGGCAGTGCTGTTTCAAATGTGATTGTATATTTGTCATAAATGTATGTTATTATGCTCTGTATTTTGTCCATTTTTAAACTTTGAATTTTCTGATGGTTTTGTCATCTGGCAATTTCTTTTTTTTTTTACATTTTTTTTCGGCCAGTCCCTGGAGTTTTTCTAGAGTTAGCCAAGCACAGTCACAGTTGACATTATCTTGTGTTAGTGATAGTCCTTGCCATGAGTGGGAGGTTAAAGTAGATGACATCCAGGGTTTTTTCCCAACCATTATTTCTGTGATTCATCATGTATTACTCATTCATTTTCTGTGTATCACAGGTGTCCTTAACTTTATATGCTTCCTGTGACTTCTTAGCGATTTTGTGATGAAGCAGGAAGTAATTTCCTGAGGTTCCACAGCAGACTGAGACCTCAAGAGACACAAACTCCTGTTAGTGACAGGCAGTGCCACATTCAGATGACATGTGCTGTTAGTAAAAATCTGAGTTCTTGTGTAGTTGGTGCTCTGATCTTTCCCTCACGGAAGAATCATTGCACACTTGCAGGGATGGGGGAGACTTCAGAAACTGAGTGTTCAGATTTATATCAGTGGCTGTCTGAAAAGATTCACATTTTGTGCCTAGATCTGGGAGGGTGCAGTTTGATCAGATGGATAAATAGCAGAGAAGGAATGAAATTACCTAGCTGGAGAGCAGGATGTAGCAGTAGACAGTACACATGGAACTTAATTCACTGGGGTTTCTCCTGTACTATGTCAGATGCAGTGTTGATAAAGCAGTATAGTTATTTGACCTAGACCCTTGATATTTGCTTGAAAAGACATTTGCAGAACTGTAAATGTGCTACATGTATTGCAATATTTGTTGGGCCAAGGTGTGGTATCTCTCCAGCAGACCCTGTACCTGTGCACTTTCACACAGCAAGAGATAAATAGATGGGTGGTGAGGAATGGGAAAGTGAGAATCAGTTGGGGAATGACAGAGGTTGTATAATGAGCTGAAGATAAAAAATGAATAAAATTTAAATGTGTATCTTGGCTAAGTGAGAGACAGATGGAAGAAATCTACAAATTTTGGGGGTGTGAAAGCTCTCCTGGAAAATGCAGCTCTGTTGAAATCAAAATACTTTACAAAGCAGGTCAACTGCAGTAGACTTTTGCTTCAAAAAAATAAAAAAGTCTGTCAGACAGAACACATTTTAATATTTTGGAATACATCTTTTTTAATTCTTAGTTTTGAAGTGATCCTTTGGATTCATTTTTTTATCTATTTTGATTTATTTAGAAATAAGTGCGAAGAATAAACAAATAATCAAAGGAGACATGGAATTTTCCTTCCAAGATTATTTGAAGTGTTTCATTTCTGATGTAATTTGGAGCAAAGCCAGAGTGCAAAATCCTTGGAAATTGCTGTCATCCATTCAGTTCCCAGGGGGCCTGGGAAGGACTCTGTTCTGTATCGCACTTCAGCTGGTATCTCTTGAGATGCAGAAGCACCAGCAATTGCCAGTAGCTGTACTACAGCTCATTTGCTTTGCTCTCTGGATTGCAAGGGATTGAATGTGCAAGTGGTTTCAACATCCTGCTATGCCTGATGTCCAGCTGTAGTGGTACCACTTCTCCTGTCACACTACTCTGGAAAGTAGAAGCCTTGTTTTTCCCCCTCATGCTACACCGAATCTCTTTCAAGATCAAAACAAATGTAAGGGAAGATTTTCCTATTAACACTTTCTGGGGACTGTATAAGAGATTTAATAGAGCTTTTCTTTCTCTGCCTTTCTTTTTCCATGAAATCTAGTACAAGGTGACTTGAGATAAGTGCTGACTGCTATGTCTGCAAGAAACAGCTCAGTTCTGCTATTGGCTATTAACTAATTGTTGTGTGCCATTGAGAGATTGTTCTTGTGTTTGTGCATGGAGAGTTCTGTGATACAATCTGGTGTTTGAGTGTTTAAGGTATCGTTTAATGCTGAAGAAGTTACTATTCTTGTGGGAATTCACAGAAAAAGTGTCTTGGAAAAGTGTTTGTTATCACTGCCTTCTTAACGGTCTGTTATAAATCTTTTACATTACAGTGAGGTGGTTTGTCTTTATTCTTAAGAGACAAATTTCCTTGTCTTTCATTATGTCTTGCGGGTAGGATATTTAAGGGAACACATAGATAGGACCTCATTTAGAAGTTAAACAATTGAATGAGCTTCTCAACTGAGCATGAAAACTGGAAAAAAAAAGACTTGTAATTTTCATCCTGGTTCTGGTCCTGCACAGCAACCTTTGGATTCATCTGGTGTGAGAAATTTACCACAATCCATTCAGCACTTTTCTGCCCACTTTGATGCAGTGCTGTCATTACTGTGAAATCCATGTTCAGGGGCTTTTTTCCTTTCGGGCATGCACATCGCTCCCACTGTGGATAATTGGTTATGTATGGGTAGCATGGGAAGAAGACTTTTCTTAAGTGCTTGCAAAGACACTGCTCTGCAGAACTGCAGTAAATAGCTACTTTAGCAGTGGTTTTAAAAACTAATTTATTATTTTGTCCTTTTTAGACATGCCAACCTTTATATTAGCAAATACAAATTGCTTTATGGTTTAAAGACATCATCTGGCATTTTCAAATGCTTCTCAAGAGTTTTGTGCGTGTTCAAGATCAGTGGCCAATTTGCTTTGGAGAATGGAGGAGCTAGGTGTTCCACTCAGCTATCTTTTCAGCAGATCCCTTATTGGAAAGGAAATTTGTCCCTGTTAAAACTTTGGTTCTTCTGTTTCATTCTCTTTGCTCTGCACAATTGGTAATGCCACTCCTGTCTGCATCAGAACTGGGGGAGGATGGTCAGAAAATCTGTGGAGTCCATATGTGAAATGGAGACCAATGAGTCTTTCAATAGAAATTCCTTTTTAAGACAGGAAAAACTTCTATGTTGGTGCTCTGTATCACTTTCACTGGGATTCACTGTGTTTCAAGTGAAAGGTATTTGTCATAAACCATAAAGAGAATATTCTATGGTATTAGTCGGGGTTAAATATTTTGGAAATATAAAGTACTTTTAAAATTTGAATAAATTACTTGAGGGTAGAGAAGGAATAGAGAATTTTAGCACTTCTATATCTGTTCAGAGAAGGTACTTGGGGGCTATTTTGTCTTTAACAGATAATTATCGTACATAACCTGGAAATTTGGAAAAGTTACAGGCCACTTTGCAAAGTCACAATTAGAGCTACCACTGTAAATAGCACAAAAACTGAAGCTTCTTCAAAATAAGACATTTAGAAGTTCAGATTTTTGTGTTTGTTGGTTTGGTTTGGTTTGTTAATGGAAAAGACCAAGCTGGATATGAAATAAAAAGCATTATGTACAAAAAGCAACTAATAGGTTTACATAATGTCTCTTGAGTTAATGTCTTAGGTGCATTTTGGTGTCAAACTTCATCTCTTTGTGCGTGACAAAGAGATTTCTTAATAGTAGATGCAAAGGAGTAGCCAGAAGTCTATGCCAATCTAATGACAAAGCAGGTTATGAACTCTCTTCATTTAGGGCTGAGATCAGTGTCATACCAAGAGGAGGGCCATTAAGGTTTATTAAATTTGTCTAACACTAGCAGCCATACTTAGTTTAAAAAATACATGTATTATTTATGAAATATGTACAATCTGAAACTAGTTTGCTTTCAAATTGCTCCTGTGAAAAGTAGTCCTTTATGATGATTTCATAAAGCCATTAAATGTCTAGACCAAATGTATTATTAAAGTGCTTAAGGATATATTTCATACAGCAGCAGGAAGCAATGTGTGTTCCTGTAGAAATGCTTTTCCATTCATGAGAGAAAATGTTCTTTTTTAGTATACAAATACTGAATTTGTAAAACATGTGTGGAAAAGCTTTAAGATCCTAGGAGCTCCAGTTCAATGCTTAGCTTGTAGAAATGTCTAAGGGAGGTGCAGATGAGCCCTTTGAAAACAAAG
Organism: Corvus cornix cornix; assembly: GCF_000738735.6. Lineage (NCBI taxonomy): Eukaryota > Metazoa > Chordata > Aves > Passeriformes > Corvidae > Corvus > Corvus cornix. The sequence continues at coordinate 88,361,522 of NC_046333.1, forward strand.
AAGCAGAGCAATTGTTGTTCATCAAGCAGTCATGGAGGAGGCTCTTCAAAGTGATGGAGACACATGCCTCAGCCTCCTTCTGACCAGCAGGGTGTTTATCAGAATTTAGCTGTCCTGAGGTGGTCATCTGGGGTGGGAAGGACTGTTTCTCGTCAACGCTGGGGAGGCCCACTGCTATCTGACGGCAGACCTGGGAGCTGGCTGTGCTGATCTCTCAGGGTGGCAAGGTTCAGGGCTGCTGGGATACACACAAAAGTCCTAGCCCTTGGTCTTCTAGTACTAGTTGGTTCTGGTCTAAAATCCCTTCACAGAGCAGACCCCGGTGACTCAGAATAACATGGTGCTTGAATGATCGTAGCCTTTTCTCAAGAGGTATTTTGGTAACTCCATCAAACATGAGCCTCAGGAAGCAGAGGCCACTTTTTTTTTGCAAATGTTCTGCAGATGTATCACTCCTGACTGCTCATGATGGCTGGTCTTCAGTGCTATGCTCATCCAGGTGTAGTCTCGTAAACAACCACAGTCACAAACACATCTACATTTCAAGGTACAATGGGAAGATAAATACTTGATTTGTATCTTCTCAACAATTTAAAAAAGCAATTAGTTTGTGGCATTTTTACCTTCTAGGTGACATAAATAAAATGTGTTCTCTCAGTGATTGAGGATTTTCCTTTTTAAACCTGCATCTTCTGTATCTTGTGCTGATCTTTCCCATGAGTCACTTAATTGCTGCCACACGGGAACCTTTGTGGATTAAGTCGAAGCTGTGCAGCAGTCCTGAAGTCCATGGATAAGCAGAGGGGGCATGCTGAGAGGTTATAATAATAGATACCAACTGCTCTGTTAAAAACCTTGGCTTGCCCCTGAGTCAAAGATTTCTGCAGTATCTTGCCTCTTTTCAGTACCCCTAGACAAGCCAGAAGCATTGCACTGAGTAAGCAGAATTCCTTTTCAAAGCCTTCCTAGACTTTCACTGCTATTTTTGTACTAGAGAAGTCCTAAAAGGAGTGCTCAGAATTCACTGATTCTATTTTTTTCTTGCAAAACATGTGGAGAGATTTTACTACATTTCAATATGTTTATTTAGTTAATCATACAGATAGAAACCCATATTTCTGTCAGGGACATTTCCACTCAGTTGTCCATCTAGGAGAGTAGGAAAGCATAAAAACAGATTTACTGGAATCTGTGTGAGGGACACAAGTATCTACTCCCAGGGAATATATCTCATAATGTCATCTTTATTGCAGTTTGTGAGCATCAGACATACTTCAGGCCTCACATGTTGTGAAGACAGAGCCATGGCGGGGAGACAGGAAGATGGTTTAAATAGCTTCTGCTACTTTAAAAAATTTGAACATCACAGTAATAGTAATGTAGCTTGCTGATTTTTTAATATGTTCAAATATAGTAATTTTTGGTTATGCTCAGCAGTGTCTGTGAATCAATGCTAATTTGTTAATGGGTTGAAAGGGCTACAGTTTTTCTGAAATTTAAAAAAAAATGGATTTTTGGTAGGCTGAAGAGTCAGCATTCTTTACAGAAAGAGTAACTATTTTTTTTTCAAATTCAATTAATAATGACAATACTGATTTAATTGCAGGAGGAACTTGCCATCCCTTGGATATGATGGAATTCAGTTCTTATTTCACTTGTTTCTTGGTGATTATTGATATGGAGCAAACAATACCTAGACATGTTGAGTTCTAGCTTTTCCAGAAGTGTTTAAAGCAGTAGTGGGTCAGATCAATTTTGTTGATAGTTGATGAGACCCATGTGTGTTGTAATTTGCAGACCTTTTAGCTATTAAACTTCTAGTTCAGAACAATTTTATTCTTAGAGGATTAATTCTTTTGTAAATGAGTGCATTTCTAATGTGACGTTGATACTAAAATAAGGGGACATAAAAAAAGTAAGGCGTTCAGACAACTGCTTTTAGCAATAAAATCTTTCAAAAGAAATAAAACATAAACAAGTTTAAATAGTATTAACAAAAAGTCATAAAATTTAAATTTAATTAATTCATTCATTTTGTGATGAAAAACACTCCCTGGTATAATAAAACCACTCACAAAAATTAACAAAAAATATATGAGAGCCATAATTTTGCTTTAGTTTTATGAAGAGGCAATTATTCTTCACAGGATGAGGAGAATTCTTGTCTTTTTACATACAAAAGTGTCAGTTTTGGAAGCCATACAAAAGAAAAAGGGGTGGATGCGTGGGCCACTGAGTATATAACATATTGCGTTGCACACAGATTCTGTTAAAATACAGTCGTTTTCTCTTGACTACAGCTATTCCTCATTTTATTTTTATGTTTACTTACTTCTGCTTGCAACATTCACACAATCTACAAAACAGCTGTCTGTAAGGAGCTTTTTTGCACAGGCTTGATGAAGAGACATACAGAATGACAAGATAATATGAGAACACAATAATCCTGTTATATCCTTTTATGTGGATGTGGACAAGCGGTGTTATTTTTAGTTAGGGTCAGCTAGGGTTTTTTTTGTCCTAAATCCTTCTGTTACAGATCATGTAGAATTTGTGGGGGTTTTGACAAGAACTATTCTGTTGTTCTGTGTTAATGTAGATCATCCCTTCTAGATTTGCAGAACTGTTTTAGGCTTTGAAATCCCCTTGTCAGAAGTGCTGTAGGAGCAATGATAAGATGTTTTTCCTGATGTAACTTCCATTTTTCATACCTTAGTGTCTTAAAAACAGCAGGAGAAAAAAAAAATCCATCTCAAGCAAAACAAATTGTCATGCAGCAAGATATATCCTAACCTATCACTTTAAAAAATGAAGCATATGACTTTTCTTACAAACCAAGGGGCAGCATCACTTCTACATTAATTTTTATCACTCTTTCTGCACGCGTTTCCATTGTTGTGGCAGTAAATCTTTGCCCTTGCGATCTGTCATGCTACAGGTTATCTTCTCTAGCTTCTGGGATTTTGAAGCTTATTGTTGTCTTCACCCAGGCAGTGGGGCCTGTGCAGTGAGCAGAGCTCTTTCACAGGTGGCGTCTGTGGTGAGTCTCTGAGGAGAGCAGTACACACAATCCACCATCATCATGGGCGGGCGAATAGCAGTAATGGTGAATGGGGATTAAACAATCAATCTTTTTTTCCAGTCCTGTATGGATGCTTTTCTTGTTACTGAAGAATCCTCAGAGAAAGACATTTCTCTGGCTGACATACCCTGTTCTTCATTTCCAGGCAGCTTCACAGCCGTTTCCAAGCTGGAGGGTTCCCATAGAGTGTAGTCCCTTTGCTCTGTTGTTTCTTTGAAAGCAGTGACCCTAGATCTGCAGTCCTTAAACATGCATATGCTTGATTACAAGAAACGTTTCTAAGTGGGATGATTCCCCCACTGGCCGGCTGTTACAGCAATGGGATTTATGGTTTTCATTTCCTGACTCCAACAGCTAGGTAACATAAATAGCATTTGCCTTACTTTAAGAGCTTTTTGGAAACCTGAAATTTTGTTCTTCCTTTTTAGACTAACTCTTGAATCCTACCCTTTTTTAAAATAGGTGTAAGTCTTGTTGAAGTTGAATTTTTTGAGGGACAAAACCTCTCAGTATGTTCTTCTGTCAATGAAATTTTTCTTCCAGATTTTCTGTTCTTTAGGTTCCTATGGATCATTTGCACATTTTTTTATGAGTTCTGATGGAAAAAAACCCCAACTAAATGGTGTAATATTTTAAAAGTTTTCTTTTTTAGCTGTACATGTGGATGTCATTTGTCAAAATTTTCTGATCAGTGCGGTTAGTGTATTCCAGTTATAGCACTGGAGTGGCTAGACCCATGCAAAATCCATGCAAAGCTACCCAGGATGATGCTCATTTGCAAGAGGCATCCTGTGATTGCTCTGATGCTGTAAGAACCACTTATTCCAAACACAGTCATGGCATGGTGCTTATTCACCTGAATAAGATGTTTTGATGACTCTGGTTCTAGTCAGGAGTACATGGTAAATGTACCTCCAGAGAAAAGATCTGCAGATCTGAGGGTTCCCTGCAGGATATCATCTTCAGGCTGGATCATTATGGCAGTTCAGTTCCTACAGTGAAAATCTTGATCCTGTCTAAAAGTTTTGGAACTGCTAATCAGACTGGGATGAGGCAGTAAGAGCTGCTCTTGGTTAAACACTGCTGTCCTGCCACTGAAGCTCACAATATACGTTTTTCTCCCCAGGAGTATAATTAGATTGTAGGCTTTTGTGCAAATTACAAAGTGGTCCAGACTTCCTCTCAATGAATTTCTACTAAGATTTTCGTTTCAAACAACAAAAAGAATATAGAACATCAACTAATAAGGCTACAGGGTATGACCTTGCCCATGGAGAGCAGCTGACTGTTGCTGTCCAGGAAGTTTTACTTTAACAGCAAGCCTTTGAACATCAGCGATGCTGAGCTGTAGCATAACAGAGCCTCTCAAAAATCTGTGAGATCTTTTGTGTACTGAATACTGAAGTAGGCTGCAGCAGTAGTAGTGCTGCTTTATATAAATGTTAAAGCTACATATGTTGCTAAATAAAAACTACTCTTAGGTATATAAACATGCTTCTTATGTGACAATACTTCTCTGAACACAGCATTTTTTATTTGATGTTTCTTTTCTGTTGACAGATATATCAACTTAAAAGTAGCCATACGGTTCCCAGTTGAATATGAATTTGAAAGGACTGATGCACATTGTTTAGTCTAAAAGTCTAAAATAAGTTACTCTAAAGCTATTTGCTCAGAAGTTGCCAGACTTGACAGGATATCCATAAATAACTTTGTGTGAAACTTGAATCCACTGTCAAAGTTAAGCCATATGCCAATTTCAAGATCTCCAGCAGAGGAGCATCAGACATATGCACCACTCCCTAATATTTTGGTGGAGCTCATGGTTGATAGGAGACTGCAGCTCATGCCTCCTGGGGGTTCAGTCAATGGAGTGACTTCTGTTCACCACCAAAGACTTTTGCTCAGGCACCATCTGTTGGATTTTTCCTCATGTTCGTAGTAGACATCTGATTATTTGAAAACAGGATCATGTCTTACATAATATTATTGCGTACTTAAGGAGCCATTGGAACGGGCAGAGTAGAAGTGATTGTTTGGATAACAGTCTGAATAAACAAAGAATGCAAAATGTTGCATTAATAATACCACAATACTAATTAATCATAAAGGAGTAAACTGATTTTTTAGAGAAAAGCGTTTCCTGAACAAATAAGGAATCTAAGAAAGTGGGGGTGAAAGGACAGAAAGCCCTCTTTCCTCCTTTCCCCCATTTATTTTTTTCGGAGGGCCATGATGAATCATATGTCTCTTGTGACTTGCAGGAATGATCCTACTGTCCAAATGGCTTAAAGAGAGCTTCACTAGGAAAGAAAATAATCAATAGGATGAGATATTAAAAGGGAATTCTTTCCCTTCTTACTCCAGGCAGCACTGTCAACTCTCTATTGAATTTATGATCTACAGGAAATTAAACATTGACAGCATCACCCGCAAAGATAAGCATATATTGCTTAGGGTTAATGACTTGCTGAATTTTCTAAATCAAGCTATGTATACATTAGTACCTCAGATTTTTATCAAGTGACTCTTGGCAAGTAACCATGGATAATGATAGGAAACGAAAATTCCTTTTATAAATGACAGAGTCGTGCCGTTGCATTTTAAGCTCTGACTTTCCAAATATCTGCCTACCGTTTTGGCAAAGCTCATTTACATGTGTGCAGTATTTTGTTTGAATAACATAATTGTTATGTCATCTGCTTTTGCACACACTTATGGAGCCTTAGAAAATGAATTAGAGATGCTGAAGAAGTTTGCATTCTGGCAGATTTGGAAACATGTGCCCATGGTAGACTCCAAATTCATAATTAAGCATCTAAATTAATGGCTCTATTTAAAAAAATGCTGGGCTCTCAGGAGTCCCTTTATTTGCTTGAGATATACTGATCTTAAAATTAGGCCCCAGCTCATGGTATCTGCAGCTGTAATCAGACTTTTTCTTAACTTTACAGCTTCCCCAGAGCTGCAGGCCCCTTTGAGCTAGAGACTTAAACAGATTGATTGAGCCCAGGGCTTTTTAGTTTGCTTCTGTTTTAAATTACATAGTAGGGGCAGGCTAGTGGCAGGTCTGTACCCTTTTCCTTTCAGTGATATCAAAGACAAGTTGCCTTTGCAGACTTGCCTTGTTGACCTACTGGAGGGAGGCTCCTTGATCACCAGAGCGCGATGCCCTTTGTGAAAGCTATGCCACACGACTGGTGATGATCAGCGGGAACTGGTTGATAAGGAAAGGGCTGTGTGATACATACACAAACAGAGAGAATTGCTACTGTTGACATTTAGGTTATCTCTTTGGAAAAAAGAGGGAGAGAAGCTCCACACAAAATGTTCCAAATCATCTGGAGGAGCCTGCGTATTTCCACTGGCCCCAGGGGGAAGCCTCATTTGTCAGTCTAAACTAGATATCTGAAATTCATGCAGCATTTCTCCAGTGTGGCAGAGTCAGAGTTACTGTAGATACTGTTTTCTTACTGTTTTCTGTACACTACCTATGTGATCTATTCATTTTTCACTAAAATTGAAGGAGGCAGTTGAAAACCAGGTTTATTTTTTGTTTTAATGAGGAAACAGAGAGGCAGAGAAAAAGCAGTTTTGCCAAAACTGCGGGAAGAATCTTCAGAGCAAAGAACATTTCCTTTGGGATGCATAATGACGGTACATGCATCCACTTTAACTTTTCTTCCTTTGAAGGCCTTTGTTTAGGCACTGGTCAGGCACAACTGTCCCTTGCTTGTGTGAGTTGTAGTTGTAAAGATTAAAGCCTAGATTGGTTTGGTGTGCTTGGTTGGTACTGGGGGTTTTTTTGGTTTGTTTTTTTTTAAACTCTATTTCTTCAAGCCGCTGGGGTTGACACAATAGTAAAAGGAATAAAATCCAGGTCAAGTATATAGCACTTCTGATAATCCAGTGCACTGGCACTAGATTACCAGAAAAAAAACCCAAAACATAAACGTGATGTTTGAGTAAAATTTCCTTGGAAATTGCACAAAAAAAAGGGAAAATTTTTGCAATAAAACTTTCTCCCTCTTTCTGCTTTGTATCTAAGGCATTTTGTGGCTTTATCAGTGTTTTACAAACAAAATTACAAATTTCAAAATGAGGTGGCAGACCAAATATAGTTAATACAGGCAAGAAATAGACGTTTCCCTTGTATGCTTCTCCCTCTCCACCACTCTCATCCTCTCAAAGTCCTGTCAGTGAAAGTCACAGTCAACAAAATAACTCAGATATACGATTAAATAGAAGAAACATTCTTCATTCCTGCTTTGAAGGGTGCTGAAGGCTTGTTATGAACGAGAAATGCCATGACTCTGACACAGGCACAAGCACCATGGTAGTAACATCTCTTCCCAGCCAAGAGTTAACCTTGTTGAAACCATTTTGGTTTATCAGCCAGATGAAAAGCCAAAGAAATTCACTTTTCCAAAAGGAAGAGTATAAGTCTGATCCCTGCACGTGCACCTACCTGTTAGTGAGCCTTTAAAGAAATCTATCTGGTAAACTCAAAGTTGGCATAATTTCAAGACTGCAATTTGTCAGTATAACTGATAGGGCACTTTGGCTTTAAGTAAAGAACAGATGATGAACAATAATATATGAATAATTTGTCATATGGCAGATTCAAAGCAGGTGAAAAGCCAGTATTTTATCACAGCTGCAGTTTTGGTGGCAGTTTAGACTTTACTAGTCTTCAAGAAGAATTGAGCATTTATGGAAACATGACCATCAGAGTAAGAATAGTACTGAGAAGAAAAGTAGTGATAGTAATGCAAGTTGCCGTGTTTCAGTCTTTGTTTTCTCTGTGGATTTTGAACAGGCTAACTAAGTATATTTCTATTTAGAGGCCACTAAGGCAGCTTCTTTCTTAAGAAAACAAAAGTACATGTTTGTTGGATAGAAAAAAAATAAGTCATACTTCATATTAAATCTAGAATCCATTTAGCAAGAGTAAGATTGATGTACCACTCCAATGCCTAAAAGCAAGGGGACTCAATTTCTAGTCTCACAGAAAAATCCTGAGAATGTAGAGGGGAGAAGAGAGTCTTTCATCGAGTTGTGGAAAAGTTGTTGTCCCCATGGTGTCAGGACTCCTCTTGCTTCTGAGCAGTGTCTGTGGTAGGCCTCCCTTTTGCATGCTGCAGTTGTCAGGGAAAGGCTTTCCTTCAGAACACATACATTGTTGGAGAGAGAAGTAATTTCTGTATTTTAGGTAGCTGCATGCGACAGCCTAATCACTTGGAAACGGTACATGTTGAATCTTGGATGACCAAGTTATGAAACACACTAGTTTCATAACTAGTGTGTTTCATAACTTGGTCACACTAGACAGGGAAAATTGCTAGATTGTACTTGAATGTATAATTAAAAAAAGAAAAGGTGTTTCAGAAAGTATTCAGACAAAGAAGATTTTCCAGATGTTCAGGATCAACTTTTCATATAGGTGGGTGATCACTGAGCTCTCATAGGTCTGTGGAAGATCAACATCTAAAACTTTTTTTGTAGAGAAATTTCAAGTTGCAACCTGTCAGACTGGAAGGATGTGTTAAGTACCTAGAGAAGCTGGAATGCCCATAATGAGAATCCAAAAGTACAACAGTCACAGAATTTAGTCCAAGTTAGGTATCTAAGTACTGCTAAAAATTCTAGCAAGTACCTACATGCTTCTTTTGGCAGGAATAAATGCCTCTTAAAATCATGCCAGAAACTACAAAGGAATGTCCTAAACATCTATGAGAGGGAGAAAGAAAAAATGGCTTGATACTCTAAATTTGCAGCGATTAAGAACAAAGAGAAAGATCACAATACAGGAGGAAAATGGGATCACCTTAAGGGATGAAGTAATACCAGTAGAATGGAATTTTACTGTGAGAATTTGAAGGTTATGCATTTAAGGCCTCATAAAAAGCACTGATTTTTTCCTACAGAGATATTAGGCTAAGTGGAAAGAAAAAGCTCTTTTCTATGGAGCGACATAAAGATCCTGGCTTCTTATGCTAGCAAGACAAAGGCTAAGAGCAGACAGTATTATTCTTTGTTATAACACTAAGTAGGTAAACATTTGAGATGAATGAACTAAGGGACTGCATTGGCACAAAGAAAAAGTGGGCACAAACAGGAAACAAATGAAAAGGTTTTTAGCTATTAGAGGAATGAGTTTCTGCAAAAGCTTTTCAATCTGAGCAGAAAAAACCCAGCAAGTTTTAACATGAAGATTATGGTGTTTGCCAAAGGCTTGATCTGGTGTTACAGGGCAGAACCGATGTCCTAGCAGGGGAGAAGTAAAAGGTCTTTAGAGCATGTAATTGTTGAGGACTTTTTAATACTTTACATACATACATAGGCTTTAAAGTGTGTTAATAATGCCAGTTCTTAGCAAAATTCTCCTTAAACCCTACGCATCTTAATTTTTTTAAAAAAAATTGATAGATTTTTCTTGTTTCTGGTGGGGGTTGTTGTTGTTATTATTATTATTATCAGCATCATCGTTATCTTGAAGGAAACATGGATAATTAAAATGTGTAAAAAATTTCAGCCAGTGTATTTTTTAAGGAAAATTCCACGGGGATAAAACTAATCTTTCATATATTAGTTTTATCACATTTGCAGTTATTAAAGAGGAGTGAGTACCTCTGAATTTGGTGAATGTCTGCACATGTACTCATCACTAGAATCTCTATAGAACTGATCTAGGACTACTGACCTCAAGGCCTGTTGCATGATGATTATCTACCACATTCCCAGGAAAATTATGAATGTAATTCGGGCTTCCATAGTGTGTTCTCCTGGCATGTCCTGTCTGTGGCCTGTCAGTATTTTAGTTACTGATCAATCAAGTCATTGCTTGGTTGTCTCTACTGAAGAAGCAATTTGGTGTTGGGCATGCTCAACTCACCAGTGCTAGGAGCTCTGTTGCGTTGGGTGCAACACAACAAAGCTGGTCTGTTCATCAGCTAAAAGATGTTATGAGCTCCAGCAGATAATTGTATCTGGTTAATACTGTGTTATAGGCGTTGGATGTGCTTGGTTATTTGCCTTGTAGTTGTTTGTTGATTACAGTTTCTAAATTATCCCTTCCCCCAGTAAAATTGGGAGGGGTTTTCTGGGTTTTTACCCATGATTTTTTCTTTTTTCCTCCAACTTCCTGGAAGCATTGCTATTTATTCACTTTCCTGGATGTACTGGAAGTAAATAAACACTTGCTCCAGAGCAGTCTCAGCACAATGGCATTCTATGTTGTATACCCAGGTTTTGACTACTTTCTGAGAAGTAAAAAGACTTTGTTGATATAAGCCAGCTTTCAAGTATTGTTGGAAGATAAAAAATGCTTTCTACAGTCCAAGAAGGTTATTGCAATTTCACTTAAAGCTATACCTCAGAAGGGGAATGAAATATCTTTTAGTTGTGTTACTGGTAAGATACTGTGGTCCTCAGTCAAACAAGGATTTCAGAAAGAGGACTGAAATTCTGAAGTGGTTTATATTAAAAACCTAGTTCTTTTGATAATTCCAACCCCTGCAGGTGTGAAGAAATTGTGACAGAGGGGAGATAATTATTTTATAAAAAAGTAAAAGAAAAGATGTTAATACGAAATGGAATTCACATACTGGATACCTAGTAAAAAATGCTGTCATGATGGTAGAGCCACGATCCAAAATCATCTAAATGAGTAGCAAGGAAAATATGAAGAAATAATATGTTGCAGTACTAAAAATCACAATGTTACTCGTTTGTAAAAAGATGCATCCAAAGAAAAGACAAGTCAGTGCTCTATGCATGTGTATGAATACTTACCATTCTTATTTTTCTTCACCCCTCATCGTACAAGTCCGGAATGAAAAAAAAGGACTGGATTTACTTTGCATCAGAGTTGGTATCCACGAAGAGAATTTAGGGCATTCTGACTTCAAAGCAATTGTTCCAAAATTTCTGAAAATTTGAGAAGTCATCACTACAATAACCTCAGGGAATATGATTAAAATTTTCTTTAATATTATGGGAGGAGGGAAATTCTTTGGTGTTTGGGTTTTTTTGGTTTTTTTTTTTTCAAAACCATAGAGTAAAGAGACCTACCTATCCGCATTCCAACTAACCCTCCACTCATGTGCCTCCATAATAGTCTGGAGTATATTTGCTTTCTGGAATAATCTTTAAAAAACTTCAATTGATGCAGATTTAGGAAACATGCTTACTTACTTTGTTATGTTTACAAGAGATCTGCAGAATTCCTGAGGGGCAGCAGCCTGATGTTGAATTAGGTACAGCCAGCAAGATGATGTCCTAAGGTATCACAAACAATATTAGTTAATATTACTCTTTGTGACATACAGTGAGACAGATCCTTTTACTTGCTGAATCATTAGATTATCTTGTGAAAAACCCACTGAGAATAATGACGTAAATTAAATTCTGTGTGCTGAAGTAAAAAAGCATCTTTCATAACAGTGTAGGGGCCTAAAGTGTACTAAACACTCTCTTTGTAGTATGCAATGAAGTGTGTAAAATAAGGGGAAGTGAGGAAATACAACAGGGTCAAGAGAAGCTACTTTTGGAGGTCTCAATCATGGCCATCAACTAGAAAGCCATGATAAGAAAGATTTTCTTTTGAGTTCCATTTCCAATGGAAAATTTCATAGGCAAAACATCACCTCAGCCCAGCCAGAAATTGCTTTGTTTCTCATCTTTTTTTCAACCCACCATTGGCATAATGTGAAGAAAAAAAATTTCATTTTAATTTTAAAAATGTTTATTTAATAAACTAGATCTAACTGTATTTTTAAATACTTTTGGTCCATGCCAAACAGCTTATTTTGCCTGTTATATTCTGATTTTTTTCTTCCTCATTCTTGCTGTCTTACCATTTTCCTGTCTGCAGCTTGTGTAAAGGTCCTGCATTTTGTTTGTTCTCCCACCTTCCTGTTAACAACACTGGTGTTTAAGTACTCTAAACTGACACAGTATTGCCGGGTTTCATTATTTTTCCTTTGACTCCCATTTTAACTTCAGGTTTCTTTATAAAAAACCCATTTCTAGCCATCTCTGTTACAGAAAAAAAAATTGGCAAACTGATTCCACATATATTTTTTTAAATTACCACAAGGTACCCATTTAACATTATATCTATGATATTATATTAGATATCTATTAGATATTTTTGATGTTGTTTTTTGGAAGTAAAAAATGTCTTTACAGCTCAAAATATTATATTCATTTCTTTGGCTTTTTGCTACTTTGGAAGCATTAGGTAGTGTCAATGTGAATAATGTGTGAATCACAGCAATAACACAGCTGTATACAGGGAGACTAAGGTCCATGGCATTCCTGTCTTATTTTTTGGTTTACTTGTGCTATGTAGCTATAGCAGTAGTCTGGGGTGACATATAGTCCAGCAAAACAACCAGAGGTCTTATCAGAAGTAGAGGATTCATAGTAATAAATTACCTTTTTTTTAGTTACTGTTTTCCATAGCTACTCTGTTGAAATAGAGCAGAGCTTCTGATGAAAGTGTGGAAGGCTATGTCTCATTCCCTTCCCCTCTCCAGCAGCAGGAGAATCTAGGACAGGGTATTTTACACTGCTTATATTACACCACTCTGTGCATCTGGATTATCCTGTAGACCGGAACTCTAACCAGGTGGCCAGCACAGCCCTCCAAAGAAGTGTGTCTGTCTGCATTAATTGTGGATGATGGTAGGCAGCTGAAAGAGAACAGCTGCCTTAAGCTTGGGGGTGTTGTATACCATGATTTGCCTTCCTTCCTTCCTTCCTTCCTTCCGAATTCCTTCCTTCCTTCCGAATTCCTTCCAAATTCCTTCTTCCTATCTACATGCATTGGAAGTTTGTGCTGATCTAGGTGATAAATTACAGACTTATGTAAGAGATTATATTTTTTTACCAAATCACCTCATTTCTTCGTAAGTTACCAGTTTATCTTCATCAGCACTAACTTGAGTGTTCAGGACTTTGGAATCACTGCGGATCACTGATTTTGTTTTCAAAATAGCAAGCAGTCTAGCATGGTGTTGTTTCTTTTCATTTAGCCTCCAGCCACTGTATCTATATTCAACAGCTACCAGAAAGCACCACTTGCAGATGATCTTCTGCCTGGAAGTGAGGCAGGTTGGGCTAGCAGCACACCCTGCACAGCTGGAAGGCCACAGCACAGCTGCTCACAAACAACTCACTTCCTGAGCCAGTCAGCATCTTCCCATTCTCCTTCGGCACTCCACCTCATTGATTTCAAACCATTGGTATCTTTCCAGAAATGCCCCACTGGGGGATTTCCTACACTTAGATGGGAAACTCATTGTATTAGATATCTCTGCCATGTCCTAAAACTGTTTTTTAAGCAGGCTTCTCCATTGACCTCACCAGGGACTCTGCTGTAAACCAAGGGCGTGTCTGGCTCTTAACAACAAGGTTTGTTCAAATAAGAGTAATCTCTGTTGCAGTCACAGGAATACTTCCACGCTGAAGGAATAAACATGCCTTCTGTTTTGAGCCTGACTTTGAATTCCCATCTTGCCCATCTTGAAATAAAAGTTTCAACAACTCCATATTTCTTATTGCCTGCCTAACACATTCAAGTGTAACTGGGACAAGACATCATTGAAATGCAAAAGCTTGGGAAAAGATGGTACTTTTTTTCTCAGAGCAGCTCAGTGTTTGTGCTGAGAAATAGCTCTGTGCCCCACCCTTAATCTCAGGAGAGAGTACTGCAGCTCCATGTCATGAAGTCCTGCACGCATCAGATAATTTGTGACTTAGCTGAGTCTTTAGAGCCCACTATAAATACACATGTGAACAAAAAAGTGCATTCAGGAGATGGTATTCATTGTTCTCTTTCAGTACCCTGGCTCTCTGCACATACACCAGGTACCCCGGAGGCACAGAAAACAAACATTTTCTCTGGACATTTGTTCCCTGGCCAAACAAGAGGAATGAAGTGCTTTACTAGAGATACATGCTTTCAAAAGCAATAAACATAAAGGGATCACGTAGTTTTATATGGATGATGGCATGAAGTACTTCCAGCAGGATGTGTAAGCATCCAGTGCAGTTCCTGAGAGGAGGGTACAACATACAGCAGCATATTGATGGAGAGGAAAGCAATCTGTTTCCAGCCTTATCTCAGCCTCAGCTCCTTATCAGGCAACCTTTTACAGACATGCCGATCCTGCAGAGAAAGGCATCATTAGTAGCTGTAGTTGCTTCCTGTGCTGGAGTGGACCATTTAAAGAAATACTGTATAGCAAATATAAATATCAGAGCTGCATCTGAAGAAGAATGGTGACAACCAGAGGCATCCTTTTCCGTGGGCAGACTGTGATTTTATGTTTAGATTGTGGAAAAATCAGTAATGTGCTGAAACATATCATTGCATGTGTAGAGCAATACATGCTAAGGTAACTATTAGACAAGACAGAAAGGGTCAAAACTGACTGTGGTTTGGATTTGTAATTTTGCTGGGAAGACATGCTGCACCTATGTTTGTCTCTGGGTTTTTTACTTTTTTATTTTTATTTTACTTTGTTGTTTTTGTTTGTCTTCCCTTTGCAGTGGTCGTGAAAGTCTATTTAAATATTGCTGATAAAATGAGTGGGTATTGAAATTTGCTGTTCAACCAACTTCCTAGCACCATTTTTTAGGGGTTTTTTTCCAAAATTATGTCTCTTGACTGGGTTAACAAAAACTTTAAACCAAATTTGCTTAGTTGAGATGTGATTTAAAAATAAGCAGTATCTAAATTGTCTCTTGGATAAACTTTGTCATTCTGTTTTAGACAGTTTTTCAGATTCTAATATTTACTCACGGGTATCATTTTAGATAACCACACAAGCACAGTGATAATTATAATAAGCAAGTACTTCCTTAGGAGTTTCAGAGATAATTTTCCTCGTTTCTGTCAGTTAGAAAAATGTTATATATGTGTTACATAATAAACCAGTGTAACATCTAATAAGCCTTTAATGAAAACCTTTAAAAAGCATCTGGAGTAGTCCTGGCCAACCTGCTCTAGGTGGCCCTGCTTGAGCAGGGAGTTAGACGAGACGACCTCTAGAGGTCTCTTCCCACCTCAACCATTCGGTGCATCTGTGATTCTGCAATGCTGTAATATAATTCCCTTTATTCATTGGAGCATGTCACCACTTTACATCTAAAATGCTCTGACCTGCTAAAGTATTTACTGCATACTGTTGAAATATAAGGATGGTTTGATTGGAGTTTCTTAAATATTAAAACTACTACATTATCTTTTTTTAAATAGAAAGCATAGATGTCTTCACTTCCTAAGCATCTGATGCTGATCTCAATCACACCAGGATAGCTCAGGAGTAATTGACTAGTTTCTAGGACTGCAGTAGCCTATAAGATGAAGGGTGATATAACATCTTGCCTGCTGTGCATGTTTTTTCTTCTGTCATAATAAAAAAAAAGTTAAAAAGCTGGTTATTACTCAGTAAACCATACAAGTCACTCCCATGGGTTTTTTTTTTTTTTCAGATTTTCTGGGGTGCCTTCAAAACAAGACTGGTGTTCTTTCTTTACCTCATTTGGGAGTCTCTTATGTACCAGATTATGCCTATAATCTTGGATTTTTTTTAGTGTTTTTTAACTAGTTACTCACTGGTGGAAAAAGTTTGTTTCTGTCAAGCAGCTTTACCTGTAAGGAAGAGCTTGATTGGTGTGAAGACCTGAGTACGTCTGCACTATAGATTTTAGTGTTGTGCAGAGATACTAAAGTGTAATATTTAAATATCTAGCTTGACTATTCAATGCAGTCTTGTCACAAAAGCGCAGAGTTCAGAATCATAATTCCATTTTCAGCATAGGTGGAGTTTCTGCTGCTTAGTACAAATTCTTCTGATGCCCAAAAAGTACATTTAAAGCAAAAGTGTAGCTGCACCAGATCTTGTTTTAGAAGATAGTGTCACAACTGCTGACACCATTCCCCAAAGGTACAGCAGCTGACAGCCGTTTAAGGAACCTCCTTCAAATACATTGATTTGAGAAGACACAGAGTCCTTTCCTGCAGCTCTTTGTGTCCATAGAGTGACAGAGTGGTCTACTTGTAAATCTAGTCCTAGTGGTGATGTTTTTAGTGTTATAAATCAAACTTTTGCTTCTTCAACAGGCCATAGAACTGCATCTACGAAAAAAAAAGTAATTTTAAAGTGTGTTATGAAAACCAAGGAACAGAAATATTTATGTTCTGGTCTTGTGAGTCAGAGTTGGATTTTGGCAGGAGGTCTCAGAGTATGGTGAGTATGATGGCAGTATAGTAAGTGTGACTTTCAGCTGAGGAAAATTTAACACTGGTTTGGTGGCTGAGAATCAGATGGAAGTGTTAGTTTTCACTTACCTTTTAATCACAAAAGCAATTCAAGGACACATGTCTCAGATTGTGCCAAACTGGGCCCTCATTAGAGGGCAAAAAGAGAAAGATTCAGCAGTAAAATACACTGGGCATGACAGGAGAGGAGGTGACAGTATTTATAGAAGCCACAGATTATCATCCCTGGTTCATGTCAGAGTCCAGCCGTGTCAGTGGAGGTAGCCATGCGCTTCTGGACCCAGGCTGACAGTCCAATTGCAAGTCAGAAAGACAACGCTGTGCTTAGCTGGCTGCTTTTTCTGCACAAACCACCTTAAAACAAGAGCTTCCCCAAATTGCCAAAGTATTTGGAGATAGCAGCTTTGTATCTGTTAGCCATCAATCAAGATCAATATTCAATGAGGTGACGAGTCCCTGATATTTCTGACATTTAGGTGTCCCATCACACTTATTCTGTGATCTTCTCCAGTCATTGCTTCAAGTTTTGGATTCCTTATGCTTGCTTTATAAATAGTGTTTACATTTTACTATGTCAGTCATTGCAAACCTCTAAGGTCGAGGCAAATTTCAGCCCAGCCAACCTGACATCCCCTGATATAAAGTTTCACATTGCTTCTTCAGTATGAGCAGGTGTGAATCAAAGTCCTGCCTCCAAATTTATGAGTTCTGAAATATCTGAGATCCAGAAATTTTGTCTAGGGCTTGTTTTTCCTCTTTCACTTTGCAGTTCTTTACATGAGCAACGAGAGATCTTTCAGGCATCTGTGAGGCTTAGTGTTACAAGCTGGATCCTAGTCCTAGGGGAACAGAAGTACCATGGGGCTATGTACCACTATTCTTGTTTCCTAAGCTGCTCCCTTGACCAGGACTGAGACTCCTCTTTGTATCTTCCCATCTCAAGCCTTTAAGGGAAATGACCTATCATATCTTAGGCAGCTGCATTGAAATAACGCCTTACTGTCTATCTGTTAGGTGAAGGGATTAGTTAAATGGGAGCAATAGAGAGCTCAGCCAGCTCCTTGGCTAAAAGGAGAGAGCTCTTCACAACTTGAGTCAGCAGTGTTCCTCTTCACCCCAGCAAGTGTCTCCTGTTTCTATCCACTCTGTTTCAGTATAACATTTAATGCAGCACTACAGGGAAAGGCATGCCCTTGTTCCTTTTCTTGCCATGAAGTCAATACCTTCAGAAATAGTACTAGATTGTCTGTGAGATTTCAGGGTGATGTGAAACTGTAGTCATAAATGCTGTGCCTCCAGATTTCCTGTGGTAAAACAGTAGGATTTAGTTGATTCAAGGTCCTAATTGTTTGTGGGTGACACTCAAATATTTTACTGGGATGTGGAGGTAAAATATGAGGCACTTCCAGTCTTGAGTGCTGTTGTAAACAGTAGCTCTTGTGCTCACTGGGAATACACTGCAAGTGCACTTCTACTTCCTTACATTTTGGCATCAGTTTAATAATTATCTTGCAAATTCCATGCACTGCAACTTCATTATGGCAGGTCACAATTTGTGAGGACATGACAAAATTAATTTCTTGATGAAGGAGGAGAAGAGGAGGAGCCTGAACTATCTTGGTCTACCAATAATTCCACACTTACTAAAATTCTAAGCTTAGGAATAGATGGATTTAGATATATTAGGATATTAGGACTTAGATATATTGCAAAGTATTGTAGCATCAAGCCTGAACAAGCACTTAAGAGACCACAGAATTTTCATGAGGTTTCTGTTAATGCTTCTTCTTACTTGGCAGGAGCCTCTCTAGATGTGAGGGTATCCCAGGCATTTGTTGTTGAGAGAAGGAATGGAAAGGAGAGATCAGATGTTGGACCAGGGCCCCTGACCATTGCCATTAGAACTGAGCAGGACTTAGTTTGCTAAGCACTGATAGAACCATTCCTTTAGTGGATGATTTTAGGAGTTTTTAGGGTAGTCACTTCTTTTGGGAGTGCATTATTGACAGCTGTGCAGCGTATTCTAAATATGCTCGATGGCAAATTGGACTACTGCAGAAGATTGATTGAGGCATAAAATTGTTTAAGAGGAGATTACTGTTCCATTTTATTTTTTTTATATTCTTATTACTCCCTCTTTTACCTTTTCAGTGCCATTTCCATATGGATTTAATCCTGTTCCACATCCATTAGCCACTAGTGCTGCATTAATGTGGATTGGCCACATAAGATCCTCCCTGGTGTATGGTCCTAGCTCCCATGGCATGTATAACTAAAGCAACTTGGTTTCCCATGACTTCTCTCCTTCACTCCTGATTTATTTACCCACCCTGCCTACTTTTCTGAATGAGTTTTATCACTGGCTTTATTAGTTCTGTCCCTGAATAATGATGGGATTTGGAGATATGAAGTATTGAAAATTGACACTGAAAAGACCAGAAGCTGGAAACCAAGGGAAAAACCTTGCTGAGAGTGGTGTGTTCTTCTTAAGAACTGTCATGCACCACTATTTAATGATTTTAAATTACCTGCTTATCAAAAAGAAAAATGGTACTAATAACCACATGTTTAAATGATCTTCAGAATTCTTTTTTTTTCCTCCCTCAAGTAATTAATTCATACTACTAAATTGTTTTGGTAACTTTGCAACCCACACTTCATTTGGCAGTCTTTGTGAATATAACAATAATACTTCAGCTTGAATATGGTTTTTAATTTTATGAAAACAAATATTTGTTTTTCCTTTTATATTGGTCTACAGAATGCAATATAGTATTTCCTCAGTAGTCATATTGAAATTGTCAGATATGCATGTGCACTGTCAAAATCACTGTAGAATGTTAAATAAATTGTGACATCTGTGAGCAGCCTAGAATGACAAAAAAAGATAACTCTGTGGAGAATAAATGTAATGGCATGATGGATAGCCAAGGAAACATGTGAAATAATTTTCAAACATACCTGTTTTTTGTCCTGTTTCATGCCATACACTCTCATCTGTAAAAATGAGCTTGTATATTTTAGGTATTGCATATTTGTGAATGTGTAAAATACAGAAAAAATAGTTTGCACTCAGGAAGGAATTATTCCTTTCAAAACATTTATACTTACAGGAGAGGAGAAAAATTTACGACATTATTTATGTAAATATGCACACTTATCTCAGGATCACCATAGCCTGGGGTGGATGTGTGTAGCCAGTTTGCATGTTGTCTTCAGAGGAGACTGAACCAGCTCCCTCTGCCGGAGACAACAAGGTCAGGGAGTGACATGGGGGACAGGAACCAAATCTGACCTGTGTCTGGCTGGTCTTTCGCAGTGTCTCAGCCCTGGAGCTGCCTGGTGGGTGTGCACTGCTGCCCAGTGCTGACTACCACAACAGGATCCTGCTGGAGAGCACTGTGAGGCTCTCAGCAAAAGGTCCCCTGGAGGCCCTGAGACAAACGAGCAGCTGGTCCCATCCTCCAGCATTTCTGTAATTGTGGAGTTAACTGATATCCCTTAATGGGAGTTAATTCAGATGGATAAGTCTCACGCCTATATGTAGGGTAATGTCCATCAAGAAAATAAACAGGGAATTATGCAAGTTACATTCAACAGGAAGCTTTAATTCAGGACATGTTGTGGTCCAAATCCAATGAGGAAGCTGTGTTTTCTACAGTTTATCCTTCTAGTAGAGTTTTCCTTATAGGGGAACCCAGGGGAAAGCTAAAATGCAATAAATTCTAGCAGGTGTTTTTCATAAGGGTGTTTACAACTACACTAAACAAATCTAAAGTGTGTTTTAGCAGCTACTGTATTAAAGTTGCTTAATCTATGAACCACATTCTGGTTTATGTTGTTATTACTGGACAGGATTCTTCCGTTACCAAAATATTTGGTGGAACTGGCAACCTGTTATATTTCCATATTATAAAATTCGTCATGTACCTACAGTAGGGGACAATAGTGGTTATTCATATATATATTTGTTTAATCTTCCCTAAGTTGTATGTAGTGCATCTGTTACTACATCAGGGACATGGTTCTCTGTTGTTCATTGTCCTAAAATAAATGTTGAAATATTGTCACAAGGAATGAGATGGGTAAATTCCATTCTATTCATCCAAGAGAAATGATCATTTCATCTTGTAAAACCCCCAACTCATATTCTACCATGGAAACAAAATCTTGTCAAGGGCCAGAGGGTTCTGCTAGGAATTTAATACCAAAGAAAGTTAATTTTTCTTTTTTTTTTTTTTTTTGGGGGGGTGGGGGTAGACAGGTGGGGGAGAAGGAGCAGGGGGGCATGGTTACATCTAACTGTAGTATGTTCTCATTGCAAACAAAGGACAGGCAAAAGAGTGTGACGTTGAAGAGATAAAAGCAAAATAAATTACTTGTAGTCAGAAGGTATGATCTCATATGCAGAGGTAGGAACATTTTCTCTTTTTAAATATGAAGAGTGAATGACTGGAGGCTAATAGTAATAATTATTAAAATAAAATTCCATTGTGTTCTAACCACTACAATCATTACACTCTTACAGATGAAATCCTAGACACTGAATTCAATCACTAATGCTTTGAATATGGCAAAATTATTTCCAGGGAGTTTGATCTCTAGCACCACTTTGTTCTCTGATACAGTATCTGGATCAAATTATTACTTATAATGTCTAGATAATGCTATGAAAACCTATGCTAATGCTATGAAGGGTTTCAAACAGCACTAGGTGTACTTAGTAACCAAAGATGTGGCCTTAAGCATTTTTGCATGAATGGTAGAAGGTTGATGTTTTCAGACAGGTATTGATCAGACAGAATATGGGTCATACTTGTAGGAAGCTGTGGAAGAATTGTCTCTACCAGTCAAAGCCTCATGCAGCAGCCTGTTTGTTAAGGTTACACAAGGCTGATTTTTTATTTTCTTTTATGAAAAATTACTCCTGCTGTCACAAGGTCAGGTCCTTTGCAGGGCCATCTGCAATATATTCAGCATTCCTTGTATTCCACTGAAAGGTCTTTCTCCACCCATTGCACCTAAGAAATAAAAACAGCCTTTTGAGTGGAAGTTCAAGCATGGCTTGGGAACCTCTGTTTGAAATATTTACATTTGATTCACTCAGCTCATGAATTACAGTTCTTGTTTTATCTTTTGCCTGTAAGACTTTTCAGATGCATAACAGAGCTCCAACGTTGTGGAACTGAAGATAGATGACGTATAGGAAAAAAATTATAATTTTATATCTACCAGAAGGCAAAAGAAGATTTGACTTGGAGATGTTCTCAATCAGATCTGAAGAGTGAAGTAAATGCAGAGGATCAGCAGTATAAAGAAGTAATGAATAGCAAATTACACATAGTTGTCATAAAGCAATATTTAAGCTCTTCTTCCGGATAAATAGGATCATGTGGCTTAGTAAATGAAAATGCAGAATAATATCATTAATTTATATGCCATTTCTCAAATTTCTATCACACTCGTTGCTTTGCATTGCTCAGTCTGTGCTTACAAGTTTGCTCAAATTCAGCCACCTTACAGACAGGCAGTAGACAACAGTTTCATAGCATACTGCAAAACAGTAGGAAGGGAGGAGGAATTGTGCCAAAGATATTGACATAAACCTCCCAAGAAAAATGCTGCAGAGCAAGCAAGGAATGCAGTTTTTAATACATATGGATTCATTCACACATGGGCAGGCTCTGTGTAATCTATTTCATCTGTAGTAAACTGGTAGGATGAAAAGCTATAATTTTACTTATTCTAGGCATCTCAGTCCTGACGCATACAACCCTTACATCTTCCTTGTGGTGAAGCAGAGGCTTTAGAGAGAACTACTTTCATGGCAAGGAGATTTCTAAAGGTTGGGTATACATAACCTAGAAGGCTTAAATTTATAGATGAAACTGTTATAGCTGGATATGGAAGAATAACCTGCAGACAAAAACAGTGTTCCCAGCCTGACCTTTCAAACGTACCACAGGGCTCATCATTGTTTCAAGATGTTGGGCTATAGTCAAGTGTTGAGTTTAACTGCAGTCACGATATATTATCAGTATGGAAGTAGATGATGATTTTTTTCACTCAAGGTCTTGAGCAGTTAATAAACTGCTAAGTTGGATTTGCAGTGCATTCTCATGTATTTGTTTTAAGCTTGCAGATCCCTAAATTTCTTCGCTTTTTCAGTTGAAAATGGTGATGGCTTTTGTTCACTTTTTTGCTTTTACTGTGTCTCTTATCAGAGAAGAGCAAGGTAATAAAAGAAAGCATAAATGAAGAAGCATCCGCTGACATTTCATGTTTTCAGTCATTCAACTAAAATCTAATAATCTAAGAATATTGTCTAGGCCCTTTAAAACAAGTTCCTTTCATTAAATAAGGAATTTTAAATTATTTTTCCCAAGTCCTGTCCACTGTTCTTCCATGGCTCCCTGTGAAGCTGGCCTTAGTGCCACAAACACTCCAGAAATACCTTAATTCCTTTCCTGTAGGAGATCATTAAAGACTGAAACATTGAGATGAGAATTGTTAATTGTGTTTTTCCTCCACCTGAATTGGGTGTGATGATAGTACATGCATTATGGAAATAACAGGCTGCCTTAATACAGAGCTTGGAATTTTGCCATGGAAATGGTCATAGACCAAATTCTCTGAATATTTGTATTGGCTTGTGATGTGATGGCAGTGGGTGTTGGTATCATTTTGAGCAAGCAAAGGCTGAATATCTAATTCATTTTGTCTGGTTTACTTTAATCTCTGTTGAATCAACAATGGCTCAGTAGGTTCAACATAACAGTGATTATTGGAAGTTACTTTAGTGTGCACTTTGGCATATGAATCTGTATGCGAGTTGAATAATCACGTTTAGTATGGATACCCCATGAAACTGAGAGATTGTATATAGTCCTGACCTTATTCAGGTCCATGCAAAAGCCTTCACCAGGCTCCTGGGATTTGAGAACTGTCATTGCATTGTACATTACAATAAATTTAAGGAATTGCCAATAACCAGGCAATTCCAGAAGGTATTTTTTAAGATCATTTAAATGTGATACAGATGCTTAAAAAACTTCACCAGGAAACACCATGTGTGGAAAAAATGACAATTTTCCTACCTTATGAGAACAAATAAAACCATAGGCACTTGTTTTCCTTTGCCTGACTAAAAGCCTCATAAGGGAAACATTGCATTCACATTTGAGAATGGTTGGTGCAAGATCTTAATTTGGACACCATAGGCAAGAGCCTATCTGTAGTTTTTTGAGGTGTCAAAGAAAGACTTCTTATTTCTTATTGATGGACAGCTTAATCATTTCAATTAGTATTTTTCCCTGTTTTCAAGTGTTCATTCATGTATTATTAGAGACAAGCTATGAACAGGATAAATTGGGTCATTTAGTTACATTTCCACTTTATATATTGCCTATTTTAAAAGAACCTGCTGTAATAATTAGATTTCCCAGAATATTCAGATATTGACAATGTCGATTTAGAGTCTAATTCTGCTGTTGCTGTGTTACTTTAAGGATCAGAAGTCAGATGAAATTCAAGGTATTCTGTGAATTTTTCTGGAAATCCATTTCCAGGTTAACAGAAGAAATACATTTGCTCTCTCTGTAAAGGCTCATGCAATACAAGGTGAGCATCAGGTGATTTTTAACCTTTTGAACTTTCCCCCCCTTTGTTGTCTTGCAGTGAATAAGACAAATTGGAAAAGTTCTTAGAATGTTGAATTTTCCCCTGCTATTTAAAAATAAGAAATGTTGGAAACACCTGCTCTGATTCTTAATTTTAGAATACTTCCCAGAGATCTTAAAGATGTATATCGCAAGTTCTCACACTTCAGCTCAGACAAAAGTGTTCACAAAAAATCTCTTGTCCGAACTGTCAGTCACTATAGTTGCAGAATTTTTTAAAGAAACAAAGATTTTTTGTGTCTAACAGGAACAACAAATTCTTTCATTTACCCAGCTTTTCTTTCCTGTTGTCCATGAGGTCCTGTTTTGATGAGTTACCTTGTCGTTGTAGTTTACTGAGGTAAACAATCTTTGAATTTTAAGTGTAAAAAAGTAGGAAAGTAGAGCTCATTCTTCCTCAAAAAAAGAAAAAAATATTTTCACCTGCTTGATTTGTTGCACAAGGCAGAGGAATAGGTCAAAATGCCAGTCTGGTTCCATATTCTTTGCTCATTCCCTTTACAGGTAGGTATCCAGAATGACTTTGAATCCTATTTAAAATGTGTTGCAGAAAGCTTCCCTTCCCTCCTTGTGCATCCAGCCTTATCATAGTTTAGTATCTGAAAATGTAATGGATTTTAATTTATCATTTGCTTTTTGCCTGCCAGGTAGTGGACATTGCATATTGGTTATGAACTGTACTTTACTGCACTGGTATCAAATACAACACAAGTCATGATTTGTTCCTACAGGATGAAATTTCTACGGGATAAATGTTAATGCTGTCGATATTAACATAGACTATTATTACCCTATCTATTTTAAGGCTTTACAGTTGATAAGGGAACAGTTAGAAAACAATTTTGTGTTAAAAGCAAGACAGAGTATTTGTGATAAATGATAATTTGGGTCTTTTACTTACAGATATGAGGCAGGTAGTGCATAGTCTATTTGACCTGGTTTTGCTAAAATGAGAAAATTATAAAGCTGAGAACAATAGCTTCATAATGTTCATTCCTGAGGATTGGTTTAGATTTATGCAACATGGCATGTATTTCATAAGATTAATTTATTTTTCTTAGTATCAGAATTAGCTTTTTACCTAGCCACAGTTAGAGTTTCATGTCTGTAAATAAAACCGTCTGTATCACATGTTCTTCTACCCTTTCCCTTATTATCCTGGAGCCGCAGTTGTGTTGGATACCAACCAGTTTTTCTCACATACTTTGATCTTACAGCAGTTTATTCAGATTTTG
Organism: Corvus cornix cornix; assembly: GCF_000738735.6. Lineage (NCBI taxonomy): Eukaryota > Metazoa > Chordata > Aves > Passeriformes > Corvidae > Corvus > Corvus cornix. The sequence goes on from NC_046333.1 coordinate 88,386,812, forward strand.
CGTCCTTTGCTCATTGTTTTCCTGTGTTGTTTGTCTTTCAATGGCTCCTTTCTCATGTTTTGCTTTTTAAATAGTGTGACTCACCTGTACTTGTCACACCAGTTTACAAAGAATGACATTTTATCTTTAGAGAAAATAAGGCTTAGAGAAGTTGCACGATGCAGAGGTCAAAGGCAAGACATTTCAGGTCTTTATTTGCATACACTGCCTGCCCACTCATTCTACTTAGATACTATATGGTAACCTTACAATAACAGTGAAAATCTAGGGGTGAGAGGAAGATTCAGGAAGTAAAATCCTCTAACCCAGAACTGCATGCCTCTCTGTGTGATAAAATGGTGTACTATGGAGTTGAATAATTAGGAAGAGGTTCACTCTCCCTTAACCTTTAATAGTTTGTAAATGATTCAGTGGAGGTATGGAATCAGGGTGGAAGGATGGGGTCAGATTAGTTTGGGATGGAAGTGTCAGCATGCATAGAATTTTTTAATTAAAATTACGGACTGATGACACTAGTTGTAGCTAGTTGTAGCACAGGCAGTGTGTAGTGGGTTTCTTCTCTCAACAGAGTGGTACTGGACCTCAGGTAGAAGGGATCACAGCCAGTGGTATCATACTGTGTGGTGATTTAAGGTACAAGCAACAGTCCTGCAGAAAATGCCTTCACATCACCACTCGCTATCCTCTTTTGGCTGATATTGGAACCAGAGGCATTTTTCCACCATCTAAAAAGCAATCAATTGCTGTCTGAGTCCAAATATTCTTAATTATTTAGGTTTGTGTTGTAGCAGAAAAAGACTGTGTGTCAGGATATGCTTATGGATGCTCTCTATGTCTTTAGAGGAGATCTGTTCTTCATTAAATTAGCTATGTCTTGTCATTTTACATCTACCAGCAACTCCAAAATAAGTTCTTGTAGAAGCAGAAGTAATCTGTAGCTGGACTGTGTAGAAGAACTTTGGAACTACATTGGATTTTATGTTTTCATGCTTGTAATACTGGAATGATTCCTTTTGTGTGCTAAATTTATTTACAACTTGAATCTAAAGCATAGTGTTGCCCACTTGGGTATTTTGAGACAACCACTCACTAAAAATTATGAGGTAGCTAGAGATGGGATTTATGGCCCACATTCACTCTGTTGGCTAATAAACTTTTTCAGAGCTGTTCAGTTTATGCAATCTCCACATAATGTGCCATTTTATTCCATGGCAGATGGACATAGAGAAATACTATAATTTTAAGAGAGTGTTTGAGGTATCCTACATTTTTATGAAAAAAAAACAGTTGTTTTTTTTTTTTTTAATGTGTTAGGTTTATGTTATGTCCTATGGTGGACCATTTTGACTCATCAAGATTTGCAAGTGTGAGTCCCATGGATCTTAACAAATATTCTGCAACTGAGAACAACCAGAACTTTGCAAAATTGTTATTCAACACTTTGCAGAATGCAGAAAAATGTCTCCGTTGCACTCAAAGCCTAATTATTGTATTGCAGAATTTTGAGGCACTAATAAGGATGTATTGAGCTTTTGCAAGGCAATTTATTACTCAATAAATCCTCCACTGATGATCAGATAGCTGATGGAAAGTGCTCCAGACTTGAAGTAACAAAATGGGCTTTCACTATTAGCCCAATGTTTGCATTTAAAAGATCAATCAAAATATTTATTAGCACAATAGCTACAAAAGAATATTCAGATTGATCCTGGATCATTGAAAAATAATGTATTTTACATCAGGCTTCAAAACAGTCCCCCGGACTTTGGTCGCGGGCTAGTTTTCCCCCTAGTTTTATTTTCAGGCCAAAAATGTCCTTGTTTGTGGTTTTTTTCTACATCTAGGGTTTTTTTCTACATCTATTGCTAATGGATATTAGCAATATTCTTCCTCAGCAATAAAAATCTGAAGTTTGTCCTTTATGTGTTCCTTCTAGACATACACTGCTTTGCACAGTACCTCTCAAGAGTTTATCTAAGCTTCTTCTCTGCCAGCTGTCCCAGCTGTGGGGTCCACTTTCACGTGGAATTTCAGCAAGTGTACTGTCAAGACAGAGCTGGAGCCTGGGGCTGCTCTATAAAGCACTCTATAAAGTGTGACTTCTCTGTGGAGATGAATGCACAAGGGTGTCGTGATACTGAAATCATGGCATTTTATTCACAGAGTTAGCATTCAGTTTCTATATATTGATAAGGAGATAGATTGCTTTGATTTTTTTCCCCTGCTAACCTTGAGCTCACCATTTCATTAACAGAAATACCACATGGCTACGGTTAATTAAATGTTAAATCTTGAATTTCATTAGCCCTTGTTTGCATTGGCAACCTTAACCAACATAAAATCGAGAGCACAAATGAAAAGATCTATTTGTTGTCCAGTTCTTTCTTTAGACATGGTTACAATTGGCATTAATCTGTTATCTGCTTTGTGTCTCATCTTGCAGCAGGTAGCCCAGGAACAGAAAAGCTGGAGTCTAAAATTGCATTCAGCTGTTAGTAGGCACTTTAGATCTTAGCCTATAGCTAAGATTGCTTCTGTATGAGAAGTGTTCAAACTGCACTTGCCACTAAATTACTATGGGTGTTTCTCATGTATTGTAAAGGAGCATATGTGAGTCTGTGCTATCTTTTGAAAGTTTTCCTGAGTCAGCATACAGTACTGCCAAATAATTTGTTGCTCCAGACAAGGTCCTGGAGATATTTCCTGAGGAATATTCCCTTCAGAGAGGGCAGCATCCAGAATATGCTCTGACTTGAACAGTACCTCTACAGCATTTCTTTCATTATGTTACAGTCTCCCTGTGGGTGGATTTTGGACACCCACTGACCTCCTTGCTACTTGTGAGACATAAATTCTAACTGAAGTGTGGTGACTTCTTCCCAGTAACTTCCTGATGACTTCCCAATGACTGGGGACAGAGACCAACATGGAGATTCTCTCATACCAGTGTGTGAAAAGTTTTGCAGACACAAGAGAGGTGTTGCCGGATTGTCAAACGCAAAGAGCAGTGCATTTTAGATGCTTAATATAATAACAGGTTTCTAACATTTTGAGCTCTCCTCAACTTGTAAATATTCATTCTTTAGACAACTGAGAGGGGGCTTCATCAACATCTAATAAATGTCTGAAGGGTGGGTGTCAAGAAGATGGATCCAGGCTCTTCTAGGTGGTGCTGAGCAATAGGACAAGAGGCAATGGGCAGAAACTGATGCACAGGAAATTCCACCTGAACATGAGAAAGAACATCTGTACTGTACAGGTGACCAAGCACTGGAACAGGTGCCCAGAAAGGCTATGGAGTCTTTCCTCACTGGAGATACTCAAGAATCATCTGGACACAATCCTATGCCACATGCTCTAGGATTACCCTGCTTGAGCAAAGAGGTTGGTGACCCACTGTGGTCCCTTCCAGCCTGACGCATTCTGTGATTCCATGTTTTTTAAGGCACCTCTTCATTCTAAATGAATTCTCAGGAATAAGAGCTTAGAAAATAAGTGAAATACTAAAAATTTAGACCATGGCTTCATCATGAACAAACAAAAAAGGACTTAAATGTTTGGGACGTGCTGTATTTCCAGACCTATAGGAAGGGTGAGAGTGGGTTTTACAAGGCTTCCCAAGATACCTGAGCTCACAACATCTTGAAAGTTTAGAGAGATAATAGACCTCGTATAGAATAGACCTCATATAGGATATAATTTGGTTTCCTTATATCCTACAGGCATTTGCTTTTAGGATGCCATTTATTTGCTAGGCAGTTCTGAGGGACATAAGGGTTCAAATTCTTTCCTTAGAAAGAAGAGCTACTCATGTCTGGATAAAAAGTCTTTTATTTCATTAGGGTGCACCAAGTATCCTGCTATCGTTTCATTTGCCAGAGTTTTCAACATGCCATTAAAGGTAGTGCCAGTAACAAAGAGAACAAAAAGAAAAACAGGGATGAGAAAAAAAAGTATTGATAAAAAATGGAAGAGGAAGTAAATCTTTATTCTCATTGTGTTACAACACACTGAGTCACTGGGCTTGAAATGAGATCCCTGGATTTGCACTTCACTCTCGTGTCTTGTTCGGTTGAGATGTAAAATCTTCCCCATCCTGAGTTAATTAAAGAACTGCCATTAATGCAAATTTGTTTGAAATTAGCTTTCATGCTGCATGCACAGGGAAGAAAAAGTTGGCAGATTTGAGCGGCAGAAATCGGTGCGTGCATCTATGTGCCTCTTCAGGGTCCTAAGTCATCTTTGAAATCCTGCTCTTTTGTACAGGTGGAACTCATCATCATTGCTGAGATACAGGTCTCCCATGGAGTACTCATTTCATTTCAGTGTGGTCCTGGACTGCATATCCATAAAAGCTCTTTCTTTTCGAGCAGGATATCCAATGTCAACTGCAGAAGATGTAACAGTTTGCATTACTTTGCTGCTAGCTTACTTTGTCCCTTGTGCAAGGACTTCCAAAACCGCCTTGGTACTCTCCTAGACTGTATGGCTGGTTTTCCTGCCAACCATTTCTAATTCATAATTCTTTCATGCTCTGTATTAGACCACCGAGACAGGATTTTCCTGCTGCCTACAATGTGTACTCCTATGTGGATATTTATTGGCTCCAGCTCTATGAGAAAGTGTGGTGACCTTACCAGCTCCAGTGTCTTCAGTCAGTTAGAGATTCATTTTACAAGATATGTCCAGCCATCTCCCACGATGAGTTTACCTTATGTTATCAGAAAATAAGGTGAGATCCGAATTATGGGCACAAAGACTCTCAGACCTCTGTTTGAAAACCAGACCCTTTTTCATTCTCAGACTTAAATGGAGGGAAAGAGATGAAGTGTTGTCACCCAGATGAGGATACAACTACTACATATCTTTAACAACCGGACTGCTTTTTCTTCTGTTCTCCACTGTGTTGCTTTCTAGGGTTCCTCTCCTGAATATATTGTGGGCATTATTTATTCTCACTGGGAGATATAAATTGCAAGCATACAGCTAACTGTGATGACCCAGATTGTTTTCCTATGCAAGTAAGCTTCCCATTCAGGATTATCTGAATGTAAATATGATGTGTCATCGGATCAGAATAATGAAGACTTTGAAAGTTCATTTATCTATCAAGTGTTGATAGAAAACCTACACCAGATTGAAATTTTTCATCATTTACATTTTAAAGTACTCTCTCTCAGAAAGATTATACTGCATCAAAAGACTTGCACTTAAGACATCATTTGAGTAAAGTAATGCTGCACAAAATCTTTGATTTAAAATCCAACTAGAAAAGGAAGCCATATTTTTTCTCTAAACAAAAAGTGAAAGGTAACAATTTGTAGGTAGCCTCCCAGACATCAAACTTCTGGTCAAGTTGGCAAAACTCTGGGGAGAGTATACTTTTCTTACTGAATATAGATTACAGGCTTGTAGAAATGTAGTGAAGGTTAATGGTTTGATAACTGGAAATGTTAACCTTTGCACTGCTGTTCCTGGGCTGGACGTACACCATCCATGCTTCGTGTTAGCACTGACAGCTCTGGTACACACCTCCTTATTGCTAGAAGAGCATTAGGTTTTCATTTCTTCAGTATAGCCTATGATCAATGTCACAGCTGCCCTAAGCCCTTGAAAATACATTCTGTAACTAAGAAAAAATAATAAATCTGAGATGAAATATGAATAAGCAAGCACTTTTCTCCTCTCAGAGTAGGGAAGTAGTTTTCAGTGAGTGTACAGTGGCTGTAATGAAAGCAGAGTGAAGCCCTTTGTTTGACAACTTGAATGAAGGTGTCCTTCACATGCTCAGAGGGATGAACTTGCTTTGGACTCCAGGAACATGAAATGCAAGGAGCTGAACTCTTCTGTAAAGTGGACCTATGAGATCTGACACAGTTCTTCCTGTCTCTAGCACAGAGATACCCAGACCATGGAAAGGTGATTATGACTAGCTCTAACTAGTTCCCTTGCTAACCTTCTTGCTAGGACCTGTGAACATCCAGTGTCCTACAGGCCCTGAATTCTCTGTTGTGCTCAGAGATGGGAGCTGGATTCCCCTTGGTTTGATGTTATCTGATTCTCTTGTATCTGGCCCAAACATCTGTGCTGTAAAAGGTATAATTAGAAAGAATTTACCATTATTTTGCATAGATAAATAGTACATTGTTTACTAGCTGACAGCAAAAGGCATAAATGAAGCAGATTCTGTTCTTGCTGGATTTGGACTGCTCATAGAGATAGAGCAATCTGTGGCTGTCCTTACTCTTGATGTGTCCAGCATGGGTAGAAAGGGGATGTTGCACCAAACACTGACACAAAACCAAATCCAAGTTTTATTCACTGTGACTTTCATACCAGCTTAGTTCTTGATCATTACACTCGTAAGCAATAAAAATAAGGAAAGTAAATTAACAGATTAGAGCAAGTGAGTGGAATATAATGCTTGAAGTATTGAATTATTTCAAAGAAAGTAGAAGATGAACTATGATGGTTTTATTTTCCTTTTTGAATCAAAAATCAAAATATTCTCTGAGCCACTAAATTAGACAAGCAGATTTATGTTTTGCTTGTTGTGGTTTTTTGAGTGGCATTAGCTACATGGGCATTGAACCACTTTGGAAATTGACAGAAAAAAAGTACTGAGTGATGAATGCCCTTATTCCTGCTGAAATGAGCCAAAAAGAAAATAGTTCTTAGATTGTAATATAAAAATGTTCCAGTGCTGTCTAACCAATAGGATGTAGTATCCCGAAATATTTTAACAATATTTTAACAAAACATAACAGCTCTTTGCTATCATCCATAGACTAATTTTTTTTCTTCCCAATAATCTCAGTAGTTCCAGGAATTCTCAGTAGTGCAATATCCAGCAGTACCTTTCTGTTAAAGCAGATGGCTATACTACTCTAATATAGTTGTATTATATATATAAACTGTATGCTGCTCTGCAATGTAGCCTAAAGATGCTGGCTAATTTTGCAACACAGTATTTTTTTCATGTTGCAAGAAAAAAAGGCAAATATCTTTCTGGTGTGACTTCCTCATGTGGGCCATTGAGACTAATCAAATCATATTATAAAACCACTTTTTTTTTTCCCTTTTGCCTTTCTCTCTACAGCAGTTGGCTATCTATGATGCTCATACATTGCATTGAAAATTTTATCTTGGAAAAATCACTGTGTTGTTTCATAGGAATATCTTCATTTTCCTCAGGAGGCCGGTCTTTCATTCTATCTAACAGTAAAATAGCACACCATCTACCTCGTGTTTATAGTATTTTCTATTGAGTTCTTTTTCCACTGAATGTGAGTAAATAGCATTTAGTGTCACACAGATATGAAAAAAATCAGGTCCACATACACCCTTAAAAATTAAGGGAAAAGTTGGATGACTGAAGAAAAGAAGATGGTAAGAGCTTAAGACTAATTGATGTTGTCAGTGGCTCAGTGTGTTTGGCAGAGTTTGGGAGAAATTTCAGTCTGTATGAATTTTATATGTCCTGTCAGCTTGGTTATCTCATCTTGTAATTCTTTTTTTGCTTTCTGAAGAATCATAATTTCATGCTGATCTGTGCCAGCAGCAAACTATACTATGTTCAAGAAAATACATTTTCTCAAAAAGTTAGTGGAAAGCAAAGTGCAACCCATTTGTCAATACTTACTCAAGTCCTTGCCAGCAGGTCATGTCTTCCTCAAGCCAGGGGGCTTTTCCTCTTTTTAGAGGGTACCATCACAAACTGTTACATATGATTGGTCCAGATGTAGGTTTTAGTGCTTGAAATGACAAATCTAATAAGGTCACAAGTGGATCAAGCTCTGCAGGATCTTGCTCCATCAGTGTAAAAGGTAATAGCATCCTGTGGGCTGTGCCATCCATCCTCCAGTGGACAAGGGGCCTGAAGCAGGATTAACCGAAGAGAGCGTGTATCAGCTTCTTGCCTGCAAATCAGAGCCAGCACATCTACTTCAACTGCCTTTACATTAATATTCCAGGCTGTCAACTGGAGCCTCTAAGGAGCAGCCAGCTTGCTACAGGAAGATTAACATCCAGGGAAAGTGGGAAAAGAGAGGGTTCAACCAGTTGATGGTTGCATCTTAAATCTCTGTTACTAATCTCTTCCTGAGACTTTGGTAAAAGACAAAAGACTAAAATAAGAGTGTTGTTGAAATTTAGTTGTATGATTGATGTCCTGTTTCCTTTTTTTTCTTCCCTATTTTGTAGATTTTTTTGCTTCTGCACAGGGAAGGCTGACTAATGGTTTTTGAGTTATCATAGCTTCTGCTTGTTTGGAGAGAAAATTTAATACCACAAGAATCTTTTGTGTATTCTTCATAAATAGCTAGAGGAGTACCATCTTCTTCAAGGCTGCAAAATACACTCATCAGGAATAACTGAAAAGGTTGTAATATCTATCCTGAACAATAATTCTGACAAGTTTGAAAAGTATATAATGAAGCAGCTTTAACAGATCTGTTACAATAGAAAATTTATGCACCCATCATGCTTTAAGACAGGAGAAGTTAAAGAATAACACTGAATAAAATGACAATGGACATTTATTTTCTCCCACTATCTGCCAGTCCAAGCACTGTACCCAGCACATATGTACAATTGAGCAGCATTTTTTTACAAAACGTCAGATGTTGATGATACAATATGGCTTTTCTTAAATATTTCCTTAAATCTTTGTCTTACCTATATGGTATTACTCAATAAATGTATGAGGATTTGAAGATCGTTCTGGAAGTCTTATATTAGCCTTCAGATTCACTGAATTATTAGCCTGCTTGAGCAAAATGATAATGCAATGATATTTTCACCAACAAATTCACCAAAGACAGGATTTTTTTTTTTTTCGTTTTGCAAATAACAGCATGCTGATCTTTGTTCCTGGATATTGACATCATGACAAGGTTTGTGAAAATGCTGTTTCTAAAATACTGCAAAGCTTTGTGACTGCAAAGCTTCAGGGCCATATATTCTGAGTGAACTCAGAATCTTCAGTGGAAAAATCAGTAGATCCCTCATATGTAATTATGGAAAGATTCCTCTAAAGAGTATGTTCAGATAGGATTTTTCAAGGAGTCTAAAGGAATGAAGTGCCTTATTTATATATCTGTATAAAATTGTATTGTCAATTAGTATTTTCATCCCCACAGCTGTTAGAGAGGAGAGCAAAGCTCCCCTTTGATGCATAAATGCCCTGTAACTTAAATCACTGTTTGGGGGAACACATATGTCAGGCAGGCATGGCTGATCAAATTACCAAGCACACTGGCTCTGCATGTATTTTGCCATTTAGAACTTGCTTTTAGACAAACAAAAACTATGGCCTCTCCTTTTTTATTGCATTTTCAGGGTCAGAGTGAAAGGTGAAGGCTGTAAGAAAGAACTTCACTTGGAGTTCAGCAGCCCTTGGATTTGGCATGGGATGCTTTTCACTCTGCTAATATATTTTTAATAGAATACAAGTCACTAATACCTTGTGACGGATTAGTAAGGCAGCCCTGCATAGCCCTGTCAAAACAATCTCTTCTATGTGATTCTCTTGTTTCAGTCTCCTCTCTGTTTGCTCTGATGTTGCCAAGACAGAAATGATGACAATTATGGGGGAGTAGGAAAGGGTAGGTGGAAAAGTAGATAGAAGATTGCAAAAAAAACCAACAAACAGTGATCCTGAGATGTTTATGTAGTACAGAAATATATATAGTCCTGAAATTATTTAGGCCACCTTGTAAAGCTCAACTTAAAATGTCCTGTTCCCATTTATGTTGATGGGGAATGATGTTTGGCTGGTGTTCCATCTCTTAGCTGTCCTGCTCCTCTGTTCTTCTCCCCCCCCTTACTCATTTCATTACTGACCGATTGTCTGAAGGTCTGGCAGGTTAGTAGGTGTGGGTGAGACTAGCACTGACAAGTGCCTGTAACTGGCCTTTTCATTTTTTCTTCTGAGTGCATGTGGATTAGCTGTCACTCTTTCTGGTATTTATACCACTGGCACTGATGAAGATACTGGGCTTACTGCTTGAAAGCTTTTCCATTTTGGGAAGACCTTTTTTATAAACACTGTAACAACAATGCTTTTTTCTACTCATAAAATAAGCAAACAAGAGCCTTAGTAATTACAGTAAAAACAATAATCCAAGTACAAACAATAATCCAAAAATAATTAATATTGCTGTGTCCTTCCACTTTTGTGTTGCTAGATGGGAAAATTATTTGATTCCTGTGGTAATCCACATGAGCCAAAAGGCATTTTGCCTTGAGCTCTACAGTGCAAATGTTTTCACCTTTGGACAGCTCTGTGAAGAATGCAGGGTGCTGGGGTCCAAACAAAGCAGCCCAATTTTTACAGGCAGCTTCTTGAGTGCAACTGGTCTTGTTGCACAGCTACAGTTCAATTATATGAGTTACAGAATACAGCCTGTTCTGTAAATATTTAGAAGGACTGCTTGACCTCAGGATGTTAATTTTAGTTCACAGTGTTCAGTCAAAGCTGCTTAAGTTCTCTCCAAATGAATATTTTTTCTCTTTCTACTGGTCGCAGCCACACCGTGCATTATGACAAAATATGTATATGTTTACAAGTAGGCATTTAACTGAGCCTGTATCTATGTGTAGGCATTCAGAGATTTTTGGAAAATTTAAGAATAAAATTTTCTGTATTTAGTTGTTGATCATGTTTAATGGTAGCGAATGAGGTTTATTTTTGAGGGGGATATTATAGCTTGGGATTTTTTCATGCATCAGCAAAGTGAAACAGATTAAATCTCCCCAATGAAATAAGGGGATATATCAAATTATTAAATGGCTTGTCTGAAGTACAAAAAGCAGTCTTGTGTTTTGCTTATGTCATTAAAATTTTTTTTAAAAAGAAGAAATACTGAAGGACTTACCTGGTTTATGGCAGTACATATACAGACTTTTATTTCACAGAATCACAGCATCATTGAATTGAGGTTGGAAGGAATGTCTTGGGATCATGCTGTACACCTCTCCTGCTCAAGCAGGCTCAACTAGAGCAAGCTGACAAGGACCCTGTCTAGTTGGGTTTTGAATATCTCCCCAGAATGACACCCTGCAACCTCTCTAGGCAATTGATGCCAGTTTTTTTAGCAATTCCCATTGCTGGCAATTTTTAAATAATGTAGTACAGCATATGGCAAGAGTGAAGTTTTAAGGGCTTTTTTCCAAACTGAAGAAATAATGTCATCAAATGCATACAAGACCACTTGATGGAAATGTGACATAAAAACCTGTAGTTCTGAAGCTCACTTTGGTCTCAAAAAACATATTATAAAGTCTAATAAAAGTACAGACCATTGCTTTATTTCACATTTTCTACATTTCCTGTGGTTTTGAAGCTGGGGTTTTGCTCCTGGCTGGTACATATAATAGCTCTAAATATTTCTTTGAAAATAAAATGCAGTATTTAGAATAGGAGAGGTTTGGTTTTTTTTTTTTATCTGTGTGAAGGTTTGGGGTTTTGCCCCTAGTATTTACATTGGGTTTGCACATATCATATTTCTTTCACTATGTGAATAAACAATTCACATGATATGTGCACCATAAGGAGTTCTTTGATAGCAAGCAGTTTTCCATATCCTACAATTCCTATGCACATTTGGAGTTTCAGAATTTTACATGGGTTTGTAACATTTTCTGGAGGTTATAGGTTCATTAAAAGTATCCACAAATATTTCTCTATGATAGATATGCAGTCTATATTATTCCTGCATCAAATAAGAAAAATTAATTTAATTTAAAACAGTTTGTTCCATAATTTTATGTTATTCTTTGTGTCCATATATGAACATGTCAAAGTGGAAGTTGATAACAAAAATATACGTGGAATTTTGGTACCAGGTGTCTTGTGTGAGACATGAAAAAACAGCACATATGTACTGAAGAGAAACATGCTAAAACCAGTGAATAAAGTATTCATTTGGACAGTAAATATTTTAAGTATAGGTGGTAAAATCTTTGCTAAAATATTTAATGACAGCACTATGTCTATGTTATGATCCAATTATAAGAGATGCCTCTGCCCAAATTGAAGTGCAAGCAAGACCATATGCCAAAGTCAATAATAAGGGTTTTATTTAACAGTTCATGTGAGGTAGAGAGATAGAAAGAAATAGGAAGGAAGGTGGGGAGGAGAACAGAAAGAAACTGAGAGAGAAACAGAGATTAAGCAAAAGATATCCTCCCCATGTGGATTCTTGTGGTGTCCTGCTGGTCCTTCTTCACTCTGGTCTTGATGGGGGAGTTCCCAGAGCTGTTCTTCTGGAGCTACCACTTTTATACAGTCCAAATGCTGGGTATTCATGGGGTGTTGATGCCATTCCCATAACTTGAGATGGCATGTGCATAAACACTTTCTTCCTTTCCTACAGTTTGCTATAGTGGGAATTTTTGTCTGGTCGCATTACCCAGATCTACCTGACCAGGACTGAAATTAGCATCTTCCTGTTGTTGCCATCTGTGCTTACCTCAACTTCCATGGTGGTGACTTTTCTTATGGGCACAGTGTTTTGAGATGTGCAATTGCATTCTTTAAGTCCTCACAGTCTATGAAACCAGATTGCAACAGCCAACTAGGTAATGAAGGAAGAAGAAATAATCAATAAAATATGTGAAATCTTGCTAAGATAAGAAAATAAAAGGGTGTCTTAGAAACCAAGGAAAGTTCCTTCTTCTTTCCCTATAGAGGATACAGAGATGACCAAGCACGTGTTTCAAAAGCAGGCATTTTATATTGTTCAGACAAGTTCTTTTAGGTGGTCCAAGAAGATGTAGACAGATAGAGATTAAATTCAGAGGGAATTCACTGCCAGCTGTTAGGCAGGCATTCTGAAATTCCAGTGCAATAGTGCACCTATTCACTAGTCTCTGGGTGCACAAAGCATTATTTCTCAGTGGAAGAAAGAATAAACATATCTGCGTGCCCCTAAACCATGCTAGTGGAAGGCTTGATCTGCTTGCTTTGGGCAGAATGAACATTAGAGAGAAAATATCCAGTCTGTGGCTTGTGCTTGGTAGCAGAAATGCCAGTTGCAGGTTATGGAAAAAAATGGTCTGGGAATCTGTGACTGTGACCCTCAGAAGCAGGAAGAGGGGAGACTTCTTGGACACAGGGCTTGTTATAACAGAAAACATGATCAAAACAAAGACAACTATTTGTTTTTCTTTGTTTCTTTCTGCTGCATTCAGAGAAACAGGACTTGTTGACCTTTTAATTTTTTCCCCTTTGTGTGTACGTAAGCAGCATTACACTTAAACCAAAATGCTTACTTTAGGAGACAAAGCATTATGAAGGCCCCAGTTTTGGGTAACGTACAAGCCAAGAAAGCAATAATGACAATAACACTATTTTTGTCTCCACTGCTCATCTGTGAACATCTGGTTTATAGCCAGATCTGGATAGCCTCCATTGAATGACATTAGAGTTTTACTGAAGAAAATGAAACCAGTTCTTTCTTCTAGGAGTAAGCCTCTGAGGTGAGGAATGTCTATACAATAGCTAAAACCCGAGGGCTGCATTTGAAAAACTTTGGCTGAAAAACATTACCTTATAAATAATGTCACTGACTTTAGATGCTCCTCAGTGATTGTAAGTCAGCTAGCCTTTGGGCCAAGATGGAAACTTTGAGGACCCAATATTTCTTTGTTTATAACTCTAAGTGCCTTAAATATGTTCTTTAATATTTCTGAATAATTAGAGTATAGATCTGCGCTAAGCACTGTGCTCCACTTTGAAAGGAATACTCAGATATTAAGAGAATGCATCTGAAAAAAACATCCAGAGCTCTGTGGTTGTTCACTAGAAGCTCATAGCCCTCCAGATTGGTCAGGAAGGCTTTTTCCACCCTTTGGACCTCAGTGTGAAATGGTATGATAAGGTAAGATGGCAAAAGACCTCTCTCAAATCCTGCCAGGATTACCATTGATAGCTGATCTATTTGGGCATGGGGTCTACTTAGGAAAACACAAGCAGATTACATTTTTTTCCAGAAAGAGGAGCCAAAACAGAGAAATGTCCATCCACAGATGCGCTAACCCAGTGGGGCAGGGCTGAGAACAGTCTGAAAAGACAGTGTGCATTTCTATTGAGTAGAACTGGTGCCTTGAAAGGCAAATACAGAAAATGAGTAATTCAAGGACAGTGCTTATAAGCCAGGACAACTTTTGTTATGTTCCTCTGGGGTAGCTGACAACTTGAATTCAGTAGTTTCTTTCCTGTCAGACCATTGTAACTGGGAGCCAAATCAATTCTGCTTTGTTTAAGAAAAGTTCTAGGAATGCTTGATCAATATTCACTTCCTCTTTTTGCTTCTTTTTATGGCTAAGTGATTTGTACTTTTGTTCTCTTACATAGCATCTGTTACAGACCTCATTGTGCAATGTTTATCACCTGAGAAGTTCATGACTTAGAAGAACATTTTATTTGATCCACATGGGGCTGTCAACAAAAGGATGTATTTTTCTTCAGAGTGAGATCTAAAGTTTCATTTTATAAAATAACTGTGTCAAATTGCACAGAGGAGAGATGGCTAATTTACCATTAACAAGTTAATTGCAATTGAATTTTTTTCCCCTGGAATGCAAATGAGAAGGAAAGGACCATTCCTTCTCTTATAGGTGACAGTACAGCAAATCTGTCACTTATATTCTTGTCCATTCTTGGACAGTCTTTAGCCCTCAACAATGGTGTGCCGCTGTCTATAATCACTTTGGGTAGAAAGCAAGAAGAACACCTAAATAATTGTTTAAAATCACAGAGAGTTGTGAAAGCTTATCTCTAGCTACCTAAGTGTCAAGTGGCACAAAGTGGATTCATTTCTCTGTTCAAAAGTACGGAGCAATTTAAGCTTTACAAAGCCCACAGGGTGTAGCGAGGAAAAACTCTTGTGACTCAAGTGTGTGTCAGCTAACAAATTTCTGCACAATTCACACAGAGATGGGAACTTCTCCTATTGTCTTGTCTTTGAAACATTGCACACAGTGAAAACACCTCTCCCCCTGTCTCCCAGAATTATGGGATATGTTAATGAGACTTTTTGCACTTGGCCGTTTTGAACTTCATGAGGTTTGCAAGGCATCACTTCTCAAGCCTGTCAAGGTCCCTCTGGATGCCACCCCTTCCCATCAGTGTGTCAACTTCTTGGTGACATTGGCAAGCTTGCTGAGGTGCACTCGATGCCACTCTCCACATCACCAACAAAGATTTTGAGCAGTGATGGTCCCAATGTCTATCCCTGAGGACACCACTCATCACTGGATTCCACATGGACATCGAGACATTGCCAGGAGGTCTTCGAGTGTGACCATACAGCCAGTTCCTTATCCACTGAACTGACTGTCTGTCAAATCCCTGTCTTTCCATGTGCCATGTGGAGCAGTGTGATATGCTTTGCACAATTCCAGGTAGATGATGTTGGTTGCTCTTCCCTTATCCACACATACTTTATTCCCATCAGGGGAGGTCACCAAATTTGTCAGACTTGACTTGCCCTTAGAGAAGCCGTGCAGGCTGTCACAAATCACCTTATTTTCCGTGTGCCTTAGCAGAGTTTTCAGGAGAATCTTTTGGAGGTATCAAATTCTGGAGCATCAAAATTTTCAGTTCCTTTTAGTAATGGCCATTAATTTTTCTGTCAAAGAAAAGATAACATTGAATTCCTGCAACTTGTTGGATCTCCCTGAAAAAAAAGACTCTTAAGGGGCTTCTCTATGTATTTCCTTCTGTAACGTATGTTTATGGTGTCTGTATTAGTATTCACTTGACTGAAAGGATACTGTGGATAAAGATACCTGCAGACTGTCTTCCACTTATTATATGTTCTTCCAGCATCTAATGCACCATCTAAATTTTAAGATTGACTCCAGAGAGCAGAGGAGTACCTCATTGGCATAATTTCCCTATCTCCTTTTTTTTTTTTTTTCCTTTCTTTAGCTTCTGTAAAATTCATTAATGAATTTTGGAGCTGATCTTCTGCTAGCAATTCCAAACAGGTAAAGCCTAAGAAAAAGTCTTGATCCTGTTCATCTTCTTTCAAAGGCAACTTTTCTGAAATGGGACACTTTTGTTCAGAGAATCTTACTTGTATACTACCTGTGCTTCTCAAATAAATGACTCTCTTGAGATGCAAGGGGAGGATAATATAATGAAAACTGCTTTTGAAATTTCACAATTCCTAGGATTTTGAGGGGTAGAGTTACTCATGCAGAACATTCATTTTATCATTGCTCTCCATGATGTCTTTCAATCCAAAATCTTCGCTGGTTTAGCTACTGCATCAGGCTAAGAAATTTATGTGGCAGTAGCAATTCTGTGTTGAAATCCTTCACAGCAGACTTCTTTACCTGTGTGATTCGGCTATTGATGCTGTCAATATGGTAGCTTGATACATGGCATTTCTTATAAATTGTTATTTTCTAAGATTGTAATTCTGTCTAAAGTCAGTAAATCACTTCTTGAAGGGAGCAGTTTAGTTATGCACCAGAAGAGGAACACTAAAAATCTTTGAAAGGCAGGTTCTTTGCTAAACCAGAATAATGCAGTGCTTTTCCATAAATCTTTAGATGCCACTTGAAACCTGCCTTTTGAAGAAGCCCAGCTGCAGTCTGTTCTCTAGCTAGTGTGACTACAGGCATTTACCCTCACAGTTTTCAGGTGTTGGTCATAGGCAATTTTATTTTCCACAAGATCAGAGGGCCAAACATTTTTCTCATTGTTGTGAATCCAAGATATTTCCCACAGAAAATCATGTACTGACAAAGTCCAGAGAATTATTTTCTTTCTCCCAAGGAGAATTTTTTCATTCAAGTAAGTAGTAAGTCTTATGGATTTTCAGTGGGGTTTTTTTGCCTTACCATGGGATGAATGGTAAGGATGAAGGATAAATTAGACCTCTCTGATTTTCACTGAGATGATGCATCCAGTGAATAGGCTCCCGAGTCTCCTCTAGGTCTTTGAAAACCTTCCACATGATTCTTTTCATTTTTTGTGTGTCCATTTTCCTTTCTCTGCTGCTTTTCAAGCCTCTATAGAAACACTCATGTGAACCTAGAGGAGGTATGTGCTCTATAGTCAACTCCTAATTGCCCTACTGGGTCCATCTCATTAAATATTATGTCTTATTATCCACCTATATCTTGGCCTTCAAACATAAAACGTGACCTTGGGCTGTGATCCATCTACTAACTAGACAAGATCAGATTTCACTACAGCTTGCACAAGAGATCTTCAAGGGGAAACTAAGGTATCTGAAAAAGGTTTTTAATGTTTGGGTAGGTGACCTCAGTGAGCCACAGGATCAAAGGACCTGATACATGCTATCTCACTGTTTTGTGAAAGAAATTAGCTGCATTTTACACCAGTTCTGACCATTAAATGCTTGATGTCATTTTTTCCCAAGAGTTGGTTAACAAAGAACCTAAGCTTTATCACTGCACATCAAAGCAGTCAAACCCATGCTCAGTGAAGCCAATTGTCCTTCTGTCCCTCCAGGATGAGTAAAGCCAGTTACTAGGTCCCATAATTGCTGTAGTTTTGGCAATCATAAATCAGTAAGAATTATCAAGTGGTTTCTGGTGAAAGAAAATTCCTCCATGGGATAAACAGTAGCCCCAAAAACCTTTGTTGGCAGCAGCATAAAGCATTTCTCCTTGGGTTTGGCATTATAAAATGCTCACTACATGTAATTGTTCATATACAATACCTTCATGGTGTTCTAATTATTTGGCTAATATATTTTTTCTAATGTATTTGGCTTCAGGAGACTTAAAATATGTAAAATTACAATTTAAGAAAAATTCTGGCTGTTTTCATCAAATACCTACTAATAAATAGTAAACATACCAAACGTGATACTGTCCCTTTACACAAGCAACAAGACTCATAGAGCTAGAAAAATGCCTCCATTGTGACTTCTATTTTAATATTTTTCATTATTTTAAACTTATGGAATATTGCCTTATGAAAAAAAATTTGCTGATAATCAAGGCTAATAACATAAGTGTTAAGAACAGTATTTATTGTTATATATGAATGCATACACATATGCAAACACACATACAGACAAACACATACTCGTATAAACACAGTAGCTGTCTAAACTAAAAACAAATGGAGAAATCAATTATAAAATTGAGGGTTAGACATTGGGAGTTAGGGGGAAAAAAATCACAAACCTGGCCCTGCTATGGTTGAAGAGTAATGAAGCAATATGATGATTTTCTTTTCCTCTTGAATCAACCAGCCAAAACGTGCTGTTAAACCACAAACAAGCCACTCATTAAAAACAATGCTCCAGAAAGAAAATATTTCCCGTGGTTCTCAGCATAGCAGGTAATAACACCAGAGGACAAAGGGATGGTGGACTAAGTCTTACAGTAGGTAATTCATTAATTCCTTCTGTAGTACTGCAAAACTCTAGACTCAGAATCATACAGAAGAGAACCGTGTGAAGCTGGACTAGATTAACTGGATTTGTCCATACCTTTCCCATGGTGGTTGGGCCAGACACTTGCAGAAACCCTCAACATTTTATTACACACTGTAATCCTTATGGAAGACGTAGTACAGCTGCTTTTTTTTCTGTGCCTCTTAGCTCTTTCTTCATTTAGTTACCTTTATAGGTAAGAACTGATTCTGTCAGAAGTCATGTATTATAGGGAACTTCAAAATGTGTTAGTGAAGGGGTGGTGGGAAAAGTCTGCTTGAAAGGTGAATGAAGCATTCTCTACAGTGGATACTTTACAGTTGGCTTCTTGAACTCAGCAAAGTAGGGGATGTTCCCGAAATAGCACTTAGAGCATTTGACAGATATAGCTGGTCCAATTCAGATGTGACATAAATAGGAGCAGACAGAGGGAGTAAGCAACACTCCTGGTGTTTGTGCTAGAGTTTAAGGTGGCATCACTTGAGTAGCAAAGCGATTGGAGAACAGAGCTGAAACAGGCAGGCAGATTTGTGAGAAGAGAAATACAGAGTGCAGGACTCTTTCTATGGGACAGACAGATGGGAAAGAATATATGCTCTATGTAGGCCAGAGGCTGATCCTTGAAATGTTTGTGTGTTCAAGACCAGGTCAGATGGGACTTTGAGTAACCCAGTCTAGTGGAAGGTGTCTTTTCCCATGACAGTGGGTTGGAACTCGATGATCTTTAATGTTCCTTCCAACACAAACTATTCTGTGATTCTATAATGAGTATCTCCATAGGTTCTTCCAAGTTCAGCTTTTCTACAAGCAATGATGCTAATCAATGGCATTTTCCCATCGAGCAAATTTGGCTCATGGGCCAAAGAAGCCTTGCACAAGGACATGAAAATCTGTCTGTGTGTTACCTAGATGGAGGTGCTTATGGTGCCAGTCACTGCTATAGGAAGTTGCAACCTCCTTACTGAAAATACTGAAATAGCCTTCCACTTTTATTGAGGAAGAAAGCCAGATTTTTTTCTAGTGTTTTATGGAGCTGAGATCTACACCTGTTTCCAAATTAATGTATGCACATCCCCAGTCACAATTTGCACCCCCTGCTCAGTTTGGAACTTAGAAATTATCTACATACAAAAAGAAAAACCCAGTTGCATAGCTTTTATTATCATGCTTAAAAATTGCATGGAGAGAGCTTTCTTTTGGTGCAGTACTGCTTTTGACAGCCTAAATGAAATCTGCCTGTAGTGGATGTTGCCTGTTACTGAATAGAAACATTTATTAGGTCTAGTATGTGCTGCTTCAACAGACAATGAAAAAGATAAATAATTTATTGCAATCAGAAGCCAAAACAAAAACATTGCAGTAATGTTGCATATTTGCATAGTTACCACAAATCGGTGGACAATATAAAAAATCACTTTTAATGCATATACAGATGAGAATGAATTTAAGAAAAGGGCCTGGGGAAACAGATACCAAACACTATCAGATTGTGCATTGACTTTTGACCACTTTTGTACTGAGTATGAAAGTCATCCAAAACCTGGAAAAGCCAAAAGAAGAGTCTTGATTTCAAGCTTGATGTTGAATGGGCAGCTGGACTGCCTACTTTTGGGTAAAAATGTCAATTTGGTCTCAGATGAAGGTTTTGGTGGAGTTTCTGTATTAAATTCTGCCTCTCTAAGATTAGTGTTTCTTTCTCCAACATAACTGACTGGCAGTAACAGTCCAAGGCAAAGCGTTCATGGCATTTTCTCCTCTCCAGAACTCTTTGGAAATTCTAATTTCCATTTCACCAACAATTCCAATATATTCCAATATATTAATTTCCAAAACAGAATACAACACCAAGCAATGCTTTGTCATTCCATCTCTGAAACAAAGCTGGTGGAAGAAAGAGTGCACAGAATTATTAATATAAATAAATATTTAATCTTTTTCTGTTCAGGACCATCTCTGGCTGTAGTATGTACATGTCATTATATGTTGCTGTGCAATGGAAGTGCTCTGATGAGCCAACCTCTTCTACCTGTATTCATTAGGAGTAAAGGATATAATTCTGAAAATCTAAACCTGTCCCATCTCAATCCTATATAAATTTTTTGTCCTACTAGTATCTGTACTGAAACTTCAGTGGAAGCAGCACTTAGACCTAAATTCCCTAAAAAGTTAAATTTAAATGAAACTCCAAAACCAATGCTTCACCTCCTCCTATTCCCAAAATGGACTAATACATTGATTTTGAAGCCATAGTTTGGAGAATAAATCACAGATTAAGTGTGAGGGTTCTTGGAGACAGGAATTAGATGTACATCAGTGGGAAAACCGTTTAGACAAATTGTTTATATTGTCAGACAACAACTGCTTGGTTTTGGTAATTGAGCCTTACTGATGTTGCTAACGTAGAATTAGATATTGTAAAATGACATGACGTCTGTCCTGTGGGGAGAGAGGAATGCTGATGTGAGAGCACCTCCTAATGAGGAGCAGTTGATATATATGTGGGCAGTTTTATAGTTTTGTCAAACAACATAAAAGTGTTATTCTGGATTTACTAGCAGGAAATAAAATCCAGATTGAAATTAGATTTTTAAATGGCACAAAATTCCAATGCTTTTTATGTCACCACTAAAAAACCCACACATCCTGTTAAATACGAAGCCTTAAAGCTGCAGTAATATCTTGAAGGCAAAATCAGGAATATTATTCACTCAAGTAAAACTTCTTTATGTGCTACTGCCATTGGAAATTGAATAAGTGTTTTTCTCTATATAATTGAGACTTTGTTATAAGTTGTTTGCAGTTACTGATAGAAACACTGACTTCACCCTATCCTGTTAAATATGTCTGTAAGTGGTTCAATTATGACAACTTTTGTTGCCATCCTTCCATCTAGAAATCTCAGTGAGGTTTTATCTCTGTAACAATTCACTTGAAATTTGAGGCAGTTTCAAGACATTTATATCAAACGTTAGAAGCATAATCCTGAACATTCTTGTAGGTCAAATTATGGTTATTGACTTTTGAAATAGAGGTGATAAGTGTTGTTGCTTTCTTTTCTGTTTTGGAATGGAATATTTATGACCAAACTCAACTTCTCCTTCTTATTTGATCCATATCATCAACTTTAATGGGAAGCAACAGACAGGGTTTAGCCAGTGGGCACATAATGTTGAAAAGCAGACAATTCCACCTTTATCATATTTCACATTTTTGCATCAATGTCTGCAGGGCAGTCAGTCGTTTGCACTCAACTTTCATGGTTCACTATTGCTTGTGGCTTCATATAGCCCATTTTTTGTTTCTTTTAAAGACTAATTTATCTCTCTCAGAGATCAAGCTTGCTCTTGCTTTAACTAGTTTTAGGACAAAGGAAGGTGATGCAGGCAGTAACCTTTTTAGAAGCAGGTCTGCTTGTTTGATGTGTTGCTTTTTTCTCTGTGGAAAAGTAAATCTGCTTGCAAATGCCTTCAAAGGAAGAAAAACCCCTCTTTTCCTCTTCCTCATTAATATAGAAGAGAACCCTCTTAGTAGTGTGCAAGGTGCTTGGGACAAGATAAATGATGTTTTTATTAAAATTAACCAAGCAAACCATTTTCTATGGGTTGCATTAAAACATCCTTTTCTTCTTAGAAGGCAAAGTGCAGTGACTCTCTAACCGAGAATTAAAATAATTTTAGGTATTGCTTGCATATTATCAATAGATACAGAAGAGAGCTTGTTTGCCAGCTTGTGAAAAGAACATGAAAGTGAAAAGGTGGGACCTGCAGTCTCTTCTCTGACAAGTAGGAGTTCACTGACTTTAGCACGTAAATCGCAAACACTGCTGAGGATCACCTCTTGTCTGGGAAGGAGAGCTCAGAATGACTACAAAATTGGGTTACAGTGCAATATTTAGAATAATCTATCTAAATCACATTATAGGTATTCTTCTTCCCTTGTGTAGCAAAATATATTTAGAGGGAATGGAAGAGAAGCTGCGTTTAACCTGACATTGCCCTGCTGTGATATCTCACATCCTGGGACCAAAGGCTAGCCTGTATCCTGCTCTCCTTTCTGTCCCTTAATACATAAAGCAAGGAAAGGAACAATTCCCTGGTGTTTCCCTCTGTTGTAGGAGGAGAAAATAAGCTCAGCCCATGGAAGAAAGGTAGAACTGAATTTGAGGCAAAATTGTCGGCTAAGAGAGCATGGCGTGATGTGATCTGAGGTGAGAAAAAGCAGGGGTTTACACTCCAGAGCACTCAGTTACCTGCTGTAAGGATTGGTAACCAAAAAGGTATTTGTAACTGGAATATAGCAAAACTCTGTGGTCTGAAAACAAAGTAAGGCAGGCAGGAAAAATCTGACCAGAACAATTTACTTATATCTCAGATAGTGGTCTGAGACCAGTCATGGTTTTTGATAGTCATGGCCAGGTTAACCTGCTGTCTTGCTCCAGCCTCAGGTTGCCAGAGAAGGGGAGTGCTGAAGAAAAAGCACAGCTGAACAACAAATATCTGGGAGATCTGGGGAAACTGCATTATTTTGCCTTCCAAGTTTAAACAAGTGTGGCACTCCTGGCCAGTGTGCCACCACTTTATTTGATATGGTCACTTCTTGCTGTGCAGCAAGACTGGATTAAATTTTTCTAGAAACTGCAAAGAACCAGCTCAGGGATCAGGAAACCAAGAGTGCTCCTACTCAGACATTACTTCATATGTTCCTCTGATTTATGGATGTAGTGGGGGATTGACCTTATCATGTTTGATAACACAAAATCC
This sequence comes from Corvus cornix cornix, assembly GCF_000738735.6. Taxonomy (NCBI): domain Eukaryota; kingdom Metazoa; phylum Chordata; class Aves; order Passeriformes; family Corvidae; genus Corvus; species Corvus cornix. The sequence goes on from NC_046333.1 coordinate 88,410,000, forward strand.
CATAAGAATTGTCAGGATACTGAGTTGCAAACAGGCCACATGAAGTACAATTTTAGATGCTGTAGTTTTCTCTACGCATGCAGGTAGGATCTGTCCTGAAAAGAGATTAGCTCCTGCAGTTACACTGGATAAAGGAACCAACATAATGTATGTATTAAGGCATTTAACTTACACTGGTCAGAATTTTATTACTTTGCTATTGCAATTTTGAGTATAGAAATCTTTCAAAATTCACAATACAGTGTCCTAGGTGAAACATGAAATAAAATAGCTAGAAATATTGCACATTAACCATGCATACATTTTCATATGCTTGCACTTCAGGTCTGATAAACTGATTGTATATGATCTGAATGTATCTGTTGTTTTAGAGTAATCAAGCCTGATTATAATTTTCCCTTTTTAGTCTCCTTAAAAACAACCCTAAACCCAAACAAAAATAACAATTTTCTCATCTTCTGGGGTAACATGCAAATGAACTGCTGACTCATAAGTCCTTGTGTTATGCACAGATTGCCAGCTTGAGAGAAAATGATGTAACATTTGTAGTTTTTTTAATTTTGTGGATGCCAGTTGCTAATATGTACATGGGGCTGATGCTAGTGAAAAAGTTGGTATTTTATCCTCTAGGCCTTCCATTTAAAAAATTAACTTGTGATTAATTGCTGTATGCTTCCATTACTGCAACGCATATGGATTTTAAAAGCCATTTGACAAAAAAAATGCACCTTGGGGTATTTTAAATGCAGCAGCTGTAGAGCACTCAGTAATTTTATTTTGTGGTTTTTATATTCATAGTGACTGAAAAAGCAACTTCAGTTAGGATCACAGGATAATAATATCAGTTCTGTTCTTCTCCAAAGTTTGATATTCTGTGTTTAAGAAGCTGACAACCATATCTGAAACTCATTGATTATCTGTTTATAATAGCTCATCATCTCAATGGATCAGATCAACAAACCTTTTCCACTTTGTCGAAGGTATTCCAAATAACAACAAAATGGAGCCAATGATATTTGAAACTGAATTAGAATAATGCTAATCTGGTTTATTTATTCAAAAAAAAAAAAGCAGCAATTGAAGAATTATTTGTGATCAATTTAAAGGATCCTGATTTCAGATTAAATTAACTGTTCTCTTCATTTTTCTAAAGAGTACATTTATCTATTCTATAGTCTATCACTGACTCATAATTTTTTTTTTCATAAGTGAGAAGAATATCTTAAAACAGTGCATGCATTCAATTAACATTATTTAATCTATTGATTCTAAGGTTTTCTGTCCTAGATTTTTAAAAAAATTCTTGTAAAATCCGTTGTCCCACACACCAATCTTTCATGGTCATCCACATAACTTGACATTTGCTACTTCTTCGTTAAATACTACCAAATTAACATTGTTATTCAAGTGTGTGGAGTTGGATGGCTTTCTTTTTTTTTCTTTGTATTTAAAATCTAGATAATCTGCTGGGTATTCTTGTTCCAGTTCCTTGGCCTGTTCCAACATACCAGAAAACAGAAATGTATCCCTTCTATGATGAAACCAAGGCAACCCAGAGAATATCTCTTCTGAAGATCACAACTGGTTGTCACAAATGAAAAAAAATTGATAAATTACAGTTTGCAAATCCCTACAATAGGAAATTAATGTAGTGGTTTGAAATAAAGCGAATTTCAGCAGTTTTAGACAATTGCTTACGACCATCTGCATAAGAAAATTTTGTTTCTTTTTCATTGAATGTACAGAGATTTTTATATAAACAGAATTGAATCCTTTCAAGAATCAGCATTTGATCACAAGAGTATGAAATGAGACTTCACAATGGATCTGATAAATGAGATATTTATATATGAACAGGCACATTGATTGACCTCTGATTTTTGAAGAATTTTCAAAAAGCAAAGTAGAAAGAAATATAATTCTCTGCTATTTATTTTGGGAAGCAAGTGGTTGAGCCATGTGCTGTAAGTGACTCAAATCTGGATGTTTGAATTTCTTATCAATATTTTGACAGAATGGTTGTAATGCACAGCCTTAAAATCAGTTAAAATGTTGGGCCAGGATGTCTGTGAACATAGAAAGTCGTGTATCATCCTAAAATACTGCCATTTGATTTTGGTACTTCACTGCAGCAAAAAAAACCAGCAGTGAGAGCCGGACCTATCAGATTTTATTTCAAGTAACAATTTAATGTCCAGTCTTTAATGTAAGTAATATGTAAAAACCTAAGCAAATTTTTATGTCAGTATTTCTACCCTGCATTAGTTCATAGAAGCACTTAGAATAGGAAATTATGGCTGAAATTAAACCAGTTGACATTCTTACTTTGATCCCAATTGAGATATGGGTTATGGCTGTCCTGTCCTGCACCCTTCTTGCTGTGGCTGAGCAACTTAACTACCCTTAGCTACCTGTGAGTTTGTGTGACAGGGAAAATGAACCAACCAGAGATCTGCTGTGATGGGGCAGCATTGCAGCATCATGTTCTGATCTGTTTGCTACCAACAAAATGCACACGAGCTCATCTTTCACTTTTAAATGAGTCAGGTTTCCCTTGGAGCCTTTCAGTTAGAAGAAAGAAATAAACACTTAGCAAAGGCTACTGATAAAATCTACACTTTTACTACTTTTTTTTTTAATTTTTAATAGGAAAATGTGCAACCTCCCTTCTAGCAAAAAGATGTAAATTGTGGATTTTAAGAAACAAATCCTGCTGCACAGCAGGTTTAGACAGGCTGCTGCAGTCAGGGCCTTAAGGCACTCTGTGGCTTCCCTGTGGTAAGCCATGGTTCTCATTTGTAAAGCCAGGAGAATTCCCACTGTTGCTATAATCATATGCATGATCCTTCTTCCATCTCAGTGCTTCCAGCATCAGTTAAAAAAAGAAAAATAGGGCAAATGTTGGTTGTCATGTAGTCAGCTATCCAAGAGCTTAGAAACTTCATATATTTTGCAGGATTTAATTTTGTCCTCAGGAAAAGAATTAAGCTTTTTAGATGAAATCTTAAACAAACAAAAAAAAAAACCCAAACAAACAACAACAACAAAAAAAAACCACAACAGCAAAGAGAAAGAAAATAGAGAAAAAAAAAAAAAGACAAGGAAAAAACCAACCAATAATAAAAAGAGCAACTACCCCAAAACATGTCCTTATTCAGACATGGCAGTGAAGGCATCAGAATCTTTTTTTTAATGTAAAATAGTCTCATTTTTCCCATGAACTCCTGTTTTCCAAATATGGAAAATCCTTTCAGAAAAGGCCTGAGTTCATCCCGTGATCCTTGCTGTCATATTATCTCTGTGCTCTGTCACTTCTGCACTTGGTGACTTCCTGTCCATTGTTTGATTCTGCAACTTTCCTATTAACAGCCCTTGATGGACTTGTTTTAGCATGTCTTTTTGATTCCCGTTATTCTTTTGATACTCAGACAATATAATTCAGTGTGTTTCACAGGTCAGTTACGTTTTGTAGGTAAAAGTACTCTGGTGTCTTTGAAGACTTCCCTTTGAAAATTTCATTCTATATCCCCTCCTTCCTGTACTGTGAAAAAGGCTGAGCATATGTTCCCTACTTATCTTCTCTGCGTCTTTCATGATCCTCTAAACTTCAGTCTTCCCTCTTTCTGTCCACTGTCTTTTCCTTTTCATTGTTAAAAGGTGCTGGTCTGCTGTTTCTTGCCCACTGTGGAAGCTGCTTCAGAAATTTCATTGTGTCTTCTGCCCTCCCATCTAGAAGGAGGGGAAAACCTAGTTTGGAAGGATCCTCTGGAGGTCATCTGAGCCCACCTACAGCTGACAGCAGGGGTTTGGATTAAGTTATGCATTGGTCCAACAAGATAACTCTTGAATTAATTCCAGTAAGGGAGATTCCACAAGTTCTCTAGACAACCTGTTCCAATGTTTGGTTGTTCTCACAGTGAAGAACTTTTTCATGTAGTCTGATGAAATTGCCTTTTGAAGCAACTGATGCTGATCGCTGTGTCCTTGTGAAAAGAGTGTCTCCGTCTTCTCTATAACCCCCCTCTAGATATTGAGAAAATGTGATTAGACTCCCCCTCCCTTTCAGTTGAGTAAGCTGAGTTCCTTTCACCTTTCAACAGGCATCAGCTTGGTGGCCTTTCACTGAACCATCTCCAATACTTCAATGTCTCTTTTGAAGTGGGAATCCAAAACTGGACGCAATATTCCAAGTGTGACCTAACAAATGCCAAACAAAGCAGTGATAAACTTTGATCTGCTGGTTTTGCTTTGGCTGTTGCAGTCAAGGCCCCACATTGGTTTTACTGCTACAAGGATGCACACCTCACCCAGTTGGTGCTTGGCCTGTACTGCTACTTGGGATTATTCCATCACAGATGCAGGATCCTATAAATATCTTTGTTAAATAGTATGCAATTCCTGTTGGCCCAGTCTTCCAACCTGTTGAGATCTCTGTTTGCTGTAGTGTGTAATTGATGCCTTAGGACTTCAATGCATCACAATATATACCTTGTTGTGTCTTACTGTGTTTTTTCTCATAGAGTGTGGAACTCTGTGAATCAGTGGAGGCATGGAGCCATGCTAATTTTTACATTAGCATAATAATAACAAACAATAACAACAACAATATGAATATGAATATAGATACAATATTATATTGATACCATTTTATTATTATTCTTACCTTTTATTATCTATGATTTGTTTATTATTAGTTGATAAAATTTGTTTTCTGTTTTGTTTTCTGTTCCTTTACAGGTTATCAATAATGATATATTTGCTTTTTTGACCAACACTGAAACTGACTGGATGTTTTCACTAAAATATCCATGCTGATTTTGAGATCTGTTTCATCAACAGCAGTAGCTAGTGCAGACCTAGCAGTGTATGTGAGGAGTAAAAGGGCATTTTTTTTCTCTGTACATATTCATTTGAATTTATCAGCACTGAATATCATCTATTATTTTATTGCCTAGTTTTTCACCTTTGAAAAGAGAAAACTGAGATATGATATGGTTGAATATGAAATATTACAGTTAAAACCAAGTTCTCAGTGTTTCTTATAACACAAGAAACACAAGTCATCAAAAGAGGTTGCAGAATTTTAAAACCTACAGAAATATCGTTATTTCCACACTATTTTACTGATGAAAGTACGTATGATTTCAATACTTATTTAAAACTATGTTTTAAAGTGATCTCTCAAGACTGAATAAGGACGAAACAGTCCAGACTCAGAAAGTCCCAAACCCAATGATTACAAAATTTCTTCATTTGACTGATTCTTAATTGTTTTATTACCATGAATATCTGTTGTTTGCCATTATCAAAGATAGACTACTGAACTATATGTTGTGACCTAGTATAGCCATTTCACATCACACTTCTGAAGATAACCTTCATCAACTGCTCCGTCCATCTTAGATTGAAGTTTCCTGAGTAGATCTTTCATGTCTACTTACTTCTGTTTCTAAAGGTGGTCAGGGGAAAAAAATGTAGTTCTTAACTGTAAAACATAGCCCTAGAACACTGATGAATAGCATACAGTCTGTTTTAGAGGAAGTCATTGTGAGAAAGTTCATTGCAAATAGCCAATGGAATGTGCAAAGAAATGTGTTGGAAAGATTCATCAACAGCTGCTCCTGTACAAGTGCTTGTTAAGTGTAGTAGTGATCAGGCTGTGTACAAGGAGCAAGCTTTTCCAAACTCACTGAAGTTTGAGATGAATACTAGATATTGGCATAATTTTAAAAATAAACCCTTGGGAGTGTACGCAGACTGTATTTCTGAGCAATGTATGGCTAAAATAACTAGTGATGCTTTACATGACTTTATGTTTTATTTTTGGGATGTTACACCTAGGAGATTTGCACCTTGTGTCTCTATTTTTGTTTCCACAGAGCACCACTCCATTTTTAAGCTTGCCTTGTCTTCTCACAGACATAATTCTCCTTATTTGCTAAATATTTGTTACTCATCCTTTGGTATGCTTTCCTATAAGAAGGGCTTGAATTCTAAGATGTTTGTTGCTGTAATTTCTAACAAGTTGTCATATTTTCCTCTTTCATTAGCAAATAACTGGAAGTACACTCTTGGTTGGGTGTGGCAGATAGTTCTGGAATGTAGAATGAAGAGTTCCTCTGGTTTTGGGTTTGCTTCCTTTTCTGCTTTTAGGAAAGAGGGTGGACATGAGATCAAGAACTTTAAACTTCTACTGCCACTGAAGGAAGAGATCCTGCCCTCCTTCCACCCAACTGCTTTATGTCTTAGGCTGCATTTTCTCGGGTGTTACCACAAGTGTTTCTGGAAGGAACCAGCGTGGGTTACACCCCAAAGGCAGCAATGTTAGCTGAGAGATCCAGGGATACATTTGGTAGTAGCATCTGTTCATGCCAGCTTAAAGTGTTGACACTTTATCTTAAACAGGCTTTATTTGCTAATATTTGCAACATCAATGAACGGCTTTTACACTTCCAAATGGCTGTATAAATGGGTAATCACACATATCTACATTGCAGCTAATCCCTTGAAGTGGTACTGAATGACTAAACAAGTTATTTTTTTTCTTTTCCGTTTGATAGAGAAATTTTTAAAAAATGTGGTTTTAACAGTAGACCCTGTAAGACCTCAAAAAGTAGTATGTAATAGGTTAATTTATTATTTTTCCCCACTAAATTGCTTGAATGTTCCCCTTTGAGCTGCTCAGTAGTGTAGAATTCAGCTTCTCCCTAAATAAAATGGTATCAGTAAGTACTTGTTAACTGAGGAGATGGCCTGTAACTGCACATTTAAGTTAATTTTAGCAACTATCCAGACAAATTCTCACCTCCTCCCCTTCACAGATATTTTCTAATTCCCTAGGAAAAAGGCATTAAAAAGCCTGAAAATTATGTTTCCGATTAGGGTGGCTTTATCATATTTAAATTCTGTGTGGCTCTGCCAGATAATTGAATGAAATGTGATAAATTCTTTTGATCTTTGTTGAGATGATGTGGGCTGTAAATATTGTTTCGTTATACTGTTCACGTTGGCATAGATTGTATTGTGCCACTTACAGCTCCTTTGGCACAGCTCTGGAATCAAGAGTTCAGCAGTGATTAATGACTGAGAATACAAACACCTACTGTTGAGTCTAAGAGCTCTCTAATCTCTGCTCCTGTTCTTTCCCTCAATTCCAGCATTAGTTAATGTGGCTTCTGTGAACATAGCAGTTCTGGTGACTTGTCATACAGTTTGTACTGCCAGCGGTTAGCAAAGTGGTAGCATAGAGCTAATGATCATTAAATTCTCAGTTTTCTTAATTCTTGATTATTATTGTATCTCTGATGGCTTTTCTCAGTCTTGCAATTTTTTATTTAGTGTTTAATAGAGCAAAAGCTTTTAAACCTGTGCTAGAGTCTTTTCTCAGTCCTTGCACACTGTACAGTCATTTAATATCCTTTGATATGTTATGCCAATTAAGTGATATGTGTGTTAACATAAATATTTAATTGTTAAAAGAGAGATCACTTTGGCCTAAAGCTTTAATTGAATTAGATGCTTTTCAGATGATTGTCAAGATTAAACAGTCCATTATGAACATTTGCCACTGCAGGAGACTTCCGCTTATTGAAAGACAAAAGGGTAATTTCATCTAGTACTGCTGTAAACTGTACGAGTCCTTCATACTGATAAGGGAATTCTCTCTCTTTTAACCTTGATATGTAATGTAGTAATGAATTTATGAATCTTTAAATTCAATTGCATCATTAAAGTGGGGATATGACATTAACACTGCCAAGTAAATTAAAAGGATGAAAATTTATCTACATAGCAGCTAAAGAGATCAGAGTCAATACCAATTTGTCAATAATTACCATCGCTTTAAAAAACAAAACTAACATGATAAAAGTAGGCAGCTAGAGATCTTTATTGCATACTAACTGGAGTTTGATTAATTCCAGTGACAGGCTTCACAGGGCAAACTGGAGTTTTAGGGAAACTAATTTTCCTTGACACTGGGCTGCTGAGGCACCTAAACTATAACTCCCACAAAATGTGCTTGTGTTAATATGGAATCCAGTTGTTTCAATATCGACCAAAAATACTTCTGGTTGGGGGCAAAATGTTCCTGTATTGCAGTTTTGCCTAATTGTGTAGGCATCTTCCACAGATCAGAATCCTGTTTTTTTGATAGGCTGTGGATTGTAGTCATGTATATATCTCACACTGAAAACACACCACAGCAGTTTCCTTCAAAATATAGTACAGCTATGCATAATGCATGATAAAACTAGAGAGATGTGCAATGTGAATCAAAGTTTTAATGTCCTAGTTTTCCAGATATTATTATCTATTCAGTGTGTTTTTAAAGGAGCTCTGATTAAAAATCATGTCAGCTGTGACAAGCCATAAAGCCAAGCACGACTTTCAGTGAGAACTTGAAAAAACTCTCTCTGAACAGGTTTTAATATTAAAATCATTATTGGGGAACCTTTTTCTTATTTTGCCACGGGTGGTGGATTACATCAATAGAATCCTACTTGCTGACAACATGTTGTCACTGAGCATCATAAAGCAAAGAAATTCAAAGCACAATAGATTTCCTCTTTGTGTCTGACACAGCTGTCCTTACTCGAATGGCTGGTCTGTATTGGCTTCTTTGTATTTGTTGACCAGGTCTTCTAAAGAGTAGATGCAAAATTTCAACCAGCCTTGCCATCTTGGGACATGCTGCAAAGTAACTGAATGCCTGGCTTGACTTGAATTCTTACCTGCCCCCTTGGTCTGCAAAAGCATCCAAATGTCAAAGAGGCCGTTTGAATGTAAAATATACAGCTCAGCTTCACATCTGGGTGCAATGCTGTTGTGGGACTGCACATTCTCAGGCTACCTGATTTTTTCTCTTACCCAATATCAGACCACTGGAGTGTACCTGAAATTTTACAATAAATGCAGTTCTTACATAGGCTTCAGGCTTGTTGACTGTCCAGCCACACCCTGAGTTGCTTACTCTCAACAAACAGCATGAAAGAGTCAACAGTGTGACTGATGCTAAGGTTATGTCTGTACAAGTGAGGAAGTCATATCTAGACTAAAATGGAAGTGAAAATCAAACACCTTGCTACTTCTTCAGGAATACTGGGAAGGGTTCTCTCATTAGTGTGAGAAGCTCTTCTGTTTTGCTGTAGGGCAAATGCTTGCTTAAGCAGGCAGGAGGGTTTTCTCTTGTTCCTTGGTTTGTGCCCAAGATAGTGAAGGAATAGATTTGTGGAGGTGCTTTTAGGGTCCCAGTCTTGTAACAAGTTTAAAATGAATTATTTTAAGTACTTGGATAATTCTGTTGTCATGATGTTTTCTTTAATAAAAGCTATTTACTGAGCAGTGTATTATTGAGTGTATTTATTGAGTCGTAAGCAAAATTAATTTGTTAATTTCTGTATATTTATAGTTGATGGTAACTGGGAAAAAAAAAGAGAGCAGTGCAGAACTGCTTTATCTACTTGGTATGATTGAGAACTGACTCTGTTTTATTTAAGAATTTTAAATATCATTAAAGCAGTGGGCTAGAGAGGGTGCTGTTTGGCTGGGTGCTTTACTAGCCACAGATAAGGGAGGTGATAAATTTGTATTGAAATATCATTTGAAAACCTAATACACGGGATGAGTTCTTACTGGGTTGTGGATGTTCATTGATCTCTTTTCTAGCTGTATTTTTTTACTCTATTGGAGACAGTAACAGGAGAAAAAGACTGGTGGGACTGCAGAAGCATGAGGGTCAGTATGAGGAGCAGGTTAAGAAAGTGGGAAGAAATCAGACCAGTGAGGGGAAATGCAAATATTTACTTACAAATATGTTGGCAGAGATAGGAGAGCCAGTGCTGGAGGACACAGCAGTAAGAGGTGCCTACAAAATAAAGGAGCAGACTCGTGTAGTGAGGAGAGGTTAAGAAAAACAGGCACTTCTTAATTCCGTGTTCCTCATTGGTAAAGGTGCGCTTTGCAGCTGCATCTCTGTTCTTGCTGAGTGGTGTGGTTGGACATGAGGCAGAATTGACAAGAGCAAGAGGGCCAAAGAAAACCCTTCCAGCTTCCCTTTCTCTTACTGCCCTTGTCCATGTCTGCCCTTACAAACAGAAGTAAAGCTGAAGGGCAGGGCATGTGCATTCACTCAAGGAGGTATCAACAGCAGCATTATAAGGCGGTTTTGTCAGAGAAATTGTGTGCAATGGGAACTGAGCTGTGCAAGACCAACCTGCAGTAGTAATTGAATCTAGTGCAGATGAGACTACACATGACAGACTGTGGAGAAGATTCCCCCAGGCCACTAAAAATGCCATTAACTTGGACATCTCCTTTACAGATGACCTTAGTGGAGATACCAATCTTCAAAGACTTTGCCTGGCCATAGCATGTGAAAGGCTGCGTGGGACCTGCAGTAAGATTGCTTTTGATGCCTTCTGCCAATGGAGGGGAAGGCCGAGTGCACAATGTACTGTGTACCACTTTTGCTTTCCCTCTGCATCCTCTCCAGGATGCTGACACTCAGCAAAGCATCGTAAGGGTTAGAGGTGCAGATTCAGCGAGCTGTCATTACTGGCTCCAGACTGAGTGAAAAAGCACCTACCCAAGGAAAACTCTGCATAGGAATGGCTCATGCCCCCCTTTCTTATTCCACGTTGCCCTAGGGCTGTACAAAACATCATCAACACACATACACTGCTTTTAGCTCAATGCAGAATCTAATGCCAGCTGTCCTGCACTGTATAATCATGAAATGTGGGGAAAATATAGTGTTTGTTGTGTTCAAAATTCAGATTAGAACTTCAGCTAGCTGAAGCTAGTGACTTCTGTGAGATTGAACTTGTGATCGTAAAGTAGTTGTGCATAACCACACAGTGAATTGGAGTAACCCAAATAAAGAAAAAAACCCAACTCTGAAGAGAGATGATATTTGGCATTTCAAAATATTATTCCTGCACATGTATTTCGGCTCAACTGACCACAAAGAAGGGGTTTTCTGAATACAGTTTTTGCAAATAACTATAAAAACCTTCTTTGTTTGCAAATTTGGAAGTCAGCTGAAAATTCAGCCTTAAGCAAATTTCTTCATAGCTGTGTAATCAAAAATGCCTGATAGCCTATAGAGAAGCTCAGGAAGAACATTGACCTGCACTGACAGCATTTGTGCTTTCTCTAGCTACCTCTATGCTAGCCCTGTGATTCGGTATTATGTGGGTGAGGTTTTTGTACTAGTACACAGGAAACCCTTGAACATGGAAAATAGTACTTACTAAAATAGATAGCATTCCCAAGGGGGAAACAGCAAAATTACATGAGATTCATAGAATAAGGAATAACTAAAATGGCCCAATTATTTAAACTGAGGTATTTTTCTATCAATATAATATCTTGCTGAGCTTGTGGAGCATAATTTAGAGTAGGCATTTTGCCTGCAGATCACGATATAAATATTTTATATGATCTCCCACACTATTAGAATAATAGAAGTAGTGTTATTTAATCCACTCCTGGCAAAGCAGATGCTTGCCAGAATGCATAAAGCACTCAAGGACCTGGTTTTGTTATCGTTGAAACTGGTTGGTAGAATGATTTATCTGGAGTTTGATTCCTCATTGTGGAAGTGGATTTGATGATGCTTGTGAGACACAATTTAAGGTTGTGTTGAAGCCTCATTAAAAAAACAAATGCATTGTTGATGGAAATGTTAACAATATGAGGGTGAAAAAAGCTCCTTAAATGTAAGCATGTTAAGCAAGAGTCGTGTCTGGGTAGAAGGGCTGGGAGAGACTGCAAGTCGGCAAATTCTTTGATTTAGACTTAATAGAAATTGTGACCACAAAAAGTGAATTTGAGTACACCTCTTGAAAAGCAGTTGCAAGCATAGGAACTACAAGCCACAGCAGAGAGCATGCAAGAGCTGTGATATCTTTGTAGAGATCTCATAAAGTATGTTGCAAGTCAGCAGGGGTGGAGAAGTTCAAAGTATAATAAAGCTTTTCCTAAAAATACAACCTCTGGAGTGTCATTTAATGCTTCTCTTGGCAGTCATCGTTTCTATTATTCTTTACCTGCAACACTCGTTTCAGTTTTGGTATCTGATATGCTTTGACTACAGTCCTTGGGCCTGCGGTGGGTATTTGGGTGTTACAGGATTTAGGGTAGGTGGTCCAAATACTTCTCTAGCTTCCTTTCCTACAAAGTGGATAGGAGATGAGTATTGATTGCTAAGCACCATAATTTTGCACACTTGATCCAGGCTTTAGTAATCAGAATGCTAAAATCCGATGGGAAACATTTAATGCTATGTCCTTTTCCCCTGAGGTGATTGTGCCTAAAGCTGATATGCATAGGGAATAATGAAAAGATGACAAGGGTTGTGTGCATTTGTATGTGAGGTACTATATCATTCAGCATTTCTTCTGTCTATTTATGTTTTGTTTTTCATGCTTATTGTAGCTCTTATTGATGTGTTTGATAACATGGCATCAGCTGCAAGGCAGAAATGTTTACTCTGTTGGGGTTTTTTCAAACTTTTCAATGTAGATTAAAAAATTTCAGCAGCCCCTGGATGGATAGGCTTAAACCGAAAATTTACATGTGAGTAACAAATATTATAATGCAGATGAGCCAGACGGAGAAAAGGAAATTTATAATAAGGGACTACTCTGGCAGTATTAATCTGCCTCATGTAGATTGTGTGATGAATCATTCCGTGTCGCCACAAGGACTGCTGCTGCTGCTGCTGCTGCTGCTACTGAGCTCTGCCAGCAAGCGGGAAAATAAAAAGTGTGCACAGAAGAGTGGAGGGCAGGGTACACACAAGGGAAGACGAAAGGGACAAAAAAAGAACAGCTATTTGAAACTGGACATCTCAAGCCTGGTCAGTAGTGTATGTTATATATAATTCAGCCAATTCATTGGGTAAATCATTTCATATGCTCCATGAAATGCAATTTGCTTCTGTGGCCAAGCATGACAAAGGTTTCACAGAACTGCAGTTGGCAAAGAGCTTTTCTAGGACAGTTAATTCAGGGCCTTTGAGATTGCTGAGGCATCTCGTCAGAACATTAAATAATCACACAATGTCACGAGGGAATATCTAATTAAGAGTCCAATTTCTCAAGGGTCTGAGTACCTGTTACAATGTGCCGAGAACCCTTAATTCCCACTGACAAGAGCAGCAGCTTAGGGTGTTCCCAGCAGGCATTTAATAGGATTGTGCCCTTACGTCATTTGGCTGGGGTAAGTCCAGGCCAGTCAGGTGAAGCAACAGTAATGAAACAAGACAAGATAATGACAAATAGGGTTACATTCCAGCAGGGGTATTATTACTTGCAGATGATGAAACATACCCAGGTGTGAAGTCCCTGTGAAACATAGGAAAAGATTTAAGGATGCATTCTTAGGGGTTAAATTTGTGCCTTTGAGAAAGATCTGTCTGTATTCATCCCATGCAAAAAGAGCTGTAAATGCAAAAGGAACCCTTTATCACCCCAGACCATTATCCTGTGTGAACAAGTAACAGAGTTCCCATCCGTGATTTGGTTTCCAAGAACTTTAGTGATTTAAACAACCCCATGAGGGTTATCTGCCTAACAAAGGCAGACAGCTTTTCATCTGGTGTTTGGAAAGCAGGAAGCTTGAGTAGAATAGGGAAATGGGGTGCTGAATTTCCCTGAGCAGCATTCTTGGTGTGACTCAAGAGGTAGAACAAAATATGAGGTGGACAGATGAAGACTTTCAGTAAGACTTTTCCCTCCTTCTTATATCCCTGCAGTTAGATAAAGGAGAAGAATGTTAGATGCAGCCAGGAGAGGATAAACATTGGATTTTGGCTTATGATGCTTCTCTCAGAGATGAAGGTAGAAATAGTATTCTTTTTTTGCCCTGAAGAAGCATTACAAAAAGGAGTAAATGAGTAAGGAGTTTGGCATTATGTTAAGCACTTTGGGGAGAGTGAAAAGTTAAAATTAATCTTTGTGTTGTCAGACTCTTAAGTGAGGAATGATGCATTAGACTACCTGATTTTATTTGATTGTTGGGAAACCAGAGCTGCAGTGCTGTTTCTTGAACAGAATTACAGGTTTCATTTAAAGACAGAGGCAAAGCGCACACATCATTCTGGAGTAGATCAGCATAAGCATTTTCTATATCATGAGTAATGTTTACTGGAAGAAATCAAATTACTCTTACACAGACCATCTGTTTTCTTTGCATGCAATCATGTAAGTGTTTTAGGACAAGCCATCCTTTTTAATCAATTGCAAATCTCTTATGGCAAGGCACTGTTTTCTGTAATAAAATCTATTTTTATGATAGATGTAAGAGTTTTAAATACTGGTTTCTCCTGCATAAATATAGTGTACATATTGTTCGTAACATAAAAAGAGGGGTGTACAGCATTAGTTATTATCTGTCAAGAACTTAATTTTAGGGCTTTTTGCATAGCCATTTTTGGATATTTGTTGGATCTGCAACTCACTGGTGTTCAACTATTATAGCAAATAACATAATGAGTAATAGTGTCCATTTATAGCCCAAGAAGTTGATTCCTGTCTACATTTAGTAAATGGAGTATAATAGGGTCTCTATTTTGTAGCATGACTGCTGCAATAAAAGTGATTACTGTGGAACATGATTGTCCATTGTCTAAGTTCTTACACTTTGAAACACTGAAGAAAACAAGGCATGGCTTATTAAAAAATGAGCCTGTGGAATGACATAATGACACTAAGGAAACTTGAACTTGCAGTCCAAGAAGGAGTCAATGATAGAGTGTGATATTTACTTCATGTTTAAGGGTAGCTCATTCACAGACGTAATGGTCCCATTCATTTTAGTGGGTGCTGAATTGAGCCTACTATTTTATTTTTTTATCACTGCCAGCTGTCAACTTCCCTGATTCATCTATTGTCTTTGGGTGCACAGAGATTGCTCTTGAATTCAGAGGAGGCTGAAGGTCTGCATCTTTAGCAAAGTCTCTGATTTCAAAAGCAGCTGTGTGATTGCAATGCCAGAATTTGCTCTGTATTGAATCAAATGACCCTGAAATAAAAGAAAGAAACAAGAACTGTAAGTAACACAATTGAAAATTCCCTGAGCAGGTTGGCTGTCCTTCTCAATGAGGTTGGCAAGCCTGAATTTCATTTGTTCAGACACTTTCAAATCAATGCTATTTTGTCTGAATAATTAAGCTGCTTACTCTGGCTTGAAAAGTGTATGGTGCTAAATTCTTGCACTTTTTTGGGTAAACATGGAAAGGCAAAGAGGGAGAAACAGATGAACCATGCACCAGGAGAAATTATAGTGCCTACAGTCTTGTGCCATCCTATGGTACAGTGGAAGTTTCCTGCTCAGGGAAACATCAGGTGAAATGAAGGGCCTCTATAAGTCTTCTTGTGAAGGCTGGACTCAAAATCTCCATGTCCTCTGTATTGCCACTTACTCTAATGTCGCTTGTGAACTGACATTATGTGGCACAGGGAAAGCTGCCTTCTGAACTCTGCTAATCAATCCTAGCACCTGCCTAAACCTGCTCAGTCAAGGATCAGCTGAGAACTAGGGCATCAGTGATTTCCTTTTATCAGTTTGCATTAATTCAGTAAAAGGAAAAAAGCAGAACAAGGTGAATGGCTTATAAAATCATAGAGGTGATAGACAGTGAAAGATAAAACAAACTGTAATTAGTAGCGGTCTAATAGTTTTACCTGTTTGCATTTTTTTGTTGTTGTTGTTCAAATTCAGCATTCTTTCTTTGAGAAAATTATTAAAGATTAAATAAATTTTTACTTTTTACTCCCTCTGGTTTGTTTTTTTTTCTTATGTTCACTCTTCTTTAATTCAGATGGAAGAAAACTGCAGGCAAATTAAGTATGTCATAGAATCACAGGAATTTTTTTGTTAGAATAGACTTCTGGAGGCCTCTGGAGGGTATCGACAATGTCCTAGTCTAAGCAAGAAAAAAATAGATAACATCACTCACAGCCCTGATCTGCTGAATTTGGAGTATCTACAAGGATGGAATTTGCCAGCCTCTCCCAACAATCAATTCCTCAGACTTCCTTTTGTTCCTCTAGAAGCTCATCTGGTTGTTTCTCATGTTCCTCACCAGTTTCAAATCCAGCTGAGGTGTGGCTTCCCCAATTTCACCCAAGCCATCCAGAACAAGGAAGTTCTGCATTGCTCCCAAGTAGCCTTTCCAGCCTCTTCATCCTCAGCTGTCCATCTGCTGTGCCTGCTTGACTTCCCACATGGCAACCTGGGAAGTCCCAGTGCATTGGGGGTGCTTCTTTTCAGCAAGCAGCTTCCTCTTCTGGGCCACTTTTGCTGTCTTGGCTTTCAGGAGACACTTTTCAGTGGGAGCTGTCAAAAAAGTTGATGCAAATGTTTGGCTTATATTTTTTGTGTCATTCTTCTTACTTCCATCTTCACGCCTCCAAATCTTTTTCAGCAAGATATAACAGGGTAAGGTGAAAGACATCAAAACAATCTATTTCCACTAGGTTGGTTTTTTTTAGTATAATGTTTCATTTGCCTGTGAGTAAATTTACTATGGTATTTTGATTTTTTTTTGTCTTGTTGTTTTTGTTGGGTTTTTTTACCCAGAGCTTTGGAACAGTCACCATATGAGTTCTTTAGCAGCTTCAGTAGAATAGACACTATATTTTCCAGCTGTATGGCCTGTTTTTATCCAAGAAAGATATTTTCAAGTATTTAGCACTGTCATAGAAGACATTGGCCTATTTCTAAGAACAGTAAATGCTAACACTACTGCTTGCAAATTATCACATTTTTATTATCAAGAAACAATTCAGCAAAATTACTTAATTTGCTTAGTGGTAAACTATGAATTACTGTTGTCATAGCTACATTGTATTTTGATACAGTAGATTTGTTCTTTGAAACCATAATAAAATAATTTGCTCAATAGCAAGTATGATGCATATCTTAAATTACAACGAATTTCTTACTGCAATGAATATCTTAAAATATAAATACAGAACCACTGACTCCTTTTTAAGTGCAGTAAATACAGAATACTGCTGTTTATTTTAGGAATTTCCTGTGTCTCCAGTGCTGATTACACTGAAGTGGGAATCAATGACAATGTGCCATATAGGAGACTTTATTTATAGTAGCTTTATAACTGATCTAAAGTAAGACAATAGATTTTGATACCCATGACCTTTAATAGAAAACTCTCTGAAAAGAAGTTTCCAGTTTTACCTCTGAAGTAACCCCTAGTGAAAGTCCTTTGTATTTTAGACTTTGTGAGGGAACTAAATAATGACCTGTTCTTGGTTTCTTTCTTCCTCAGTTACTTCTGTATCTTGGCTATTCAGTTGACAAAACAGAAAAATTATTCAGGGGATCTCTACAAAGCTAGACATTTGCCCATTTCTGCTTTTTACTATGTTCTTAATTGCAGCATGTTTGGGGTTTGCATGTTTGCTTTTCTCTCCTTGACCTATTGCAGTCCAGTGGTTGTAGAGGATATGATCTTTGCGTGTGTTCCAAATTCTCCTCTTCCACCTCTTTACCAGATGTATTTTTGAAGGAAATGGAGCAGAAAAGTGCCATAGATGATTACCATGCTTGGCTTTAAACTGGTCTCCCTCAGCTTACTTGGTGGTACAGGGAGGAAAAGAGGGAAACAGAAATGCTTGGTCACAATTTTGAAATATATTTAGGTCTGAGCAGTTCATCCTTAAAGAGGAATAGTCTATAGGTATTCCAAAAAAAACCATAAACCAGTGAATAATCTTCATTCTGGACATTCTGGAGTGAAAAACAGTAGAAAAGATAGCTTAGAGAAGGTACAGGGAAGAGAACATGTGTAGAATGGTGAGATTGAATTAATGCTTCAGATCATTGTAGTATCTGAACATTGGGATAGAAACTGAAAGGAAATGCATTTAACAGTGATGAAAAAAAAACCCTTATTTAAAATGTACTCTGTTAACTAGCAGAATTAATTAAACCATTGAAAAATGTCCTCACACACATTACTTCTCTATGACTAAATAGGGCAGTGTGAAGCATTTTGACCCTTACTAAACAGTAATTCCCCCAGGCTGCTTATTTTCAAACCAACTCTTGGTGTTTTTATTCCTCAACAGTAGCTACTGTTGAAGGCAGCAGGTAGGAGCTACCTGAAGTACGGTATGATTGGAAATTATTGTTCCAGTGCCTTCATATGCCACATTTGGTCTCTTTATCCTCTCTGTCGCAGGTAACTATCTTATAGACAGAGCAAGAAAAGTAAATTCACTTGGCTGTTCCATATCTCTGAGGAACCTGATGCATGAGTGGACTAGAGAAGAGAAAGACAGAAAAACTCCAAAGACCTACAGATCATCTGGCTGGCAGGGTGAGTAAATGTCCTGTCATCTCAGTCATGTGTTGTCAGGCACACAATGAGCGAGCCTGCTTTAATCATTGCTTCAGAAATTACTTACTGAGTAATTGTGGAGAAAAAATAAGATTAAAATATGTTGTGTTTTCAGGACTCTGACACTGGTGCCTCACATGCAGTCAGAAGTACTAAGCCAAACACCTCCTATATTTGCAGTTCAAGCCTTGAACATGCATTTACTAGATAGGTAGTTCTGTGAAGGGAATGGGGGGTTAATGCATGCTGTGATGTTAAGGCTATTTTCAAATGGGGTAGGTGAAACAGAAATATCTATTACTGAATCAGTCCAAACTCCTCATGAAACAAAAAAAAATCCAAAAGAGGAAAGAAAGGAAGAAAACTCATTTCCCCAGTGCTGTCTGTACTTAGATTCCTATGGATGTGAGCCTGTGTTCCCTGCTTTTCCTAAGCAACTTTTTCTTATTTACAAAACACAATTTAAAAAAATTACCTAGCTGAGAAGCAAACATGCAGTAGCCTTATGTGATAGTCAGATAGTAATTAAATGATCCCCTTTTCTTTCTGGCTTTGCCTGTTCCAAAAGATGGTAGAAGCAGAGACTGTAGCAGGTTCTGGAGCATTTCCTCCAGTTCATAGCAGTGAGCCAGGGGGTCTGTCAAGTACCAGCAAACCAATTCAAGGGAATCAAGAGTCACATGTACAGAGGATGACCTATTTTTCAAAAAGGTGTTGCAAATTGAAACAGGTGATGAACATGGCAGAAAAGATGACCTGAAGGTTACCTCAGAGTCCTCTGTAGGGTGGTTTGTGTCTCTGCAAAAAACATAATAAAAATGTTGCCTTCCTGCATTGGGGTGGTTAATGCTTCCCCACTGTATTTGGTCCTGCCCATTTCTGCACCCAAAACATTGGCCAGGCCCCATATGCTTCTGTCCTCTCTGGTGGGGCAGAAAAGCATGAGTACAGCAAACCCATTTTTCCTGCAAACCATGCCCAGTGTAAACTTGTTTTTAGAAAAGAAAAAAGAAGCTGAATTCCAGTTTTGGCTGCTTGAAGATCCACCCTGTCTAGGAACCGTGTGACAACTTACTAAAGCCTACAACATGATAAAACAAAAATAAAAGGCACTCCACAAGACAAGATCTTTCCTTCAACTCCAACTTCAACTGCTCTCTGATAGGGGGAGCAAAACCTTGCAGTACAATAGTGCCTTTAGAATTCATATTAGATATTGTGTTTAGTATATTAGGCTGTTTTTCTTAGCATATAAGCAATATTTTGACTTTGGCGAAAGTCTGCACTTTCCTACTCCACATTCTTTGAGGGCATCTGTCTAAATGCAAATGTTGTCTGGACTTTGCCTTATGCTCCAGTTAGAAAAAGGAAAATTTTGCTATTTTGCCTTTTGTTGTGCTTTGAGTTACTTTGATTTCTGTAAGTACTCCTCTGAGTGTGCTGGAAGATGACTTCAGTGCACAGAATTTTTACAGAAATCAGGTAATTCGCTTGCCCACTCTGAACCCAACAGTAACAACCAGCCGTGTTCTTTCTTTTGGGACTCTGAAATCCATAGGAAAAGCTGTTCAGATGCTGATGAGTCACTTTTCTGCTCTAGCAGCTGCTTCTTGCCTCCTTGTGGAAAAGGAGGTGGAGCAGATACAGCCTGGGGGTACAGGTTTGTCGGTACTTCACAAATGACAGTGTCTTCAACAGTGTTATTACACTCTTTTTTTAATATATTATTGTACTTTCTAAGCCACCACTTATTTGCCCCTTAGTTTTCTACTTTATTTTATATAATATCTGTGCAATAGAGATGGACTTGATGTGTTTTGACACAGTGATGTCACCAAAATGAGGGCCAGTGTGACTAAGAGCAACAAAGGTGTTCAGTAAGATGTCAACAGAGTTGAAGATTAAAGTTAATATTTTTTTAATTCTTAAAACCATTTCTATAAGTATTGCTTTTGCAATTCACACATAATATCAACCTCAAATTCAAATCTTGTTGAAGCTTCATGAACATTACGACAAGGAAAATTAGATGTTGGCAAATGATTAAATGTATAATTAAAGGTTTCACAGTTAATCCTGTCACTATCGTGATTTATGGTTTACTATTTTGTCTAAGTAGTGCACTTCTTTTCTAGTGTTTTTTCTTTCCTTCATTGTTGTTAGCAACTGTATTAGTATGGTAAGGAAAGTTTTCACAAGGACAACAACACTTTTGTTCTCAGCTGCAAGATAGAGAGGAGAGTTAAATCAAAGCATAGAAGATGCAGTGCACTTGCCACTGCAGATGGTGGGAGAATTGTGACATGTTTACACTGCTGGGCCAGCAATGCCTTAGTTGTAAGAACAAAGGGCAGGATGTAGCCTCTGTGCTTCTCGGCTGTCATATTTAGGGCTGAAACAGGTGTCTTCAGTAGCCAGTCCCAGGAAGGCTGGATAAAGACATGAAGCTGGGACACACAATCTCCCTCAGTAGTGCATGCCAGAATTGGGTGGAAACCTGCAAACGCAGCAGAAACAGCCTTGAAATAGCCCATAGCAAAGGCTGAGCAGCGTCCAGTGCCTACAGGCTGTGGAGTCCGGGCCCGTCTCCAGAGGTAGGTCCCCATAGCAGGATTTTTTAAAAGGACTCATCAGGATTCATGGGTGCCACAGCTGCCCAACAGATATATGGGACCTTGTTGCTTGTGTGAAACCAGTGGCTCTTCCCTCCCTTTCAAAGCTGCCCAGCCTCTGGGCTATGCTATCCTCTCTCTCCTTTCTTCCAGCTGAATGAAATTTGCAACTTCACTCTGGCAGGGCTGTAGCATAGCTAGTGAAACTGTCCCAAATCCTGTTTTCCAAACCAGCTTGTAGTTCTGCTAGACAGGTGGTGTCCACACTGCCTCCAGGTGGGGAGAGCCTGGAAATGGGATCCCTCACACTCAAGTGAGTGTTCCAAGTTACATTTGTGTAGTACAGAATACTACTTCTTCCAGCTACGTCATAGAAAACAGGCCAGAGCAGATCTGAGATTTTGGGACTTAGGTGTTGATTCAGGCTCACAAAGGCTCTTGAACTTGAGATGAACATCTTGTTGCTGAGCTGGAGTTGTTTCTGGGACTTCAAAGACAGAGTGAGAACTGAATTTTCTGGGGATAGTTTTCATATTTAGATGTGAAAGTTTTTATGTGCTCCTAACTTCCTCTTGATCAAGAACCCACTTAAAGAAATAAGATTTATTCTCTTACCAACATATGGTACTAAGAGTCTCATTTTAGAGTAATTTCAACAAGTGTTATTTCCAGACTATTGCAGGATGAAATAGCTTAGATTTTATTTCTGGTTGGGCGTTTGCATTCATGTTAACTTCACCTAGTACTGTCAAGCTCAGCAGAAAAAATATGTTGTCATCTTCACAGTTTTAACCTATGACTTATAGATGCACCTCACAGCAATATTTAACATGATTTAATTATGCTCTGTTGAAAGTATTGTATTTTACATTCTCCTTACTATTGTATAATATTATTGTGTTTCTTCATATTCTTTGTCTCATTGAAAACACTGCGGCCATTTCTTTTGATCCTCTGCAACAATTACAATAGAAATTTCCAAGAGATGTTTACAGAATTGTAGCCAAATAGAAAGAGTAAAAATGAGTTTTCTTGAGAAATGGTTATGTAGAAAAGGACTTCTGTTTTGTCTTTCATCTTTTGTCTTCAGTATGTCTCTTTGTCTTTTGAGCAAGTTTTTCACTGTCATAATATTTTTCAGCTATTGTTTCTTCTTTTTTATTGCTGTTTGTTTGGTTGAGGTTTTTTTGGTTTGGTTCGTTTTGGTTTGGGTTTGGGGGTGGTTTTTTTTGTTGGTTTGTTTGTTTATTTATTTGGTTGGTTTGGTTTGGGGTTTTTTTGTTTTTAAGGTAGGTAACCAGCAAGAAAATGCTGTTCCGGGGAGTTATAAGAAGTCATAACTCCAGTACTACCTTTCTTAATATCTTTTGAGGTTGATATTAATGCCTTTTGAGCAGATGTGTGTTTTAGGCAAGGATTTGTTCACATTAAACTTGTGATTTTTCCTTGAGTTGTAATAGCTAGTTTAAGATCTGGCAATCCACATGAGAAGTTCCTGTTACTCTACTTAATCACCAGACCTTTAATCAGCTGCCTGGCATTTTTCCCTGCCATTGCAGTTCCCGTTTGAATGAGAGGTCTCTCAAAATTTTGTAACAGCTTTCATCATATCTGACTAACTTAATTAGTGATTGGTTATTATCTCCTCTTCAGAATAATAATTAAATATGTGCAATAAATCTAGGCCTACAGAAGTACTGTGTTGTACCATTTTATGCTGCTGATATGAAACTGGGGGGTGTGGAAGATGCAACTGAGGGTTGTGCTGCCATTCAGCAGGACCTTCATAAGCTGGAGAGTTGGACAGAGAGAAACCCAATGAGGTTCAACAAGGGCCAGTGCAGGGTTCTGCGCCTGGGGAGGAATATCCCCAAGTACCAGTATGGGTTGGGGTCTGACCTACTGGGGAGCAGCTCTGCAGAGAAGGACCTGGAGTCTTGGTGGATGACAGGCTGACAATGAGCCAGCAGGGCCCTTGTGGCCAGGGGGGCCAGCGGGATGCTGGGGTGCACTGGGAACAGTGTGGCCAGCGGGTGGAGGAAGGTGATCCTGCCCCTCTATTCAGCTCTAGTGGGGCCACATCTGGAGAGCTGTGTCCAGTTCTGGGCTCCTCAGTACAAGGAAGAAAAGGAGGAGGCCAAAAAGATGATTTGGGGTCTGAAACGTCTGTCTCTAATGAGGAGAGACTGTGGGAGCTGGGCCTGTTTTGTCTAGAAAAGAAACGACTGAGAGAGGATCTCATCAGTGCATATATATATCTCAGAAGTGGGTGTCAAGAGGATGATGCCAGACTCTTTTCAGTGTTTCCCAGTGACAGGTTGAGGAGCAATGGCTGTAAATTATAACACAAGAAGATCCACCTCGACATGAAAAAGAACTTCTTTACATTGAGGGTGTCAGAGCACCTTCTGCCTAGGGAACAGACTGCCCATGGAGGTTGTGAAGTCTCCCTCTCTGGAGACATTCCAAACCCACCTGAATGCACTCATGTGTAACTTGCTTTGGGTGACCCTGCCTTGGCAGAGGGGTTGGACTGGATGATCTTCAAAGGTCCCTTCCAACCTTAACAATTCTGTGATTCAGATCTTGCTATTATTTAAAGTTTCTTGGTGTAACTCATTTTATGGGTACAAAAAAGTAAGTGTGGTATCAGCTACCCCCTACAATGCTTGAGATTTGTAGTCTTGCACTGCGAAGCACAGGCATATATCACCCCACAACAAGATGAATGGTCCTGGTGGCTTCAGTGGGTTTTCAGCTTTGCATAAGTCACAGTTTAAAGATTGCAGCACTTGCCTTCTTCGCGAGAAGCTTCCAGAAGAGCACTGCTATGGGCTGCTATCCATAATATTTAGCCCTGCTTGTGCTTAGGAGTGAATAATTTCTGGAGACCTCATATACAAGCATATTTTGACAACACTATTTGTTTGGTTTTTTCATTTTTTAGAAAAATTCCTGCTTTTCATAGTAGATTGAACAGTGTTTGCTTCTTCTAAGCCATAGAAATCTAGTGTGTAAATTCATTTGAGCTTGAGGATTACTATCCTTTTAGTGTTTATGATCAAAACTGTTAGCAAGACCCTTGGGACAAACTCCTTACTGGAATGAAATAGCATGGGTTATTTGAAGTCAACTGGTTGAGCCATTCCAATATATAGTAGAAAGGAAATTGGCCTCTGGTCCTTATACCAGTGGAATATACTGGAGTTTTTATATATGGTACAAGCATATAAAAGAGTACAAAATTTGGAGGCAGAGTATATTTTCTGCTGTCTGCCTGACTCAGTACTAGAATCACAAAATCATTAAGGTTGGAAAAGACCTCTGAGTCTTTAAGTCTATTAAGTCCAACCATTAACCCAACACTGCCAAGTCCACCACGAAACCACCTCCCTAAGTGCCACATCTACATGTCTTCTAAATACCTCCAAGGATGGTGACTCAAAAACTTCCCTGGGCAACTTGTACCAATGTTCTCAGTGTAAAAATATTTCCCAAAATCCAATGCAAACCTCCCCTGCTATATTCTATAAGGGTTTGAGAGTTCTATAACATAATCCCACTGGGATATCTGCCCTGTTGGCCTTCCCTCTAAACATTCAACCCATCATTAAGCTCTAGACAGTGAAAACACTCCCTATCATACAGGGCTACCCCAACTACCTTTCTTTCCTTGTCTATCCCTTCTTAAGAGCTTATAGCCGTATGGTTTGGACTCCCTAGATGCTACAGTGTTAAATATGCCATATTGAAAGTTAAGAGATAGAACAGATATTTTCATCAACTGGGAAATGTGCAAAGTTTGAGGTTTGTAATGTAGATGCAAAAATTACAGCTGAGATCCCTGAGAACGCATCAGATTAAAGTCCTGTTTAGGTATAATGGTCCTTTTTAATTCCCATTGTACATATTTTTTTCTTTTTAGCATGGAGGTGTTATGTGATATTACAGCTTATAGAGGGATTTCTTGCAGAACAGGGGCATATGATACCCCTGGAAAGATTGGACAACCCAGGGTTGTTGAGGAAAAACCCCTGAACTGGCCCCTGGCTGCAGGCAAGCCTGGAGAGCACCTGGCTGCAGGCAGCCCTGAAAGTCCTTGGCAAAGCAATACACCGGTCAGCTCCCCCACAGATTAGAGGCCATCTAGAGGGACTGGGCATGAATCTTTGCAAAAGTAGATATAAGCTTGTATAGTTGAACAATAAATGGAGAACAATGCTCAAATCATATCGGTGCATGTGTCATTACTCTGGCCAGCTCTCCAGCACTCAAACCCCCCAAAACCTGGCGCCTGAACAGGGACTCGAGTGATTTTTCACTTAGATGCGGTTTGTTTTCACTTAAATGCGTTTCGCTTGAATGCAGCAAAACTGAATCATTGCACCAGTGGTGAGGAGCCTGGAGAGCTAGAGCAGGAGTGTCCCAGCAAAAAGCTGAGTGGAGCTGGAGACCGGAGCTCACGCAGCCGAGCGAGCCCCTGCAGGTAAGAAGCTATGGAATACTAGGCTGGCACTCGTCTCCTAGCCAGTATCCTCTCTAAGAAAGGCAAGACTGTAAAAGATCGAGATCTCTATGCCCTAATTACGTGGGCCCGGGAACAAGGGTTTTTGAAATGCACTTCGCTTTTGTTCACAACCGAAGAGTGGTGGGAAGTTGGAAACAGACTGCAGCTGTCCACAATTGAGGGTGGAAAGGAAGGTAAAGAAGCAAAAGCTCTGGGATTAACTTGGAAAGCTGTGACTAATACCCTTGCAAAAATGAAAGCAGAGAGGAAGGTGGCCGTGGCAGCCATGGAGGCACTGGGGGGTGGCAGCCCCAGAAAGGAAAGAGAGGGGGGTCTCACAGAGCAGCAGCCGGAGGCCAGGGCAGAGTCCAGGGTTGTGCAATTCTTCGGGCTGACTGCGGGCTGACCGATGAAGGGAACAACAGCACCCATACGTTCGCTGTGGGAGCTGCTGGACGCGACGGGGAAGTTACCCCAGAGACACCTGAAGGAGAAATGGCTGCAAAGGCAGAACACAGGCTCCCGACCTTGGGGGCAGGGCACGGGCAAGCAGAGGAGAAACGAGCGGTCCTAGGTCCCGGCCAAAAACGGCAGCGTGCCATTCCCCTCTGCTGGTCAGTGGATCATCGTCTGACTGCGAAGCAGCCTCTGCAACTTTGTCGCCTGCAGAGCCAGAGCCAACCAGGGCTGCTGGGAGTCAGCTCCAAGAGGAGGAGAAGCACCAAGAGATGATGCATGAATTAATGAAGAAGCTTGCTGAATTGTCTACGCGTCAGGATGCGCTGGAGTCTAAGGCTTGCGAAACCATACCATCATCACTGCGGCGTCCCGTGGACCCACTGGTCAAGGCAGCCACCAGAATTCCTCCGTTCCCATCGGGAGAACTGGGCACAGGGCCTAGGGCCCCTCCCTTCCCGCAGGAGAGGTGCGGCCATTGCCTCCATCAGCCCGACGGCGAGGACTGATCCACTGCGAAGGAGATGGAACGGAGTTGTCCGTAACGCAATCATTGAAGGAGATTGGCAAGCCGTAGATGCTCTAGCCTGCCCTGTACTGATACAGGGGGACACCGCAAGGTGGGAGCCCCATGACTGGAAGATCTTGCAGCAAGTGAAGCAAACAGTTTCCACGCATGGCCTCCAGTCCGAAGCTACACAGAGCATCCTGCAGTTTATCTTTACAGCAGATGTCCTGTATGCAGAGTTGTTGTTGACCCCTTCACAGTTCCTGCTCTGGGAGCAAACATGGAAGCAGCTAGCACAAGAAGAAGCCAGCAAACACCAAGGTGATACGCAAGACCCACTGTGTGCGATCCAAGCCGACATGCTAACTGGGAGCGGGGCTTTTGGAGCGACGGTGATGCAGCTGACCATGCCCACAATCATTCATCAGTTGTCACAGACTCTTGCCCACAAAGCCTTGTTGTCAGTACCTGAAAAGAAGAAGTCTCCTCCATATGCAGCAGTCCAACAGGGGCTGTCGGAGCCATATGGTCAGTTCATTGACCGTCTGTCAATAGCCTAGAAGGATGCAACTGAGCTCTCTGAAGAGCTCCAAGAGCAAATGTTCCAGACCCTTGCCTTTGAAAATGCTAATAGGCAAACTAAGACGATTCTTGCCACGCTGCCCCAGGGAGCAGGAGTAGACGAGATGCTCGTGCGTGCTAGCCGTGTGGAGCAGTCGTCGCAAACAGCTGCATTTACTGCAACGCTGCAGAATGTCCTGCAAAAGCAGGGACAAGTCATCACCGTAGCTCTGACAGGAGGGGCGCAAAGTAAAAAGGGGGCGAGGGCCGCTGGCCCACCTCCTGGTCCCCGGACGGGCAGAGTAGCCTGTTTCCGGTGTGGTGAAGAGAGGCCTGTGTAACCTTCAGGAGACAGACGACCCTATTAGAGATTAGCTTAAGAGTCTAGGTATCACCAGATAGCTGTGTACCTTAGTAGTAGAAAGCTGCCAATTGCTATTTGTAGTTATAATAGGCTTAATAGTATTTGGGTGCATTTTTTCTTGCATTAAAGCAGGGCTGCGAAAGATCATCAACCAGGCCTGGGTTGCCCCAAAAGAAAACGGGGGATGTGTAGAGGGATTTCTTGTGGAACATGGGCATACGATACCCCTGGAAAGATTGGACAACCCAGGGTTGTTGAGGAAAAACCCCTGAACTGGCCCCTGGCTGCAGGCAAGCCTGGAGAGCACCTGGCTGCAGGCAGCCCTGAAAGTCCTTGGCAAAGCAATACACCGGTCAGCTCCCCCACAGATTAGAGGCCATCTAGAGGGACTGGGCGTGAATCTTTGCAAAAGTAGATATAAGCTTGTATAGTTGAACAATAAATGGAGAACAATTCTCAAATCATATCGGTGCATGTGTCATTACTCTGGCCAGCTCTCCAGCACTCAAACCCCCCAAAACAGCTGTTCCTTCAGAAAACATGGACAAAAAGTGATTTCTTTAGGTCACAAGGAAGAACAGACACAAGGGAAATGGTCCTTGCTTTCTAAAATGCACGTATTCTGTTGTGCATTGCTGAGTAACAGGGGACAAGCAGTTAGGAAGAGCTGATTCAATGAGATGTTTTTGTAGAGGAGAGCTAGCATTGTGAAGTGAATTAATGTGAAAATATTTATTGCTTACTTGTTTCCAGGCCAGATTTTTCCATCACAAGAAGCTCACGGCACAAAAGTCTCAGGGCCCAAAGCAGACAGTTTTTCTGAGAGGGGATCATCACATTTTTGATCACTGAGTTCTTTAGGAACTTTGATTGGTATCACATAAAGCTTCTGGATGAAGCAGAGCATGTGCCATTTGACTTGATAGGGAGAGACATGCAGGGAGCTGGGCTGCTGCCCTGTACCTCTACCATGGCATCAGGCAGACCAAGTCCCAGGGTGAAATATTTGCAGCTGGTTTCTGCTGTTTCAAGCACAAGACAAAAATGCATAAAACCTGAAGCTGTTCCTCTAGCTCTCTCCTATTCTACTGCTCTGTACCCAAATGATATCATTTATATGCTTATACATATATAATAAATATATAGCATATACTTGCTACAAAGGAACAAAATGCCATTCCCAAGAGCTGATGTAGTCAGACTGTCCTGGAATTTATAGCAAGGACCAAGTTTTTTGTAGTAGTATAGCACACCAAGGTTGAGGACTTTTAGCAGAAGGGGATGTACTCAGCAAAATAAGTGATGTTAACTTCAACGATTGTGTGAAGTACCTTGTATCTCACTTCCAGATTTTCAATCAAAACCCTATAAAAATTATTGTAAACACTTCACAAATATTATTGGGTTAATCTGGACTGAAGAAGGTGTACTAGTTTGAAAACAAACCAGTGGGAGGCACCAAGTCAGAATAACAATTTAATGGAAATTAAAGAAAAGGAAAAAATAGTAAAAGAAAACACTGGTTCAAACTGACAGAGTCAAGATACAACCTGAGTCCCTGTTAGGCAGGGTGGTGGTAGCAGTCTGGTAGAATGGTGGCTGCAGTCCTCTGAAGCAGTGATCCTGTAGTAGAGGGGTCTGCTCTTCCTCAGAAAGTCCAGTGATGACTGTGTAGCTCCAGTGGAAAGGGTTGTCTCTGGTGTTCAGAGTCCCAGATTATATCCGCGATGGGATGCTTGGTTCCTCCCTCTGGGTGGAGCATTCTCACAATGGGGGTAATGAGTCGATGAGGCCAAGTGTTGATTAGGGCTCATTAAAAGAAGATAGTCCGGAGGAGTTATCTTCTGAGTCAGGCGCAGGACAATGATGGGCCATTAACAGCAAGATAGTCTGGGGGGAGGAGGCAAGGAAACACTGCCCCACCTAATTTCAACAGCTCCTGAGGATGGTAATAGAATACACTGCAGCCCAGGACAGAAGGAAGCACAAGTGTTCTGGGACTTCATCACAGACCATTTGATGTAACAGAAAGGCAACATTTCTCTTTTTAACCATCTAACGCATACAAAAGAAGACTAAAATTTATTTCCCAAAAACCAGTAACAGCTACTTCTTCTTGCTTACCTCCCACTGCATCTACTTTGATGAAATAATTGCAGTCATTCTTGCTAAAATATTAACATGAAACCATTAATATTTGCATTTAAAGCAGTGTGTGCTTGAGCTTTGTAGTTAATACTGTGTTAAGATGGAATATGTTATTTCATTCACTCTTTTTGGCAGCCCAATGTTGTGCATAGAACTGAAGTTCATTAAGTTGCTCTTCCAATTATGAGCAACAAAAATGCTTGTTTTGCAAGACATAGAGTGAACTTGAGGTATGATTATTTAGTATCATTTGAAGATTGACAGCAAGGTAGCAGTTTCTCTATGGTATTTTCAAGTTTTACATATCTAATGTTTTTTGGTGGGTATGAACTGAGACTAAACAGTATGGCAGCTTTTTTAGTGAGGCTTATTCCTTTTTTCTTATTATACCCTTTTGTGGAGTGGAAGGTGGAAAGTAGGTAGGTTAAATGGAAATCCCTGGGGAATTTTTGAGGCTGAATGAAAGAAAACCAATTCTGTTGAACTTCATAGGAGAATGTTTGGCTTCCTCACTTGTGTGATTGCCTCTGGCTGTTGTATTTAAGAGGCAGTAAAACTTCATTGACGAGCAAAAATAATCATTTGGAGCAATAAAGATTGGAGGTTAATGACAATGAGGAGCAACTTAAGTAAATGAGGAAAGCCAGTGGGAAAGGCCAGAGTGACTGAAGCAATATTCAAGTGAAAAAAATAAATATGGGAAATGGGAAGAAAGAAAATTGGTATGATCAGGCTGGTAATATTTTTGTTCCCACAATCTTTGGCATTTATTCACTGTGTGGTGTTCATGCACATAAACAAGCCTCCCACCAGTCTGTCTCTCAGTGTATCTGACTCCACTTAATACATTAAATTTTTCTCCACGCTTACCAATACTTTTTGAGAAAAATACTCTAAAATGAAACCCATAGAAACTTAAATAGTTTTTTGTTAAAATGGAGAGATCCTTAAGTAAGCAAATGAAATAATAAATCCATATCTTCACTGTTCCCTAGCCTTTCGTCTTTCTTTTTCCTCAAGCAACCCAGGACTAACCTGGGAGATTTTACTGACTTTAAATGCATTAAATATATTGATTTGCAGAAAGCTTTGGCGCCAGGCTGTCTGCAGCCTGTGTCGTGCTGTCAGAAAGGAAATGCTCCTGATTTTGTCTACAGAAAAAAACAAAATGAAAAACATTATCCTAGGTTCAGATTACTGTGAGAGCTGGAGAGGCCAGGGGAATTGGCTAATAGCAGATATATTGCAATTAGGGGGGAAGAACTTGGGTAAGAGCAGCAATGATTCTTTTTAGCATCTCAGAGAAATTAAGTGTGTAATTTTTGAAAAGTCATTTGTCCAGAAATAACCTATATATTCACTATATACCTACTCACCAGGCTCAGCAGCATTTTGGAGGGGATACTTTACATATCATTTCCTATTTATAACACCATATTCTTTCTTCATAATGAGGTTCACTCGAAGTCAGTACAGTCTTCTTTGAATTCTGGACTAGTTTCAAGCTGTGAGTGGATCATGTAAAGTCACTCCTATTTATCTTTTTTATTTCAGTAAGTTGCTTAGGTTCAGTGATTTGCCCCCTTGAGCCTCTTAGTGCTTAGTCAGGTGAAAGGTTAGTTACCCAAATACACTCCCCCTGCACTTACAACTCATACAAACTGTCCACCACCATCTTCTCACAGGAGCACTAAGTCAAGGCTTCAGCCACAACATGGATTGAATCGTTGTTGCTTCCTTCTGTCAGAGAGTTTAACTAAAAATAATGTCACTTTGGTCAGTGAAATCAATCTGGGTTCACCAAAAAGAGTTAAAGGGATGTGACTGCTGTCCTGAGTCACTTCCTACTCCATTGAATAATGACTTTTTCCATCAGTAATTGCCTGAAGAAACTCGTCCTTTAATCAAACTTAAATGGGAATTCTAAACACCTATTGCACAAACACATCCCCTTAGAGTAACCACCACCTTAACACCGCACAAAACTCCCCTCTTCCCACCAGCAGCCACCCACAATTCCCTGCCTCTTCCGTCCTGAACATAGTGTAAAGCAGTGCAGGGAGTACCAAGAGGAGTGGCAGCGGCATGGCACCCCTCTCCTGAGTTAGCCATGTTGGATCTGAGGATTAGGCATGCTTCTGGGTGCTGTCTGCTCTTCTGATATGGGAGTATCTGATATATTGAAGTTTGTGGGGTTTTAAAAAAATGCTGCTATAGGTATGGTCATCCTTTTTTTTTTATCATTTCTAAAACATTTTTGTAAGTATCAAAACTCTTATAGTAGTCCAGACCTCAGTGCAGAGATTGCAACTGCTTTATATTTTTATTTTTACTTAGGTAACATATACGCTAATATACTATACAGTCTTGCCTAGAAAATTTCCTTGGGGATCCATTTTTCTGAATGTCAGTGCCACCTTCACAGGTGCTGCTGCTTTGTTTTCATTAATTCTGATATTTGATTATCCTCCCAAAGAGGAGAAGAACCTTCCTGTATGGCCCAGGTGAAATGTCTCTTCTCATTACAGCCAGCTCTTAGCTGGTGCCTACCAGGCAGCACTAGGGTTTATTTATGCTGTGGAGCTCTGTGCAAGCAAGACAAGCAAACTCTTCTGGTGAGGTAAAGCTGCATTGCAAATGAAAGTGGTGCGTGTTTCCTAGATTATCTCTGATTGTTAGTTACCATAAGTATATATAATAATGTATAGTTTCCTAAAGGAAGTGTGTTACTAGATTTTTTTTTATTTGTGTTGTCCTTGAGCTTTGAAAGGAGGTATTATACAGTGCATTAGTAAGGGTAGTGCTGGGGTGTATTAAAGTTATTTTCTGTTGCGTAGATGTAGAGCATTCTTTCTGTGGTAGATAAAGGAAGAGGGAATGGAAGTTGTCTTTTTCATTTTTTGCTATCAGGACAGAGATGATTTAATTACAGAAAACAACAGGCCTGCTTAGTCTCCCTGGTACTAGTGTCTTAGGGTAAGGTGAAGACAGAAGAGGTTGAGATGTGGGTGAGATGGGGAAAGGAGAGATTTGACATTGTATCTTGAATTACTTGAACACTGGTACTATTTGCTCTTTGATCAGCTTGACCTCTGCTTTTTAGTAGAAACTCAAATTAGGAGCATGGGATTGGAAAGGACCTCCTAAGTAATGCTGTCTTTCCTCTTGCTATCACAGCTGCTGTAGTATATAAATCTCTGAGAAGGCTGTTATAGTATATCTTCAATTTAGCAGGGCTCTTTGCTCTTTTATAGGCTGGCTGTTCTGTAGCTGAGCTTCTGTGAAAATTGGAAGCCTTCTAATTTTTGTCACTAAGGCAAGTTCAAAGCCAGTTTATTCATATTTATTTTACTGCTAATAGTGCCCTCTATCTTAAATTGTTTTGGCTTTTTGTTGTATGTGAAACTTCCTCAGGTTTGGTTTTTTGGTTTTTTTTTTTGGTTTTTTTTTGTGAGAATTGACAAACTAAGGTCTTTGAAATGTGTCTTTTCAGGTAAGTGAGGTGGAGAGGTGGGGTTTTTGTTTGGCAAATTCAATTAGGTGTTCTGTCTACTTACTTTCTCAGTTTTTAAAAATTGTTCTTGTTTTAGGATGTGTCAAACTACTACGACTCAGCATTTCAAATTACTTTTCCAACAATTTCTACGGAATCGATACTTCCTAATATAGAAACATTTATTGATCCACCTTGGGTTCTCCTATGGAGACAGAGCTTATTGGTAGCTTGTAGACTTCTGGAGTAAGGGGAGATTCATCTTTCTTTCTGTGCCCGTGTTGGAAGTGGCCACTTTGGGCTTTCTGTATTGTCGCTAGAGAGAAACAGGGCGGGATTAATCTGACCTATTTTAGTCATCTGATTCCAGATAAAAGGGATTGCACCCTAAATCTCAGAACCATTGAAGCCTAAGGTCATCCTTTGATGAGAATTTCTGTATTTTATCAGAATAATCTTGGTTCTTCTGACTGGCAGATTAGCTCCTGGTTTAGAGTGGTAATTCCTGTTAATGTCTATGGGTGCAAAGGGAGCACATTATAATGCAATCTTACTACTTCTCAGTTCTTAATGTATGATGTCAAATGACAAAGACAAAAGCTAAGACCTGCTATAGACCTGCTTGTACTAAATGGACTTATTTTCTATATATTTCTGAAATACTACCTTTGGAGGGCTCATTCTGCTCTTAATCTTGCAAAAGGTAAAGAATTTTAAACTTCCTCTAAGACTTGAAGGCAGGAGTTCAATGTTGGCAGAGCAGGAGTGTCTCAGATATTTTTTTTTAATGACATCTCTTAGATGTCAGACAGGGCAGTGGGACTTGGCTGCTGCCAAGGAATAGGGAGGCTGACAGAGGAGCCCAGAGAGCGTAAAACCTTCTTTTTAATGATTTTAGCAGAAAAATGCTTTCTTGCTATTTCACCTACTAGATAATATTCAAGTAATGTTATTGAGGACCTAGAGTAGCTCAAGAATTCTCAGGCTTGGTCAGTGCTATGCAGACCTTGAAGAAAGTACAAAGGTGTGCAAAATGCTTGAAGCTCAGTTTTCAATCTCACACTGAAGCCAAGGATAAGCTCAGACTTGTATTGATTTAATTTTCTCTGTCAATCTTTTTTCTAAGGAGGCAACAATGTCTGTAAAGTCTTGCTGAATAACAGTTATTCAGAATTATTTGTAACAGCCTGTTTGGAAATGCTTCACAGCTGTCTGCAAGCCTTGTAAGTACTGTATCAGGGAACACGCTCAGAGCTTGTACAGGGCTATCAAAAGTGGCTTCTCCAACACATATCCTGGTAGTTAGTGGTGATCATAAGAGCTAATGAGTCTACTTGTACTTTAAAATTTGTCTAGCCTGACATTCTTCCCCTGCCCAAAGTGGGATTCCTCACCCAGGGGAATGACTGGTCCTTAATTCAGGAAATATTAGTCCCCCAGGGCTGGAGGGCAGTTCAGGCTGGGAAACACTTTCCACTTTTCTGGGGAAAGGGGGAGCATGTTCCTTCATTTGTAGACAATGTCTGTTTGGAGCTGCTCTGATACAGAGAGGTGACATGGATAAGAGGAGCAAATGCAGCTGAGACAGCCCAAAGCCTTAGGGCCAGGGTGGGGCAGACACTTGTGTTCTGTGGTACAGGCATTCAAAATTCATGGAAATTCTGTTATTGCTATGAAATGTAAAGAGAATGAAATTTCACAGAGGGTGTTGAAAGACCTTAGGATTAGGTATTTTGTCTTGCTCACACCAGCCTGTGTAAGTGGAGGTCCCACTGATAGGCTTGTCTGCCAAGGTAGAAAATGAAGCATACAGCTTTTGTCTTGCCACTTTGTAGGTTTTGAAATCTTGATTTGTTTATTTTTGAGGCAGAGTTGCACTTTCTGAAATAATGATAACTTTCATCCAATTGACATCTGCTGATGTGATGGTTGAGTGTCATCTTGATGACTTTCGAATGGGCAAAACCAATTTTATTGTTGAGTCATCCTTACTCACAAGTCACTCTGCTGTTTGCCTTGGCATGCATGGGCTTCACAATTGTGTTTTTGTGGGGTCAGAGCTGACGGATGACATCCGGAATCTGTGTTCCATTTAGAAGCACCTGCCAGAGCTTTCTCATGTCACTGCAGAATTTCTCTACTTCTTTTTCCTTGTAGTTCCTGTGGTTGTAGAACTGTGGTATGACAAAAGGGGCTTCCTCCACACCCTGTGGACAAATATAACAATTTGGGCTCCTTGTTGTATTGGAATTTCCACAAATGCTACTAATCTGTGTAAAATCACCTGAAGGGGAAAAAATTCCATGCAGCAGATATCTGAGAAAGGGAATTGGACACTATCAAGGCTGAAATGCATGCTTTAGGATGTACTTATGTAGGTTCTATAGTACTGCTTATTTTCAAACTTTTGGGATTTGAAAACTTTAGAATATTCTCTGCAGGCTGCAGTATGTGTTAGTTCAGAATCATGTGTCTGTATACACATATGTAAAAACATGGGCTAGATGTGTAAACTGATATATCTGTTACTTGAAGGTCTCTTAAGGTATCCCAAGTCTGACCATGTGAGCTTCTTTCTTTGGTCCTCTAGCAGTTTCCCACAAACAATGTGCTCTGCTTCTCTCTTGTGGACCCATTTTCTCACCTCTTGAATTGCTGGAAAGGTGCTGATACTCCTCAGGCAATACTTGGGACAATAGAAATAAGAACATTGTGAACACTGATGCAG
The DNA here is from genome assembly GCF_000738735.6 of Corvus cornix cornix. Lineage (NCBI taxonomy): Eukaryota > Metazoa > Chordata > Aves > Passeriformes > Corvidae > Corvus > Corvus cornix. The sequence continues at coordinate 88,445,750 of NC_046333.1, forward strand.
CTAGGAAAGAGGAAGGGGCCAATCCACACTGTCATTCTTTTATAAAATACAAGTAATAATTTCTTACTGAAAGAGATGAGGATAAGGAACTAAGATAGATACTTCAGGTGTAAAATATTTTGACTACTGAAGCTTTTAAGTGATGAGTTTAAGGAGATGTAATAATTTGCAATAAGGTCTCTAGACATTTTATGAAGGAGCAGCGTGGATGATTCTAGCTCAGTTTTATGAAACCATTAGAGGTTTTGAAATATGTAATTTTGTGCTCAAAGGAAAACAAACCTTTGGACAGTACAAAATTAGTTCATGTCAAAAGGCCTATTTTCAGTCCCGAGTCCCATTGATTAAATATAAAAGATGTTGGTTGACAGTGTTATAGCATTACTGAAGTATTTCAGCTTTTATAAAACAGTATGTTTGGCAGAATATTTATTGTCTACCCAGACCCTTGTGGTTGTAAGATCAACCGTCTGAGACAGCTGTTGCAGACAGTATAGACTGGTTAGACTAAATGATTACACTACATGCTACTCAGATTTTTTGATGGATTTACAAATGTAAGTAAGTATTAATCACTTTTATTTAATATATGTGTATATAAAAGACTCTTATTCTTTGAAGTGTTAGTTTGGATATCAAAGGTAATTTAACTTTTAAATGGATTTAGTATTCATAAACTGTACATCAGCTGAGAACAATATGAGTCCCTTGTTAAAATGGTTCATTAAGTATTAGAAAAATACATTCTAAAAGTAAGTTTAATATCAAGGTAAAATATAAGGTCTGGGTTATTTTTAGTGGTTTAAACTTCCATATGTACCCTCAAGTTTCTGAGGGATCCCCACATGAGAGACTGCTTACTAAACTGTAGTATGACCATTGTTTAACACCTTCTTCCTATTCATTGTCAAGGGGTTTTTTATCTCCTCAAGATGAATTGGAGTATGGGACCTACCTATGAAAACTTCCAAACAAGAATAGTGCTTCCTCACTAAAATTTACCTGCTACTTGCTTGTTTTAATCAAGGTATCACATGTTTGGAAATGTTAAATGCAGATTTTGTCAGAATAAAATTACCAGATTTTTGCCAGAATCCTGTTGTGTTTTAATCCCAGCTGTCAACTAAGCCCCACCCAGCTGCTCACTCACTAGCCCCCCAGTGGGATGGGGGAGAGAATTTATGAGACAAAAAAAACCCCCTCAATTCCAACTTCTGAAGGCCAGTGAAACATAGTGTATATATGTGGATTTTTGAGCCACAGAAACCCTCAAAATGTGCATTTGTTGCTTTTAGTACAGGTCAAAGGTGTTTTCTGGAGGTTCACAACCTGCATGTGTCCTTGCCTACGTCAGTCAAAACCATACCTGCACAAACAAAAGCTCTAATGCTTTTCTGTTCCTTTGGAAGCCCCATGACCATCACTGCAGGAGTTGGAGTTTTAATTTTTTTCTGTTCACAAGAAATGGTAATATCTTGAGAATCTATGTACCAGGCAGTGGGAAGTTAGCACCAGGCTCTCACTCATTAAATACAGCCTGCCACTGTTAATGTAAAAGAAGGCTTTTCTATCAATATCAGGTCTTAGTGACCCTAGCAACTGTGAGAATTTGGGGTCACAAATGTCGTTGTATGAAAAATCCCTGTATGTTGTATGGTCTGGTCCCATATCTGTTTTTAATTTCAAACCTTACTTTTAGGAATGCTTCTAAAATGACAGTCTCTGCTGAACAGAAATAGGCTCACATTGCTTTGCTAGGACGAAGACAGACATCAATATTTCTGCTTCGTTGTAGAACCTAGAGCCACCTTTTGCTCTAAGAACTGGAAATGTAAATCTGTTTCAGCTACTTAGGATGCCTCTGTTTCATGTTTGTACAGGATCAAATATTGTGGGGTCTGGGCCCGTGATTAGGATGTCTAAATGCTGTGGTGTATAAGCAAAAATAGTTATAAGTGGAAATTTCTGAACTGGCTGTAACTTAGCCTCATTCCTAGTGACTTGGCATATTGAAAGTGTTCATCCTGTGATTCTGAACTCTAAACATGTGATTCATATATTGCTTAGGTCATAATGGTGAGTGACTGGCTCAGTACCAAGCAGCAGATCTAAAGCAAAGGAGACCTCGCATGAGAGCAGGCTTCCAGCTCATTTAGACCAAAGATGCAGTCTAGGGCCTTTCTCAAAGTAGTCACTGCCAGTTTCCTTCCACTGAGGGGATGACAGTCCTCAACAAAGTAAGAATTTTTTTTTTTTTGATATATAGGTTGCATCCATTCTCCCACATCTTTGCCTTTTCAATGAGCATCTTGGCACATGAGAGAAAGGGTTAAAATTTATTACTTTTTCCTATAAGACCCTGAGAGAAGACATAAGGAGGAGATGTAAGCAGATCCATTTCAACCTTAGTTAAGACAGCAGTTCTTACCAAGTATGTGGACAGGTTGCATTTGGAGATAAAGGGATGGGTATTTTAGGTTTCTTTTGGTTTTGTTTTTTTAACAGGTGCTATATAGTATACTTCAGGGCCTCAATAAAGTGTTCACATTTCTGTTTTTGTTCCCATTTTGAAGTACCGAGAAAACAATTGCATTCTTTTTCCCACTTTCCTTCTGGCATTATTATAATAAATTTCCTGGGCAACTTCTGAGATAAATGTAACAAGTGTTAGCACAGAGCTATTAAATCTTCTAAGACTGTGAAATAGCTGTTCCTGTCTGGCCATTTGCAGCCTTGTAATAAAGCATGTTTTAACTACAAAATCTATCAAAGCTATAGAAAAGTTCTCACATTCTGTTTTCCCATCGTACTCCCTGTTAAGCCTCAATGTATGAAATAACATCACTGTCAGCTGTAACTCTAGATTCAAATATGCACAATTAAGAGTGTAATAGAAGTTTTTCTTTTTATTGTTTCAGCATAGGACTCAAATGATATAATCTTTGTTGTTCCATACTAATTTTGATACTTGTCTAGGATGAGGTCTAGAACACAGGTGCTGTTTTCAATCATGTTTTGTACCTGGTAGTATAAATTATTACTGGCTTTGGTTTAAGCTTAGAACTTGTTCCACATTGTACTGTTTAAAGTCTATTCTCTCTGTAAGATCTGTTTTGCACTTGCACACAGCACATCTTTACCACAAGCATGCAGCAACTTGTTATTTCTAGCCCATTACTCTGCATAATGAAATGCATGTGATTATGACATTTTGGAGACAGGAAAAAATCTAATACTAGTTTGAGGCTCTTTTAGTGGTGAGATTTTCCCTTTCCATTAATTCTACTACAATGATGATGTGACTTTTTAAAGGAGTAGGATAAGGATGTAGATGAGGAATTTAGTCCTGCTTTATCTTCAAGCGCTGCTTATCCTTTTTTCACTTGAACACCTTCCTAAAAAACATGGTCCACTAAAAATACGTCTCTAGCAAATGTAAAAGTCTCTGCTAATTTTTTTTTTTTTTAATTTAAGTCCCTAAGTCTTTGGGTTTTTCCATCCTGCATCTTCAGATCCACTGATGTTTTATTACAATGCTTTAGATCCTTAGGGCAAGCTAAACAGTTGTGTTCAATGTTATCTCCCAGTTTTTCTTGCTTTCCCGTTCCCTTCTGCCTTTAAAATTGAGAAACAAGATACCTGCTGAATTTGTCCAAGGGTAATTTTATTTAACTACTAATTCCATTTTCAGGAAGCTTTAAAGCCATGTTCCCTTACTGTTTTGTACAGGAGTAATGTGAGTATTACTGAAACCAATAAAAGCATTTTCCTGAATTTAATTTCTCAAGTCAGTGCTCCATTAGTAATTTGAATAATTCCACCCTACCCTTTGCCTTTTCCTAATGCATTATTTAAGTCCAGCTGTTGTGTGGAGTGGGATGCTATTGTTCTCTAAGCAAGTCATTTTATTCTTGGGTTACTTTATTGGATGAATTTATAGAGTCCTACCATTACACAGACTCTTCCCTCTTCTCCCTGGCAGTAGCTGTATCTGCTCTAGCCAGATGTGCAGCACTGCTGCCCCTGCAGAGATCTGAGCCATCTGCTCTGTGTCAGTTGGACATACCATCATTTCTTAAATAATTAGGTGGTCTTAACAACAAAATTAAGACACAGTGAGTGACATAAGCTGCAGGGAAAACAGATTTCAGACTGCAATTTCTGCATACCATTTTGACTCCTTTAGTCAATTACTTCTCCAGTAAACTTGATATTTAACTGTCCAGTGAAAGAACATGAGTATGCTTCTCACACAAACAGAAAAGTAAGAAAAAGCCTGGCTTTTACCCACTCACTTTCGGTCCTCATTGCTCTTAAAGGGCTCAGCCCCAGAGTAACAGCCTGATACCTGCCTTCAGCTGTGAGCACAAGGCCTGGGGTGGGGTTCAGAGGGATTATAAATCACAACAGAGATTTATCTTGCTCTTCTTACCTCCCTTCTAGCTGGTATGTGGTGTCAGGTGTTTTACAGACCTACGACAACAGTCTCACTGATGAACAGAGTATTTGTTTCCATCTCAAATAGGGAGAAAAATATTGGTTTCTTAACACTGCAACATCGCAATTTCCAGAAAAGTAATTTCGAACCATTTCAGGGAGTATAACAATGTATTAGTACAAACTTCTTGACAAATTGTAGCTTGGGTGCTTGCAGAATAGAAGACCAAACAACACTAGATTATAAAGAACAAAATAGTGCTGATGCTGAAGTATTTTTCTGTTGTTAGAAATAAATTATTTGGAAACATTTCTGGAATGGGATATATCAATCTTGATTTTGCTCCTGTGGTGTTGTGGGTCCACTGATTAAACATTGAATGCTCCCTCTTGTTTATTCCAGAAGTGAGCAATGAAAGAGCCTCATTGTGGTCTGAATTGTAGCATTCATTGGAGGTAACCTCTATGACTTGCTACTAACTTTGAAACATTTAATGTGGCTAATAAGGTTCTTAGTCATCTTATTTGCCCAGTCTGGTCCTAAGACCTGAATAAAACCTCTAGGTCTGTCTTATGACATTGTTTATAGTAATTCAACAAGATAATGCCAATGCTACTTAGATCTCTGCTCACATAGAATGTCACAGAACAGTTGAGGCTGCAAGAAACCTCGCAAGATCTTTGAGCCCAATCCCCCCTGCTCAAGCAAAGTATGCTAGAGCAAGTTGCCAGATCTGCTCACAAAAGTCTTAAGCAGGGCAGGATGCTGTTGGACTTTGTGATGAGGGTATGCTGCTGGCTTTTGGTCAGCTTGTGGTTCAACAGACCCCCAAAGGTTGTCCTCTGCAAAGCTGCTTTCCAGACACTTCGTCTCCAGCATGTAATGGCACTTGGGGTTACTCCTCTGCAGATGCAGGACTTTGTACCCTGCACTGTTGAGGTTAATTAGATTCCTCTCTGTCTGTCCAGGTCCTGCTGAATGACGGTACATTCCTGCTGAATAGCACAGACTAAAACCAGCTGGTGTATCAGCCACTCCTCCCAGCTTTGTACTGTCTGCAGACTTGCTGAGAGTACACTCAGTTTTGTTATCCAGGTTATTACTGAAGGTGTTGACTGTACTGGCTCCAGTGTAAACCTGTAGGGTACATTACTAGTGACTTTCCTCCTGCTGGACTTTGTGCCATTCATCATAACTCTCTGGGACCAGCAGCTCCACCAGTTTCTCATCTACCCCACTGCCTACTTCCCTAACACATACCTTGTCAGCTTGTCTAGGGATGTTATAGGAGACTGTGTCAAAAGCCTTACTAAGGTCAAGGTAAACAACATCCACTGCTCAAACAAAATCCACCAAACTGGTCACCTCACAGAAGGTGATGAAGATGCTCAGCATGATTTGCTCTGCACAAATACAGGCTGACACCTTTGAGCCCTTTGTCTGCTTGGAAATGGTTTCCAAGACAAATTGCTCTGTCACCTTCCCAGGGACTAAGGTGAAGCTGATGAGTCTGAGCCCAAGTCCACTCCCAAGTGTGCTAAATATTTCCTCACCACCATTGTGTTTTGACACAATAATAGTAATAACCATCAAGTTTAAGTGTAATGTCTCATGTTTTTCCAGCTAGATGGTTCTGCTCTGAGATACAGCACTGTGGGCCAATCTGATTTGGCAGTAGGGAGGCCCTCCACCAAAGGGAATTTTGGTTGTTCCTAGTATTTGCCAGCATATATGAGAAATAGGCAGACTTCACCAGTGATAAAAGATGACATTCCTATCTTCATTGTGGTATGTTCCTCTTCCAAGAGAAAAAAAACCAGTAACAGGTTGTTCTGACACTCTGGCGCTATGTGTTGTTGCCTCTAAGCGTGCAGGTTATCCCTGCTGCAGAGATGGCAATGGGTGAGTGAGGTTTCCTTGTTTCTTCTTTGTTCCAGGCTCTCACATCTCAGTCTTGAATGTTTTCTGCAACTGTAATTGGTAAGTTGATGTACTTGAAGGGAGCTTCCCTACAAGTGGAGCTTTGGGCCTCATTATAATTCCTTTCTAGCCCACTGCAGCTGTTCCTTGTCTTAAAAATATGGAATTTAGTAGTCTTCTGGTGAATTGTGCTCCTTATACCACGAGGGGCAGGTGGGGGTGGGGAGAAGCTTTTTAAGGCAGCTATTTCATCTGTGCTCACAGTTTTACCACAGCAGCATGCTGTAACATAAAATTTAAGAGGTCAGTAAACAACTTGGCAGTAACTAAGCAATTTAAACAAAAGCTTCTCCTCAGTATTTGATGATTGGAGGGAGAGGAGGAGAATCAGGATTCTATTGTTTAGTCTGTTACCACAGTTGCTCCACTTCTAAGGAATTGTGTTTAATAAGGATAGTAACTGTTGCATTAAAATGGCAGGCTTTTTTCCCCAGATCATTGTTGAATTTGTTTTTTGAAATTGATGGTTGACATATTGCCACTAATGAGTTCTGTATCCTCCAACGAATGTAAAAATTGTGTGTCTGCGCTGGGGAATTTACGACTGAGTTGGTTATGCCCCACTTTTTAACAATTAGAATCAGAAAGATCTATGATCTGCATGCAACTAATGAAGGTACTGATTAATGTTATTTTTCTCTTTAAGGCCTTTATGTGCTCTTTTCCTGACCTAAAAATATTTTACAGTATCCAGTCTATGATAAAACTTGCATTCATTAGGGAAACTGTGCTAATAAAGTGATGTGGTTTGTTTCATGCAAAAACCCCCTCCTGCATGTTAATTATTAGACACATGATTGTCTGTTTGTACTGTGTGGTCAAGGCTTTATTGGATAATGCTATAATCGTCTAACAGATGGATGGTAGATTAACAAAAAAAATGGATCTGAATTCTTCATCTATTTGCATCTCCTTCTGTAATGATGAATTTCTAGTTGCTCTTTAAAAAATTTAGGAAAATTTAAAGATCAATTTCATATTTTGATTATAATTCAATTAGCTGGATAATTTTTCTATAATAAGTGAATTCATACCAATAGCAGATTTGAGTTTTGGTATGATAGGCCACATTTCTTTTAGTAATTTAGATAGACTAGCAAGCATGATGGACTAAAGTAAATATCACTGGTTTTGGAAACAACCATACAAACTGCTCTCCGTGAAACTGTCAACTTAGCAATATTTGAGTCTGGGGATTCTGTCTGACCCTTACCTGCTGCTTCACAGACTTGCCAGCAAACACTGGTGCACACACATAGGGTTTTGGGGCAGCACCTGCTGGAGCAGGGCCAAGCATGGAGACAGCACCAGGACAGAAGTGATGATGGGCTCAGTCAGGGCAGGCACTGCAGCAGCACCACCCCCAGCCAGCGACCATGCACAGCCCTCCCAATATCCTGTAAGTGCACCAGGCCTCCATCTTCTCCACTCTGGGAGCAATGTGGGGCCCTGTGCAGAAGGACCAGTCAGTGATATGGCACAGGTTCAGAGCCATTGATTTCAGCTGGCTTTTTCAGCTCTAGATTTTGAGAGAGCAAGTTTGCTGCCAAGTGTTGCTCAGGAAAGTAGTTAGTGCTTTTGCTTTATTTCATAGATGTATGTGCATGCACCCACACATATATATACACATGAAGTGTGTGTATATATATATGTATATATATATACACTTTTTTCATACCTGCTGTTGTCTCTAATGATTTCTGTTAAATGATTGAAAAAAGAAGAATTATGTCTTTTTCAGATGGGAGTGTCTTTTTTCAAAATATCTTTAGTGTTGGAGCTTGTTGGCCCTTAAAATGTACCATTTACAGTCTTTGTGCTTCTAGTTCACACAAAGTGATACAGATGTGGTGGGTTGACATGGGTCAACAGCCACCCAGCCACTTACTTGCTCATTCTCCACTCCTGCAGAATAGGGAGAAAATGGAAGGCAAGAAGACTCCTGGATAGGGATAATGACAGTTTAATAGGGAAAGTAAAAGCTGTGTGTACAAACATAACAAGAGGAAGAGTTAATCCACTACTTCCCGTCGCTGGGTACATGTCCATCCACTTCATGAGGAGCAGAGCCTCAGCATGTATAAGGGCTGCTCTGGAGGACAATTACCACAACTGTGAATGTATGTGTGTCCCCTTCCTCCTCCTTTCTATGTGCTTTTATTGCTGTGCTCTCTGAGGTACACACTGAATTCCTTCATCCTTCTGTGTTTTCCACCAAGTGCACATGGATTCTTGACAGAAGGCAATCCTAGGAATGGGCTTGGCTTTTCCCAGGAGAGGAGAAACCCATGATGCTTTTTCCAGCTATTTCCTTATATGCACTATGAGATCTTTGTGTTCCCACAGTATGTGAGCACTTTGTTTGGGTAGTTGTTTAGATATCTTCTCCAGTAGCCTGAAGTTTTACACTTGAACAGCACTGAAACCTATGATTTCTGAGTTGACGCTGAAAAGAGAAAGTATAATAATGCCTTCTTCATGCACCTATTTCTGAAAGAAATGTAGAAGTGGTTTAGGAAGGCAGCTGTCATTTGACAAGGCTTGTGGGTCCCCAGCCCAGAGCAAAAGTTAGGGGGAATTTGGGCTCCCCCAAAAGATGTTTGAATATGGTTGTGCTGGCTGAGACCTGCTTTTGGCAGGTCTTTTGGCTTTTGTTGGTTGGTTGGTTTGGTTTGTTTTTTGGTTGTGTTTTTTTTTTGTTTGGAGCTCTAGTGCAATTTTGAACTGAATCCCCCCCTTGTCCTCACTTGTAATTTTTCACAAAGCAGTTTTCGTACAGACAAGATTATTTGAAGGAAGGCTGTACAAAAACCACTTCTTTCCCAGTGGATGGGGATGGAAGACACTGGTGGTCTCTTTCAGCAGCTTGGTACTGCTTCTGCATGGGGAACACCTATCCAGGGAACCATGCAAAATGTAGTTTCAAGTAAAATACCCCAGCTGCAGATAGATGTTGTGTCTTTGATGACAACTGCTTCATCTTATACTAATTTTCTAGTTACTTAAGACTGACCTAGGGAGCACTGCAGAGACTGCCAGGAGGTTTAGCTATTGACATGGTTTGCAAGCTGGGGCTTTTCCCTGAGGCCTGTGGAAGCAGCTTACTTCATATAGGTGAGCCCCTGGAGCAGCATCCAAATTTTCACTGTGAAGCACTCTAACCTGAGTCCTCAGAGGAGTGAAGGGTGCTGCACTGACAATTCTTACATCTTAATTTCTGTGTGATGAGAATGCACTTGCTGCTGTGTGCCTTGGATGCTAATTGCATCACTGTTGGACTCACTTGAACTAGCTAATCACAGTAAATCCAGAATTAATGGTGATTATGCTTTGGATGGGTCTGATACCTATTTACATAGAGTTTCTTCACTTAGGGAGGGTACATCATGTTAAAATAGACCTACAGAATTGCTCTAACCAATTCCTGGAGGCAGGAGGCCTAGGAGAAGAGAGGATGTGTAAGCATTGCAGGAAGGGTTTTTCCAGGCATGAGACTGAAGGTAAAGGGTACAACTCTAAAGGCTGAAGTTAAATCCTTTGAAAGGCAGACATGTCTGTGGACTGAAGGGCTGGCTGAACATGCAGGAGATGTGGATAGGGCAGCTGTGACCTGCCAAGGCACACAGAGCTGCTTACAGGGAAGGTGCTTGCTTACCTGGAGAAGAGGTTACTTAGCGTTCCTTTGTGTTAATTCAAATGCAAGGATGAGGGGATTTTAAGAAAATATAGCTTTGCAACCAGTGGTGAACAAATCTGTACAACACCTTGCTTCAGAAGGCCTTTTTTGGCCTGAGTGTTGGAGCACCATGCTGGGTGGCTGTAATGTGATCACTGCTGCTCTGTCTCCATGGCCAACACACTGGTGGCGTGCCACACTTACTGTGCGTGGCAGGAAAGCCCTGTAAGGAAACTCAATAGGGAGAGAATTACAATAGCTTGTCTTTGTGGATGCAGGGGCATGTGTTTTGCTGTTGCGAGGCTGTACAGGGATAAATAAGGTGACAACCTGTTCAAACTATGCAGCTGCACAAACTCTTCATGCTGCATCTGATGCTGTGCCTTTTTGGTGGAATGGCCAAGGTCAGAAGCATTGTAAGTGAAGGGCCATGCGGCTTTCACATATCCCGAGTGGCAGGCACGGTGCTTTATGTTGCATTTCCAGGGGCAGGGTGTCCCCTGCACTGAGGAGAGCTTCTGCTTGTTATGCAGATGTCTTTTGGCCAAACTCTGTGGAAGTGGATCCAAGTTAAGCAAGTACTTCAGAAAAAGGAATACCTCATTATTATACTGATTATGCCAAAGATAGTCTGAAAATGAGCATATATTCAGGCTTTCCATGCTTCTATGAAATACTGGTTCTAATGGGAGGTGGGTATGTTTCTCTAGTGCCATAAGTTCTCATTTTGTGGAAGGAAGTTTCACAGGCATCACACAAAACAATAATCTGGTGCTTCAAAATAAGATCCACAGTAACTGTGGTAGCCAGTAAGATTTCTTTATGTATTTATTTTTAATCTGAAATTCAGGAAAAAAAATAGTTTCTATATGAAAAGAATCCATTTTCAGCTTGAAATTTTTACAGAAATGGAAGAAACACTGAGAGGTTCCATTGGTGGTCTCTCCTTCTCGGTCCAGCTCTGTGATTTTCTGTGCCCAAGCAGAGTGTACAGAGCACATCATACGCAGGTGATTATCGCCAAGAGATGCAGATTTTTCACTTTAGCCCAAAGGGATGAATGCTGCTCTAGAATTGCTCCCATTCACTTCAAGGCAGTATAATCATTAGCTTTGATTAACTTTGCTTTTTTCTCTAATACTCTGGGATTTTTTTTCCACGTCTGACTGCTGTTGAGAAGAGAGCTGAACATATTTTTCCTGATCCCTGCCATGCTGAATCTGACTGCTGACAGTAAGCCCTTTTGCAGCTCATTAAGAACTTTCATTTCTTTCCCTGCCCTCAATTTCTCAAATTTTGTAAGTTATTTGTACATCTGTGTTGGCCCTTGTTAGTGCAATCTCTATTCCAGCATTTCTCATGTATGCTAAGTAGGAGCAGGAGAAATTAAGCAAAGTCTAGAACAATAATGAGCAGTTTTCTTCATTGGTAAAAATCTTATTTTTTAGTTTCATTATATTCTTTGATGGGTAGGAGGTCCTTATGGCCCTTAGAGCCTCACCACAAATACATGTAAACTTTCCACTGTTCAGACAGTTTGCTATTAGAGCATGTCCATTTCGTTCCCACTGTGGCTAGGAATTGAGGAGGGAGGACTTACTACCACAGTGCTTCGGGGAACAAGCTGAATGCATGAGGTCGAATATGGGTATCTGAAGAAGAGAGAAATCATTCAATGCAGACACAATTTCTAATTTTTCCCCCATGTACAACACAATGCATGCTCTAGCATCGCTGAATGGTGCTAACCTGTTAAGGTAGACTAATTTTACAATTATGTACCACATGCTCTCATTGCCATTTGAAGCTCGTATGTACCTGTGATGTACAGAAAATTTAAAGCCTTTGTATAAAGATGAATTTTATAGCTTGCTTTCCTCTTGGTATTGGTCATACTAACTATCCTTCAGTTCCCCAGGGCAGTTTGAAAGAATTAAAGGGCATAAGAGGGTACAGTTTTAAATATGCAAAACCTGTTTCTCACTGAATGATGATCTGATGCTTGAATAATTGTAGATTGGGGATTAAGTAGGAGAATATGGCTTACTTTGTTGTATTGCAACTGTTACTCGTGGTCTGGGACTGAGGTTTTGCCCAAGTTCAGGAGGATGAGTAGATATGTGGAAGTTTCAGCACTCAAATAGTCACTTGCTGAGGACAAAATAGGAAGTGAACGTAGGAAAAGTACTGCATCTCTGTAAGCCATCAAAACTAACCTTCACTCTCTTCTGAGCCTTAAAGCTTGGCTTAACCACTGACAGAAAGAAATTGTTTTGTTCAGTTTTGCCTCTAACTTGTGTTGTGGTTTAGCAATGACACTGCCCGATATAGTTCTCCCACTGTGACTCTCCAAACCACTCTCTCCCCTTCTCCTCCCCTTATGGTGGGACAGAGATGAGAATTGGAGGCACAAAAGGTTAAGACCACAGGTTAAGAACAATTTACTGGAAACAGCAACGAGATAAGACAATAAACTGTAACAGAAACGAAACTAATGACAGAGGGTGCAAGAAAGAGGTGAATGATTCACCCAGAACCCTGCCCCCCACAACAGACCATACCTGACCACTCCCTCTGCCACGCAACACCCACCCAGAAGGAAACCCCCCTGGAAGAGACTCCCTTCCTCCTGCCAGGGACAATGATGTGAGGTGATACAGAATAACCTCTGTCCTAGCCATGTCCTCTCCTGGCTACTGTAAAAATTAACCCCGTCCTGGCTGGAACCAGACAGTTGCTACTCAAGCTCCTCTGCAGAAACCCCAGTATCAACCTTATCATTCTCAATGTAAAAATCCATTTTCATGGCTGCTTGCTAATGCCTCTGCTCTTGCAAATCATCAGGTTTCAGTCACATCTATGAACAAACATTAATATGCAATTTGTGGTGTTGTGGAGATGTGGATCTGTGATTTCTGCCTTCACCTCTGAACTTCAAGACTTTAACTTTCTGTGATATTATAATTTTAAAGAAGTGGAATAGCCTGCTGCCTGCTCTCTCAATGCTGGGAGGAAAGGAGAAGAAAAGAGATATTGCTTATATTTGACTTGAGAGATGCAAAGTCAGTTCAGAAGTCTGAATATTTGCTAAATGACTTGTGTGTTACCTGTAAAGTCAGACTGAATGTATCTCGGTTTTGGCTCAGAAAAATTCCAGGACACTCCTATTTGTGGAATTGTGGAGGGAGGGTTTCTTGATTTTTGTTTGTTTGCTTGCTTTCACAAGTTATATCAGGATTATGAGAATATTTCCTTCTTCTGAGCTGCATAAGACATTAGCTGAAATGATGTTTTACCCTGAAAGATTTGAATCCATGTCTGTCTTCTGTCTGTTGACTACTGCAAGGATGGGATAGCTTTCCAGTTCTGCAGCTCTGCCACACAAAGCAGAGATATTTATCAAGCAAGTCAGCAAGTGTTTATGTTGTCTGAAAGACTGAAGATTTTGATTCACACATCTGTTTCAATGCATGTATAATAGCAAAATTAGTAACCCTGTCTTAAGTTTTATGCCACTCTAGAAAAACTAATGTGCTGTCAGTGAGATTTCTCCTGGGATGTAATGGGTTTAACTCACCTAGGACTTAGGAAATGCTCTATGCAGTAGATATTGGTTAAAAGAGAATGTTCAGTGCTTTCTACTTCTGTATTTATGTAGATCCTTTATATTTTTCTAGGTGCTTAAACGTGTATATTTAATTTTGGATTTGTTAGAAACTTGTATTTGAGCTGAATACAAACAAAAGCATTGTGAGGTTTGTGCATCCATGTTTGGTTTTGTTCAATGGTCAAACCAGGAAATGTTATCTATGCAGCCTTACTTTTGACTTTCTTTGCAGGACAGTCATGAAATGCAGGGGAAATGTGAGAGCTCTCTAACTGCAGTCTTTCACCATCAGCCAGTGTTATAGGACATCTTAAGATGCTGTAACATATCCCTTGGTTTTTGTTTTCAGTATGGATCCAGATAAGGTTTGGAACAGCTCATGGGACAAAAGGTGGCTTAGATCCTTGCTACATTAGGCTCAAGCACATGAACTTTAGAGTAACAATTATTTCATTACATCCTAAAAAAAGACATAATTGGACAGCTTGTCTGAGACATACTTTATCTACAAAGACAGGAAAATGACTGCATGATAAACCTGTAAACACTAATCTTCAATTTACATTTTGGAATATACTGTTGCAAGGAAAATGCCCAGAGTAACTCTTTGTGAATGAGAAATTGCCTTCGTCCTCAATTCCAAAGTGTAACTGTCAGTAAATTGTTGGTGAAATGTTTTGCTGTCAGGGCTTGTTGCATAGAGTTTGTCATTAACAACTTTCCTGTTTTTAGAGCATTCTGCTTCCAAATTGTGCATGCTCAGAGAGAATGAGCTATTGGGTGGGTAAATCCAAGTCATTTCTCAGTCAGAGTCATCCAGGACAAAAGGACCCTTTTGTTTTATTTTATTGGCAAGATGCTGAATGGTAACTCTGAAGAAATTTGGGATACTCTTTGTATGCCCAAACTTCTGGGTTTTTTGTATTGTTTGAAGTATCTTTGAACAGGCTTCCATGCACTGGGAGTATGAGAATAGAGTTACAAAAGAGGCTACAGAAAAGCTGATGTGAGTATGAGAGCAAAGAACCACTTGAAGTTCATATTTATGTTCACTGAATGGTGTTCTCAATTTCAATTAAGTATTTTTTTGTTTCATGGAGATGTTACAGAGCTTTCTTCAACCACATCCCCACTGTTTTGCAATTTGCTGCTCAATTGATGCAAGAGACTCCTGGTTATCTGTGGTGCAAGGAGACAGAGCAGAGAAGAACAGTGACAGTGGTGGCTGTGGAAAGCAAATACAGATAATCACAAATCACGCTATAAAAACGCACAGTAAAAGTGTAACAGAGTTGACATGCTGGTGAGCTAACGCTCACTTAAGCCAGCTGGACACTGGCCATGTGAGCCTGGTTATGTGGGCTCTGAGTCCAAGCTGGTTATGTCTGGAGCCAGCACAGATGCCTCGGTACCTGTAGCCCGTGTAGTCCAGCCCATGGTTCTTCGTAAACTTATTTGGCTGAGTTTGATGTAAATGTACTTTCCCAAATTTTACTGGGTCTTTTGCATTATATTTCTCCCCTCAGATGAGTGTTTTTAACCCACTCTTAAGCCTATAAAACCCTTCCTCTTTGGCAGAGGATTTCTTGTCTTCGAATTGAAATTTGTGGCTTTTCTAAGAATGCCATGGAGTTGCTTTCCACAGGATGGTTATTTCCTAAGATTTCCATTTTGAATAGATATGACTGTATATAAGAGCCATTTGGAGGAAACTGAGGAAACAAACCCATGAACAATGTTTCCAGATTGTGTAGGAAACTTAGTAAAATGGAATAAATTAGAGCGATGCCAGGAAACTAAAAGCAATAAGAAGTGATTGCTTTTTCATAAATTTCTGAATTCCCCATTTTAGCTGGATGTGAACATACTTGTTCATTAAATTGCCATTAATAATATGGAGATCACTATAGATTATTTTAGTAGAATAGGATAAGTCTTCTAAACTCAACAAAACAAAAGGAATATTTTAATGATAAACTAAGGCCAAGCAGTAATTGGCTGTGAGCACAAGCATGGGCATGTGTCTTTCTGTAGTGCTAAATACTGCACACAGATTCCTGACTGGAGTGAACTGAAATGTGGGATAGAGGGGATGCACCCCCACTCCCCAGCATCTGCTGCAAACTACTGGATTGCTGCCAAGCAAACACATCCTCTGACCACTACAGCCACTTTTTACTGTTTTATTTCTTTATCCTAGTAAGATGACTTTCACCACAGTTTTGGGGCAGAAGGACGGTAGCTTGCGTGAGGCTCCCAGTGGTCTCTCCCTCATGTGTAGAAGTAATGGTCTTTCCACAATTGTATAAGCTGGGGTAAGATTTTAGCATAAGCAAGGCAGAAGCTATGTCTCATGCCTTTGAACTGCAGCAAATGTCCATCTGTTGTTTGAATGCCATTTGGAATGCTTAACCCCTGCCAGATCCTGTTGTCTTTGAAGTTCATGGGAGCCTTGCCACTGACCCCAGTTGGGATAGAATTTAGATGACAACATTTCTGTTTGCCTTTGTTTCACATAATTTTTATTTGGACTCTAACAGGCAATAATATCTACTTATGATCAGGGTTGGATGAGGGAAGAGGGAATTTATAAGCAGTGTGTCTTTCTGGCCTAGTAATGGAGACTATTCCAGTTCACTGATTTTAAGAGGTTAAGTTTTGATGTTGTTGTCTTTTCTAATTCCTTTTTAAGAACCGTTTACTATCTGTATGTCTTGACAAAGGGAGATTTAATTACGTGAACTTGGACATCATACCAGTTATTTAGAAGTCAATTATTCATAGAGTACTGCTTTTCCTGAACAGTGAAGAAATATTTATCCTTGTTAGGAAAGACAGATGAATGACTCCAGACACTCTTTGTAGTGAGTGGTTGTATAAAATATTTAATCTTTTGGTAATATGCAGTTCCACACTTGTGGAATCTATCATCTTTTATTTCTAGATCACTTACATACTTGTGATGTGTAATATGCTTTTAAGCATCTGCTTAAGTATTGCCTGCTCTTAATATTTTCAGGATCTGTGATTATACCATATGCTGCCACGGAGAGGATTATACTGTCAGTGTTGTGTCAGAGTAGCATGGAGTTGCAGTCTGATGTGTAATTAGGATATATTCAGGAATGTTTCTTAGGTGACTGAATTTATATTGATTATTCAGAAGATGTGCACATTACAGACTTTGCATCTATGTAAGAAGCATACATACACTTCAAATGCCACAGGCTGGTAGGGTACTGAAAAAATATGAAAGGATGAGCAGAAATGGATGCAGACCAGATCAAGTGCTCAGAACAGATTAGGGAGAGGTGTTTTGTGTAAAGTGATTTTGGGCTTAGTGGCTCCTCATCTTTCTTAGTGCCAGACTGTTCCCGTCACACAGATTATAGATGGCTGGAGGGAGGATTCGGAGAGCTCTGAAAGCCCTTTGCAGCAGCCGGCACCTATGAAACACAGCAGCATGTCTCTCCAGTGCTGGGATAAGCAAGGAGAGGCTGGTTTTGTGGAGAATATTTTGCAAGTGGGAAGAAACTACACTGTTCTGGTACATGCCAGATTTATCTATAGCAGGACACATCAAAGAAGACCTAGAGCTTCAGGAAAGCTGGCCCTATCAGCTGCTGCTGCAGCTCTGGTGCTGGACAAAGAGGACGAAATAAAGGCTACTTCTCTTTCTTCTGAGCGAATAAAAAGTCATGGCTGAAGAAAGTCTCCCTTTTGCCTTTGCTTTTTCTCAGCCCATAAATGCAAATTATCATAAATAATGTGGGTTTGCTCCAGAATCTCCAGCTGTTGATGAAAGGATACCTTGTTTTTACAGGCTCATATTGGAAACGTAATAGATAATGTAAAATAGCAGGTTCCATTTTATGTGAAACTCTAGCTCATTGTTTAGGGTGCTGAAGAATTTAACATGCAATCTAAATGTACTTCCAGGTGCTATAGTTCAATGCCTTGGAGTCTGTCTGTTGCTGATGAGATGCAAACCCCTATAACTAAAGAGCTTGTTCTTATATTTCTTCTACCAGATGCAAGATGGGATTTTCAGGTGTTTATCCATGTACATTTTAACCAAGAAGGAAATATATGTCTTGAGGAGGAATCATTGTAAATGTAGAAACAATAACTATGACTAATTTCCAAGGCATTGTTTATACCAGATGTGTTGTCAGAATCTTGCTTGACTTTTGCATCACTCTGAAGCTTTAGAACTCGTTGGAGTTGCTGGTTTGCAAACCTGAAAAGAAGATGATAATCATGGCTTCTGTCTGTAAAGTTGTGTGTAAGAATGAATGCAGGACTTGTTATGGTTGCCCAGTGCAGCTACTAAATATTTTATATGAAGTGCTATTTTGAGTATTCTATTAATTATTTAAAGATAAACATGGTTTCTCTTTATGACATATGAGATTTGTGAGTAGCAAAGGCTAAAGTGTATAGAATATTTTTGCCAAAACTATTTATTTTTTGCAGTAATCTGCTAAAGCCAGATGTATTTGAGCAGTGATTTAGGTAAGATTTCTCTTAGATAAAACTAGTCATTTTAACAGAGATTTATGAATGACCATTTAGACCCTTGTGGCCTGTAACATTCAGTTTCCTGTCACTGCTCCTAGCTGCTCACAGATTTTTCCAAGGAAAGTTTAATAAAACCATCTATAGAATTGAGATTTTTTTTAAGATTGTAGTTAAAATTAATTCATCAAAATAATCTCATTGGTTCTTCTTTATCTCCATATATTGCTGACAAATTTCAGCTGTATTCTATGCTGCTGAAGTTATAAGCAAATAAAACTGTGTCTGTTTCTTGGAAATGTACCCTTGAAAAGCTAAAAAAAAACTATTACAAACATATAAACTATTGAAGCACCAACTGTGAGACACCTCATTGGAAAAACTCTGATATTTTAATGCTGAGAAATCTGGGTTTGTTCAGCCTAGATAGGAGAATGCTTCAGCAAAACCTTCCAGTACCTAAAGGGGGCTACAAGAGAGCTGGAGGGGGAGTTTTTACCCTTTGCCCTTGCATGTAGTGAGAAGATGAGGGGGAATGGCTTCATTCTGAAAGAGGGTAGGTTTAGATTATATATAATAAAGAAATTTTTTTTGTGGTGAGGGTAGTGAGACACTGGAACAGGTGGCCCAGAGAAGTGGTAGATGCCACAAACCTGGAAACATTCAAGGTCAGGTTAGATGGGGCTCTGAGCAACCAGATCTAGTTAAAGATATCCCTGCTCTTTGCAGGAGGGTTGGGCTACAAGACCTTCAAAGGCTCACTCCAACCCAAACTATTCTATGATTCAATTCAGTCCTAGTAGACCAGCCTTACAGTCTTTTTTTACCTGTCCTTTTCTGGCAGCCTCATTTATTAACCTCATCACTGCTTGCGTTCTATTATTGCTTTTTGATTCTGATAACAGTTTTTTTCAGATTGGTATCCCACTTAATTTCAAACTGGTGTACTTGCAACACTTGGTTTATACACCTTTTATCTCATACAAGAAAATATCTAAATTTTTCATTCAGATGATTGTTTTGTTTTGTAATACATATTTTTTTTCTGGTTTAAGAAGTGTGGGGGTTTTCTTGACCAAAAAAAACCCCAAAAAAACAGCAAGGCAGTAGTAGTATACCTACTTTTCAATTTCAATTCAAGGAATTGTGCATATTTTCAATCTGATCTAGAGCTCATATGAATAATTCAGGCTTAGGATGCTGCAGTTAAATTCATGCTTGAGACTTACGGGAGAGTGTGTCTCTGGTTTTAATATGTTATGATAAAGCTTGTAAAACTCATTCTTGACTGTCACAGTCAGTGATACTTGGACGTAAAATTAAACTGAGAAGCATTATTGCATCTACACACTTCTATTTTTTCAGTGGGGCTTACATTTATGTCCCTATTGTATCATAGATAATGATTATGGGTAGGTCTCATCCCACAGTGCTGTGCATTGGATCTGTTACCTTGCTGTAATAGAGCAAGAAGAAACAGGTAGGCAGCACTGAACAGAAGAAATTCTGTGGCTCTGTCACTCTGCTTCTGAGTGGCACTTAACAGCTTGTGAAAGTGGGTGAGCAGACTCCTGGGATGTTGCCTTTCCCTTCCTGCCTTGGTGGCAGGCTCTCTCCTTCCAGGGCACACACTGGTCCTTTTGTTATCCCACAAAAAGAGCACCCCATGTTTCTTTTGGATTAGTCTAAGTGATTGTATCTATGGGTTAGAATCCTTAAATTTAATATCATAATCTCTCAACTTTTGGAGTTGTAACACTGGTTTTGTAGGTAAGAAACAGTAGCTGAAAGACTGCAAAGTTTAGGTAAAGCATGAGATGTATTTGACCTTTTCTTCATGAATGTTTCCTAGGCTTGAAAGAGCATGTGTGGACTCCACAAGATTCCTTTATACATAATTTGTGCCATTACAGAAAAATAACTAGTCATGTATATTTATTCATTAGTGTAAAAATGTACAGTGGTTGCCTGTTGATCTCTTTTTTTCTCCAAAAATAGCTGGAAATAGTTGAGATTTAATGGATATGTTTGTTATAATATTTTTAAGTGGAGCCTAGAAGAGATAAAGATTACTTGGATTATAAATATTTTTTCTTCTTGTAGCTAAAGGAACCATATGCCTTTTTTTTTTCTAGGTAGGGGTGGTGCATGCTACTTCTCAGGGCCACTGACTGATGAAGTGTTTCCTCTCTAATAGTTTGAGGGTTTTAATAATATTTTATAGAGAAGCTGTTGAAATATGTGAATATGTACTCTTTAAAAGTCTCAATATCTTTCCTGTCCCACTTTTGAAGGCTTTGGCAAAGTTATGCTTGCATACTGTTCTTGGGATTCAGTGGTACTGTCTTGCACTTGGCTTGTTTCATTCAAAGGGTGGAAATCCTATGAGCAAAGAATTCTTCATTTTGCTGTGATTTGTCCAAACATTCTCAGTGACAATGAAGTGGTTTTGATGGTAAGATGTGGTGGCTCTGGGTGTTGTTTGAGAACACAGGGTTGCTGCCAGTTCTGTCAGTGTTTTATTGGAAGATTTTCTGTGCAGGGAGGGAGCAAGTCATCTAAAGCTTCCATACACCACAGTAGCAGCCATTGGTTTTCAATATTAAAATAAAGTGAAATTTTCGCAAGAAGTTTGGGTTTACATGTCAAAGTGTATATATCTGAGGGCCTTTAAGATTTAATCCTTCATGTAGAAACTATTCCCATGGTGCTTTGCAGCACCTGCATGGTCCTGAGGGGAAAAAAAAAATGTTTTCCACATCTTTGTCCTCTGCCTTTTCTACTTTTTCTTTCTTTTTCACTTTCTGGTCTAGCCTTTTTCTGCTTTTTTGCCTGTGATATTTCTTTCCCTTCCTTTAATCTGTATCTCTTCTTCCACTGGTTGCCTGCCAGCTGCTATTTGCTTTTGAGGATGGGGCACCTGTAAATGAGACAGGTGAATCCGGTATATGTTCCCATTCTAATATGAATGTCATAGAAGCAAAGAAGCAAAGCTGTTCTTATTTGCATTGGCCTTATAAGTGGTCCCTTCAGGGTCAGGAACATGAAAATATTTTGGGCTCCTTTTGTTTTAGGCAGCAGAATAGGGCACACTGTAAAAACTGGTTCAGATTTGGGTTGGGTATGATTTCTTGCCCACAAAACCTCTTGCAGCAATCCCTGTGCTGAGGACTTACAAATCTCACCTTGCCTTCTTCTCTTCCCTGCTCCTTTCCTGGGAGGACTTGGATACAGCAAAAGGTACCCACACGGGAAGTGATGTTGGCAGAAACCCAAGAGGGGCTTCCTTCCTAAAAAGCAGGCACGCTGTGGATTAAGAGAGCTGTACAGTGGGGATAAAGTCTAACACAACCAGCCAGTTTTCTGTTACCTCTCATGTTAGGAATTCATTAAGCCTTGCCCCAGGAGCACCAGCTGCAGTGCTGTGTTGCTCACTTTTTGGAACACAGCGTGCATCAAATCTTCCTTTGCCTCGTTGCACTTGATGTTTCCTTTGTTCTTTACAGATGGCTGCAAATGGCTAATTCGAAATGTGAGTGTATTAAGCATGTCCTACACCTAACGCTAGCTGTGTTTTGTGCCATCAGTGTGGGTGGCGGTCTGCTTTTTGGGTTTTGGAGGCATCCTATTCTCTTACCCCAGATAATTGTGTTGGCTAAGTTTTGTGGAGAATTGTGCCAGGGTTTCCTGGTAGCAGTAGGGCATTCCCTGTTGTGTGCTGGGGATGCATCAGCTTAGGCCTTGCACAAACACATCTAAAGCATCAGTGATGCTAACAGGAGTTTCATCAGTGACTTCTGCCAAGTCCTGGATTTTCTATGTGGCTCTAAAGAAAGCTCTGACTTTGCAGTTGCTCTATCTTTGTACTTAGCTTGTGCACGACCCATGTTTAATCTGAGTGCTCTTGATATCAAAATTTCTATAGAAGCTCTCTGGTTTCCTATGGCTCAGTTTGTCAGGAAGAGGATTTTTAAACAATTCTTTAGCAGGCATAAGAAAAAGTGTGTTTAACATAACAGCAAGTGTGAAGTAAGCAACCTTCTGCTGAAAGTTCACATGCCAAACACAGCTAATCCACCATATGCGTGACCTAAAAAGTACAGACATATGGATATTCTTCCTTCCCCCAGTTTCTCAGCCTTTTCATGGCTGCTGCAATTGTAAGTAGCCCAGTAACACTATATGCTTGATCAATGTATGGGATCTGTGATGGTATTTTGCAGTTGGGATTGCTGCATTGCATAGCATGCCTCAAAGTGAAATGAAAGGAATACCATAAGCTTTTCAGCTGTGACATGTCACCTCGGCAGTCATGTGCCTTTTGAAAATACATAAGAGTGACAGTTTTTCAGTAGTCCGGAGAGGATGATGTGTAACAGCAAATACCCTGTTCTTCACTCTTATTTAAGCATTTTGTATGTTTCTGATGAGTTTCCCATATAAGGGACATGAATGTGTCCTTGCCCTCTGACTCATCTGCTTCAGCCCCTGGAGTTACTGGGTTCTAGCATGGAGAGAATAAGGCTTGTGGTATAGGGAAAATAATAAGATTACATACTTTTAGAAGCAGGTCTCTTTCTTGGCCATAGCATAGGGAATATGTAGCTGTCATACCCTTGGAATTTGTTTTCTTCCCTTCAAAGACCAGTTACAAAAGATTAAGCAGTGGCCAGTGTTGCAACCCCCAAAGTCATTTGAGGTCTGATCCTGAACGGACATCACATAAGTGACAGAATTTTTACTCCTTTTCGGGTAGGCTGGCACTCATCATGGGTCCAGTTTTGTGACACATAACTCATGTCACTTATTGTGTTGCTGTAGCACGTGGTAGGTCACTCAGGTCAAGATAAGAAAAATGAGCACAGTACGTCCCATAGCCAAAGTGTAAGCACGTGCTTCACAACTCTTGTAGACAAAACACAGTTTGGCCAAAGTGAGTATAATCAGTTCATTGGTATGCAGAGCTAAAATTACTGAAGAGTAGCTTCCAGATAAGGATTCATTTAGGGAACTGTGGCAACTGCCTAATTAGCTATAGGTATGGCTTTAATTGCAGTCTGCAGCCAATAAAGAACATATTTGGTCTATAGAAAGAAGCAAAGGAATAGAATATGTGCACAAGGCAGTTTAATGTTTAAAGTACTGTTTGCAAATACAAGCTATTAAAAAAGTGAATCATGCTGGAAAACGGTCCCAAGCCATAAAATATTAATTGATCATTAAGTCCTTGTAAGTGGCACTGATATATACTTTAAATGTCTCCCCTTTTAACTTCCATCTGCTTTGTGTGTACCAGTGAGGGGGAAAAGCTACACTTCTTAGGGATCAGAATGTAACAATGTTTTCATTTCACACAGGGTAGGATGTCTAAAGACTGACCAATATTTCACCAACCAGAGATTTTGTTCTAATGGAATGATTATGTTCATATTATTGTTTTTCAAACCGAGAGAATAGAAAAAACTATATCTCTTTCAGAGACATGGCAGGTGCAGAATATGGTATCACTAATTTTATATCAAAGGTCTAACTAATCTTCTAGTATAAGAGAATATACATACAATATAGATATGTAATTTAAAAGAGGGCTTGAATCTTTGTCCACCTTGGGGCTGAGTCTGGAGAAACTTTTATCTTGCAGGCAGAGCGCTGGAGTGATGACGATTGCAAGGTCTGAGTTGGGGAGAGTTTTTCAAGAGACAGCAAAATATAGGATGACTTATGTGCCTGTACAGGGCAAGAGCGTCAACTGATGGAGAGTATCTGAAGGATGTAGCAGCAGACAGAGGACTTGATAATTATTTAGCAATGTCATGATGATTCTTCACAGAATCATAGAATATTTCATGTTAAAATGGACATGAAAAGTCACCTAGTTCCAACCCTCCTGCCATGGCCAGGGACACCTTTCACTCAATCAGGTTGCTCAGAACTCCCTCCATACTGGCCTTGAACACTTCCAGGGATGGAACACCCAAAACTTTTATGAGCTACCTGTTCCTTTGCTTCACCACCCTCACAGTGCAGGATTTCTTCTAATCTAAAGCTGCACTATTAAGGTTGAAGCCATTACCCCTTATCCTATCATGATATGCCCTTGTCAAAGGTTGCTCTCCAGCTTTCTTTCACTTTAGGTGCCAGTAGGCTGCTATAAGGTCTTCCTGCAGCCTTCTCTTTTCCAGGCTGAACAGTCCCAATTCTCTCAGTACAACTTCACAGGAGAGGTGCTCCAGCCCTCTGATAATCTTCTTGCCCCTCCTCTGGATTTGCTCCAACAAGGCCAAGTCCTTATGTTGTGAGCCTCAGAGCTGGATGCAGTCCTCCAGGTGGGGTCTCACTGGAGTGGAGCAGAGGGGCAGAATCCCCTCCCTTTACCTGCTGGCCACACTACTTTTGCTGCAGCCCAGGCTACACTTGGTTTTCTGGACTGTGAGAACGCATTGCTAGGTTATGCTGAGCTTCTCATCAACACCCAAGTCCTTCTCCCCAAGGCTGCTCTCAATCCATTCTCTACCCAGCCTGTATTTTTGTTTGGGATTGCCCTGACCCAGGTGCAGGGCCTTACCCTTGGCCTTGTTGAACTTCATGATGTTCACACAGGTCCACCTCTCAAAGTCCCTCTGGATGGCATCCCTTCCCTCCAGTGTGTCATCTGCACCACACAGCTTGGTGTCATCAGCAAACTTGCTGAGGGAGCACTCAATCCCACTGTCCATGTTGCCAAAGGAGAGGTTGAACACTGATGGTCCCAGTATCAACCCCTGAGGAACACCTCCTGTCACTGGTCTCCACTTGGACCACTTTGCACGATAATCAGATCTTCCAACTGAAAATGTCACTATACCCTGTTGTTTAAGCATCCAGGGAGGACAAGTTAGGTAGGTGCAAAAGGAAGGAGTCAATTAGCCAGTGCACATAGCCATGGGTCTGTAATATGCAATATATGCACATGTGAGGAGAGACAGCAGAGTACACACTGAAGTCTGCTAGATTTCCCTTGTGCATATTGTTTTATGTGTCTATACTTGACAACTGTCTTCTGGGAAAATTTGAGTTTGATAACAAACAGTCTGCTGTGAAAACATACACAAAAGAGGATGATATCTGCATTACTTAAATATATAACGTGCTAAAGCAGCCCTAAAATACTACCAAACAGTACAATATATACTGTATTGCTGTACATTTTCCAAAACTGAAGTCTGATGGCCATATGTTAAAATAAAGGAACATGGCTTTCCCTGGAAGGTAATATTTTTTTACTTCTAAAAACAGATGCATGTATTGCTCTCTGCCAGTGAGAGGAAAACGTCGCAGTTAGGAAAGGGGCTGGGGCTTATAAACCTCAGTTATAAATCTCTAATCTTTTTCATTTGTGACTTCTAGCATTTCTGCATACAGACTTATACTTTCTCATGCATTTTACTTCTAGGTGGACTTTTTGGTAGCATTGATCCTTCCATTGAAGAGAAAACCTTGACAAACTGTTCTAATGTAAATAATTGACCTAGAGAATTTAAAAATCCATATTCCAAAACTAATACTTTAATTTTCTAAAATACAGTGTACCCACTATCTCAAAATAGTCTCTTGGGATTGGGGGAGGGAGAGGAGAAATATAAGTTTTATCTTCTCAGTTTAAAATGTTTAAAATATTTCTTTTTGCACACTTCAGGTTTGTTCAGTTTCTCTCTCCCAGAAAGTCTTGGTCACTGCTTGTGCCACGGTGGAAAAGGGAATGTGTGTAAGCACTGTTTTCTCCTTCTTTTAGCAGGGCATGCCAGTGTATTATATTTAACATGCTGTGTGGTATGCACCTGTCAGTGACAAAAATGGTGCAGGGAGTGGTGACACCAGCACTATTCTTTTTTTTTCCTTTGAACCAAGTGTACCTATGGTACTCCTCTGTAGGTCTCACTTGTCTTCCATGGATAAAGCAGCTACTGTCTCTGTTCTCAATTACACTAGTTCCACATTTGCATTACAAATTAAAACCTGTAAAACACATGGATTCCTTTATTTCTTTAGCTTGTTGATACTGGTAGTCAAAGGCAGCCCCCTTCATCACTACATTCGTATCAGTCCCCATCCAGTCCTCCGCAGTCACAGGCAATTCTGCACTGCTGTGAAGCCCTCATTATCTGCTCATATATCTGTGTGGGAAATACACAAGCAGCCATAAACTATCTATTTTGTCACAGATTTAATCTACAGAAAAGTGAAACCCAACAATTTCTGCTGTTTCTCTCCCCATAACAGTCAGTGCCCAGAGACGGTGTAAGGAATCAAGTGGGTTATTCACACTCAGTCCTGCTGTAGCACAAGACTTGGTTACAGCAAAACTGCTTGCTTTGGACCCTATACACACTTTGTGTCCATACACTGTTAGGTACAACCTGTTTAGAGCTCCTGTCAAGTCCTGAAAGAAAGAGGGAAGGGTCCTGAGGAAGTTCACAGCATGCAAAGATTAAAGGTGAGATGTTTGAGGACTTTGTTATTGTCCAGTACTTTGTGTCAGAAGGACTGGTAGGCTTTTGTTTCTCTGGAATTTGAAAACAGCCTGTAACTCCCTTTCGCGACGTAGAGATGGTTGTTGCATTTTTCTAACCGGTCCAGTAGCTGGAAGGACTGATGTCATGAGGTCTGAAATCTGGTGGAATACAGCTGGGAAACTGGAAGGCTGGACATAGAGAATTGGGTCCTTTCTCCACTGACTTTCTGCTGCGTGAGAATTACTGGTGTTCTGGTATTCTTACTGAGAGCAAATTTTTAGAACATGACTGAAGCTCTCATCTGTTAAGTGGCACACAGAGAAAGAAGGATGATTTCTGCCATGAAATGCTGACAATTACAAGAAAAAATCAACACAGGTCAGCTTTGCAAATTTTTATGCATCTACCCATAATTTAACTATTACTTAACTAAACTCTTCACCAGATAAGTGATATATCTTCAGGGATAAAAAATTAAAGTAACATTTTGAAATGTCTTCCTAGTTTGGACCCAGTTAAACAAAGCATTATGGCTTGGGTTTTGCCCTTTATGCCTTTTTTAAGCTGAACACTTGTTCGTCGAAAGTTTGGGGGTTGGTTTTTTTGTAGTTGTTGGTTTTTGCTTGGGGACAGGTACCTTAAACTTGTAAAATTTTTCATTTTATTTTTGCTTAAAAAGCACGCACCAAAAAAACCCCCACAAAATCCCTCCTGTGAAGAATTAGCTATAAGGAACTAGTTTCCAAGCTGGTTAATTGCATTCTAGCTCCGTACCTTTGCTTCTGAGACCCCAGCTAGACACAATGTATACCTTTTGCTAATCAGAAAGAGAGATCCTAATGAAGGACTATGGAAATTACCAAGATAATTTGTGTACTGGCACCACAGCTGCCATATAAAATAGTGCTTCAATGTGTTTAATTGATTCATCTGTTACCTCTCAGACAAGTTACATTAGCTTTAGGTCAAGTAAGTTTATCGAACTTGATGAAATTCCTATTCTCTGTTGAAGGGGAATACTTTTCTCCTCTCTGCTCTCTGTTTAGGCTCTTGTTCTGAAACGTGAAGGTGCACAAGAGTCCCTGGTGCAAATTAATCTTCTGTGGTCTTCTTTCAAGTGAAACTAACTCCCATGCTTGTCTCTTCTGTGCAGCTGTCAGGCCATTTGGAGACTTATTGATCCTCGCCACAATAGAACAGTGACACCTGAGCAACAGCAAACTGCTTTTGAATGTTTTCTGATGTACTGCTGGCATTAATGCTATTCAGGTTAGCACTTGGGCCAGATATGTTGTTTTGTTTTGCTTGCTGTTGCTCTGTTCTTTGTTTATTGTCTTCAGATATGGATATTCTTACAATCTAATTTACACAGCAACCTAGAAACAGAGCTCTGTTTTTTAAAGTAGGTTGTTGTGTACTACTGTTGTTTTTATGAACAGAGAAGCAAATAAGCCCTAGCATTGCATTTGTTGCAGTGCTGAAAAAGGAGAGGAAGAATTGCTGGATCTGTGTTATACATGAAGCCAAGACTGCTAAAGTGTATGGGTCGCTGAAATCCTCTAACATGACTAGGCACGTGGAGGCAGGGCAAGTGTGGGTATATATGCTTTGTTTTTTGGAGGGTATAGGTAATGGAAGCCATATGGCTGCACTAGTCTTTGGACAGAAACTAATTGAAAGAAAGATTTGTAATAACTGAGACCTATGAGCAATTTGTGGCAATGGAGAGAAGCAGAACATTGCACAGCTTGTTTCACACTGCCTGTTCAGAAATTATTTTATTGAACTGCACTGAAAGATGCATAAAAGATTGAGGAAGGCTTCGTGGTGAAGGGTGGGGTATGTACAGTAATAACGGAATGCATGTGACAGCAGGAACAGTGGGACAGTTGTCATACTTGATTGTTGGTGTCAATCCTTTCCAGAAAAAGAAGCTGCATAATATGTCAAACTACAGGGGGAAAAAAAGAAAAGAATAAAAATGCAATGCATAGAAATGGGACACAACTTGAAAACACTCCAGTTGGAGACAGATAAATTTTATTCTGGTATGTCCAATGTACTGAAGCTTTTATGGAGAACCCTGTAGGTTCTCTGGAATTTAAAGCCAGAATGTCATGTTTTTTGGGTGCAATTGTTTGCTCAAGGGCATTTGGGGGGATCTTGAGGTCATGGACAGATAGCCAGATGTAGATAGTGCCTACTCTCAGAAATTTATGTGACAAACTTGAAACATTTTTTAGGAAAGAAAGCATTGATAAAATACTATTTGAAAAGCCATTTGCAAGAAGTACATCTCAGGGTAGCAGTCCCACAAGGCAGGTGTTTGATGCAGCTATTTTTACATGGCATGTGGTAAATGTACTGAGTAATACTTTTAGTAACTAATCTACTGTCCCTCCAGATGTACAAGAAATGTGTCTTTTGTTTTATGCCCAGGGCTGGGAACAGTCTCAGAGATGCAATTTGGCAAAGAGGAGATAGATGAGAATCTCAACATCTTCTTCAATGACTATGCAGAAATGCTGTCTGCTGTCTCCTTCTCTACATCTGGTAGCCCTTATAAATAGCATCAGTTTGACAACAGTTTTTTTCATGGGAAATGGTTGTGGAGGGAAGAGGTGAGGAAGGGAAAGAGGGTGCAAGCTCTGCTGTGTGGCAGCTGAGCACAGGATAGAGGGCTTATTGAAGACTTCCTGAGGCCAAGGTGAGGCATGCGTAACAGAAGGGAAGAGGACCAGGCATTGCAAAAGGGAACAGAAGGTGATGGAGACTAACAAAGAGTCTTTGAAGGGTTCTGAAGATGGGTGCTCTGAAAAAATAAAAGTATATTCTATCCCTCCTATTTTGATTGTTTTACGTTTGTGTGTCTTTATCAACAGATGACCAAAAAGACGAACAGCATGGATATATTGTTCCTGGGTTGTGACAAAGCAGACTGCTTAATCTTCTAATGAAGTTGTAATGCAGATTTGTTATTTCCTCTCCATTACGCTGAGAAACTTGGAAAAGTGAAAATCCTAGGGAATTTCTTGTGTCAAAGGAAAATTTCAGGTTTGCATTTCTCAGTCTATGGCAGTTGGGTGTGTATCCTGTACTGGTGTGTGACAGACTGTCAGAGAATGAGCACGTTGTTAAGTACTAGTTAATTTATTGTGACATTCATCTCTTTGCAGTGATTAGGTTTTTGGCAGATGTTTTTCCCCTTTTCAATTAGCATCTGTGCAAGGAAAAATCACCTCGGCAGGTTATTTATCTGAGCTACCTTAGACCCAGTTTTCACCCATGGGTGCAAGAACACATACAGTTCACTGAAACTGAGCTCTGCCTCTGAGTCAAGGAAGCAAGTATCCTTCTTTCTAAAGATAAGGCAACCCTCCTCTGCTGCCTGCCTGAATCTTTTCTGCTGCTTCCTTTACCAAAGGCTCTGAACCTGGCACCACTCTCCTGAGCAGCATTGCCCCCAAAGTGGTGCAGTGTTCCCTGTCCCTATAACATTGTCTGATACAGTATTCTATTCTTGCTGCAAGAACTGAAGCTTCTTTGGCATTGCATTAATCAGCTTTAAAAATAAGGGGTTGTTCAAATGTGTTTTCTGCAAATATGTTTACATATAATTTTATGATTTAAAGACAGAAATAAATTTTTTGAAAGGTTCTAATAGCCCTTTTGTGGGATATTCAAATCTAAAACCTCTATCAATGTCTGATCATTTGATTGATTATTTATTTAAGCAAATTAAGTCATCTATTTCAGTCTTGGACCAAAGACCCAGGAGCATTTGGGTTTATGGAAACCCATAAACCTCTCTTCTCTTGGAAAATGAAGTTCAAGCTAACAAATTTTTGGGTTGAAATATATGTGTCCAGAAAAAGTGGCTGAGAGATCAGAAAGATTTGAATGTGCTGAAAGACAATTTTTTAGGGAAGATAACTGGCCTGGCTAAGCAGGGAGATTTTGCAGGAATGAAGGGGAAAAAAACAGCGTGTAGCATCTTTGGAAAAAGAGGCAGGAAACTTAGGAAGTATATGAAGATGTCATTAGATCATGTAGAAAGAAAACTAGAAAGACAAAAGCTCAGAACTTAATCTGGCCACAACTGTAAAAGACAATTTTAAAAAGGATTTATAAATAGATTAATAACAAAAAGGGCCAAGGAAAACCCCCATTCTTTATTGGATGTGGAGCAGGGGAATACAGTCACCAAAGATGAGGAGAAGGCTGAGGTACTCAACACCCTCTTTTCCTCAGTCCTCAACAGTAAGATGTGTTATCCTCAGGACCACTGACCTTCTGAACTGGTGGACAGGGACAGGAAGCAGAAAGGACCCCCTGTAATCCAGGAGGGAGTATTTAGTGACCTGCTGAGCCACTTAGATGCTCACAAATCCATGGGACCAGATGGGAGCCATCCCAGAAGATGAGGGAGCTGGTGGAAGAACTCTCCAAGTTGCTCTCCATCATTTACCATCAGTCCCGGCTCACCGCGGAGCTCCCAGATGAGTTGAGGTTGGTCAGCGTGGCACCCGTCCATAAGAGGGGCTGGAAGGAGGATCCAGGGAGCTACAGGGCTGTCACCCTGACCTTGGTGCCAGCACAGTTATGGAACAGATCACCCTGAGTGTGATCACACAGCATGAACAGGACAACCAAGGGATCAGGCCCAGCCAGCACGGGTTCAGGAAAGGCAGGTCCTGCCTGATGAACCCGATCTCCTTTTATGGCCGGGTGACCCACCTGGTGGACAGGCTGTGGATGCGTCTACCTGGACTTCAGCAAAGCCTTCTCCCACACCACCTCCCACAGCATCCTCCTGGAAAAGCTGTCAGCCCATGGCTTGGACAGGTGGAACCTTTGCTGGGTCAGGAACCGGCTGGATGGCTGGGCCCAGAGAGTGGTGGGGAATGGTGCTGCCTCCAGTTGGAGCCAGTCACTGGTGGCGTTCCCCAGGGATCAGTGTGGGACCCAGTCCTGTTTAACATCTTTGTTAAAAGACATGGATGAGGCATTGAGTCCACCATGGTCAAATCTGCAGATGAAACTCAGTTGGGTCGGAGTGTCAATCTGCTGGAAGGTAGGAAGACTCTGTAGAAATCTGGACAGGCTGGATTGATGGGACAAGACCAGTGATATGAGATTCAACAAGACCAAGTCCTGGATCCCACACTTTGGCTATAACAACCCCATGCAGTGCTACAGGCTGGGGAGAGAGTGGCTGTAAAGTTGTTCAGAAAGTTGTTGGATGTGTCCAGGTGGCCAAGAAGGCCAAAGTCATCCTGGCCTGTATCAGGAATAGTGTGGCCAGCAGAACAAGGGAAGTGATTGTCCCACTGCCTTGGCACTGATGAGGCCACACCTGAAGTCCTGTGCCCAGTTCCGGACCCTTCAGCTCAGGAAGGACATTGAGGTGCTGGAGCGAATGCAGAGAAGGTCAACAAAGCTGGTGAAGCATCCAAAGGGTAAGTCCTATGAGGAGCATCTGAGGGAGAATGGGTTGTTTAGCCTGGAGAAAAGAAGGCTTATCACTCTCTACAACCACCTGAAAGGAGTTTGTAGTCAGGTGGGGGTCAGCCTCTTCTCCTAAGTAACAAGTGACAGGATGAGAGGAAATGGCCTCAAGTTGTGCCAGGGGAGGTTCAGGATGGACATTAGGAAGAGTTTCTTCACAGAAGGGGTGATTAAACACTGGAATGGGCTGCCTAGGAAGGTGGTGGAGTCACTGTCCCTGGAGGTGCTCAAGGAAAGACTGGACGTGGCACTTAGTGCCATGGTTTAATTTACACGGTGGTGTTCGGTCAAAGGTTGGATTTGCTGGCCTCAGAGGCCTTTTCCAACCTGATCCAGTGAATCTGTGAATGAAAATAAGAGGGTTTTTTTTAATTGAGTTTGCCAATTAAAAGTTTTATGTCACTCATGTTGGTAATGAAGTGGAAAAGAGAAAATCTGAATAGGTAGGACTGCAATGCATGTGAGGTGAACATTATTTTGGGGAAAGCTATCTGCCAAACTCCAAATTCATCTGTCCTGGTGAGACTACACCCACCAGGACATACTAGCGAGGACAGGGCACTGCAGCTGTGGCCTGGCTGGGTCAGAGGGGAGCTCTGTCTGCTTTTGATGTCCTGTTGCTGATGGGCAGCCAGCACAGTGTGGTCCTCTATCCCTTTCAGGAGCATAGGGATCAGACCATGGCTGGTGGAGGCCTAGCCTGGTGATATGAAGCAGAAAGAGCTGTGCTGAAGGAGCAGGGAGATGAGAGACTCTCTGTCTCCCATAGCCTGAATAAAGAATCCCCTTTACACTCCTTAAAATTCAAATACTGTTTTCACTCTGCTAGGAAGGATCCTGCAGGCACCAAGCACAGCAAAGGTGCTTAACAAGTAATAAAAAACAGCAATAACAACTGATTAGGTCTGGGCAGGTAAGAAGAAGGGGAATACTTTGTGAGTATTTAAAATCTTAAAATGTATTGCAAGCAAGTCCCTCCATGCACTGCTGTTAATTACCTAGACAACAGAAGCTGTGCAATCACCTTCAATCACAGGCTTCTATTTAATAAGCTTATTGTAATGTATTGCAATTAACGCTCTTCTAACAGTTTGTGCAAATTTTCAGCTTTTTCTCCCAAGGCAGCATTGTAAATCAAGCTATAAAATTCATTGGTAAATCTACTTTTTCTCTGTTAAATTAAGTGGATGAAAATACCTGGTGGCAGAGCTGAGAGTGGCACCCTCTGGGTAGCAGGATGGGATTGCCAGGCAGTGCTGGACAGCCACAGCTGTGCCCCAGTGGGGGTGGCTCCCACAACTAATTGTGAAAATTCTGGGAGAGATCTCACAAATCCACTAGAAACATTTGCACATTCCCACTATTTAAAATGCTTCCAGTATCAGGAGCAGGATCCTATTTGTCTCTCATCCATAGCAAAATCAAGCAAATTCCTTCTCTCTTGTACCAGCTCTGCTCAGAGCAATAGTCAGTTGGAAGTTGATCTAATTGACATCGGAAAAACGAGAGCAAACTTTATTCTAAAAAAGTTCCCTCTAA
The DNA here is from genome assembly GCF_000738735.6 of Corvus cornix cornix. NCBI lineage: Eukaryota > Metazoa > Chordata > Aves > Passeriformes > Corvidae > Corvus > Corvus cornix. The sequence continues at coordinate 88,479,508 of NC_046333.1, forward strand.
GTTTAGTTTGCCTATGTATGGATTTGACTGAATTTATTTCTCAGATGTATCTGCAACATCCAGATGTATGTGCATGCACTCGTGAGATTCAGCTGGCAGACAGCTCTGGTGTGTGTGCTGTTAACAGTCACAAAAATAAAGAGGACACTTGAGAATGATTCTGCAAGGATGATAGTACCCAGAAAGCAATTCTTTACAGGCAGGATAGTACGGTTTAGGATATAATTCCTTGGCTATGTATGATCATAGGTTTCCTTTCTGATACTTTTCTATTCCAGTTTAGATTTAGGCAGTACACTAGAATGCTGAAATTAAAGAAGCAGAGCAGTGTTTTGACAGACACACCCCCAATAATAAGCATTAAATTCTGAGAAATATTTCTCTAGTCCTAATAATTTGTTTAGACTATTTACAGGTTTTGCAAAATTTTTATGGAGGTGAAATATCTACAACAGAGTTATTGATGGTTAGATGAGACATTTAACCATTTAAAAATGTATGTGTGTGGTATCTGAAGATATCATGCTGCGTAGAATTGGACAATATAATGCCTTGTGTGATGTTTGTATCTGTATGACTCTTCAAGGTTGAGCAGAGAAAGAGAAAAAATTCTAAAAAGATAAAGCACAAGCAAATAGAGGCAGTTATCTCAATTGCCTCTTTTCTCTTTTTGTAGTGTTTTTTCCTAAGCACAGAGCTAGAGTGCAGCCAGCTCTCACAACAGGTGGACACTTGTCAGTCCCTTCTGGACACCCACAGAGGAAAAAAAAAATCCTCTTTCAGGAAAAATTTGAAAGCTTCAAAATTAAAATATTTGGTTTGTTTGGTTTTAATATCTGTCTTAGTCTCCAAGGAACCATGTTTTCAAAATGAACTGTTTGGGGGGGGGGTTTTGTTTGCTTCTAAGTTGTTAGCCTCTGTGTTGAAGACTGTGTAAGTCCTCAATCAGGTTTGTTTAAACAGTTTCTTTTCTGCTACAGAGACTGACAGGAGGCAAGTCCTTTAAGTTTTTAAGGGGAACAGCCTCCTGTCCATTTGGTTTAGCTTTAGCTTTAATCCCATCCCCTTTCCCCCCTCTTTTTTTTTTTCTTTTTAAATAATATTCTTTCCTTCTGCATTCGTGCACTGGTGAGAAACAGGCAGAGAATAGCTTTTCAGAACAGCTTTTCTGTTCTCTTGGGAGTGGTGCAATGGCAGCCTGAACATGGGATGCTTAGAGAAAGGTAGTCTGAGCCAGATCCTGCTCCCTGCTTGGAAATATTACAGCAAGCAGTGTTTTGGTGCAAGCAGCCATGGCATGTGCAAAGCTGTTGTTCAATCTGAGCTACAAGAGCTTTCTGTAAAGCTGAGTTTTTCACATCTATGAAATATTTTGATTTTGCTTGGTTATGGGACACCCAGTGCCTCATTATTGAGTTCTCAGCCAGTAGTAGTGATGCTGTGTTGCTGGTATGGGTGTGTTGTCATTCTGATTAGTGGACTTAAGGGGCTCAGCTGTATTCCACTTCCTCTAATGTATATTCCTGTCACAAATATTATCTCAAGTTTGCAGCATAAGTCAGGAACATTTTTAACTGCACAGACCAAGGGATGTGAGAACAAGGCAAAGTGCTGGTAGAGCTGTAAGACTTACTGAACAGCTATCTTAAAGTTCAGAAAGTGCTACTAGCTGTCTATGGAAACCAAGCCCCCAGCTGAGAGAGAAAAATAAATATTGTACAGACTAATTTTCAGTTTTCATCCAAACTAGATCTGTTAACCATGGTGCCATCTATTTGTGTAAATTAAATGCAGAAAACAAGTTAATTGTTAACTACTACAAATGTCTACTACATGTAACTATAAATGAATCCTGTATTCAGCTTTCCTTGAAGTGAGGACAAAAAAAGTTTCAAAATATAAGGGGTTTGTGTTTTTGAGGTTTTTTTTTAAATTAAACTTCTGGGAGAAAACAAAAAATGTAAGGTAAGAAATAACACTTGAGGGAACAAAATTCAGAGAAAAGATTTCCAGAAATAGCAACATTCAAAACAACAAAATCCAAACAGAGAAATATCTTCTGTAAGTCACAACTGTGTGGCTCCTGTATTTTTGACATTTTTTCTGGGCTCATATCATGTTGTTTGATCACTAAGCTTTTTCCCTGTGCCCTTCATCATGCGTGTAGTTTGAAGAATATCTAGGTAATAATTTTCTTTTCTTGTTTTGCTTAAAAGAAAAACAAGCAACAAACAAACAAGTTTTTCATAACATGAACAGGAAATATAAGGTAAGTTATACATAAATTAGGAAGCCTTATTTCTGCTTCATGAGACTGGTTTAACATTTTGATTGTAATATGTCTGCTCCCCAACAGAATCCCCAGAGGAGTTTAACACAACTTCATTCAGGGATATTTGTTTAGGGGCTTCAAAGGAAACTTTAATTAGAGGAGGTTATCAAAGCTTAGAAGGTATCACTTCCAAAGCATCAATGCAGATGTGACAACTACAGTCAGCCTTCACATCTGCACAGTAAAACTCTTCCACAATCCCTTTTTATTTCCTTTTTTTTATTTTTTTTTTATTTTATTTTGTAGGGTGTTGTACTTTGTTTTGAGAGCAGCAAAGGCAAATAGCTTTCTTTTATATGCATATATGAGACTAGGCATGGTTCAAACACCCTATAGATTTGGGAAGGAGAGGGATGAATAGCACCTGTTACTGCCTTATCCTAGGTCACAGATTAGACCTGTTTCCATAGCAAGTTTTGTTATTTTTGCAGTAGAGTTACAGTACATTTTGCCTTTTCTCTTATATACATATTTTCTCTCTAGTTATTTATACAGAGAAGTCATACGTAAGATGATACAACTTCTGTAAGAGACAAGAAAGATTTGGCAAAAAGAAAACATCTATCAGGGAGTCATGAGAAATCTGAGATTTCAATGACAAATCTTTCAAGTTCTTTCATCTTCCAGTTTCTGACTTAGTTGAGAAACAGTGGTCTTGACATGCAGACTGTATGTCTGCATCCAAGAACAGTAACAACTGATTTGTGCTAAAATTAGTGTCCTAAAATGGAGGGGAAAACTTTCACAAATCTTGTATGCTAGGGTTGGAAGTACGGGATTTGATTACTGCCAATATTTAACAGTTCAATTTATGTATATGCAAAGTCCCTGGGTTCCTGATGTTGATGCACATAAATATAGAATGCTTTGCTGCTTAACAAAAAAATAAAATCTGGCATTATGTAGGTTTTTAGGACATCTCTCTTGGTACATAACAGATATACTGATTTCTGAAAAATGCTGAAATAATTTTGATTGTGCATCCTTTCTAAAACCAAATAAATGGACAAAGATGTTATACAGTCCTATTTGGGAAGCATATGAAAATGTGTGTAGTGCCACTGTGTTCATTTTTGTGTTGCAGTGGGGATACTGCAACACGATGTACCAAACAAGGAGTCCCGTGGAAAGGAAACTGCAACATTTTTGCAGTGCAGAAATGTCCTTGAAGTCAAGTGAAGGAAATATGCCTACACTAACTCCTTCAATTATTGTTCTTCACAAGCTTGTTTGCAGCTGAACAGATAAAAGGATATTGAGAATTCCTGGAACAGTGATGCTTGCGTGGCCTGTGGAATGTCATGGTTCTTTATAGGTAACACTGATTAAAAGACCTTGCACAGGTAACTCTATGTGAAATGGTGCTTTGATACTGGAATCACTTTGGAAATTGCTTTTAAGTCAAGCCTCTGAGTAGCTGCACAAAGAGGTGGTACTTGAGAACAAGCTCTGTGTCATCAGGAAAAAGCAAAGTCTGGCATCTGGAAGCTGAGGAAACTTCAGACTGGGAATGCAGCATAATTTCTCGATGGTGAGGGCAGACTGAAAGTAGAACAAAGAAGTGGGTGGGTAACTTGGCACTTCTAGACCTTTAGGTCAATATCAGATGGTTTTGGGAAAGATACTTTTTGTTCAAGCATGTCTTTTTATTTGAAAGGTACTCTTGAGAAGAGTATTAAGGTCGAACACAAGAATTAGGAAATAACATTCTCAGATATTATACTAAGAAAGAGTAACTAGATAATTTGTGATACAATACATTTTTAGTTTCATCAAAAGTTGTTGGAAGGGGCTTTTTGTTTTGCTTTACAGTTTAATGGTAGTTTTCCATACTATATTGTAGTGTGTACATTGATTTATTTCATGCTTGAGAGCTGGAGGCAAGTCTTTTTCACACAATGCCATTGGTTCTGTTAACATCTTCACCTTTTGGATCCCAGGCTGCTGTCTTACAAAGGCTTTGACAGAGATTTTGGGGTTTCCCTCAGCCCTCAAGATGCCATTTCTTCTGTCACCAACACCAGATGTCAAATGTTCCCGATGTAGAACAGAGGCAAATGTCAATGAGTTTTTGTACTGCTTAAAATAGATCATTAATGAAAAAAAGTTTTTCTTTATTATTCTTTCTAAGGCAAAGGTCTTCAGTCCAGGTACTGAAACTTCCTATATATTTTGAATACAATTAGACATAGCAGATGTTTTAATTTCAAGGAGTTCATTCAAGGTCCAGCTCTTGAGCAAAGAGCACAAACTGTGGGCAGTGCAATAGGCAGAAAGGCTAAAAGTCCTTGTCTCTCCATTATAACAAATATCCTCTTACTTTTCTGTCCTTTTGGGAAAGGAGATGGGTTAAATCTGCTCTCTTGGCTAAAGGTAGGGTTTTCTGTTTCTGAGAGTCATTGGTTTTCTTCCCTTATTCAATTTCCATGAACTCCCCACTTTCAAACTCAGATGACAAGAACTGGTTCAGGATAAGATAATTTCTGTAAACTTGTTTACTGCTTCTAAAGTCTTGTATGTGTTCCTAAAGTAGCTATTTGACTACAGTCTGAAAGGGACAAAAATTATGGCAGTGCTTTGTGGACACTCATGCAGTCTAACAGATTCTTTGTGTGTAGTACCAAATACTGTCTTAAAAAATTAACAAAGCAAGCTTTTATACACATGAAATAATTCTATAATTTATGTCAAAACTTATACTGAAAATATGCATTACAGCACCAAGTAAAACTCATTTCAGATTTACTATTGCCAAAAATTTGTTCTACTATCTATGTTTTGAGTCAAGCATGACGAAGGAACACTGAAACATAGGAGATGCAAAGCTTAACTTACATTGCCAGGAATCAGCCAAATATGCTGCAGCACCATGGAAAAAAAAAAAAAAAAAAAGGAAGAGAAATAGACATTTCATATATAAACCAAGCATTGAGTCCATGTTGCCTGAAGCTATGCATCTTGAATGCTACTGAAAATCTCTACTATCATTACATAATGAGGTCTCTATGGGTTTGGGGGTTTTATTACACTTGAGAAATGATCCTGCATGGAATTAATTGTAGGCAGTGGTGAAAGGCAAAGGTTTGAGTTTCTAGGTGTGCCAGAGAAGACTGGCTTATATCTGGGCTTGCTACAATAAATTCAGCTTAAATTTTGGGGAAGGAAGATGCAGATGCTCATAGGGAAGCTGAGACAAACAGTTACAGATATAAACAGAGATCAGTTTGTAGCAATATCTAAGAGCCTACTGACTAAAGAACCCTCACTCTGGTGGTGAGGGATTTGTGTTACAGCGTTCACATTAGAACATTCACATTGCCTTGATTGTATACATGGTCTTGCACAAGATCATTTAGCTGAAAGGGCACTTTTCCCTGGATCTGAACTGGGAAGAAGGGGAAGCTTCAGATACTGAAGTTTTAGAAAAAAGAGAAGGAAGTGAGAAACAGATGTGTGTTTTTGTGGGTGAATTGAAATATCTGAGATCAATAAAAGTAAACCATATTTTATTTTATTATCCATTAAAAGAAAATGGGGAGATTTTTGGTTTTATTGCCTGATAATTGGGTCATGTTTTATGAAAGATGTGAACCTCTTTAAAAATCACATTTTCTTTTAAGCTAGTGGAATTTGGAGTGGGGGAAAGAGTCATCTTTGGAGTAGAAAGCCTCTTTGTGTTCATGGGGGTTTTATTTTGGTTTTGGCGGGGTCTTTTTATCTCTTCAAAATAACATATATCCAATATTGTAAAATTTTATGCCTTACAGACAATTTCAGGAACTCATTTCATTTTATATCTAGCAGGCTATCTATAGGCATCACAAAGACAAGGTTCCTGTGAAAAACTGAAAATGAAAACATTTATCTTCACCTGTCAAGTTTTTCTGTTTTCAGAGAGAAGTGCTTTTAAAAAATTGCATATATGTCTAGAAGGCAGCCTAAAGCCCACTTAAGCAGCATGGAATTAATCTAGATTCCTTTGTTTTCATAACGATATTTATTGCTCTACATTGAACACAGCTATAAATATCGAATAACGTGAATAAAATATTTTTGCAGTGGAAAACTAATTTGCATTTTTTGTAATGATTTCTTTCAGATACTAGTTAATCTGCTTTAAGTGTAAGTATGCTTTTACACCATCCATACACTAATGAATTATTTATTAATCCATTTGTTTTAAATGTATCATAGTAATTTTATTTTTTTTAATTGCCGTCTTTTAAAAATATGTAAATCCCCACAGTAATTAACAGCAGAAACAATGGCTATGGTATCTCAAATTCCTCTCCCAAACCCAAAGCATCCTTATCCTTGGACTACAACATATCTTTCTAGAGAACATGCAGGTTGCAACCAAGACAGGCTCACTGACCATGCAGTTCTGGAATGGGCCAGGGACTCCCAGCTGTCAGAGGTTTTTTGGGTAGCGCCCCTTCATGTAAGTCTGGAGTCAGAAGAGATCTGGGAGCTCAAGGAGGAAAATAAATAAAATAATATTTAGCAGAAGTTCCATTAAGGATTTTTGCTTCCTATGGATATTGAATGTCACCTGTGGTCTGCTATGGTCAATTTAAAGTATTTGAGCCATGATCTCTTAAGCTTTTGTGCAACTTAAGTAAGAACTGGCTTACAGTAGTGAAAAGATCAGACTAAGCCTCTTCAGGTGGTACAGCAAGACATTTGTGTAATGAACTTTTACTGAGACAGCAGAATTAGAAGCTTATCCTTCCGAGAATGGGACTTCTACTCTTCTTACTGGTTTTGGATGTGACAAAGAACTACAGGATTTTGTTTGTGTATGGTCAATTCTAAATTTATGCTAAAATGGGCATGAGTGAAAAATGGGACAACAGACTTTTTAAAAAAATAACAGCAGGCCCTGATGCCCTCAATTTTTGCAAGCGGTTTACAAAGTGAGAGGTTTACAAAGGAAGGTTACCTTAACTTGCTTGTTTATCAGATGAAATCAAATTTATTTTTGTCTGCCACTCTTCCCTGCCCCCACTCTCTCCACAATTGTCATGGAAGTATAATTAGCAAGATACTTGACCTCAAAATGTAATCATGAATTATTTCAATTAAAATAAACTATTCTGCTTTACACTAGTATTTTGTCTATGTTATGGGTTGTTGGGGTTGTGTAGTGGATTTTAGTTTCTTTGTGTTTCAGTTGTTTGGCTTTTTGTTGGTTTTGGGAGGGTAGTGGTTGGGAAGGGTAGGGCTCTTTTTAATATAAAGTCAGCTTGAGATGCTTGTCTTTTAAAAACAATAGTTGCCAACATATCTGGCAGGGTCAATTGAAAATATGTAAATATGAGGGGGCAGCTCTACTGAAATGAATGAACAACTTGTTCCAACTGATGATTTGCTCTAGTATTTTGTTTTTAAAATTCTGTAAGCCTGCATGAAAATATGCTTATTTTTACAACCCAAAATAAACCTTTTTTCTGATGCCCTGCAGGCTCATAAACAGCTTAGAAGCAATTCTGAGAGCTGATGTTATTAGCAACTGGAACTCTGTTTTGATTGACTGGGAGTATTAAACCAAGAGCTCTCCACTGAACCTTGTAGCATTACATCAGTAACTCTGAGTAAAAATGAGATCACGCACTCATCCTTCTGCAATCTGAGCTTTGTGTTGTACCCACTGCACACACACTTTCTAGTTTGGTTAGAATTGTCATCCTTTTGCTTTCATGGGAAGTGATTTCATTAATAGTTTTAATATATAGTAATGCTGCAGACTCTTTCCCATTGCCTTGTGGAGTTGGGCTTTTTTATTTGCTATGTGAACTGTGCAATGTGAAGTTAAGACTATAATATAGTGAACAAGGAGTGAAGATTGAGCATGTTTCTGATTTTATTTATTTTATTTTAGAAAGATCTAACAGTTCTCTGATCCCTTCTTAGCATTCAGATTTGTTAGGGGGAGAGCAGGATGAGTCAGTGATCATGACACAACAGATTGACTTAAAGTCAGGGTTCAGTTCCTACTTCTGCCATCAGTGTTATTTTGAGATTCTTAATCCTTATATTCTCCCTTGTGTATGTAGTGTGGATAGAAAGAGTTTCTTGTCTGAGGTGATTTTAGGGTAAATTGATTTACTTCTGTAATGTTTTGTTTGCACAGCATTTTGGTTCACAGATGAAACTGTAACAAGAATTTAAAAGAGAAAAGTATGTAACAGCCTATGAAGGGTAAAAAGGTGTCAAACCATCATGTAGTTGTCACCTGTAAAAATAATACCCTTTACATTGTTTTTCTCTTTTGCATATGCTCAACATCTCCCTTTCCTGTGCCCAGTGCCTTCATTGCCTGGAGTTTTTCTGTTGTAATGCCTGTCAAGAAAGAGTGAAGTATTTGCCATAGCACATTTAGCTGACACCATGCCTTCATTTCTCTGGCATGGTGATGTGCCTAAGTCTCCCACAGATGCAGTTACTCTCAGATTTAGAGTATTTCACACCACTGCAGCTCTGAGAAGTCAGTAAAGAAGTGTAAATAGAGCATAAAAAATCCAGGCAGGATTACTTTTTGCCTTTATTTCTACCTGTTCAAAGGAGAGAGATGTCACAACTAATGTGTCATATATACAGTGGCAGTATTTTAGGTTGGAAGTGGCTGATTTATATTGAGAAGACTTGTAGAGGAGACGTAGACATTCTGAGATTTCTATCTGGTGTTAATTTTGGCTTTCTCAGTAATTAGGAGTGTTTGTGATCCTCTAAAGAAGTCAGTTTTAACACAGTCAGCAAACTTGATGAGTGATTATAATGTTGAAAAGACATTTATTTTGCTCACAAATGAGCAAGGATCAGTGAAAACTGTGTTTGCAATTTAGACAAAGTTTGACAAACAGACCTCCTATCTTTAAACTTCTTTGTAGCATGTGGTAATTTTTCCTGTGACTTTCAAAGAGGGTTTGGATCTTGAGGCTTTATGTTATGGCTTGGGGATAATTTTGACAAAATGTATACGTTTTGATTTGCAAAAAGAAGCTTTGTTTTCCAGCTCCTTGCAGTTTTAAAACTGAAGAGCTGCTGAGCGTAAGACACATGTTTGGCCCTCAAAGACCTTGGGGAGGATTAGGTAGATATTCATAGGCTCTGTATGAGCCAAACGATGTGCCTAAAAAATTTGGGAAGTAGCCTTCATTAACACCTCAGGAACGGTGTAAGCAGAGGAATATACATCCAGCAGATGTATGTAAAGGCTGGTTTGATTTTTATTCACCAGTGAGATGACTAAGGGATCACTAGTTCATTAGTACTGGGGAAGACAGCAGGGAACCAGCCCGTTTGAATCCTGTCCCATTTTCACTCCAGAGGCAACATCTGAGAGAGACCTGTAGGAGTGTGTCATTTGTTGCATGAGTCCATTGCTTCTTTCTTTTGAAGCTACAATGCAGTATTGAAGATTTTTTCCACAAAGTATTGGTTTTTTTTACCTTGGTTTTCAATATGTCCAGCCCCCAAGTAAATGCATGGGGCACCACAATTTCAGCTTCCCAAAAGAAAAAAAAAATCTAGTTTGATGCTGAAATAATGCCTAAGGCTTTTAAGCGTTCTAGTAGTTCTTTTCCATTCCAAGTATACACTTTGGAATGTTGGTAAATGTGAGTTTGGCATTGCAAAATATGGGGTATGACCCAGCCTCTTTGAAGTAATAGTATTTAAATTTGTCTGTTGTCTGATTGATCTTTTTTCTAAGTTCATATCAAGGGAAAATACCAAAACCATATACTGTAGTTTATAATTCTCTTCTGTACAACTGTTGTTTGCTCTCCTGGGTCTCTTAATTTTCATTCCCTCTTCTGTAATCTTACTGCATTTTTTTTCCCCCCACCAGATTAGAGAAAAATATCTTGCTGTTCTTGTCTAAGTTCTCAAGGGTAAGACTCAGACTTACAAAACCAGTGAGTGCTCTTTTATTTTATGCCAAAAGCTACCCAAAATAACTTCCTGGCTGCCTTCATTGATAATGGTCTTGGTACAAAATTTGATGCTAGGGGAATAGAAACTGAAACCAGGCAAGTTGTCATGCTTTCTAAAGAAAGTTTGTCACACAGCATCAAAAAGATTTTTCACCAAAAAATATTTTTAAGACCTAGTGCTTGATTCTGATTATATCTCCCTGTATTACAATTTCAATAAATTCAATATTGGATTGCATCTGCTGTGCAACAATAAAACATAATGTACAGATTGATTTTTTGCCCCCAAAGAGCTGTACTTCTCTCAAACACTTTATTTAGGAGTCCTCCATAATAGTCTTTTTTAGTTCAGTTTCTTCTGTTGCCAGTACAATATTTTTTTTTCTGTTTTTGCAGAGTGTCTATGGCCATTTTTAATACAGTAGAAGGAACTACATTTTTTCTAAATTAATGTTCATCAGGGATCATTTCTTAAGCTGAAATTCTTGGAGGGACTTTGCTAGTGAATAGCATTTGAGGCTCAGGCAATTCCTCTCGTGATGAGCAAATGACTTGTACTTAATAAATGATACAGCTGGAGAAGCTTAACTTCCTACGGTGCCTTTTTTTTGTCTGATGGCAGCTTTATGTCAGAGGGAGTTCAGTGGTGCAGTTCCTAGGCCCTGCAATGTATCACCCTGTGGTCGAGAGAAAACTTCTGCTGCTTTGTGTACATGAGCACAGTGTGATGGCTGGTGGCTGTCCTCTCAGATATCTCTGCTGTGAGGAAGCTAGTCTCTCACACAGGAGGGGCACAGACTGCATAGGTCAGTGACCTCTTTTCCTAGGTTGTTTAGGAGTGCTGCAAGACATTGGTCAGCACTGTTCAGGGCTTAACATGTTACTAACACAGTTAACTTATCTTGTTCTTACAGCTGTTAAGTGGAAGCAGTTGCCACCATTGAGCATTGTGCAGGGCTTCTGTCCTACAGTGGCTGCTGCCTGTGCTTCATTCCCTGCACTCCAGGGTGAAGGTTTTCTGATTGCATAAGAGCTCAATGTAAACTTTTGGAAAACTGTAGGGGTCTTCCATGGACACGATTCTATCTCGCAGGGTTTGGAGAAAAAAACCCACTTCAGACTGTTCCTACAGTGAATGGGAGTAGAAAGCAGTCCTGAGGAGATGCAGGGCTTCACCAGTTCCAGGAGGAACTGAAATTCATGCATAAAACTAGAGAGAACTTTTAGGTATCTTTAACACTAAGGAGAATTCATTAACATTATTCATTTGGTGACCCTCTTTGGTACAATCAGAGAAAATGGACACCGAGGACATATAAGGAGGGATGAAGTTGTTGGGTTTTATTTTATTTCCATGGAAGCAACAGCATTAGGGCACCACTTTTTTTAAGCCACTTCCAAAGTGTTCCCGAATCAATTTTTTTTTTCTATTGTTTTCTGCTTGAACAAAGAGGAAATCTGTCCTGTAAAATTACCATTTTTGTTCTTAGGAGCTCTGATTAATTTGTTTTCATTTTTCAGACAGTAATATAAAGGTCTTTGGGTAAGAGAGGGATTTTTTTTTTTCTTACTTATATGCGGTACAGCCACTCACTCAAGAAAGTTATCCCAATGGAAATAGGAATATAATCTAAAACTTCTATTTTGAGGTTTCTTATTCCAGAGTTTGTTTCTCCTAAAGATGAATCTCTAATTAATGGTCAGTCACTGACATGCTGGTTTTGATTAGCATATTGTATCCATCATCCTGAATAAGTCACCTGCTTGGTTAATGTCTGTGAAGGAATCCAGTATTTTAAATTTTTTAATTAGTAAATACATACTCCAGTAACACAGCTCATCACAGTTATTTGTGTTCCTGTGTGTGCAACTTCAGCTATTTGTTAAGTTGATCCCTTTGTCATCAAGTGGCGTAGGAATTTTGGATGTGGAGTCAGTCTGCATATACTCCCTTACGCAAAAATAAGCTGCAGAAGCACTTGCATATGCGGGGTTCCTGGCAAAGGCCTGCTATCTGCTCATGCAAAATAAACATATCATTTCCATAAACACTCTAGGTATGCAGCTTCTACCCTGTTTGAGATGCATGGCATTTTAATATGAAGAGAAGAGGCATAAATCAATCTTCACTTTTAGGAGTATGCCTCTCTTCCCAATACATACTTTTTGGGTGTGCTCATTTTGACATGCAACAGATTATATACTACACTATAAATAGGACTGTTTCGCACCAGAACATGGCACTAGACCAAAACTAATATATTTGAAAGGCAACCAGGAGACTTGTTAGCATTATACTGAGTGGATGGTCTGCTCTAAGAGGAAAGGAAGGAGAATGCCTGGATTGCACTTACAAGCAGCACAAGTCAACTATTTGTGTCAGCATTTCAAACCTTGTTCTTTTTCAAAGGTGTAAACTAGAGAAGAACAATTGCTCTTGGAAACTGATATGAGAATCATCAGCAGAACACTAGCTATTGTAATGTGCACAACTATAATTAGCTTCAAAGGCAATGAATTCTATACCTCAGCTGGCAGCAGGACAGGAGCTTTGCCTTTTAGAATAAAATGACAGCACAGAGGTGGGCTTTCTAGTCATTTCTAATGTGGTTAGAGCCCCTTGCATTCCTCTGTGTTCCATAACCCTTTCTTATCTTTATCTACTACTTTAATTGTCATTAAGCACACCTCGGGAAGCATGTTTTTAATTAAACTGCTACACATACTTTGCTTTCCCCTTGCCATGTGTATTTTCTAGCCCCAGCACTACGAATTGTTGCCACTTGCCTTCCACCAGTTGATTGCTGATTTATTATGTAAGTATAATCAGGCATGATAAAACTAGTACTTACCAGTAACCCCCTTCTTCCATTCTGAGATGTTTCTGTCTCAAGTACTCACTGCTGTGTCTTGTAGATTTTCCAAAAGTGTGTGTGCATGCATATGTACATATTTTGTTATAGTTTTAAAATAAAATATGGTCACCCATATTTTAAATTGATATATTGCAAGTTGTACTTGAATCTATGAAAAATCCTATAAAAAAAGTTTATTTTTCTTGCTGTTGCTTTAGTCAGTCTGGTTATTTCCTCTGTCTAGTGAGATCTGAAGATAACTTTTTTTTTACACTCAGTTCAAAACTTGGGATTAGTTGAAGGTTGCAGTAAAAACTTCTGAATTTCTCTCATACTTTTTCCTGTGATACGAATTTCCTCTTGAATGTGTCTTTTACATTAGAAGTACTGTGGTGAATTTTCTTCTTTATGCTGAATTTAATCTCTTCAGTAACTAAAATTTTAACATATGTCACTGTTGCATTCAACTTTTTGAACACCAAAATTACTCCTTCGTTAATTCCCCTGTGTTTCCAGCATATCTGTATTAGAGACAATAATGAAAATTCTGCATAACTTCACTGACATGTGTATAGAATCATAAAATATCTCAAGTTGAAAGAGACCCATAAGAATCATAAAATCTAACTCCCTGCTCCTCAGAGGACTGCCTAAAAGTAAACCATATGACTAAGAGTGTCATTCAGGCACTCCTTGAACTCTGGCAGGATTGGGACTGTGACCGCTTTCCTGGGGAGCCTGTTCCAGTGATCAACCCTCCTCTCAGCGAAAAACCTTTCCAAATGTCCCATCTGAACTCCCCCTGACACAGCTTTCTTCTATTAGGATGTGTTTAGACACCTGAAGGACTATTCTCACAACTTTAGACCTTTCTTCACTTTCCAATTGCCATTGTACATTTTCCTTATGCATGGCCAAATTTTGCAGGTCTTTCTCCTGCTAATAAAAACCTCAATTTTAAATTTACTGTTTAAATACAGTCTTTTACCTGTTTCAGTGACTTAAAATTCTGAAATATCTGATATTGCTTATGTGTTTCATACTTTTGAAAGTTAATTAGATAGAGAAGCTCTCAGCTTCAGGGATGTTTGGATTTTGGTTGGGGTTTTTTTATATATATATATTTAGATGTCTTGTGAGTGTTTGAGCAGGCTTGACATCTCTCTTCCATTTATGCACAGATGTACTCTATACAGATATAAGAATAAGCCTGTTTATTACAGACTAGTCAAAGGGTGTCCTTTATTATTTTTCTCATTTCTGTCTGTGTTGAATTGAAGTGTGCCTGCTCTGAAATTCATTTTACGTCTCAAACTTGTTCTATGTCCAGAATTAAAATGAAAATTCTTCAAATTAAAAGGATATTATTTAAAAGATTTTTTTATCTATACAATTTTCAAATGAAAGACAGATCAGCAGGAGACACGTTCTTTAAAAGTGCACAGAGGAGTCAAGAGATCACCATGTCTTTGCTTGTCCTGCAGAGGTTAAGCCAGCCTCCTAACTTTTTCTGGGTGACATTTCAACAGTGACACTCATGAAGCAGACCCTACTGTTTGAAGTAGCTTCTCAGGTTGCAAAAACTTACTGACCTAATCCAACAGCTGGCTGTCATCTAAGATGGTAATCCTGTTTATTCCTCCATCCAAAGATTGCTATCTGGGCTAATCTCCTCTCTTGCTTTGACTCTGCTACTTACTGTTCAGCCATCACGCTTTGCCAGCAAAACAGACAATGATGGCTTTTATTCTTTACTCAAAAACCAAACCAAAAGATTGTTTCTTGCCAACTTACTGAGGTAAAATGTCCAGGCACTGGCTCAGACAATTGCCTGTGTCAGTGGTGAGGAGGCAAAGTAACAGCTGGCAGGTACATTGGTCTATCCCCCTTTGGACTGCAGCATTTCCTAAGACTTGAATTCAGAAGATTCTGTCATGCTTGGAAAGGGCTGATCTCTCCCAAAAGAGACCTTTAACATTTGTAAAGTCGTCTTTTACCTACTGCTTGTCATCCTGTTAGCTTGATCTACCAAACCTTACATTCTGATTTGCAATACATCCTTGAGATGGATACTGGTAATATTTCTGAACCAGCTACCGTAATTCAAGAGAGCCCATCTCGAGCCAGGTTTCCTTAGATGCAACTTGAGAGCCGCCGTCTTTGCGCCTTAATTATGCAGAATTCCTTGGGGCTTCAGCAGGAGTTTTGACTGTGCAAGTGATGCTGAATAAGGTCTCTAGTTTACAGGATTAATTACCCCATACTTTGATTTGGCTCAAAGAGTGAAATTACTGCAGGAGAAAGTCGTACTGGAAGAAACCATCTCAAGGCAAAATTGGTTTAATTAATATCTTTTTATAAATTAAAGCTAGTGAATCTTTGCTGTTTCTTACTCTGCTTTTTACACTATCCCAAGACAAAATTTGTATCCAAACTGGTGTGAAAGAGATGAAAAGAATCTGTGCTTTATGCTGCAACATTTGCCTCTGTGTTTTTTGTTCACAAATGTTATCTGTAGCTGCCAACAACTGCTGTCATGAGGCATTTTTTTTAGCATTATATGTTCGCTTTCCCAGTAGACTTTTACTTTTGGTTTTCCCAGAAGGTTTCAGTGTCTTTTCTAGCATCACTAGCAATAAAAAGATCTCCCAGAAGGACAGATTTTACTTCCAGCTGGGTTCTACAAGTGACTTGAAAAGTCTTAATAACTCGTGCAGAAAGTGGCTTATATTCCCAGGGAATTACTTAAATTACTCCTTTTTCTACTTCAACTCCGAGTTCAAAGAGGATTCATATGACACCCACGCCACAAATTCTGTCTTTAATTCAGAGGCCAAAATGATATCAAACAGGAATGAAAAGCCCCTCTACTGCCCTCACCAGCTGCGCAGTGAGCTTTTAGCTCAGGGGAACTGAGATACCCAAAAACCTTCTAAGAGGCCACTTGTTCAGCAGCTCTTTCAGCTGCCTGCAGGAGCAGCCCGCAGAGCAGTACTGCTGGATGCTGGAGAAGTACCATTATGATAAATTATGCATGATAGTGGTACCTGCTGCTCCCATATCTGATGCACTTTGAATTCAGCTCAAGTTTATTTGAGGGACTCAGTACCTCTTGCAAACTGCACTTTCATAAATTATTACTAATTAAAAATAGCTTAATGTTCAGTGGTGCTTAGAACCACTGCAATTCCCATCGAAGTTGGAGACTGTGCTTGCAGCATTAAGTAGGTCTTCCAGCAAACCTTGTGGATCAGATACCAGATTCGGATTTAATTCCTGTATGCTTTTTTTGCCTTTTTTTTCAATTATTTTGTGACTTTGTTTTTTAAAAGTATGAAAAGGGCTATCTTTTTATGTAGTTAGTAAATGCTCTTTTCCTCCTTATTTCAACTGAAGTAGGTCCAAGTAGCTCCTATAAAGGACTCACATTGGAGTAACTGTGGGAAAATGTGTCCTTATTGTACTTCACCAGATAAATGTTAGAAACTGAAGAAGTTAACAAAGCTAGTGATCTTTAGAATTTTCAAGAATAGGATCTTTACCAAATACTTATTTTTCCTCTTTTTCCTTCTTAAAAAAAATGCAAGCCGTAAATTCTGATCCATATCCTTATGCCTTCAATTCTCCCCCTAGATGTCAATGATAACTCTTAGTATCTTTAAAAAATGCAAAATTGATTTTGTGTTTTTGGGCTTTTTCCACTCAAAACTCAGGGTAGGAAGAGATTCTTTATGGATCATGTCTTCCTCATTTTAGTCTTAGCAAACTGGCCTTTTGCACCATGTTTGATATAGACCTCTTACAATAGAAAAAATATGATTTTGACATATGGAGTATCTAGATACCTAATAAGTTATACTAATTTTACTGGTTTGATTCAGTTTAGATAAAAAACTATGCTCCCTGAAGAAAATAAAATGTGCTGCCTAGTGCAACTGACTTCTGCAAAATTGGGAACACAAACACGTACAATTTGAATTTTCCCTTGCTTATTTTTCTTTTACTTTGTCTGTCCAACCTGTTGCTATTGAAGAGTGGATGAAATAGAAGTGATGGCCATGATGTGTCAGTGGTTGATAAGTGAAATGATTTTCAAAGGCTGTTCAACTCCACATTGTTTTTTCGGTCAGTTGTTCCTGTCATTTAAATTATGATTACAGTAGGTGTTAAAAAAATCCCCCCTGATACTGCAGCTCCCTTGATATATTTAACTTGATTTATTCAAGTCAGGATGCTTTGAGGGACAATTACAGCTCCCCTTAGCATTTTAAATAATGTGAAAATGTATTCATTGTTTTCAATGAATTCATTCCCAACTAGAATTTCCACCTCAATTGTGGTTAGTTATTGAGGACTACTCTAAAAATTCATTTTAAATGGTCTTTCTCTTTTTGAGCCTGATAAAAAGCTAATGGATCTTCACCACCAAGACCAAACCCAAGGATTTATCTTTTCAGTTTTGTTTTGGTTCGGTTTTTTCCATCTCACGTCTGTGTGTTTTGGCATAACATGGGATAGAAAAAGCAGCATGAAAGAGTCAGTCTGTGTGCATCTGCATTGCTGGCAACGCAAGGGCAGGCTCTGGCTGGCTGGCTGGGGGATGATGCTTCTATTTTACCTCATTCCCCAAGACTTCTAATTTCCATTTCTCTCAGGTACCAGAGGGAAAATTAAACAATTTTAAGATTTTTTTTTTTTGTCTGAATGTCAATGCATTTCCCTTTTCTAATAGAAAGTATGTGACTCTTGGTTTAGGGAAAAGTAGCTCGGTCTGTGGTAAGGGGATAGCCTACCTTGTTTGGTAGGGTATGGGGTACCTTACCTCAGGTTTTCTGTCTGCTCAATTCAATATAGTTTTGCATTCTGTATCACTCACGGAGACTGAGCTCAGACACTTGAACCTGGGCTTCCCACTTCCTAGACTATGATATTTGTCTTAGTTTGCTTTTCTTGTTCCTAAAAAATAATTTCAGTGAAAGCATTTTCAAAATGGAAGTGTCTGCACGAAACATGTAGTTTGATGAGTTAGCACATATTTAACAGACTGTACAGATCAATCTTAGTGCCTAAAGTTGGCAGGAGAGAGAAAACGCATAAAAATAGTTGCAAACAGACTACAATGGAGTGAATGCTGAACAGGGATTTTTGCAGACAGTGAGGGAGGTGCTGTTTATTTTGCGCCAGCTCATGCTTTGTTAATTCAGTTACTGGCAACTTGTCTGGGATTTGAGTGTCTCCATTTTGACTCATGAAAACTTAATTTTGCATAACAAAAATGCAGGATTATGAGTATGTGTTTCCAGTTTGAGAAGGCTTTGAGGAGGATCCAGTCCTGGGCTAATGGAAGTCCTGCTGCTACTGTTGTGTAGTGGGAAAAGCAAGACTTGAAGGGTTGCACAGATAAGTGCTCCACTTAGCATTACATAGGGGATAGCATTTCAGCTAATGTGCCAGGCTCATTTCCTGCCAATTCCCACTCCTGTTCTTGGTTTGTTCTCCCATTTCCCCTCTTGGTATACAAGGGAATGCTTCAGAGACTTTTTTTGCTAGTGACTATGCTCTAAGCCCACTCCTTGGCCTTCCTTGCTCTTGGTTACCTTGTGCTGGTCCTGGCATGCATAAACTAGAAAATAGGATATTCTAATCATAAAGATTACTGGATTCCCTGGAATCCTTGCCACTAAGGAAGAGGGAAAACAGTGATATTGCAGAGTTGCCAAAATGTAGTATTATTATATATGAGTCTTGCATATTTTGCTGAACTGATGGGGTTTATCTTCTTCTTTAATATACTCAAACCATGTTATGAGTTGGTGTACTTCTGAGGACTTTTTCTAAGCTTAGTTCTGAATTTCCTGCTATTGGGCCACCTTCTATAAAATTGAGAGTTTCAAAATCAGGTAATTACTATGCAAAACAGATCTCTGTCATAAAATGTGTCTCTGTTGTAAATGGTGTATGGGTAGAAAAAAGGGGGAATTTTTGTGATCTGGCCCTTACATGTTTTTAAAAAGCACTGTGTGTGTTTATTTGAGCCAGTAATGTTTAAACAAATTTTAAATGCATGCAGAAAAATCCTGTAGAAAATAACAGCAACAACACAGTTGGATGCTATATTGTGGGAGAACAGCTTGAGAGATGCTACTCTCTGAGGGCTGTTTTGCAATTCCAGTTTTGAATGTCACAGTTTTGTTTTTAATTTTGGGACTCTATGTGGAACCTCCAGGACTTTCACCTTTTCACTTTCCAGGTACCGAGATTTTTTTCCCGTGTTTGTTTACCTTTTTGGTGGCATTGGCTTGCCCACTCACTGCTACAGAGCTAATCAAGCAGTCTGCTCAGCGAACACTCTGCAGTGTTCATTCCTTCAGTGTGGCTTTCCTCCTTTGCACCAACCAGTGTGCAGTGGATTGCTAGCAATCCACCTCCTTCTGCTGCTGGTTCTGTGGTTATGCCCACCTTGGGCTTTGTTAATTGTTTATGTCACAAAGGATGCTGCAACTTCTGTGAAATGGTTAGAAACTTGTCAGAAGTATGTAAGAAATGAGAAATCATTAACTTGATGCTGTTCTCTACTGGCTTCTGTTGCACTTGCTGTTCTGATTTCCCCAGCCACCACTGTTTCTGTTTTACTTACATAAGTTCCAAGTTTTTACTTTTTGTGTAGTTCATAATTTTCTCCAGCACTTCTTAGAATAATACTCCTGACCATCTACACCATCAAAATGGGATCATGCATGTGTCCACTAATCTGTAGTGGATACTAGCTTTGTGAATCATTTCAGGCACTCAGTTAAAATAAAAATACATAATGTAGTCATCTGCCCTTCAAAATCCTCAACAAGAGACATACCCCGGTCCTATTTATGTTGGTGTAAATCCAGAATCCTTTTATATCCATTAGTGGCTTTAATATAGATTAACCCCGTTTTTAAATGGAATCAGGATTGGGCCAGTTGCATGTTGGCTTTACATCCTAAATGGTACTACTAGATTAATAGGGATTTCACAAGTGCTCAGTTTTCTCAGGTGGGAACACTCTGGCCATATTTGTGTTACAAACTGCAAAACTGACAATGTACAGCATTCCTTTCATTTGCAGCTGGCTGATCCTGCCTTTGGAACTATGATCCCAGCTTATGTACATTGTGAAGTTACATTTTTAGCCCATTCACAAAATTTTGCTCTCAGCTGTGCTCAGATAGCAATGTAGAGGAGAAACTTGTAACAGTATTTGGATCCATTCTTGAGAGACAACAACAGGTATCATTTGGAGCAGAACCTGAAATGTATGCTCCTATATACCAAAACAGAGAAACTTATTTTAATAAATGCTATTTGAAATATTTAATAGATTACCTGTAAGATTCCTTACATGTCAGGGTTTTTATTTTACATGTGCAAAAAATAACATAATAATTATTTTGAAATTTGTTCAGATTTGAAAGGTTAAATATTAGCAATTAACAATAAAGAGGATTACTAAAAATCTCACTTTTGAATGAGAGAGCACATTATTTGAAGAAGCTAATGTTTCTAATGACTTTGCTCCTATCTGGTATCAGTGAATGAAACAAATGCAAGGGCTGCTTATCTAGTTCTGCTCATGGTATATGGCCCCTAAAGTACACAGTATTGCTCCCATAAAGTCAGGATAAATGAAAACAGAGACTTGGTTAGTAGTCCTTTTTTTGTTTGGCCTTGGGGGAGGGAGACCCTGGTAATCTGTTTCCCCATGGTTTGCAGGAAACGGCCTTGAGTCTAGGTGGGGACAAGGAAAGAAAGGAGTTCTGGGAGATACGGTTGCTTCTGTGAACAGATTATCGGATGGGTACAAGTACTCTTATGTAACCTGGAGTGAGAATAGTCCATCCTTACAGTCAGGTATTCATTATTCTGAATATACTCTTCAGTGGCTTTGACCCTCTGTAGCCATTTCAATTAAAAACTGCTGTGCTAGTTTTTGATGTACGGCTAGTGAAGGTTCTAGAGAGGGAGCGAGGGTGAGTGCAGCCGGCATTCATCCCACTAAATGCAGGACTGGATAGGTATTCTTGAGCTCCACCTACAGTCAAATCAGTGCTGTGCCTAAGCACGTGTAGGTTTATGCGGGCACCATGCCCACAGCTAAAGTTGCTTGCATATTTTCCCAGCATGGTTGTGTTAGAGTGGTGCTCTGGGGGCTGCCATTCCCTGTTTCTCAGCATAGTCTTGAGCGCTGTGCTGATAACTTTATAATGCCAGCAGTGCTGCTGCTGGCATATTCAAGCCTACCTTGCCTATCTGCATCTGACTTTCTGTCACACATAAGATGTGCCCAGCTTTGACTGGCTTGTACCAAGAGCAGGTGCAGTTTGAGAAGCTGTTGGACAGATCACTTAATTGTTTTTACCTGCCTTTCTTGTGTGTGAGTTGAAAATAATGCCTTTGAAATTGCTTTGAAAATTTAGGCACAAAGGGTGCTACCTAATATCCTCAGCACGTTTAAATGAAATAATTTACATGGTGAGGAGGGTGGAGATAGAAATCTAATGTCCATCTGAACTGTATCCAACTGGAATGGTGAGCCTCTGAATTTAAAGGAACTACCATTTGGGATGGGCACTGCTTTTCCTTCTAAATTGTATGGTGTTCTGGGACATAGCCTTAAAGGCTCATAATGCAGTCAGGTTTTAAATTTCTGTCAGTTGTCTCCCCCCTACATGCTTTTGAATAAGTTTCCTTTCTCTTCTCCATTCCCAGCATATACATGTATGTAGCAATAGTCAGACAAGACCAAAAGGAAGTAAAATTTAAGGTTTTGCCACTGTCTTCTTCTCAGGCTGCTACAAAGAGCACCCAGGACATATTTAATGTCCTCTGCTACTGCATACCCTACTGAGATGAGTAAGAGTTATCCTCCTGCTGTGGGTCCCCCCAGAACACTCGAAAAAGGATGGGTTGGTGATTCCTTCTTCTTAATGTCACTGGAAGATATTGCTCCTCTAAGAGATAGAGGAAGGGTGGGAATAAAAATGGGTTATCCAAGGGGTTGTTTGTTCACCAACTGCATTAGCTGCTGTCCTATCATCTGCTTCATCTGAGCAGATGTTGGATTATTATTCTAGGACTTCTGAGGATTATCGCCTTCTTCTCTTCCCGTCTTTCTCACCCTCCCACAACACGGTGCTTTACACCTCACCCTTGTCTTTTGCCTGCCCTGGTGTTCGAGGATTAAGCTGAGCAACATGGCTCCAGAATAGAGAACTTGAAGATTCATCTTGCATTGTTGGGATCTTCTGTTATAGATGCTGGAAATACCACAGTTTTGACTTTTTCATTTTTTTTCAGATTTGTTTAGTTTCTCTAAAACATATGCTTAAAATAGACTGCTATCTCCAAGACTTGTTCTCTGTTAATCAGCAGCAAACAAAGTAAGCCGATGTGGACCATGTGTGTAGAGAAAAATCAAATGGATGAAGACATAATCAGAGCTATTCTTCTACTCAGAGTAAATATTAACAACAGTGTTTTATGACAAACTATAATTGAGGACATTAACTTACTGGGGAAAATAATCTTCCTTGATAAACAGGCACATGTTGCTGTTGCATCAGGTGCTGACAGAAGCAATATTATCTAGTTTTCAGTAAGTCTGCCTACATGAGTGTCTGTCTATAAAAGAGTGTTTTATGATGCAAAAGAGTATTTTTGTGGAGGTGTTCCTGATTTCAATTTGATTTGCCTACTTGCTTTCTCTTCTTACAGAGTTAAATAGGTTTCATTTCTATCCACATTTTTGCAGCTACAAGAATAGCCTATATACATATTTATCTGTACCCATGCATATTTAGCTAGATGTGCTTTGCCAATTGCAATACTATCAGAAGCTTTTATGCAAAGGTAAGCCTCATTTTTGGTCCAAATTTATATTTAGATTATTCTGTCTTTTATTCTTGTATGTCTGAATCTGTGTAATTCTGTTGGCATCAGTGGCAATGCATATCAGATTCACAGCTGAAATAGAGAGACAAAGGCTATGCACATTAATCTGTTTTACTGTTATGTTATATTTGTACCAGAGAAAAGAACTTTAGTCCAGATTATAACAGCAAAAACAGAAATTTTAATTTCATTTCAAAATAAACCAAACAAACCCCCCACCCCCAAACCCCCCCACACTGTTCATTATCAGCAATGGAAGAAGGCAGGATTAGAAAGCATTGGTTCTGTTTAGGATTATGCAGAAGGAAAGTTGTCTGGGTGATTTTGGAGACTTTTTGTTTGTCTGTTTGTCTCCTTGTTTGTTTTCCAGTGGAACTTGCTCTATGCATGGAAATTAAATTGTTTGATACAGCAACAACAAAAGCAGAAACTGGTCACTATGAATTCATGTACTATCAGAAAGAAAACAAACAGAAAAACATATACAGTCGATTAATGCAAAGATGGAAATGGGCAAGATCCTTGTTGCATAAAAGAAATCCCAGATATCTTCAATTTTATTTTGGCTGCAGTCATTTCTTGTCTCTTCAGAAGTTTCTCAACAGCAACAACTGTTGTATGCTGCCTTTGAAACCCACATGCTACCACTGAAGCAGGGTTTGAATCAGCATGGAATTTGGCTTATCAGACTGTGTCTGGGAAGCCAGCAGTTTTTGTCATGCCAGATTGCATCTGGCTTAGAAACTCAAGAAAAATGTAGTGACACATTGTGAAAAGAAAAAGACAAGCTTTATTGGCTTCAGTGAAATCTCATAATCAAATAAATGTTTCATACTTTGTATGTATTAGTTATTTAAGCAGTAATTATATTCATTAAATATGTGCTTTAAAGTTGCTGGAGATATTTCAAGTATTAGAGATGTGCACGTAAGTCACTTTTCATATTTAGAAATCTTCTGATCCTCAGAAGAATTTCATGCTTTTTGATGTGCTTATATGAAAATCAGGATGGAAGAACAGACTATTTTTTCTAGAAGTCACAAACACAAAATAGTTTTGCTTGTGATCATGTCTTAAGAAGACATTGATGCAACATCCTAGAGCAGTATGATTTTAATTGAGCAGTGGCTTTTTTGTCTCACCCTGAAGAAGAACTGAATGTTCTTTAGGCGTACATTAGTAGCCTGGACAGAAAATTAGAAAATAAAAGTTCATATCTTAATTTAGGAGGTTAAGTTGGCTGAAATTGATTCTCTTTCCTAAAAGACGTCTAATCACCAGTCTTGTACCTCTTTCTTACTGAGGATAGGGAGCGCTTTGGTGGCTGCAAATTGAATGATAACCTAGGAGTAACTGTATGATTGCCCACACCCTCTCCTGAACATTTGTCAAAACATATCTGTGGAAATTAGCTATTTCTAGCTAATCATAGCTAGATTATAAAGAATGTCACTTTGATGGAGATGAGGAAAGAAAGGCGCAGGAATGGGACTGTCAGAGTTAATTCTGTGAAATGACATCTGGCAAAAAAGCAATTAGGGTTATTTGGACAGCTTGCCCAGAACAGCATATTTCTCACCTTTGTCGTTCATAGTAGGAGTAGCTGCCTCTACTAGATACATTTTTTGGTAAAGCTGCAAAAAACATAGCAATGTTGTGTTTAAGCAAGCTGTCATAAAGTTTAAAACTAAAAGGGTAATCCTAGTATAACAAGTAGTTGGGTTGTTCTCTACAGTACTAACATTCTTTCTTTAAAAAAAAAAAAAAAAGTGGCATATCAATCTGTGTTTTGCATTAAAACACAGCACAAGGCCAGTAAAATCTAGTTTTATCACTGCCTGTATTAAGTGCACTGGAAGAGTGAAGGCTGAGGTGCTTTGACTGAGAAAAGCATGCCAGAATTGCAAGAGTCTTGCAGAGATGAGAAAAGATGGAGAAGGAAAAATATAAACTCAGAGTAATCTGAGATCTCAGCAGTTTGCCCCAGTTTTATAATAAAACAAAACAGAATGAGATGACCATCTCTCAGCATGCCACCACTGGAGTTAGTACATTACTGGCTGATGACAGTGATTATGATGTTAAAAAATGCCTATATAAGGCACCCCTAGGATTAATTAGCAGATAAAATTAAGAAAATTAATTTCTGTAAATATTGCTGGGAAATGCAGATGAAAATATTGGCATCTGCATGGGCTTTAGGGAAGGACTTGCTGATAGAGGTGGAATAACAGCTCCCATAGCATAGAATGGTCTGGGACAACAGAGGAAGACCTCCCTTGGTTTCCTTGGCACCAACCAATTCCTGAACATAGCTGGCCTACCCATGTGCATGTAGGTTCCTTCACAAATTAAAGGATTTGCTCCGCTATTTTCCTGTAGCTCTGAAGCTCTTCTGAGGCTTTCTATAAGTGACAGTAAGGTTCATCAGGCTCTTACTCAATTTTTAGGAGTATGGTGACTCTTGGGATGCACAGCGTTCTGGATTTGTCTCCTGCTAACATTAGCTGTAATGAGAGATAAGGCAAACAGAGGTCATCATCTAACACTAGCGCAGTTACAGGGTTTGGGATTTTTGTCCTTGGCTTTTGTTTCAAATGTGTTTAACATGCCCTATCCCTTTTTCCTTTGCAGTAGGAGTAGATGAACCTTCCACTTTTCAAGTACCCAGATGGTACTGCAGTCACAGAGCATGCAGGCTCACGTGGGGTTAAACGGTTTCCTCCATTTCAGATTTTGTGCCGACCAGATTTAAATTCGACAGTGTTTGTTTAGGATTCTGTACTCAGCACTTCGTATTAGATGAGGAGAAGCCCTGCATTTAAATTATTCAGTCTTTAAAATGAAAATTGTCAATCATGAAAATTGTCAATCACCTTCTAGCATATTTAACTTATCCGAAAGGATGCTTACAGGTGCAAAAATTCACATCCAGTTGCATTTATATATCCTTGGGTTTATTTTGTCACCGAGTGACTCTGTCCTCGCCTTCTGATGTATTCTTGTGTTGCTCTGCAGATGGTGGGCAGAAATCAGATTTTGGGTATAAAAATAATAAATTCCGTTTTCCTCACATTGGTAAGACTGAGAGAGAAACAAATAACAGGGAAACATTAAATATTCCATGACATTAAATAACAATGGCTGGCATGTCCTGCCTAAAGTAGGAGAAATGCCACTACGGTGGGTTATTTGCTTGGCACTAACTGCAGAGTCAGTAAGTATTATAATTATTTCCAATATTTATGTTCTGTCCAGGCATCAGGAGAAGAGATGGTGTTAACTAGGAAGTGAAAACAGGGCTGAAGTGAAGGGGGGATGGGACATGCAACCTGGGAAGGTGTGTGCGACAGACCTGAACCAGAAAACCACCTTTCCCATCCTGCAGTGTCAAAATGCTTCCACCCCATATCAGGATCATAATGTTTAATTTTAAATAGATAAATAAATAAATAGTTGGCAGGATCCTTCCCAGACCAGCCTTTTCAGAACCCACCCTGGGGTGCAAGGCCCGAGCCTGCTTGGAGTGGGAGAGAGGCGTAAGTTTGGCTGCCTGTGACAGCATGTCCCAAGTGTCCAATCATCATCGGGGCTGAGGATGAGATGGGGATGGGGATGGCAGGGACAAGGTCACATGTGGGAGGCTCCAGGTTGGCACATCTGGTGCCCAGGGTGCAAGGAGAACCATGGAAGGTGTAGGCTGCCTGTTGAAATGTCTCCTCATGGGGGAGCTGGAGGCAGCACTGCCCCTGGGGTGGCTGTGGGGCCTGAAGGCTGTCAGGCGCTGCGTTTGCTGGCTTGGGGCTGGGTGTTAGTAGGGAGTTCTTCCTGACGTGGATGTGGTTTTGTTAGGAAAATCCCAGCCTGCTCTGCCATTTGTGAAAGAGTTGGTCAGGGCAGCTGAGTTCTCCCTCCTGAAAGAAGCCCCATGGGCATGGCGAGCAAACCCCGCAGTGGGAGAGGTTGGTGCTCTTGAGCTTGTTTTGGGTTTCTGGCTACTTCAACCAAATGAGACTGTCCCAGAGAATTGGCTGGTAGACTGAAATTCATGTTCATTCATTGCACATTTGCCCTTCTGCAGATGAAGATCATAAATCAAAAGAGAGCAGTTGTCTTTATGCCACATCCCAGGTTTGAAACTAGATGAAAGCCAGTTGGTGATCTCCATGTGGTAACAGCCTTTAGTAAAAAGATGCTTCAAAGAAGAGTGGTGGTTGAAGCATGACCATTGAGAAGTGATTACTGAGCCAACACTTTGAAACTCTTTAAAACCATCTAAGGGGAAATTGCCACATCCAGTGCCCCTCAGAGAGGACAATGACATCATACAACGTCATGAAGGAGTGTTTTTACTGAGCTTGTAGTTACTTTGTCCTTCCATGGTGATAGGAATTTTTGTGAGAACCTCCATATGGACTTTAAAAAAACCAAACATAAATAATGAGGAGGTAGAAATACCAGCCTCTGACCACACCTGTGTGCATATGCTTCCAGAAGGGCAGCACAGATAATATGTTTTATTTCTTCATATTTAGAAACTTTCCCTAGTGCTACTAAGTGAGAGATTCAAATTCAGAGCTATGCATTTTTTTACTACATCCTGCAGGTCTCTGTACTCTTTTTCTTTTTTCTTTCCAGTGAATCTGGATAATTTTCTTTTGAAATATCATTTTCTGCCTGACTCAGCAGTTGCCTCTATGATAAATCTGAGGGCCAGGAGAGGGGACAGGCTCTTTATCTGGCAAAAATTTAATGAGGTATGTGTTTCTTTCAGCTCTTAGTGGGAATAAAACTCTCTTTGTAAAAACCTCTGAGAAATTTATCCAACTGAGGGTTGTCGGATTTATGTGGGCTTTTTTATTCATTTGCTAGCTTAAAAAAGAAAAATCAAGCCTAGCAGTCAGGTGTACCATGTAGGTGAGCAATACACCCTAGAGGACTATGAAGCTGATGAATAGTTAGCTTCCTATAATGCCAAGTAGCTCATCCCTGATATATAATAATACTAATTTTTAATGCTCTCAGAAATTCACATGTAAAACTTTGCAAAATCAAAGAATCCACATTAAAAAGCATCCAAACACTTTGTTTAGACCTCTCTTTTTCTTGCTTTATGATAAATAGTTGGGAGTAATTACTTTTATTTTTTATAACTATTTATGAACTTTCCAAATGAAGGATTATAAGTACATAACTTGAATGTAACATTGTGATTTCCTCATAAATGTTCAGTCCTAAAGTACTTTTGGATGATTTTGAAGTGTATCAGGTAAAAAAAGAAAGAAATATAAGACTGAATCTTTAAATTAGCATGATGTCTTGAGGGGAATAGCTGGCTAATGAAAGTCAACAGCAGCATGTCAAATAATCATTTATTGGAGCTACAGGTGTCTGTAATCATTTATTGGAGCTGTCAGATGGGTTTCCACTGAAATACTTGCCCGTTTCTGAAGATCTTTTCTTTTGTTGCTCTACTTATTTGAGGTGAGGGGATCATGCTGTCATTTTCATCACTGAAACTTGTACTTACTTGTAAGTTCAGAGTGTGCCTAGGAATCATGAAAGGAACAAATCCTTGAGGTTTGCCAAGAACCTGAAACCCTCACTTCTGATAATCTGCCTGTCATTTGCAACCAGGGAGATGTTAATATGAAAGGCAGGTTTTTTTTTAAAGGGCTGGGGAAAGAGAATAAATTCCCATCCCTTGTCTAGCTGCTGTGTGCAGTCACCAAACAACTTTGAAGATACCTACACTGTTTAAAGTCAGTTTATGACTTTTCTGTGACTTTGGAGGACTGCCCAAACCAAATAAATGATAAGCTGCTATGCAAGCCATGTTATCAACTCTGTATTTCGTAGTTAAATCTCCTACCATCCTCATTCCCTACTGTGATATGTCCATATCTAGGCCTTGGTACTTATATCCATTCCTGCAATTTCGTGGCCTCTCTTTCCAACATAAATTTATGCTGAATTGGGGTCCTTGCAGTGGTTCACTAGGTCATTCCTCTAAGTGGTAGAGATTTGCCCCCTTGATAGCCCTGATTACCTGTTAAATATAGAGATACAAGTTTCTCCCCATCCCAGTACTTACCAGATTCATCATCATCACAAGGCAAAAAATGGTCTTTTCATTTTTAAGAAGATCCAAAACAAAATCTGTGTCACTGACACATGATCAGATTTCAGAACTTCATCATCAAACAAATTTTCTATATCCCTGGTTGTCTTGTAGTCAGTTTTGATGGGAATGGGTATGGATGCTTGGTCTGCATGAAAACTGAGAAACCACACATACAAGCTATGGGCATTTCTCTGCTCAGCACACACTTGCCTTACTGCTGCAGAGGAAAAAAGTCTTGGTGGAAGGATGCACATATGCAAAGATATTCCAGCTGTCTCTGCACAATCCAGCTCCATGGAGCAATATCAGCTAGGGCAGGCTGGGGCTGTGATCTAGTGACAGCAGTGTTGTTCCCTGTAAGGTAGCTGGGGTTTGCTGACAGAGCTCTGCTGCTCACGCTTAGCTTTGCTGCAGTAATGGTTTGGTTACTGGTACCTGACTTAGCCTAAGTGTGTCCACAGATGACTTTGGTTGCACTTTTGGGAGGTAGTTAAACCACACATATATTTGTGTGTGTCTTTGCATATGTGTGAGAGCAATTTGCTGAAGCAAATTACAGGTGGACTAATAATGAGGGTTGCCAGCACCTCAGGATGCAGTCAAACTTTTCTGAATTTGTCTCAGATGTATGCTCACTGTCTCTGTTCAGGGATTTAGTAATGATGGTAAGAGATATTTATGCATTGTTACCCACAGGAGTGAATGATACTTTCACGACTAAAGAATTAACTTAAATTGAACATTTGCACTTGCAAGAGTGTAAATCTCCTGCAACTCACTCGTGCTGTGGTGATTCAACTCTAGTTGTTGCTGCTTAGCAGACTACAAGATTATAAGTAATACCATGTCATTAACTACTACTACCAAAATTCAGGAAGTGTGTGGTTAAAATATTTAATCCTTACAGTTTCCTGTTTTCTTACCTCAGAAGAATAGTGTTTCACAAGGTATTTAGGAACAATTTACGCCCACTGTCCTTCAGATTGGTTTTGTTCTGTTTGCTCAAACACCCGTTTGTACATGCATTTTTTTGAACTAGGCTAAATTACAAATGTATCTCCTATTTTCATTTACTCTTGTTAAGTAATGGAAAACCTGCAACAAAAGGTGTGGGAAATGTACTTAGTGCTTTGTATGGCTCCAAAGAGATTTGAAACATTTTGGCTTCCACAGTAGAGATGTAGTCATGAAACTTGAAACAACAAACAAATCATCTCCTTAATTTTGTTTGCCTGGAGTATTTTTATTTCTACACTGAGAGAAAAAAATATACTTGAGTGGAGAGTAGCATAGTGTAAAGGATATAAAGGTTTATTTTTCTTTCAGAATAATATAGAGATAGTTATGTTCCCAATGAGCAGTGCTTGCATCATTGAGGCCCTTTTTTCTTCTCACCCCACCCCAGCAGAGGGGAGGCTGGGGGTACACAAAGAGTTGGGAAGGGACACAGACAAGACAGCTGGCCCCAACAGACTGAAGGGACATTTCATACATACAGAATCATGCTCCAGCCTATAAAGCTGGAAGGACAATATGGAAGGAGGGGATGTTCAGAGTGATAGGATTTTTCTTCCCAAGTCACTGTTGTGTGTGATGGAGTCCACCTCTCCTATGGATGGAACACCTGCCTTCCCATGGGAAGTGGTGAAAGAATTCCTTGTTTTGCTTTTGCTATTAAACTGTCTTTATTTCAACCTACCAGTGGTCTCACTTCTACTCTTCCAATTCTCTCCCCTCTCCCACCTAGGGGAACTGAATGAACGACTGCAAGGGGCTGGGTTGCTGTCTGGAGTTAAGCCATAATAGCTCTCTTACCGCCTTTATGTAGTTGGGACTACAGAACAAGGCAGACAGACAAGTACAAGTGCAAAAGAGATTGTGGTAGGGTGATTTCTTGGGAAATATTCTACTTTGCTTGGACTAGGGGAAAAGAACACTGCCCAGTCAAACATAGTGTTGGTGATGACTGTGACTGCAGTGCAGTGGCAAGCTCTTCCACCAGAATGCATAAATTTTCACTTTGTTGCGACATTTAATTTTATGTTTTGGTTCTAGCACATAGAATAATCAGTGGGACAACCTGACTCCATATTGAAGTGTTCAAGTGGTTTAAAAGGTTTGGGTCTGAAGTAATTCGGAACAGTATCATGTTTTGCTTGCCATGTCTTGAACAATTTTTTTAGTAGATGTGGTGGATTTTTTTTCTCATTTAATAGGAATCACAAGAAAAGACAAACTAGTCATAACTTAAACTTCTCTGAATAGTAACTTGAATTTGCATGGGATCAGGGAAGCTTTTGTATGTCTAGTTTTTCTGACGTACAAAATATTTAAAACAAGAAGGGAAACATGAGCAGATTTCAGATGAACTGAAAAAAAATGGAAAAACAATAATATTTTTTCAGCAGGAACAGTAAAGGTACATAATCAAAGGACAACAAATGTTTATTGGCTTGAAGTAGAACTATATAGATGCCCAGTGGGGATTTTTAAGCACCTTCACCAGAATGCCCACAACAGATTTACCTGTTTCAGATTTTTCAGAACATACTATGAATGTTCACACAGTGTTCATTCTGATGACTCCTGTTCCAATTAACATATTTTTCTGTTTGTTTGTTTCTTTGTTTTTTGGGGGGTTTTGTTTCTTTGTTTGTTTGCTTTTTATTTAATGAATAATCTATTACTCTGGAGTTCTCCTTAGCAACACAGAACATAAGCTGTGGTTTGTTAAGTGATCCTTGCAAACTCAGACCTTTCCCAGTAGCATCACACATGTTGTTTGATTTACCTTCAGCTATGCATGTTTTTGAAGTTTTAATGGAAACCTGCCAGAAATTGTTGATGAGGTAAAGAACTGCATTCTTTCAACATCTCCCATCTCCATGCTTTTTCTATAGTTAGATCTTCATGTTTGGGCTGGCAGAGCTTGTTTTAAAGTTTATGGAATATGATTTGACAACAAAAATCTACAACTCCGTATCCCAAAGCGTGTGAGCACTGTGAGGTTAAACATAATGTTGAAATCCCCCCAGGATACTGCCAGAAAGCAGTGAAATGGCTGGGTGTTCTGAACTTGGGTCTTACCATGGTGCTCTCATTGCTCCGCAGCAGTGGTGCGCTATGACCTCACTAGTAACTGACGTGGGATTTATGCACAAGCAAAAATTTGCAAATGCGTTTTGGGAAAAAAAGAGTTTGGAAAACACTAAACAAAATGAAACACTTTTACCTATGGAAAGTCTTTCTAATGTCCATCTTGTAGCTGTCTAAAATTGCACCAATAAATAGGATTTTTGTCACCGAGGCTGTTATAACTGAGGTTTTCACCTACAATTTTCAAAATACGTAAGATGAAAAGCCACCTAATGATCACAAACATGTCTGTGATGCCTGAAAGGTATTGTGAAACTTTCTGTTCTGTGAGGTATTTTATTGGCTTTATAACTTGCTAGTGCATCTATGTAGTTCTTCTCAGACAGAAATTACAGAATAACCAACCTTAACCCACAATTAATCTTAGAAAATATCCTCAGTGGAAACACACCTAAGTTTCCAACCTTAGGCTTGGAAAGATTCCTGATTTTTCTTTTCATTTTCTATACTAACCAATGCAAATGTAAGCCAGAGGATAGATAGGACAAAGGAAGAGACTGAACTAATTTTAAATAAAGTTAATGATATTTTTATGGCACCATAAATATTAATAGTAATCATCGTTACTAGTGACCTCATAAATCAGATTAGGAAAATAGTGGAAAAGAGCCCTGTGGATGTGAAGAATTTGATTTTGTAAACTGAGGACAGAAATATACTTGGATTGTATCTAAAGCTCTCTTTCACTCTAGAAAGGATATCACATCTGTAATATATTAGAAAATCTTTTAAAATCTTTGCATTGCATTTTCTTCTCATGGTTTCTCAGCTTTTCTTCCCTTTTGGGCCAATCTCAGAAAAAACAGAGATCAAAACCATCATTTTGATGATGGGATGTAGAGCGACTAAATTGCTGTGTGGATAGGGATAAGAGATACGTATTATTCCAATGGTTTCAATATTGATCTCATGAATTGGTTTATATTATACTGTCACTTATGTTTAAAAAGCAAACAAAAAACTCTGTTCTGATGTTAAAGACCTGACCTTGCTTTTTGAATAACACTCATGTGGCAGGTCAGCATACAGGTTAAAGCACCTTCTTCTTCAGTCCAAGGTACAAGGGTTTACATTAATGATGCCAGATTTTCTTCATCTTTATCCTGGAATGAATTTCTTTTGGAAAGGACAGTAAGAAATTCCTGACTTTGTATAGGTCTTGTTTCCAAATTTTGTCTTACTAAAGATTATCTTAATAATCATCATCTTGAAGAAGGGGGTGTGGGACCAGCAAGAATATGCCATCAAGAAACATAAGCATTTGAGACACATGAAACCTTGTTTGTCTTAGAATTTGTGTGTTAAAACACATGTGAACCATTTATGGGTTTCAAAATAGAATTAATTAGGCTGGTACATGAAGTATAGAGAAGAAGCGTGTTTTTAGGATATTCAGAATCCGCTTAAGCCAAGACATTAAAAAAAACCCTAAACATACTTGTGTTTAGAATTTCTATGTGTACCATAACCATGCTACATTATCTGAATCATCATTTTCCATGCACTAGTTTGCCTCAAAACACAGAATATCTGGTCCTATTTTGTAATAAATTAATGTATACTAAGGCTTCATCAGACCATTGCATTTCATCTTTTTTTTCTCTGAATGTTCACAGAAAAAATATGAGATACAAAGGAAGAAACTCCCCTTCATCCTGCTTTCTTCCTGAGAATATGGGACATGGATCTGAAGCATCAGTGTGGGTGTACTTTCAGTTCCAATTATTTTGATTATGTTCTCCCACCACTAAAGCTGAGAATAAGTGCACATCCCCATTCTTGCTAATCTATTAAGGGCATGGGATTGTGTTCCCCCAAGGTGGCAATGCTTTGGTGCAGGGCAGGAGGCAGTGCTACCCACTGGCACCATTACCCATAGTGGCCAACAGGGAGCCACCTCCCATCTGACAGATCACATCCAAATATGTGTGGAAAGATTGCTTCCAGGGCCAGCTCTGGAAGAACTCTAGGGTGGGTCTTGCAGTCTGAAGTCTAGGGAAATAAATCTCCCTGGGACCCAGGTGGTTTCCATCCACATCCATGGCAGGTGTGTCTGTGCTGTACTTGTTTTCAGAAGTCAATATAGCCTGAAGTGGCTTTCTATGGAGATAGCAGTGGTCCTGAGGAGCCCTTGCTCATCCCAGCTGCCTGACTGAGCTGCTTCAGTATATAAGCATAGTGTTTCCTAGCTTTGCTGGTCCTTGATAATTTTTTTGATTCATGGAATGAGTTACAATGTGGGTACACGGGACATCTCAGTTCCTATGCAAAGGAACCAGGCTGCATCCCTTAGTTGTTAGCTCAGTAGATGCAGCACAGTTAAAAAAGAGAAAAATGAAGTCTCCTATTTCATATGAGGGAGTCCTGCTAAGAAGTCCAAGCAGAATTCATAAGACTTCAGGCAGGGAAACATTTGTATGAGGGGGCAGAGCTAAAAACGGAATCAGTACTATTAAAATGAGAAAAAGAAGAAAAAAAAGCATCAGATGAATGGTTTTAGCAGGCTGGTGAAGAATGAGAATTTAAGAACTTTTGGAAAGTAAGAGGCAATTAAGGCAAATGCCTCTTTTTTTAGATTATCTTGTGCTTTTAGAGCTGGAAACTTCCATGGTTGACAGCCCAGAGAAATACTGATAGGCCCAGAAGGGAAGCTCTGCCTGTCTTAACTGTGACAAAATCTTTGAAAAAAGACACAGCAATAATGTCAGCGTTTTCATAAAGGAGAGCAACACTCCAGAGCCCTGAAAATGCTTCAGAGCAGCTTCCCAGTGGGGCTTTGTGAGGAGTTTAAAGAGGCCATGTGAATTCACAGAAGGGAACTAGGTTGTCCTTTCTCCTTTCTGCAAGGTAGGGAGTTACCTGCTCTCCTGCTGAACCAATAAATTGCTTTAGGAGGTGAATAAGTAATGTGAGGGGAGAGAGAAGCATTCAGTGGTGGATCTCAGTTCCTGCAAGAACTTCACTCCAAAAAGCTGAAGATCCTTTTCAGCACAGGCTCCAGACATATGGCTGTGGGCATTTTGGGCTCTTGAATACCTGCCAGATGACGCAAGATCTGATTGCATAGGTGAAGCTTGAAATTAGTCTTAAAACCTCCTGAGAGCAATCATTGCCCATTGAAGTAATCCTTCTTGCTCATGGCACAAGCAGAGGGCTCAGCAAGCATGACCAAGGAACAGCACTTCTTAGTGCTACAGAGGCAGGAGAGAGCTCTTTTGTTCTATTAGGTAACAATAGTAAAATATGCCGCTGTGGAAAATGGAGGTCCTAGAATGCCTATGCTGACAAGATTTGAGACTTCTTGCAGATGAATCCCATGTGGAAAGCCAACTGATCCTGGTATCAGTATATCATCCAGGAATTCAGGCTTTGGAATCATATATATTTTACATGTGAGATGGAAAAGCTGTTCACTTTCAGGTTCTGTAATATTTAAACCTATCCCTGCCTGACAGGCACAGTCAAAATGTGTGTGACCAATGGATGAATGATGTATTATTATATCTGTGATATCATGAATGACTGTTTGATACCCTATAGCCTTAAAAATTATGCTAATAAAATTTTCACTGGGTAATGAAACTATTTTTTCAAGGAAAGAAAGGATTGTGGAGAGAAAGCATGGAGAGATGGATATTTTCAGCAGGTGTAAAATTATTGTATAAAGAAGGTGTGAACATTTAAATTCCTGATGTGGACTTGTAGTGATTGATCAAGGGATGTATATTGGTTGCTTGCAGTAATGTATTTACCTGCCAGCTGTCAGCAAGGACATAAACCTCAGTACAGAACAAAATCTAATACTGATGGGAAAACTCCTAACTTAGACTTTTCTTTCTTAATTTCAATTTCTTTTAGGAAATATTTTAGCGTGTTCGGTTAAAATGGACCTCATCGATTTTACTTTTTCTTTTTTTTTTTACCTGTGCCATCATGCATTCAAATACGTTGTGGCATCTACAGGCTCTTTTCTGAATCAGATTAAAGCAGTTTGATGAACCCATAAATAAAGACTTCTACTTTCACTTCTGTTTCAATCAATGTATATTCACCAAATAGGGGAAGAAAACACATTTTCCCTTCAGTTGTTCTGGGTTACCTGAAAGATAGAGATGGTAAAACGTGTTTGAAATCTTTCTGTGTAAATCTGAATAAATTAAAACAACCTATTGTGCAAATTTTTGGTACAAGACTGTTCAAGGAAACGAGAAGTAAGAAACTTACATTCATATGCACTAACTTCTTTTTTTTTAAATGGAGATAGATTTTGTGATGAAGCTGTTGAAGCAAAAATACTTAACCCTCTTGTAACACTTTAACTTTGTGCGGGAAGGTAGTTTATACAAAATTTGGTGATAGTTGAGCACTTTTTCAAAGATTGTTTGAGATGGAAGTCAAAGGAGCCAAGACCTCTGTGTCAGCAATAGAGCTGCTGGGTGTGCAACTGCATATAACTGTGTGAAGTCTTTCAATTGTGCATTTTATCCCCCACATTCTAGGAAAAATAATAAATTATAGAAGGCTTTTATTGCTCAGACTTCTTTTAAGCTTTTGCAAATTCAGGGCTTAAAGTGCATACAGTTTGGCATGCTAAAAGTACATTTTCCTGGACTTCTGCAGATTGACAAGGAAGATCTTTTTCTGAGGTAGCTGGAAAAGCCAACCAGAAAATTGCTGCATCTGGTAACAGTGCCTGTGGAAACAACAGGTCACAAATGTGTGTATAGTAAGATGAGATCCATTTGAAGTGTTTGCTATGTCTATCATCTACAGAGTAGCAGGATTTCTATTTCTCAGCAAAAATTCTAATATCTAATGCACATTCTTTTCAGCTGCTTTCTTATCTACTGTCAATTTATACGTCTGAGTGGAAAGTGGCCTTTATCAGTGGTTCGGACAAGAAGACACATTCTTTCCTCTTAAATTTGACATAATTGTCTGCTGTTGTTTTTACCTTCTCTATTTTTTTTTTACATTTGAATTGAAGTGTACATTCTTATTTGAACATTCTTGCTTACAAACACATTTTATTTATTTTAGAGCCATGACTATTTCATTTAACAATGCCACTTCTCCAGATAGGGGTAGTGAAAGAAAATTAATATTGAACAAAAATTTATCTTCTGAAGCAGTTCTGCAGCAAGTCAGTAACTTCTGGAGTCCAAGGAGTCCATGTCTAGCAGTCAGGAAAACAACCTTTAAATAACATGGAGAAAACCCAAATTATTATGACAGTTCTGAATTTGCAGAAGTCCAGATAGATATACTGGAAAAGCCTCTTAAAGGTAATGTTTATATTTGTGAAAGAAAACTGATCCAAAATTTAACATATAACCTGCTTTGGTTTGGGGTTTTTTTCTCATATCTATTTTTTCCTCAGTTAGTAACAAATTTTCACCTGTTTTGTTTTGCCTCCCCTGACAGTTTTAAATTTGCCCCTGCCTTACCTTTCCGTTTCCTACCAAGTGCTTCCTCTCCCTTTTGCTGGGACCTAATTTTCTGCTTGAAAACAAGCCAGGTGAGAAGAGCTCAGATGCCTGTTTATTTAAAATGCTGAAACACACAGGGAGTCATCATTTCATGCACCAGGCACTGCTTACGAACAGTGGGGTCTTCTGGAGTTGCTCCCAGGTAATGTCCTCAAGGTTCCACACTCGGAATGGTCATTTCTCCTTACTGCAGATCACACAAGGCTTGCCCTTCCTTCCCCTGCAGCAAAATCGAAGAAGGATGAGGATAACACTTGAACCCTTGCTAACTTGTTCAAAAAGCCCAAAACATGTAGCCATTATTTTTGCAGAGGAAAGCTTGTAAATGTAGAAGAGTAAATCCCAGAGACTTGGAAACAAGATGGCAAATGAAAGTACTCTGAATTTTAGAAATATCCTATTTTATTTAACAGCTTTAGCAATTTAAGGTGTATTTATGTTCTCAGGTTTTAGCAGAAAGTGTCTCTTCCATCAGCATTATCGTTCCTGTTGCTGTAATGAGCACCAGCGTTCAAGGCAAGGTGCAGATGCTCACCTCAGAAGAGGCTGAGCACCTGGGGAGGACACAGTGAGAAACTCTCCCAGTTGTTTTAGTTAGGGCAGCAGTTGGAAATTGGGTCAATACATTTGAGTAGTTCTGGGGATCTGGAAGCTGTGGAGATCTCTGTGCTGGGAATAAAAGTGGTGCTATGTCCTCTGCTGACAGCACATTGCTTTTCCCTGTGGCCTCACTGCCAGGCCCAGGTGCAGTGGCCAAGAGCACCAGTGGCTGGGGGACACTGTGTCTTCACTGCACCATTTCCCTTCTGCCCCTGGATGTTTCCTTTAATTGGCTTCTGCTTGGATTCTGTTTAAACAAGTTTGCTGGGCTATAGGAAATGATTTGCTAAATCTAAATGCAAGTTAATATTGGTGTGTTTGTCATTTATGTGGGATATCTTGCTGTAACAACCAGTTTTATAAAACTATGAGACAGTGATCATGTTTTCCACTACCTGACATTTTTCTATTCAACACAATACAAACACTTGTATTAAGATCAGTTTGAGGAATCTTTACAAGAAATGGCATATAAAAGTGGGTTGTTTGATAAAAAATGGTGAAACATTTCAAGATCAAAGAAAGTGATGCAGTTATTATTTTAAAATAACTACATAATTATAATTCAATGTTGATTTTTAATTTAGTCTACAGTTCCCAAAGAGCATTTAAACTGAAGAGAAGTTCAGATGCCTTGCTTTTCCATAGTCATAGACTCTAGTTAAGGGACTGTTTAGGAACTGATGAGCAATATTGGAGTTAATGGTGATGCCATGAAGATTTTTTGCCTTTTCTTTTATACCCCTGTTGTACCTTTTTACAACTTCTGTATTCTCAGTGCTTTTTTGCCTACATTCTTGGACTTGTTTGTCAAGCTGAGAGACTAAACATTTTAGAAGCTTCGTAGTTAGGGATCAGTGTGCCCCAGACCCCAAGGTCCTCTCCAGAACACATTCTGTAAACCAAGATAAAACCATCCAGGGGAAGGCTCCTTGGGGAGGGGGGCTCACTGAGCCTCTCATTGGGGAATCTTTGATAGATATGCTAATTAGTAAAACCTATAGTGTTATACCCGATCTTTTGGGGCATACTCAGCATGGTGCATCTCGATGCATATGACCTGGATGTGTGCACCTAAGGATCCTTAAAATAAATACCAAGGTAAAATCCCTTTTCCCCTTCTAAACGTGTATGACTCTTGATTTTAAGACCAGGAAAAGGCACCAATGGACCTGAAAAGGGGTTTGCAGTAATTTTATTGGTAATGCTGAAAAAATTAATCTTAGTTTTAAACCAGCTTCCCTCAGTTTAGTAAATTCTCAGAGTTGTAAGAATAACAATAGCAGTGGATTTCAGAAGACAGTGACTTGAGTCGTCAAGCACAGGAAGAGGCATCTTGCTGTACAGGTGCCTCCAAGTGCAGCCATTTTAAAGGTGTGAAAATGCTGATGAGGGAGGAGGACAGACTGCAGTAGTTTATAAGACGTGAAGCCCTACGCCTAAAGTCCCCTTTTAAGGGCTCAACTACTAGCCACACAACAACTCCAAAAACATTAAAAAGATCAAACTTTCAGATTGTCAACATTCAGTGTATTGATTTGGAGTAAAACTAAGCTGCAAGCTTTAAAAGTCATCACAGGCCAATTCAAAGTTACAAGTAGCCAAGAGCAAAGACAAGGGAGGGTGAGTGTGGGAGGTAGTTGTGTGCTGATGGGAGCCCTTCTGATAGGGGGTTGCAGTACTGGAACTTCACTGATTAAAAGGCCAGGTGGTGTGGGTGTAAGGACTTCTGGGACTGAAGAAGAGATTCCTGTGTGGAGAGTGTGCTTGAAGAGAGGAAGGAGGCAGAGGGCTTTAAGCCACATTTAAAAACAAGAATTTTATTACTTTGGAAGGTGTGTGTAACAAAACTTCAAAACAAAGAAATGGTGCCCCTATTAAGTCAAAAAGGTGTTTTATGGATGACTTTGGGGCTTAAATTTCTGTGGCAGGAGTTATAATTATATTCTGAATACTACTGTATTAATTGCTGATTGGAAGTTGGGTTAGTTTTCAAATGATGGAAGAGAGAGCAGAAATTCTGTTTGAATATAGAGAACAATGAGAGGTTTGTGTAGGTGTTTAACAGCATAATGATGTGTTTGCTAATAAGATTTTTACTAATTTTAGTGGCATCACAGCAAATGCTGCAATATCCATATAGGAGTAAGAATAATACAAAGAGCATTACCTGCTAATGTTAACTGCTTTGCACTTGTTCTCCTGGGTATCTTGGATAGGCACAATATCTGGAAGTATCTGCCAACAAGAAACACCCTAAGAAGCAATCACAAACTCTATATAGGGTTTTGAACTAACTGGTTTTTTTCTTTT
The DNA here is from genome assembly GCF_000738735.6 of Corvus cornix cornix. Classification (NCBI taxonomy): domain Eukaryota; kingdom Metazoa; phylum Chordata; class Aves; order Passeriformes; family Corvidae; genus Corvus; species Corvus cornix. Next base: position 88,520,238 of record NC_046333.1, read on the forward strand.
TGTTTCTCCCTTACTTCCTTGTATAGACAGTACCTTTCTTCCCCCTTTCATCTTTGTGAGTTGACCATTTCCATTACTTTCTTATTTCTGCTGAGGCTGGTAAGCTGGTTTGATGCATTCAGCAGTCAAAAGTGCAGTTCTCTGTGCATTTGTGTTGGCTGACTAAGCAAAGTTAAAGAGGCTGACTGTGAAAGTGAAAAGGTGATTTACACTGGTGTCATAGTGCTGTGCAGTAATAAAACTCAGGGATTGTTGGACACACATTATATTGTACAATTATATAATTATAAACAATATAATTGGAGGCAGTTGAGCTTGAATGCAGCAGGCTGTTATTTAGCAATCATCTCTTTCAAGGCTCATTAAACGCAGATTTATATACAAAACAAAAGCTTTGCTCTATAAAGGCTAACTATGTAGTGGCATTTATTCCCCAAAACGTAATGCATAGATCTAAAGTTGTCAACGTGTATATTGGATTTAGTCAGTGATTGTCAATGAGGTTTTTCAGCAGGTATGACAATCTCGAGCCCTTTGCCTTTATTTGAGTATTATTTCTGAGAGTTTATTTGTATGTCTGGTTTGGAAGGCTAAAGAGACTACACATTCACATATAGCTGTGATCTTAGGTTCTGAAATCTGACAAGCAGGGACAGAACAGATGGTAAAGTGTTTAGAAAGGCAACAAAGATTTCTTAAAGTCATCTGTATTTGGGTCTTACATTAGCCCTTTAATATTTTGCAATTATGAAGTGATGAATGAGTTTATGGGGAAGAAAATTAGGAAGCTAAAAGATTTTGTTGCTGCTATCCCAAGGAATTTAGTTTTATTACCTGATATGAAATAAGTTTTTATTTTACAAAATAAAGGGATAAAAATTTCATTAATAAAGGAGAAAAGCCACAGAACTACGAACATCCTACCACAAGATCAACACATATAATGGTCCAGTCTGACTCAAATTTTAATAGTTGGCAAAAGCTTGTCACATAAAGTTTTACTTAAATATGTAAATATATAAACTGAAATGTAGGTGTTTAATTTTTTTCAGGTTTTTTAGTATCTATAATTCTATCTGATTTTTAAACAGAGTTGTTAAAGAACTATATAAAAAACTGACACCTTCTTGAAGGGAGCGCCTGCAGACCTCCTCTCTGAGTCCAGCTCTGTGAGAGCACAGCTTGGCACTACCAAGTATCTGGCCCACATGCGCTCAAGACACTTTTGCATTTGTTATCATTTCACACACTAATTTTTAAATGCTTCATTTTAATGCTGTCCCTGACATGCAGTGTGTTTTACTTCCATTCCTTCACCAAGTGATCCGTGGGAGCCTGATAGCTGCAAGGCTCCTGTGAGTTTTGTCACGCCTCTGATTGCACAGATGCTCTGCCACAATGCAGGTGCTGCATCACTGTTTCCAGAATGTGTTACCTGACCTCACCAGTTTGTGGCTGTCAGCCTTTTAGTTTTGCATCAATAGCTTCCACTTTGCTGTGTCAGAAATGTGTCTGCGCAATAATTGTAGTTTACTTCATTCACTTATGATACTGGAAAATGTTAATTAATCTAGTATCAATTATTGTAGATGTTTTTGAATGCATGTAAAGCATTGTGCTGTTGATGTCTTTAGCAACTTTATCTTAGTTTTAGCCTTTGGTAACTGTGATGCAGAGCTGTGTTTCAGAGCTGTTTTTCTTCCCCCACTTCTGACTTGTTTGCTCATTTATCTAAATGTGTTAACTTGCAATGTTTCTCAGGGTCACATTAGGGAATTAACAAGGTCCAAATTCTTGTAGCACCATTTTTAAAGATAAAACATTCAAAAATGCCAGCCATGAAATTCAATGTTTCTTGGTAAAACCAATTTTTTTTTTGCTTTTTATTTTTTAAAAAAGTGTGTATTTTCTTAGGAACATAAGGAGAATATAGCAGTCTTCACTGGCTCAGCTGTAAAATGGTCTTACAACATTATGACAACAGTTTTATAGAAAGGTTTTTGCTTTTTTTCCCCTCTCCTTTATGCAAGTCTACTCAATCTAACTAGGTAGAATCTCTTAGGTTTGGGTAGTTGGCTTGGTTTGTAAGCTGGGTTTTTGTTTTGCTTTTCCATTTTTTTTCAGAAGTCCATAGATAACGAACATTAGATAGAAGCAGTCTTGGAAAAACTTGCACTGCTCATGTTAATTGTGTATCTTCTGAGTGCACAGGCAGTGCATAACTCATATCCCCAAACTTTCAATTTCTCAGTTACATTACACTTTTTTTAAAAGAAAATACTGAGTTATGTTAATCAACACTGCCTTTTTTGTTTCTATCTAAAGTCCTCTCCTTTCAGATAAATTGCCAGTGGTCTCCTGGTGCTCGGGATGAAAGAAGCAATCCTTATCTAGGGCTTTACAGCGTTTCATGGCTAGAAAACAGTGCAATGTGAAAATTTGTCTTGGGTAATAACTCTAGTATTGTGCAGGCTTGTAAGGTTTAAAAATATTGCATTTAGGCCTCAAATCAAGAGCTTATCTTTCCACATGTGTTTTGTGGTTTGGGTTTTGGTTTTGGCTTTGGGTTATTCTTTCCTGATGTACCACAGCTATGAAACTGGAATTGCTGTATCACAGGGTTCTATCACCCTACAGAGTGGCAGAAAAGAGAAGCAGCATCATGGGATTTCTCTTAAAATTTGTGTTAGCAACATCTCCCCAGGGTGCCTGGTTCCTTGGGAGCCACAGACAGGGCAGTCTCCACCACAGGAATCCCACATTGTCTTTGCCTTGCATGACTTTTGCTCTCTATGTGTCCTTCCCATGAAGGTGAGCAGCTTCTTCTCCAGGACATGTAGTTTTGCTCTGCTTATCCCATCATGACTGGCTTATTGGGAAACTCTGCAGAGGGACGGAGCAGTAGCTAAACAAGCCTTCGTCTTTAGAGGCATTGTGATACCTGAACTGTTGTTGTTTCCCATACTTGAAACAATAAATTAATGTCTCGCCTCAGACATAACTTAGAGTTGAAGGTGTTTAGATTGTTACTTGAGGGAGAATTTAACAATACAAAACAATATATATACTATAAATGTAAAACAACCTTAAGAAGAAAATGGAATAACATTCCATGCCAAATAGTTTGCTCACTGAGAAAATTACACTTTTTTTCAAGCTTTAACTCTTTTAAGAACTTGGATGTTGGTTTGTGTGACTTGCACGTTTTTCCAATTGTATTTGTATCAGCTTTCATATCATATGTTTCCTGCTCTGATGGGTTAGTCCAAACATAAAATATTCCCTGTTGTAAACAGCCATATTGCAGACAAACAGCACAGAGCACAACTAATAGGATTTGCTCGTGGACCTTTTCCATCATTGGTATTGCGTAACTGTGCACTGAAAGGTGGTGGTCTTTTGAAAGAAGGAAGGAAAGAGAATATTGAGTCATGAACTCCATCTTGATGTAAAAAGGAAATGCTTTCTGTTCTGTATATGAGGAAATACAGTTGAAATTAAAAGAAGGAAAACGTTGTGTATTAAACCTGGTGAATTTTCAAGCTAACTTTTTTAATCTAGATAAACATATGTATCAATGATTGAATATGTTGCTAATATATTTTCATTGAGCCAATTTTGATTCGTAAACCTTCCTCTGAACAAAAATGCAAATAAAGAGAAAGACACTATGGATTTAAAACATGGCGTAATATTCTTAAAGACATTATGGATCTTAAAGCATTAATTTTTTTTTCCCTTCAAACTTCAGCAAATATATTATAAAGATGAGATAAATATGCCAGTGTTTATCCTGCCACCCACCTTTAAAATGTTTTCAGACCCTCATAGAAAGAGTCTGTGAAAGCCCTTCTCAGTCATGGCTCTTCCTATGGCAGAGCCTGCTCAAATGCCTGGACCACCCACTGAAGCCCACAGGACTGGTGTACCTTCAGGGAAATGTAGAGAGGGACCCTTCTGAGAACAGCAGGGAATTAAATGAGCTGGTTTCACTTCCTATTCCTAATAGTTTCAAAGACAGAGGTTTGATTGCTTCCGAGGACCTAACGCAAATATTACTTCAAAGACATTCGAGCCACAGGAAGTGTAAAGCAAAGTGAAGTATAATTCACAGGGGTGGGGGTGGATAATCAGCTTTGAGTTGTTTGTTTGGAAACAGTGGATACATCTAATCTGAGCTGCAGAGCATTGCCCAGCTGGCTTAAAGCTTGTCTCTTTTAATTATTGAAATGTTCCCTAGGAAAACTGTTGTAATAGCAAACAAGTGATGCAAATCAGCACAAAGGAATGTGTAACTCTTCTCTGGCATGAAGGTGTAAGTGCATGACAAAGCAATTTGCTTACAGGCAATATCAGAAAGTTGATGGTTTGCATCTCTTCATACCATGCAAGTGTGCTGTGACAGTATTATTCCTGAGCAAATTTCCTGATGCATTATAAAGCCAGATTGCTGGTTGCAATAGAACCTTGCTGCATGGAACAGTGTTAGTTTTTACTTTCTTGTTTGCACTTAGCTCTGTGTAAACATGGCTCACCACAAAACAAACAAACCATGGAAATAATCCCCTCTCTCAGCTCTCCCAAACAACTACATTTTTTTTTCCTTCCTCTTATATCCTGAAATATTGATGGATATCATTCTAGCCCAAAGCAAGAAAGAGGGTCCTGGAGGATACCTTTTGCCATTCAGGCACTGCTATAACTCCCTGTCAAGTTAATGGAAGTTCTGCCACTCAGGTGAGTAGAAATGGGATTGAGCCTTTGCTTACAGACCCCATTCTGATGCAGTCGAGTTTCCTGCATTTGTAGGACCAAAAGAAAAACAGGAAGGGCAACGTTAATAGATATTGTGTAAAAAAAACCAGTTTCAGGTGTCGTAGGTTAAATGATCCTGACTTGTGTATCTTTTTGTTGCTTATTCTGAAACAAGATTTCTTGTGCTGCTTGGGTGCAGTCAGTGAAACAATGTAAGTCAGCAACAGTGGATTCATGTTTCGTGCTTCGCTTGGGAGGCAGGTAATATAGCGCACTTGCAGTTCTGTACACCGAAAGATGTAGATGGCGTGTTGTATCATCTCAAACTCGCATTCATGTTGTATTACTGTCATGCTAATAGAGAGTTAAAGCTGTTTTCTTTTCAAGAATATCAGCATTATAAATATGTTCTACATACATTTATGAGTGTTGGGCACCTCTAACTTCTACTTGGTTTCTAGGATGATAGGGAGTCTTGTTTGTCTTGCTTTATAGCTCAAGAAATTTCAGCAAAACTGTTCAAGATCTCGGGTTGTGTGACTAAATACTTGACAGCTATGATTTTCAGAGACCTGATTTTATAAAAATGCAATTGATATGCTGTTGGCAGAAAAAAGCCCCCTCATCTCCCTGACAGTCCTCATTATTTCTTTCCATTTCCCTTTTCCATTCCCTTCTTTTGACTTTACTCTGAGAGAAAAAATATGTAGAATGGAGCAAAGATGACAAGGGGAAGTAAAGCAAGAAAATCATGTTTTGTTTTCTGGTCCTTGCAGATTTGTTCAAAGAGCATTATAAAAATTTGTGCATACCAATTTTTAACAATCAGTAACCTCTAGGGGTTTTTGTACATCTTTCTGAGATACTTCTTAGAGCCAGATGCTGGACCCCAGAGAGCACTGTATAAATATTAAAATGAGATAGATCACTGGGAAATCAAAGTTATCTGTTTGTATTTGAATTTTAACAGAAAGTGAAAATAAATTTTTGGCATCATAAGTCGTGTGTGATGCTAAACTGCTTTTGGTTCTTCCCCACAAAAATCCATGGTTTGTTAGTCTGTTCTAAAGAGGGCAAGACTTCATCATGAGTGAAAATGTGTTGCTTCATATTCAACAGGTCAAGTTTTCTTCGGATTGAGGCAGAACTGCGGCTCATGGACATCTGATGTGATAGGTAAGTTGAATTTGACACATCTTATTACATTATCAGCACATGACAAATATTGATCTTGATTATGCTAGTCTAAGTGCAATTTCTTATCTTTCTTATTTTGCATTTTCACCAGTAGTAGTGAAATGAAAATTTGCCTCCCTTTCCATCTCTCCCAAATGACACTTCAAGGTTTAAATTATTATAAATTACCATTTTATGTAGAAAAAATATACATCAGGAGATATTTAACAAAAAAAAAGTAACTTCAGTAAACCTTATTTCTTGAAATAAGGTGCTAAGATATTCTATTGTGAAAAAGGATATTTGGGCTTATGAGAAGACAGTTCATAAAATATAGGATAATTGATATATAGCCCATGTGCTCATACATTAATAGACAATTGTTTGGGTGTAGTAATGGACAACAACACTAAATTACATAATGGAACTCTTTTCTCTTTGGCTATTTAATCAATGTGCAGTGTTTTAAAAAAGGTGTCCAAGCGTGTCACTAGTACATAAAAGTGAGACTAATGTAAGGGTAGCGTTTCATATTGTTCTGTTTGCTGAATTTGGTTATTCATGGCAATTGTTTAATACTTAGGGCATGCATCTACAGATCTGTTTGGTCTTATGAAACAGCGGTGTGACCAAGCAGGAGTTTTGCTTACCCTGAAATATGTGAGGCTGCCCCAGTTCTAGAGAAACAGTGAAGAAAATGTGAAAGGATTTGAGTTAAGATTGTGTAAGGCTCCAGAAACACTTCATCATGGGAACATCTACCGTGGAAATGATTCCTGGAAGGATTTTGGCAATCAGAAGCAGTTAGGCAAATGGTGTCCTGCACTGTTTGCGTCAATCAAATAAATGCATTGTGGAAAAGTGCATTTAATTGTAGATAGTTGAGCTGAAAAAGTTGGAACTGCAGCTTAAAGTTGCAGTAGAAATTTCTATGTATAAAAAAGAAAAAAAAATGACAAATAGCTATTAGTTTGCCATCTCTGAAAAGCAGTTTAGAAGACTATTTAATTATGTCATTTTTCAAGTTGCGAGGTAACTTTTTCTGAAGTAATCTAGACAAGATATAGATATATTCCTGGTAGGATATTGAATCCTAATTACAATACATGTTGCTGTTTACATTAACATTTTTATAGTTAGAATTTAAAAATGAAGGTAGGAAAAAAAATGTCCATGTGTTCTCTTTTAGTCTGAACATAATGATAAATTTCTGGAACTTTAATGTTCATACTTCATAGTTCTCTTTTTATGAAGTTGTGTGGGAGAGAGTTTCACTTCTTCCAGCCTGTTTTACTTTGATCAATTTATTCAAGGTATCAAATATGTTTGGGATTTTTAACTTGCATTTTTCATTCATATTGATACAGACCATCAAAGGCAAACTGGTAGCACCAGACTAACACTGGGATGATGAAGTGACAGTAAATTTAATGACAGGGAAGGTAAAACATATGATAATATTTTTAACACCAGAAGAGTTTGCCATCCAGACCTATGTATCACACATGGATTGAGCAGCTTCTAAAATGTCGGTTCATTGTGATTTACAGCTCAGAAATTTGTTCTTTCCTAGATAAGATGTCACTTAGTTTGTGTGCGTGTAATACCTTGCAATTTATTGTACAGGCAGGCACTTAATGGGGTCTGAGCATGAATGCCTCAAATGAGAGGTGCACTCAAAGTGCAGGAGTGCTTGAAAGAAATTGGTGTTACACACGTGTGTTATGGAAATGTGATTGGGAACACTGGATCAAATTGATGTATTTTTCCATTGCTATGTTGCCTTTTATCATGGATTGGATAAATCCATTCTTGCTTGTGGGAAGCAGAAAAGGGAAAAATGGTGCTGCAGCAATATGTGGAACTGTCCTTCCTTGCAGAAAGGGAAAGATTCATATCAGAGAACTCCATGAGCTCATCTTTTCAGTAGAGGTTTTCTTCTTTGTGTTTGTGTGTGCATATGAGTATCTGTTATGTAGCATAAAAGATCAAGACATTTTATAGATAAATCTTTCCTTAAAAGAGGAAAAATCTAAGATCTAAGTGGACCATTTCTTTCCTTCACTCTGACAGGAGCAAGTGTCCAATGCTCTGGAAAGTCTGATCATGAGGAAATGGAAATATAGATTGTACCACAGGTTTAAACCAGAAACAGAGTAACAGAATAACAGTCTGTAACACAAAAAATGTTGTCAAGCCATAAACACACTGAAAACTTTTTGTAGTAACATAATTAATGTCCTAAAATCCACCAGGAAAATAGATGTCAGGCAGTGGATTTGATGTGTATATAGCTTGTTATATGGGGAGAAGGATAGACAGACTTTTATTATTGCAAGAGGAGCAGCACTTTGCTGTAAAAGAGAGGCAGGCACACAGGCAGCTGTTTCAGGAGATGAAATTCCAGTAAGTTGGAAATATGGAGCTGAGGGGGAAGTAAAGAGCCAAAAAGTGAGAGCTCAGTGGCAGAGGTTATAATGCAGGAGCTACAATGAGAAGCTTATGGAGATGGGAAAGTGAAAAAATACTGTTAAAAACATCCTTCATTATCCCTGGTTCAATGCATTGGGTTTCTCTCATTGCTAGTGTCTAATTACCTGTTGTGATGGCAACTCCCCACCTTGATTCATTCTGCCTTAATTATCAGTTGTATGGCTTGAACACAGCAAAAGGACAAAGGGGATGAAATTGGAGTCATAATGGCCAGGTTCAGACAGGTCCTCTAAGGATGGCAGAAGAGAATAAAATCTGCTGAAGGTATTTGGGAAAAGCTGCTTCTCTGTTAAGGAATAATGCCAGTAACTGCTGTGTGGAGAAAATAAAGGAGCACCATCCACATGTAGTTCAAAAGTACAGGAGAGGTAAACTGTACAGTGAATATGCACTATACATGTAAGAACTCACTTTTAAAAATTAGTCATCATATTGCTTTGCTTTTAACCTAATTATTAGAATTATTTATTAAAGTGATATCATTATGTATGGTTCAGCACTCATACATTGGGTACTGTTCCCCCCAGAGATTAATTTGGAGCTGAAAAAAGCAAAAAATAAAGTTTCAGTGGAGACAGAGCTGCAAATGAAGCTACTTCTGCTATGACAGTGTTGTTTCTATTAGAGGGCACTGCAATGTGCAGAGGCTTAGAAAGATGTCAGTAAAAATAACAACCTTACATTATATGTGCAGTAAACACTGAAGACTGGAGGCTGGGTTTTTTTTGGTTTTTTGTTTTTTTTTTTTTAATGTGTGGGTTGTTTGTTTGGGTTTTAGTCAATGCTAATCTGCTTGATATCTCTTTATCTTTCTCCTTTGGTTTCATGGCAGTCCACCAGTTTATGTTAATGGCTGCTTCTTTATCCAGTCTCATAAGGTCATCATTTGAAAATGTTAACTAAGCTCAGATGTTTCCATAAGTTAATATCTTTTTTCATTTAATATGGGCACCTGAAAAACTGAAGATCACTTAGTTTCAACAAATTGTACTAATAATATTATGGAGTCCTTTGAGACTAAAGTGCAAAATTCAAAGTCTATTAAATTGGATATCTAATCAGAGTTCATGGCAATAATATAATTGTTTTTGTTTTAAAAAAAATAAAACACAAAAGCAGACAAACAAAAAATCATGGCCAGTGAGGACTTGGCCAGTTAAAGGAAAGCAAAAGCCCTTCTCCATCTCAAAAACCCTCCAAAGCTAGAATTGGCATCAGTATGTAGGTCTTACAAAGCATTTGTAGTAAAAGTATTGTAGTAAACACTGCACTATGTGCTTTAAAAAATGTGTGAGTGGAAGGGGAGTGGAAATGGTTGCTGAAATACTCGGGTGACTTTAAGCGACTATGAGAGAATGTGTACCATTTGTATGATGACTGTTGGCCAGCTCTTGGATGTAACTGAGGAATCCTCACCCCGTGAATGAGCCACATGGTGCTGGCTGGGTTGCAATGGCAGGAAACTCACCATTGTACCTCGGCTAAGGTTAGGAGCCATGGTGGCAGCTGTCAGTCCATTTATTGGGTGGAACTGGAAAACAGTAAGACCTCACCAGTAGGTGGATTGCTCTTGTGCTAAAGCATTGGAAAAGAGGAAAAGTGGAGAGCAGAAAGAAAAAGATATAAAGTGATTCTTGCGTGATTTGGTTTGTGCATGAAATGTTTGTATACTTTTGCAGCAGTATCTCATCCTGAGGAGCAACATACTAAGCTAGTTCATCATCAGCCAGGAGGAAGTCCTTGCTATTCTTCCTATTTTGTGGCATCAAACATGGCTTTTGGAGCAAAGCCAGGATTAGATTTTAATTAACAAGTGGAGTTCTCTGTATTTTCTACACTGAGGGCACCTGCGGTACTTTTGTCTCTCATTGTGTTGACTAGGAGGACATATTTGACTGAGCCTTTTCTCTGATACACTCTTCCACACGTCCCTGCACTCAGATCTACACATGCAGCTGTATTTGTACTATACTGAATTATCAAGAGATCCTCTATGAAACTTTGGTGTCTGCTCTAGCAGTAATTTTAAAGGGAAGAATTAATAGCAAATCTTGTAGATTATTTAATTTCCTACTAAACTCATCACAGTGCAAGAGAAATCTTCCTGAATAGTGGAGATAGTGTACTTCACCTTTTCTCAGTCTCCACCTTTCTGCCTTGCCGCTGTAGTTACTCTGAAGATCCTTTGAGTGTGGCTGGTTATTCATGCCATGGCTCAGCGAAACAGAAGGTTCTCATTCTTGAGACTTTAATGAGACTTAAATATGTGCTGAAATGCCTTTTGCTGAACAATCACATAATCATGAGCAAAGATTGTAATGTGGCCTTAACTGTTATCATAAAACTTAACTTTGTGTTAAATATTCTGGTTTTGAAAATTGAATATGTTTTAAAACCTCTAGCATCACTTACCCATATATGTCCCATGTATACATCATAGATTGCAAGTATTACTGCTAATACCTTGAGGAAATATCATTTTACAAGTTTCTACCGCCACTTGATCATTATCTTCTGGTGCTCTTTCATTAGTTCATGGTAGGAAAAAAATGTCCTGTGCTATGACATTTTTGGTGTAATTTGAGAAATCAGAATATGCAAACAGATATATGACTTGTTTTCTGTAAATGCATTGAAATTTGCATTGAAATTTGCAACTCCAGCTGCAGCTGAAGAGAGCAACTGTGGGAGCATATGTGTTTGAAAATGTAGTTTTCACAGTGTGGCAGATTTGGCATGTAACAGGAAGGTCTTTCCCAGAGTGGCTGTTCTTGTGAATAAGGCTTTCCTTGACCTGCTGCTTCTCTTGAATGCCAACTCACTTTTGCAGTAAGGGATGGGGGAACTGGAAGCTCAGGTCCTTCTGAGCTTGTGGCATTTATATTGTGAGACAGTTGAGATCGAGTTCATTTTGCTAAGCTGCTCGCCCATAATGGATCTGTCAGGGCGACTTGACAACATATTTGTATCCATTTTGGACAGCATTTGCTGCTCAGTGCTCTCCCTGTGAAAGTTTCCAGCAGACCACTCAGATTTACTGTTAGTAACCCCTCCTCTCCCTCCCCCTCAGAATACAGATGTCCTTTCCATAGGTTGAGATCACCTGATAATCCTTTCCATAGGCTTAATAGGCACTCATCTGTTCCAGGCATGCTTTATGTTTGAATTGGTATCAAGTAACTGAGAGCACCTCTTAATTCGATCCAATTTTCTCTCATTCAGCTGAGATAAAGATGGCGCATCCAAATAATGGAAAAAAGGCATTTTATGTCAGAAACTCAAATGTTTTATTCCCTAGAATTAAAAATTTGTTTGAGTTTCTGGTTTATTGGTAATTTTCAAAGAGTTGCTGGTTTTTTTCTGATGTAAATATGTGGCAGGGCTGGTGGAAAGGGAAATAATGGTATCTCATAAACTGAAAAATCTGACTTTCCTGCCAACTGTGTCTGGGAAACCAAGTTATCTTTCAGAGAATGGAGCTGCTAACAAATGGAGAAATAAACGACTGCCTTTTCGTATCCAACCACTAATGCTGAAATTATGTAAGTGTATTTAACTCCAAGTTCTGATTCAAAATCGGGTGTCTTATTCTACTGCAGACTTAGTTGAATCTGAAATATAATTTCAGTCTTCACAGCACAAGAGGGTATTTTGCCCTCTCCCTTTCTCTTCCCCCAACAAGAGAATTTTTTCCAGTTCAAATCACTGAATAAACCTGCAGGAAGACATCCATTTCTAAATATAGTAGGCTGAGCTATAGGTGTTACCAAGGCCTGGGGAGACAAGTGAAAATGAAACCACCAACTCTTCTCTACTAATTCATCCCCTGGGTCTCTGCTTTTCGGATTTCTTTTTCTTCCTTCCCTTCCTTCTACTCTGCCTTCCCCCTTCAGCGCTGCTTTTTTCCTTAACAATAGTTACATAATGTCTTCTCTCCATCAGGATGCATCCTGTATAGTATAGCTTATGTATGTATTAGTAGAGCTGTTCAAATCCTTATGCTTTCAGTTCACTTTAGAGACTTTTTCCAAGCATGAGTTCAAACAAGCAATGGATTTCCCAGAGAGTTCCAGCTCTCACAGCAGTGCCCTGGTTCCAGGTCGGTGCATGGAGTTTCAGTTTAATAGGATGTCCTAGTATTTTCCTTCTTTGACCTACACAGCCCCATCTCTAATAAGACAGCATCTATTCTGCTCTTTTTGTGTTTGCTGAGGGAGATAGAAATAATAATACTTGTCAAAGGGTAATGCTTGAAGGCACATTTCTTTTAAAAACAGACACAAGTTCAGTGAGTTCTGCCACCAAAGTGTGGCAGTTGAAAGTTAACTATGAAAAGAGAGTGAAGCTCACTTCATTCTCAACAAGGTCCATTTAACAAAGCTGATCTTTTTCACTGGTGAAAATTGCTGTAATAAATAAATAAATTCTGTATCTGGTGCTTCTTTGTGGCATGTTTTTTTCTCAGCACTCTCTCCTAGAGCTGTCTGTGGCTTTCTGATTTGGTATACTTGCTGTTGGTCTTCCATTACCTCCTCTTGAAAATGCATGTGGGAGGCAGGCAGAGCACTTGACAAATCCATTGCTCTTCTGAGATCTTTCCAGCATTTCCAGTGTGCATGTTAATTGTAAAAGCTGAAATGAAATACCTTGGGCTGCACTGACCTCATCATCTGTTTTTTAAATAGCATCTCCATTCCATAAATCCTCTTAGAGATAAATTGAAAATGCCTGTAGAAGAGATATAGCCTGAATGTAATAATTAAGCAGGTGCTAAGCAGCAGCCTATTATTCATATATCTGGGTTTTGTATGATAAAAAAATTCTAAAAAGTTATTACTGCTTGAAGAGAGACTTGACTGATCATCTCCAGCTGCCAAAGCACAGAGTTGAGTAATTGGAGAAAAATTTTCTAAAAGGGACCAACCATCATCAGAGCAGAAGTTTCCTCCTAAGTAAATCAGTTTTAGGAGTAGTTTCCTCCTTGCTAGGCAGTACCTTTCACATTTTTTGTCTGAATGCTGAATGAACTTTGAAGGGAGAAAAACCTTTTGTGAGTAAAAGCTGTGGAAACAGCACTGCTTCTATATCAGTGTCATTTAAAATACATTTTTAGTTATGTCTAGAGAATAAGAGGTATTTAGCCACAAACCTGTGGTCAAGTGGTGGGATATCAGAGACTGTTGCTCACAGATCATTCAAAGATTATCAAAGGTGATATCAAAGATTATTCAAAGATTATCAAAGATTATCAGGTGAGCCCAACCTTGCAAATGAGCAAGCGTGCAAAAATTCTGATACCGTTTTTAAAATGGAAAGTGGAGGCAAAACCAGGACACTTATGTAGTGTGGCAGTAAATTCAGATATTTAGCAAGCAACTTCTGTAGTAAGGTTACTATTTTCTACATAGAGAAAGTAGCCAACTGGGATTTTGATTTTGTTTGGGTTTTTATTTTGTTCACTTCCCAAACTGCTTCTCATGAAATTATGATCTCTTGCAATTTGGGAGCTGAAATACCACACAGGGAATAAAAAGCCTCAGCTGCTTTTTCAAAATGAAATAACTGTGTCTAAAAGGACTCTGCCTAGACAGTTTCCAGAGGGCTGCAGAGCACGCTGGCTCTGTGTGTGCTGCGCTGGCGAGAGAAGAGCTTAGGTAACATGGGGTTTCCTGAAAAGTCAGTGGCTGGAGAGATTTCAAATGCATAATTGTCTTCAGAAAAAAACCTTTATGCATGGGATTGATAAGTATTACTTTAAACCCATGTGTGAAATCATGACAACATCACTGGAGAAGGGCCTGTCTGACAGCTGTGATTGCGTTATCACCAGTCAGCCACGCGTCACAGCCGCTGGATTAGAAGAAATTTGGGGCAGATAAAACATGTGCCATTGTGTTTTGTACTGTGGCAGACACAATGAGGCCCCACTGTTACCTGGCTCTGCTGGGCACTGTCAGTCTGGGAGCATTATAACAGCTTGGAAATTTGTAAAATGCACAGACAAGATGTTCAGATAAAAAGGGTACTGGAGCAGTGTGAAATTGAAAAATCTTTTGAGAGATTTCCCAGTTAAACATTTGCTACTGTTCTGTGTTGTTTCACTACTCTTTTGTGATGTTTCATTCCCCTAAAACTGTACTTTCTCATAAAAATAAAAAAGTATGCATTCCTTTCTTTCTGTAGAGAATAAACATGAATGCAAAGTCACGGTCAGGCCTCATTCAAGGTGGATATTTTTCCCACTTCCACTTTTCACATTGTTGAAGACATCATTTTAGTTCAGTATTATATAATGTGTTAAAATCAACAAAAAAAGAAACACCTTTGAGCATTTTGTGAGTTACAAAATATATTCTTTCAGTTTAATTTTTTTCTGAATCTAGTTACGGCTTTCCCCATTTTATGACTGGAGTCTCAAACACTCTAGAAGCCTTTTTTTTGTTTTCTTTTGTATAAAAATAAGAAGTGGAAATTCCAAGGTGGAAAATTGTTTAAATTACTCCAATATTTCTTTTGAATTTTGAAATATTTAAGATTGTCATCAGTATGTTAATGAGCTTCTTCTTTTTGAAAAGGTTTCCTTTACTTATAAAACAAGAACTCACTAACTTTTCTTTATTGTTTTGATTAGCTTTTGTAAAAGTTAAATAAAATTAAATTTTAAAAAGGCGCAAGAACAGTGTAACTGTTTCCTTGTTGTCAGTTTACAATTTATCAATCTCTTGAACTTGCAATGTAGAAGTTTTCTCCACTTATTACATACTGCAAATCTGAGAGTCAGCAATTAGAAATATGTTCAGTATTTTCCTCATAAAATGCCTACATGTTGACAACTATATTTCCCATATATTCTTCTCCAGATGCCTGAGCATTTGAATAACAGCTACCTCCTCTAACTCCCCCATAGTGTCACCCATTGACTTGGTGGGACCACAGCAGCAGTCTTGGAGAACCTTCTTTTTTCAGTGACTGACAATGCAGCAGTGTAGGGATTTGAAGGAGGCTGAGTGCACTGATAAACTTGATTTGCAGGAGAAAAAAATTTGTAGTAAAGCTTGATAAAACTGAGTGGTTGACAGCAGTTATTTGATTTCCTTAATAAAGTCCCTGACTTCTTTGGGCAAGGACAGTGCTGGAAGCATAAGTCAGGCCTAATTGCTTGTAGCACTCACCTAAGACTAATACAATAGGGGAAGAAGAACATAACCAACCCTTCCTTCCTTCCTTCCATCCTTCCTTCCTTCCTCCCTTCCTCCCTTTCTCCCTTCCTCTTAATGAAATGAGTTAAATTAATCTAGGTTTCTCACTTCTAGGACTGAAAGACATCAGTATGAACATCCGTGTCTTTTGCTCTGACCTGGGTACCTGCAGGGGATCACTTGCAAAACCCCCACAGCTGGGAATGATCAGTGGAGGGAAAACAACAGTTTCCTATCTGAAGAAGGGTTGTATTGTATCTTAACTGTAGTTAAATGTATGCTGTCTTTACCAGGAGCATTTCTCTTAGCTGGAGCTGTCTTCCACATGTACTTCAAAGGCTGGAGATACTGCAGTTTGTGGCATGTTTATTTTCCTTTGAAGGTTTTGAGATACCTGTAGAGCTGTTCTAAGAAGGAAAAAAACCAATAGTTAATTATTTCAATTATTTCAATACATTGAAAACATTTTTCAAACCTACATTTCACAGTCAGTATTGTTTCATTTACTCCACAATTGTTAGCAGAACTGAATGTGAGAATTTTTGTGTGAAGTAATGGAGAGGTTAAATACCCTCCTTTCTTTGCCTTCCAAAAGACTACATTGCTTTTAATTAGCTGTAGTCTTTTTGCTAAGTAGAATAAAATTTCCCAGCTGTGTAGGAGATGTGGGCCAGCAGAAGGTGTTGGAACCTGGAAGCACTGAGACTGTTTCCAACAAAAGCATTCATGAGCCAATCTCATGTTGTGAGTAAAATAGCAGTGAAGTGCTTAGCTCTGTTTGCAGATCTGGACTGCAACCATGTCTTTCTTTGGCCAAAATGTGCTGTTTCTGGATTTTAAACTTAACTGTAGTAAAACGTTATTATTGCGAATTTTCATATTTCCCAGTGTAGTTACACACTGTGATCTGAGCAGTAGTGCCATTCCTGTATTTACCAGGAATACCAGCCAGAGTTTTAGCCTGATCCTTCCCCTATGCTTGCTTGGTGGGTTAATTTGGGTCTTTCTCTAGAATTATTCATGGAAGATCAAATGGCAAAATCAATGGGGCCCCTTCTGCAAGCTGATGGTCTTTTACTGTGTCCATCAATTATTTTTCTGCTCTGTTGCATAGTCATCCTAGAGCTGCATTCAGACTGAAACCACGTGGTCTCCTCATGCTTACAGCTGATTTTACTGTGTGTTGTAACTCATGCATAAGTGGACTGTGTGTTTAACTTCTGTTGCTTTTTTTGCCATCTAGGACTTCATTTGAAAACACGAGCTGGAAAAATGTGTGGAGAGTGATGTAGCTTCTAAATTTAACTTCTGAATTATGATTAGATTTTGTCTCTTTTTTTTGTTGAGCATAGTTGGTTGACCTCCTCAAAATAGTCACATGCAGTTATTTAGCATTTCTGCACGGAAAGAGATGTGTCTTTAGTACTAAAATCAACAACCACATTGTCTCAGGTGTGCAATCCCATCATGGCAGAAACAAGATAAATGCTGCATTTCAGAGTATCTTGTAGGAAAAGAGCAGCATAGAGCCAATTCTTTAATATCCTTCTTAACACACAAAGCACATAGCTTGTACACTCAGGGCTTTTTTTAATATGTATGTACATATGATCCTACAGTAAAAGAAAGATACACTATTCTGCTGATTTAATTCCTCCATGAGCATTGCAAATGCTGTTTTAATTTACCTTCTGCATATTCTGCAGGATTAAGTACTCTTTGACTTTAAAAAAATCACTGGGAAATGTTTTTCTCAGTTTTTCCTTTGTTGCTTAGTAATAAAAGTACTGTAATCCTAAAAAAAAAAAGTGTAGCTTTCTTACTCTACAGTTTGAGTGGCAGAAATCAGATTCTGTCATGTCAAAGACAAATTATTCTCATATATATGTGTGTGTGTATATATAAACATCAGAATGTTTAGTTCTGTAGTTCTTTGTTGTCTTCAAGCCTTAATTCTTGTTTTGCCACATTCATCAAAGTATTAAAATGAGTACTTCAAATATGGATTGCATAGAACTGGCCAGCTTGGCTGATGGGACCAAATGATTAAGGGCAATGAGAGCTAACTCTTGTGGCAAAAAGGTCTAGGAAAACTTAATGTTATAGGTGATCTTTCAGAAAAATAGCAGATGAAATTTCAGATTCAAATAATAAAAATAATTCATCTTTGGAACCAACCTAGAGTACACCTATTGCATTAATGGTCCTGAAATTAGCTAGTAGTGTTTAGACAGCAGGTCTTGGAGCAATGCTGTATATCACTCCTTGAAAACTACTCTTCAATCTTAGTCAAAATTGAGCACCAGTAAGAAAAAATAATGAACAGAAAATGTCTTATGGTGTTGCATGTATACCTGCATAAATCCATGGTGTGTTCACGTATTGAAGTTTGCATGCTGGTCTGGATTTCTTCCTCAGAAGAGAAAGAGGGAAATTACAAAACAAAAAAAAGGCCAGCAATTAAGAGTACAAGACAACTTTCATATATGAGGAGACAAAGTTCACTGACAGATTTCACATTACGAGGAACATATCTGAACAGTAGTCCAGAGTTTTATATAACCTTGAACAGTGTGGAAAATAATGTAGACTATTTATTCTGTTTCTTATGGTGCAAGGAATTGGGGTATCAAACACAATTTTTCAACCTGAAAGCTTTCAAAAATTTTTAAAACTGTTGGAAATTCTTTTACACAAGCAGGCTGTGAAATCATTTAATGAATTCTTGACAAAAGTCCCCTGAAGCATGATCAGAGCAAAGGTATAGACACATACTTTGGCTTGGGAAGTCCCTTGGCTGTTGAGGAAATATTGCTGCCATTCCCTCACTTATTTACTGTTTCCTTAGGCATCAGTTGCTTATAGTGGTAGTCAGAGGCAGAGTAGTGAAAAATAGACATTGCATCTGACTGACTTTTTTCCTACCAATGCCATACACCATGCACATATAAGTCTTTTAAAATAAAAGTATATTTTAAAGGTTGTTTGCAGTGCTTATGTGCTTGATTTAGTAGATGAAGGGAACGGATTTTGTTTAAAATATAATATCTGTATATGTTTCATTAAAAATTCTTAAGATTCGAAATACACTGAAAATGTATGTCCAGACAGAAGTTATATATTATTGCCTAGGGAATATCTGTTATTAGTCTGCCATTCTAGGTGCTGATTTTCTTTATTATCAGCTTCACTATCCTTGCTTTACCTTTTGAGCACAGAGGGACCAGCAGTTCTGATGAACAGGGTCAAATTGTATGGGATACAGTAGGAGCTCATTCGCATTCAGGTTGTGCAAGACTGTGATGACTATCCTGTCTGAGAGAAACCATAACGTTTTACAAGACTGATTTTTAATTGCATCCCTTGCTTGGGTGCAGAGCAATCTCTGGAGGATGCCTTTTGCCTCCTTGAAATGAAAAAAGGCAGTGCAAAAAGATCATGTTCAAGGTAGAAGCGGTGTATGTTTGGAACTTGCTTGCTGGCTTATCTTCCTTGTTTATTTTTAATTGAAGAAATACTGTGTCTGAGACAACCTTGTAAGAAAACAGTGGGTTTTAGAGAGACCTTTCAGTATTAGAGAATAGGATTTTTTTTAATTCTAGTTCTACAAAACAAATAAACATGACTATTTTCATAGTTTCATAGCTTCAAGGTGAGGTAACTGGAGTTTTATTCTGTTTTGGGAGCTCTTGGATAAAGAAATGGTATGTATCATAACAATAGATTTTATTTCATTAGTAGTATAACTACAGTATGCTTAGTATTAATAAAAAACAGAATGTGTGACAGGTCTTGAAAGCAAAAGTACTTCTAATTCACTAAGATTGTGTTTCATTATATAGTTTGCATGAAGATCCATGAGCTACTACTAAAGCCTAAATGAAAAGAGCATGTTTATTGTCAATGAGTTTGAACTTAAAATGCTTCCGCTGTGGAATTTTTAAAAGTTTTTAATCTCAAAATTGTGGGAAAAATTGAATTTGGGCACCTTCTGTCTTCAACTGTTCTTTGCCAATAAGCATCAAAGTATGTTATGGCAGACAAGAAGTAGCAAAGGGGCTCTCTGTTCTTGTGTGCACCCCTACCCACCTTGGACTCAGTGGGGTATGGTGCCAGCAAGTCACATATGGCATCACTGATTCTTTGTTTTGAAATAATTCACTACTAATCGGGGTTGTTTCCAGTGCATGACCTGCCTGGAAATGGGAGCAGTAAATATATTAAAAGTTTGTATGGTGTGGGTCCCCTACACCAGAATACAGGTGTGGATTGGCAGCTGTTAGTGAAGGATGATGCTGCAGCTGAGGGGCAGTAGATCATGGAGCTCTGCTGTGGGTGCTGATGTCCAGTAAATTTGCTGAAGACCTACCCCAACTACTCTCTTGGTGACTGGGATTTGCTTGCTTGCAGTCCTGTCAGGTACATATGTTATTCAGAAATTAACTTTTTTCCTTTTACTGATCATTTTCAGGGTGCAGGATGGTGGGTTGGTTATAACTTTCATCCAATCAGATTTGGTCTACTTGGAGTTATGTTCTGCATAGTACAGCAGAAGGAAAAGGTTTTCTCTAGCTATCCATATATGACTTGTTGTCCTGTGGGTGTTTACTTACTTGAGAAGTTGTTGGATGCTGTTTGAGTTGGATGTTGGAGGTGGCTCCAGCAGTTTTGTTCCGTTGCACTGGTAAAAACCCTAAATATTTTTTGGATTTGAGACGAAAAGGAAAGAAACACAGAATTTGTGGTAGTGATTATTCTTCTCTGAGAATTCAGCTTATGGCTGGAAGATTATTTAGTGACTTATGCCAAGTGGAATAGCTGCAGTGGAAGAGAGAAAAGCAAGTAGAATACTGACTAAAACAAAGCAGCCTGGAAGGTACTGTTTCATAGAAATTTCTTGTCTGAGAAAAAATGTTTGGATATTTCCCCCTGGAAGGTGTCAAGGGACAGAGAGAAAGGTTGTTCGTTAATGTTTTTTCTTTCCTTTGGAAAACATTTTTGATAGGAAGCTGAAACATATTTTGAAGGAAAACCCTCCCAGCCAAGTTTGATAAGTGATGTGTGAGGACAGTAGTTAAAAATTGTGCCTCTTTCTGTTCAGACATTTGAGGCTTTCAATTTAGAATCCTATAATAGTTTGGGTTGAAAGGACTTTTAAAGGTCATCTAGTCCAACCCCTCTGCAATGATTAGGATCATCTTCAACTAAATCAGAAGGTGCTCAGAGCACCTTCCAGTCTAATTTGACGGTCTCCAGGGAAACTACTCTCTGGGCCACCTGTCTCAGTGTCTCACCACCCTCCTTGTAAAAAAATTCTTCCTTATAACTAATTAAATGGATCTAATTTGGTACATTTAAGTCTGAAACCTAAAGCAGAAGTCCTGAAGGATACCGTCTGTATTGTCTTTATAAAACTTTAGTACCAAAAATGTAAATGCTTGCAACATTTTGAAAAATACTAACTTCTAACTTTTACAGGAAAGAAATGCCTCCTAAGCAGTTTGCCAGTGCTCACGTATGTTTTTAGCTGTCATATTTCAGATACAGTCATATTTGTATGCCTGATAATGCTACAGCTTATGTGGTGACATGAATTACTCATGTAGTATCCTATAAACTTATGCAACATAGGAAAAACATGGACACCTGATCCTGACTATATTTTTCAGTCCAAGATGGTTCCCCTTAGCTGTGCTTATAAGGACTCCTATAAGGTTATAAACCTCCTTTGCCCTCTTTCTGTCTGTGGTGTGGTATGAAGAGTCGAAAGTACAGCAGTGTCTGGCCACTAGGTTATACTGCAATTCAAATTATTGATATTAAATAAGGGGTAAATGTGCAGCTAATATTTTCCCAGTTCTGCCCTTTCTTGTGTTAAATGGATGAGGTCAACTCTCCCTGCTGAGGCAGGCTCCTTGGAAAGTCAGTCAGAATGGTGTTGCCTGAGTAAGGAAGAAAGAAGAGCATCAGAACTCTGTTCCTGTTCTGCAGAATACTAGCAGAGAAAACATAATATGCCATTACAGGACGACTTTGTGGCTGATGCTCAGAAAATCGAAGTAGGTTGAAAATTACGCAGATGCAACCTGACAGTGTTACTTTTTAAAAGCAGGACTGTCTGAGAGTCTGTTGAGTGTACCAGACTTAGAAAGGAAGCAACAACAGAAACAAAAAAAGAGGCAGTTTTTATGATTCTAATAAAGGCTACATTTGAGATTTCACCTGTTGTTTTAAGGAGAAAATAAATAAATATATGGAAATTTAATTTATTTCATAGTTCTGGTTCTCAGCCTATCAGGTTTTGTGTCTGAATTTTATAATCTGTTAGTAACCTAGGTGTTGTAAGAGACTGGTAAAAATCTTAAAAGGTTTTAATAGTCACTAGATAGTAAGATCTGTATTTACTGCAAATATTCAATTGTAATTAAAATCAAAGGCATTTTTTAGAAACATGAGGCATTAGCAAAAATACAAGTTCTGAAAGCTATCACGGTTTCTTCTCTCCGTTAAAGTCTTATCTATAAGGATACACAATATGACTTAATGAAATTCCTCTGATATTTGAAACTGGAGATTGAATGCCTTTTACTTCTAATTCCAGTTTTTCACTGTGGTGTGTAGCACCCAGAAAAGAATTTCTGCAAGCTTAGAAACTGTAGTAGTAATCTTCTATAATTTCATTTCCTTCTGATTGCACTTATTTGAATATCTGTACATTTTCAGGAAGGATTTAGTATGATGGAAGCAACCCTCCCACCAAACTTAATTAATCAGTCCTTTAGGTGACTAATTAGACATGCTGAATTTTCAGTGAGGTGTAATGTTTCATTCTAGGTCTTCACGCCTATCTTACCCAGCTGATATCTGTAAACTGAAAGAGGATGTTGCTACAATGCATGGTTCCTAATAAAATTCAAATTAAATAATCACCTCAATTACAGATTAAAAACTCAGGTTCAACAATTATCCAAAGAGCTTCATTGAAAACCCACTGTCATGTAACTCCTTTCTCTTCCTGTCTGAATTTATAGCTCTCTCACACAGACATAATTTAGATTTAGTTTAAATTGTGCCTTAAGTTGTTTCCATTATCTCAACCTGGAGCAACCTGTGTCTATTCCTGGAGTATGATCTCATTATTCTTGAATTGTGTTACCTACAGTGTATGCTACCTTTTCTACACGGAACATTTTCCAGGAAAATCTTTTTCGGTTCCTGTTAGTGCTTAAACATTTGAGTCAGTTAAGTGTGGAAGGAGGAGGACTGTGTCTGATGTATTCATTCCAGTTATGGTAATTGTCTTTGAAGAACATTCTTATTTATTCACAGATTATACCAAATTTTTGGGATGTCCAATCTAATATTTATAATACAGAATTATACTATATAGTGTAGATTAAGATGGGTACTGGTACTAGGTGGAAGAAGGAACAGCTGAAAGCTTTTTGTACTCCTGAGTCACTGTCACCACAAGAATACCGATTTACTGGGATGACATTTCTGGTGAAAAGGTTCAGGTTTTCAGCGACTTCATCGAAAACACACGGAAATTCCTTTCTCACAAAGGCTATTGTCAAATAGCCTTGTGTCTTATATGATTTCTCCTTTTGTGACCCAAGTTCATTTTGATTTGCTGCTGTTATCTGGAAAGTCAGATTTCTATAAAATAATGGGAATTCTTTCTCTATGCTTACCTAAAAATGCACCTGTTTGAAGGCTGAGACTATGCAGGAACTCTGGACAGAAGTCTTTGGAGTAAGGGGCTAATCTGTGCGGCAGAAGAACACAGTAAATAACAAATTAGGATCACAGATTATTCACATAATAACCACCTGAAATCACGGACTTCATTACATCTAGTAAAACTTCAGAATTTTGGCTTTCCTTTGTATTTTGTGTCACAGTGTTTCGAGAATTTGTAGGCGCAGCTGAAGTGCTAGATATGTGCTACTGACAACGTGCGTGATGGAAAAGGTGCGTACTGGCTTTTGGGTGCTTTCAGAAGAAAATTTTTCCTTGAATTTCAGTGGAGGTACAATGCTAGCAGTTCCTTTAGATTGAAAAACTCAACTTAAGTGCAAACTCAACCACAGTGCAAACATAGAATCCTGTAATAGTTTGGGTTGGAAGGGACCTTTAAAGGTCATGTAGTCCAACCCTACTGCTGTTGACATGGACATATTTAACTAGATCAGGATGCTCAGAGCCCCCATCCAACCTGTCCTTGAATATTTCCAGGGATGGGGCATCTACAACTTCTCTAGGCAACCTATTCGAGTGTCTCACTACACTTAAAGAGTTTCTTCATAATATCTAATCTAAACCTACCCTCCTTCAGGATGATTCCCCCTTGTCCTATCACTTCATGCCTTTGTGAAAAATCTGTCTCCAGCTCACCTGTAGGCCCCCTTTGCATACTGGAAGGTGCTATAAGGTCTCCCCAGAGCCTTCTCTTCTCCAGGGTGAAAAATCTCTCAGTCTTTCCTCACAGAAGAAGTATTCTATCCTCTTCTTTGTGGCCCTGCTCTGGACTCGCTCTGACAGGTCCATGTCAGGTTATGCAGATTAGCTTGGTTGGTTAGAGCATGGTACTAATAACACCACGGTCACGGGTTTGATCCGCATATGGGCCATTCACTTAAGAGCTGGACTCAACGATCCTTGCAGGTCCCTTACGACTCAGAATATTCTGTGATTCTGTGATTCTATGTCCCTCCTATGCTGAGATCCCCAGAGCTGGAGGAAATGCTCCAGGTGGGGTCTCATGAGTGTGGAGTGGAGCGGTGTCCAAGGGATTGCTAAAGCTTTGGCCCTACTGGTCAAAGGTGAAGTGCTGAGACTGGAGCAGCTTCTGAGACTGAGACCAAGCTCAGGAGAAAGCAAATTAAGAAAGGGCTGAAGGGCTAATTTGAAGTTCTATCTGCAGCTGCTACCTTGAGTCTCTGTTGGCACAGGCACCAGGAGCAGGAGTAAGAAAGGAGGGGGCTAGCGCCATCTATCAAAGGGATAGTACAGTTAATTGGAAATTAATTTACAGGCAGTGCTAGCAGTCCATCAGTGCTGCCATCTGCATCAGTGACAGGCCAGATCATTCAAGGCAGAGAGAATTATTCATCCTGGGGTCAGAAGGAGGAGCGCAAACGTGAGACTAGTCCTCTCTCTTTCCTCAGAAGGCAAGCTTACAGAAGCTATAGAGTTTTTCAAGTGTCCCTGGAATTTCAGGTCTGATCACATTCATGCCCAGTTGTTCCAGCTTCCTCTTTCACTTCAGAGAATACTGGGCAAAGAAGCATGTGCCAGCAGGAGGGGTCAAGAGGCAGCGGCATGGCCTGGTGCTGTAGAGTTGGTGCTGCAGGGTTTTCCATCCACAAATTGCCCAGGGGAAGGGGGCTTTGCCCATGGAGCCAGAAAGATTTAAGAGCTGGTGGAGTTCACAGTGCTAACAGAGAAACTGGTGGTTTATTGTGTGACTGTGTGATCTCCAAAACCCTTTAAGGCTAAGATGTGAAACCTCTTAAGCTACCCAGCATGATGTGGTGTTTGTAAAGATTTATTAGCTTTTCAAAGTTTCCATGCTTTCCCCTCCATGGCTCCTTAAGGATTTTGAAAGAGCAAAATGAGTGTAACTCAAGAGTGGACAGGCAAACCTATATGCAAAGAAACAGAAGTGATGGTCATGTCTGAAATAATTGAATCTGGAATTCTGTCATCTTTGAAACTTGTGTTTGTGGCTGCCCTTTATGTTCATGTCATCTTTCATGAGAATGTGGATAATCTTGTATTCAGTGTCTACTCTTAAGCTGTTTGCCATAAATATGCCTCTGTGGGGTCAGCCAGTAAGAAATTGCCCATTTACAGGAAGGCAGGTAGAGCCCCTGTACCTTCTCACACGTTGTATTTACTTCACTGATTGGTTTGAACCACGACGCAACACCAGAGACCCAGTTTCAGGAGGCTGCTCAGGTATGTCCTCATGACCTACTGACCATGAAGGCAGTATCAAATTAATACTAAGCATGCATTCATGTACTTTGCTAAATGAGACTAATTGATTAAAAGCTGTGTGGGGGGATCTGATCTCTTTCAGCTGAATTCCTTCTACTTCATTGTCAAATTACAGGGGGTTTTTGCTGTTTGAAAATTATCACTTTTTTTTACCAAGGCTTCTGTTTATTACACAGATTTTTGTATTTTATCATCATTATTATTATTATTATTATTATTATTATTATTATTATTATTTATTTAGCTTACTAGGAAGTAGAAAGGGTTATTTGGGATTTTGGCAGAGAAGGAAAATAATTACTCTAAATGTGGGAAAATGTTCTTTTTCCCTGATACATTTGAAATGTAATTTTGTCTGCCAGTTAGAGCCTATGAGAGACTGACTGGCTGAGTATATCAGGTTATAGCCATGATCAAACAGAGTCCACTTTAATTAATCTGATTGTTGTATATTTTGTGGTACTCTAAAATTGTTTAGATTCCCTGACATTTATTAAGAATAAACTTCTCTTTTACTAGGGATGATTGCATGATGCAGAATTATTAATGGTTAGTCATAAGAAACTAATCAAGTTAGAGGGAACATGAAGTGAGGGAATGAGCACCAAACCAGCAGCTAAGTTCTTAATGTTAATTTGATACATAGTCGTGGAAAAAATCACTTACTGCTCATCATGGTCTCTTGATTTTCTTTCAGCTAAAGAAGGAATATTGATATTCATCTCCCTACTTTACCAGTTTGAGGAGAATTAGCTAATGCACATGTTTATAAATAAAATCTTAGTGCTTCAAAAATGTAAATTTTTTAATCAAATGTTTATATATGTGTGTGTGTGCATGCGTATTCAAATAATTAATGATGAAACTAGAGACCCGATTATGCTATTTTTATCTGTAGTTGCCAATCTGTCAAATAGGAAGGAACATTTTCTAATATCTACTTAAATGGCTTCTATCACCAACAGGAGAACTAAGAACTTCAAGTAGAATCAACTGCTTTTTCAGACCTTTAGGTATACGTGTAATTCCAAATTTTACTTGCTCTTAGCTGCTCACTGATTTATTTGGAGTGAAAAAAATTTCATGTCTATTGAAATATCTATGATTTGATTTCATTTTTTTCAAGTAGTTGCTTAGGATGACATAGTGTAGAAGGAGTCTAGGATCAGAATTTGTTTCTTCTGGAGT
Organism: Corvus cornix cornix; assembly: GCF_000738735.6. Taxonomy (NCBI): domain Eukaryota; kingdom Metazoa; phylum Chordata; class Aves; order Passeriformes; family Corvidae; genus Corvus; species Corvus cornix. The sequence goes on from NC_046333.1 coordinate 88,547,054, forward strand.
CCTCATTTATTGCATGTAATTGCAAGGTTCTGTGAGTGTTAAATAACTTGGGCTCACCTGTGGTGTAAACTTATTTTAATTAAAGACTCAGGCTCTGAGATAAACATTTTTCATTTGTGTAAAAACTCACGTTTTCATTGCAGTGAAACACTGTAATCTTTTGGCCACAGGAATTCCTTCCTCCAGGATGTGAAAGACTGTTTGAGCACTGAGCCTTGAAACAAACCAAGGCCTCAGTGGTGTTGTGTGTTCCTTATTAAGTAATTGTACATTTATGGTAGCAAATGTTAAAAATTATGGAGTCATAGAATTATTTAAGATAGAAGGGACCTCTGAATGCCATCTGGTCTAAGCCACTGTCCCCCTCAGCAGCTGAACAAAACAAGGCTAACTTCAAAGTGGGACCTAATTTTAGACTTACACTGTGTTACTTGGGGGCATCTACAGAATGTCTATTATTTCCATTTTCCTCCAAATTTATTGTGGTGGATTTCTTATCTATCATCTGGGTATTCTTAGAATTTAGTCATCATCTACTAAACCAAGTAATGGTGTAATTCACCTGAGTCAGTCCTTGATCATCTTGTCTAGGTTTTCCTGGACACTAAGCTTTCTCAATATGTTTTGGAGGTAAAGTCTGGGCAAGCAACAAAATAATAAGGAAATATTTGCCTTGAACAGTGCCTAGACTATTGACCGAGTTCCAAATAACAGCATCTGCAATATTGTTGTACTATAGTGTGATCAAAACCAGAGTTTAGTATATCCTATTTTGAAATATTTTTAATGCTCAGAAAAATATTGTTTGTATTCCATCTCTCAGAAAAAGAGTCACACATAGGGAAAACAAAACAAAAAAAAAATCCAAAACGAACGAGCAAACAAACCGATAAAACTAACTAAGCAAGCAAAAAAAACCCCAAACCAAACATAATCCAGGACTATTTTAGGCCCTTTTTCTTATGGCTTTTAATTTTCTGAGCTGTGCCAGCTTACTGTGCATGCATTGGGAATACAGGTTTATCACTTACATAGAATTTTGCAGATTATACACTTTTCCTTATCCTAGTTGACCTTGCTTCTCCTTCTGCATTATGTAATTTAAGTTTGTATTGTATGCACTCAAAATATGGATTTGGTGAAAATTACTGCATTTGACTCCATTTCTTACCTCACAATTTACCACTCCACTAAATTTGAGCTTGAAGCTTCTTCCACAGTCTTTAACGCATTGTGGCCTTATTTAGACAGTAGTTCAATTGTTAGGTGTAGAAAAAGCATAAAGCTGTCCCATTTTAGAAGACTCAACAGGAAGGTGACAGGTCAGACAATCAGAGCGTACTGAATATCAGTCACAGCAGCTGTCTGTAGGTTTACTAAGGTCTTCTTCCAGTGTCATCCCTTGGACTGAGCCTTCCTTAGCAGGGGGATGCACTAGACACTCCTGGAGCACATCTTGTGGTTTATAGAATCATAGAATCATTTAGGTTGGAAAAGACCCTTAACCCTCAACCATTAACCTACCACTGCCAAGTCCATCTCTATGGACTGTGTCTGTAACTGCCACATCTACGTGTTCTTTCAACACCTCCAAAGATGTTGGGTGAACCACTTCCCTGGGCAGCCTTTGCCCATGCTTGACAATCTCTTTGGTGGAAAAGTCTTTCTTAATATAAAATCTAAACCTCCCCTCATGCAACTTTAGGTCATTTCTTCTCATCCTATCACTTCTTACTTGGGAAAAGAGACTGACTCCACCTCACTGCCCCCTCCTTTCAGGTAATTGTAGAGAGCAACTCCCTCAGCCTCCATTTCTCCAGGCTAGACCTTATTACCTAGACCCTTCACCAGCTTTGCTGCTCTTCTTTGGATGCAAAGACCGAGAATCCTGCTCATTAGCTCTGAGATCATTTTGTGATGTGAACCAGAGTGCAAAGTGAGGACATCTGGAAGATTTGCTTCAGAAGTGCACTACTGTTCAGATCAAGACACTATTGTAGGTCCATCTTAGACATTTAACAGATTTCCTTGAAAGGTCCTGAATACTTGCCAACGAGGTAGTCTTAGGATTGGCCGTGAGGTAAACTACAGTGATGCATGGAAGGAGTCAGGCCCTAGATTTTTGTTACATAAATAACATCAGAAGTAGGCCCTTTGGGTTTGCTATTGTGACAGATCAGAACTATGGGAAACCTGAGCTTCTGTGCAAAGGAAAGCAGGCAAAGTAAATAATTCCTCCTAGTGACTGTGACAAACTTTTTGTTAGAATTAAACCCAAAGAAAGTTGTGCCAGAAATGCTCAATGAAACTGGTACAGAAAACCTCTTTCAGTCTTCTGCCAGATCGAGCCCACTGCAACCACATGACATGTTTCCTAAACTCAGTTAGATCAGCTCACAAAACATTGACAGGAGCTTTGTTCCAGCAGGCTTCATGCCTCATTGTGTATCATCTGTTCTTCTGCAGCCAGCATAAACACATCTACAGTGCACAGTGTGCCTTGGTGAATCTCAGGGCAGTCAGTGCTGCAGCCTCAGTGCTGCCTGATTTGGAACATGCTCCTACTGCTGAGTAAACCAACAGTGCACAGATCCAGCTCTTAGGACCATGACATTATGACTGTGGGATACTCACATAAATCTACTTCCATTCTTTGGTAATGCTGCTTATTAAACATAGAGTCCCAATTTCTCATAATAATGTTTGTTAAAGTAATTTATAATGACACCAGGGTGGGCTTTTCTTTCCAATTTTTCCTTCTGTGGCATTTGCAAAATGACTTTTTAATGACTTCTAAGACAGGAAACTATTATCAGTATTAGTAGTTCATACCCTCAGAAAACTCATTTTTTTGCCTGAACAAACAATAGGCTGCTTTCCTTAGGTGTGAAAATGCAAGCAAAATATTCTGCTTTCAAAGCATAAAATGGTTTCTGCTCTGAAACAAAAAAAAAGCAGGAGATAGACATAATTAGCAATTTGAATGCTGAATAGTTTATAAAGTGAATAAAATTAAAGTTTAAATGCATACAGTTTTTCTGAGCTGAGTTGTTTCTGAAGGTATGGTTTTAGCCTGAGTTGCTAAAATATTGAGTATATGTATTAATCAGTTAGGACAGATTGCCCTCCTTTCCACAAACATACACTACTGGCTTTATTTATTTGTATAGATATACAAAAACATATTTTAGAATCACCTATTACTTATATTGGACATAAAAGGCTTGATATTTTCTGAGGGCTCTTACGACACAATAATTATGGTACAGCTAATAAAACGACATCTTTCAGTGGTAATATTTTGACAAGTATCTTCCCTGAAACCAGTGCAATAAGTTACTTCTTAAAAAATACATTAATATATCTGTTGTCTCGTTGGACCTGTGAGCCCTCAATAGTCCTGTGCAATGGTATTAGGCTTTTTCAAAGAATTCATTGAGCTATTTACCCCCACACTGAATGTAGTATCACAGTTGAGTGTGGTGTAATAAAAAATGATGGTACTGAAAGCATTTTATGTATCCCTTGATGTCTAATGGGAGGTTTGTGTGTGGTAGCACACCAAGCTGCACTCCTGCCTGTCAGATTTCCAGCTCTGGACTGAGTCCCACCAACAGTCTGTTTCTGTTTTCTTCTGGCTTATTGCTGAGCACAGTTAATGCTCTCCTTGCCATGTACCTGTCCGAACTTCTCATGCTGCTCATGCATGGGTGGATAATCTCCAATGCTGGCATGCTGACACCACCCTTGAGAGCTGCAGCTGCATGTCCAGCCATGGACTGAATCAGGTGAGAACTGTGCAAGCAGCTCAATGACTGGCTGTCTGGTAACTGTTGTGGTGTATATCAGGATGAAGAGAATTAGACAGGGTTGGGTTCTGCTCTCAACATTCCTGGCTAGTGCAAAGGCATGGGTTCTAGGTCATGTTTGCAGTGTAAAAGAGGGGTGCTTGAAATAGGATAGAGGCTGGCAGTCAGGCCAACTGGAAAATCCTCTGCAAGATGCACAGGTATATAGAAATATGTTTAGAAATAATGGACGGGGAAGAATCACATGCTCATCCTCTGGATCTAAGATGGAAGCTGGATGCATCACTTGTTTGGTACCTGCTGACTGTATGGTCTGCAAGCACAGCTCAGGGCACAGAGTGGAGACAGACCCGAGTGGCTTTTTTTGGCAGCAGTCCTGTGGCAGTAGTGCTAATATTGGGTAATGTTCTCCAGTGTTTTTTTCTAAAAGAACAACTCTGGGTTTAAATTCCAGCTGATTATAAGATGACCTAATTTCTTTTCCTCAGAACTAGTTTATTAAAAGTGATGATACAGCCCAGAGGTAGTATTCTCAGGACCAACATTTCTAAAAACAGTGAGAACTTGTTTGTGCAAATTGCCAGGCTAGTATATCAAGTATAGGGAGAAAAGAGTTCTGGAAGAAGGACAAGAGTTCAAATATGCTTTTTTAAAAAAAACTTGTTAATCAGTGATGTGTATTGAGTCAGGAAGTTGTGTTTCTGTGAAAAGTAAAATGAGACTTAACATACATTCAAGCTATTTGGGTGATTGGTGGGTGAAGCAGTTTGAGTTACTTTCTTTTCATATAATTTTAAGAAAACTTTTTGTGTGTGCATACACAAAGACTATGTTTTTGTTTTAACAGTAAAGTAAGTAAAGCAAGATACAAATGTTCTTATTTACAGAAAAGAACATTTTGAAGCCAGAAAAAATGGTTTCAAAAACCTTTCTATTTTCAGCATTCTTGCATCCCTGGTTTACAACTGATTCAAGGCAGATGTTTTCCAAGGAAAGCGAGCAGGGTCACGCATGCATGGATATTGGTTCCATTTTACAAGCAAATGTAAAACCCCAGGGATTTGTGTGCTCCTGAAATGTTTCATGACTTTGTCACCTTCTAGCAACTTGAACTAAAGTAAAGGTAGTACAGAAGATTGCACAAGATGTATAAACTTGGGCAGAATTTGATGTGGTTTAGACATGGAATTTGGTTCTCCCACCTTGCCTCATAATTCTCCCATCTAAGTAATCACAGCAATTGGTCAGTTGCTTTGTGTGGGGCTTAAATCATTACCTAAAAGTATCCAAAAACAAAAGGTTATAAGTGAGGTGAAATTTTACAAGAGAGTAGAAAAGCACCAAGTTTACTGAGGTAGGTCTGATATCTGTCCAAGTGTGGAGCAGTTGAAATTATACTACATGCTTTATTTCATTGAAAAGCATATGTGAAAGATATCAAAGAGTATGGCAACCTCTGCTGCAGTAAACGAAGTAGTTCTATCATGTACCTCTCTAATTTGCAATTATTTAACAATGGAAGATTATGTTGAGGGGTTTTTTTTTTTAACTGTTTCTGAAGTTTCTGGCTGAACAAGATGACATTTATAATGAAGTCAGTGTTCTTGCATTAATGAGTGGTAGAGTTGCTTAACAAGATTTCTGACTGTGGCTTCCACTAGCACTGCTCCCAGATAGAAATGAAAGGGTTTGGCTGTACGTGTTATATCTCTTAAGTTCAGAAGCATTACTCCTCTGGGATTGTGGCCTCACTCAGGGCAACCAGTGTGTGTGAAAGAGGGAGGCTATTACTTTACACAGCTTTGGCTGAATCCCTCTTGCAGAACCAGAAATTTCAAGGTCTTCAAAAAATCATTGGTGGTTTTTAAAGAAACAGATGCCCTAGTCTGGTGAAGCAAACAGTCCACACAACCGAATACAATATGGATTCACAAACCAGAATGTGATCTCAGTGACACTGATTTCAAACTCATAGTTTCAAATAACATTAGACAATAACTTTTCCTCTAAGCATATTTTCATCACATACGGAACAGTTTCCTCGATTTGTTGTGCCTGAAACAGTCTCATCCTAGCCCTGTCTCTCAGGACCATTTCCTCCTTTTCTGCATGCAGAAGAAAGCACTGTCACACTTGGTGCTTGCACTTAGAACTCCAAGAGCAGGTGAACAGAGCCCTGCAAAGCTGATGCAAATACCAGTGGAAAAATCAGGCCATTGAGGGAATGTTGAGTAACATGAAGGCAATGGGCTTATCCTCTCAACAGATCTGCTGCCTTCACTGGCACAGGATAACAGCTTGATATTTGCTCTGCAGTTCAAGCTTCCATCTTGTCAGGTAGTGTGCAGCCTCTGAGCCTTTGGGGCAGCTGTCTGATAGACTGCACGCATCAGGCTTCCAGAGGTGTTTCTTACAGGTGTTTCTTTACAGGAAGTAAATCTTTTCCTAAATATGCCACCTCATAGGTTCTATAATTGTGGCACTCCCTGTTAACATATTTTAAATAACTGCTCAGCAGGAATTATTTTAAAAGCAGCAAGGTTTTGAGCTATGAATGGAGATATTAATTTTTTACTTAAGAATAGCACCAATATATGTTTAAATAAGTTGAAACCTAATTATCTTAGATGATTTTATACTCGGTTTAAACTATTCCTTTCTGGGATGTGGAGTTGTAACATAGTCACCCGAAAATCATTTTTTGTTTCAAGATTCAAATTAGGATCTACCAAAAATGTTTGGTAATCTAACTTTTTGGTTTAAATTTTATAAGGTTTTCTCCTAGTTCTGTCATTTTCTTGTTGTCCTTTCCTGTTACTTATAGTATCTTCCTATTTAGGGAGCAGTTGAGCTGTCACACCTCAGGATAGCCAGGGAGCTGCTGTATTGATAGGAGGCCAGCTGAAGAAATCTCTTGTCTCTGAAAGAAACCAACAGTGGGTGAGGATGCTCAACCAGATGAGCTGAGTATGTGGAAAAATTCCTGGGGAGCAGGAATTCCTCAGGCTCTGGGGAGTGGACCTGGGAATCTGGAATAACGGATGGGCCTGGCTTCCCCAGCAGGATACAGGGTCAAATCTTTGGGCTATAGAAAGGAAAGGACTGATGAAGCAGGACTGAAAGTTGTGTCTGCTGTATTCTCAATTTATCGAGTTGTGACTCTGATACGAGGATGCTGCAGTGGGTTTTTTGATATAGAGCTCCCTTTCCCACAAGCTTCCTTAGGATGAATTTCCAAAAGACATTTTAAAAGTATGAGTTTGCAGACATAAAATGTCTCTCCATTCCTCAACCTGATCCCTCACCTGGCTTACTATTGTTACTCACAGTTCTAGAAAATTTCTTAGCAAAACCATTTCCTGGGTTAGCTGCATATTATTTCTTTTTTCCTCTTGTGAGGCTTCTCACAATGAATCTCTCATTGCAGGGATGTATATGTTCGTATTTTTATTCTGCTGAGACTGCCCTCTCTTTTTCCTATCTCTCTATTACATGACACCACACTTCTGCTAAAGCACTAACACCAGCCAGAGACACTGTTCTGAACTGGGTGCCTTGCTCTGTCTTGCCCAGTATTTCACTTCATGTGGCACAGTAAATGTTCAGGTGATTATTTGGGAAAAGCAAATGCAATATTTTCCTCATTACCTTTGTTTAACAGATGAGTTACTGTCTATTCTCTAGTTTTTAGCCTGTTATATGCAAAATTTCATTTCAATAGCAGTTAATTCCTACAGCCATTCAAGATTTGAAACATCTGCAGTGGGTTCTTTCCCAGGTCACAATAGAGTTATTGTATGCCTTGTTCGTGATCACAGCTTAAATGCGAAAACAAAGAGTGACTCTGCTGAGATGAAGGATAAATTTCTGTGCCTTTGAGCATAGTGCCATCACAGTCGCTTGTCCTAGGCACTCCCAGTTTGACCAGAGAAACATGAACACTTTCATCAGCACGATAAAAAGAAATTAAATGTGTGCTAACCAAGTGCTGAAGATCATATGGTCCCTATTTGGTTTTGATGGTGGCACATTGGCCTCACTTTCAGACTGCTAAACCAGTGCTTCTTAATAAGCCCTGTACCCAAATTATTGCTGGGTTCCTAATTTCAATGAACCAAGTCTCTCTAAATAGTGAGCTTCCTTTGCAACCATCTGTCTCTGAAAAATTACATGAGTGAGTACTGTAGAAGAGTTGTAGGATTTTGGTTTTATTTTGGACAATGTTGCCACTGTTTTGATAGATTTTTTTTTTCCTTTACTATCTACTTTACTTCCTCTCCTGCTGTGATTTTCTCTGAAAAGCAATATTGTGTTTACCTAGTGACAGTGAAGGATAAGTTGTTCTCAGCTGTCAAATAGGAAATTACAATTTGTGTTTGACCTAGAAAGATTTAATGGCAACGTCTTTTTCAGTGTCAGATTGGAATGTTGGGGAAGTTGGGAGCAATCTGCAAGATTTTAAAAGGGAGTTGCTTCTCAATGCATGAAAAAATAAAACTGCGTGAGAAGGAAAATATATCTTTCATTACTGATAGAAAGCAATAGGGAAAAATAAAAGAAAACTTTTTTTTCTTCAACTGGTAAGGAGATTTGTAAAAACAAAGTAACATGAGATAATTTTTTATCTTAGAGTACCAGATACTGCTTTTTCTCCTAAGTGGCCTACCAAGGAGCTACTACAAAAATTTTCTCTCTTCAGAACAAGCTACAGAGGATAATAAATTCTGTGCTCGCAATTCCAATTGTATGGCTGAGGTTACTACACCCTCTGCCTTAGATCTGTGGGTGCAGAGATGCCCAAGTCAATCATAAAGCACTTTACCATATTGAACAAAACTGTCAGGCCTCTGGTCAGGCAAACATCGGTGGACATTAACACCTCAGATAATTATCTATTTCTAACCATTCCTGTTTTAAGTAAATACAGGGAGAAAGTTACAGTTGGGGAACCTTGCACCATGTCACATGGTGACAGATTTGGTTTCAGCATAGTAAGACATCTTGAACATTTTGTTAATTTTTCTCTTTACACCATGAAGTGCCATGGCATGTATTTATTAAAGTTGTACCTGAACATGAAGAACACTAAGCAGTCTGCTTTTCTTGCTTTGACCATGAGTGCTGTTGTGTCGTGCTGCAGAGCAGAATTGCTAGGGCTCTTGACTGTGATAAAGCGAGAATCTTGTAGATATGATGTTGCTTAGACATACTAGTTGACTGCACTAACTCCAGCATATAAACTTTTATAGTCTGCTGAGTGCTTATTCCTCTTTAACCTTAAGTATCTGTTAGATTCACTTTGTTGTAGTTAATAACCTGTTTTTATACTGATATATAATTAGATAGCATAAGATGTTTGGGGTTTTTTTTTTATATTTTTAAATTTCCTGGTCATATAAATATTGATGCCTCTGGTTATGTGTGTCCTGTACAATTAATTGTGAGAATTCTAGGGCTTATTCCACCCTGATACTTTAGGGCATCCATATAATTAATTCTCTTCTTTCTCAAGACTATGAACTTTATACTCTTTTCATTATACCAAATTGATGGTTTGTGCCTGTAGACATAGACTTATATTACATAGATATAGATATCATTACAGGGATTTTCTATTTTTTTTTCATTGAAAGGCTTTTGTCTTAAAATGCAGTAGCTGTTCAACTGATATTCTCAGAAGAATAGTCAGTCTCTCAGACAAGGAAGCTGATTTTTTACAATTTTTTACATTGACTGCACATGAATAATGTATGATTATGCCAGTCCACCTCTAGTATTACTTGAAGGCTGAAGTACTTAGAAAATCTATTTAATGACATTTTTAGCCAAGCAGCATTGAATGCTGTTGTGGATGATGTAATGGTTCATGATAGCATTTGGGAAGTTGCTGTTGTTAATTTTTGTTTGTACAGCTTCCAGCCAGCCAGTATGTTTAAAGAGGCTTGGTCATCTTACAGCTGGGACTTTTGGCAAACCATAACAATCAGGATTTCCAGCTGTAGTGCAAGCAGACTCTGATTCCACTGTGTTCCAGTTTGGCCAAATTTAGAAATACATCCTCTGAGAGAAGGCAGGTCACAACCATCCCTCCCTCACCAGGTTCGGGAAAAATAAATTTTCCTTGAAGAAAGTGAAGGAGATAAAAACTATTTATTTAACAAACACACAGGAAAAGGAAAATAATGCTAAATAAAAAAATCTCTCACTGTGGAGAAAAACCTGGGAAAGTGTTCGAGTCCTCCCTTTGGTCTCCTCGGAGCTGGGGCTTGGCCCAGGGCCAGGCCCTCTGTGCCCGGTGGAAAGTCCTCCCGACGTGTTCTGATATTGAAGCAGTCCAGCAGAAAAGGGAGAAAATCCGAAATTCCAGGGAAGGAAAAAAGTTCAACTCTCAGTCTTTCTCTGGAGAAAAAAGAAACTGAACAACTGGCCAAAAGCTGACTGGAAAAACCACAAGCTGGGTGCCTCCTCGCTCCCCTGACACAGCTGGAAGCAAAGTCGCTATCTCTGTGTGACCCTGAACAAGCTGCAAACTGCTTTGAAAAAGTTTTTCTCAGTTTTTCCTTCCCCCTCTCAGGCTCAGTTTAGAGGCATAAAAAGGCACAAGAATTAATTTCTGGGCATAGGGCAGCGATATGGGATACACATCATAAAGTCACCCCAAGACACACTGACACATATTTGAGTGAAATAACTCTAGATTTCCTTAGAGATGTTCTCCACATATCATACGACTGAAATCTGACTCCACCAACCCTGGCACTTTAGTCAAATAAACAGCAATAATTGTAATGCAATTCAAGCTAGAATTTCATATCTGTATGGCACAAAGTCTGAAGAAAAGTAGTGAGAAGAGAAAGTGTTTTCTCTGGGGATTATTTATAGATTTTACTAGAACTCTGTGAGCAATAAATGGTACATCCATATCTTCAAAGCAGAGCTACATTATGAAGGCAAAACAAATTTTTTTTATTAGTTTTGAATTGAGCACATATAAACAGGACAGCTTTAAAATGTTAACAATTTGAAAAGAATAGTGACATTCAAAATGGTAGGTATTTACAAAGCTGGTATTGACAGTAAAATGAATGCCAGAAGAGCTTTGCATCTTCTAAAGAAGTGACAGGAAGTATTACATGAGCTTTTGAAACTAATTGAGGGATAAGTGATTATTAATGAAAATAGACTGAGTTTTCACTGATGCTGAAGATTTAGAGGTATTTATCAGGAACAGGGCAATTAATTAAGGAAAAAAATGCTGTACTTACTGTTGACAAAGTCCTGTTCTGGAGATTTGCACAACATGCATGGGCATAAAAAGTTCTTGAGATGGTAGCAGCAGAGAGGACAGTTTGTTTAATAAGACTGCAGAAGAAGCAGGGGATTTGACAGTCTCTGATGTCCTGAATAAAGGATCTTCATTATGTTTGTCATAACTGAGTCGTATTCCTCATGCTGCAACTTGCATACATCTAATCAGACAAGGAGACAGGAGGTTTTACCCTGCTCACTTCCTTCTTCACTCAAGAGCAATTTGGCCTGAGATGATGATGATTCACAATGAACTTTATTAGAAACATTAAATAGAAAAAAGCCAAATTCGTGTCCCTGTATACAGAAACAATTAGCAAATGATTCTCCAGAAGCCCATGAAAAGATAAACAGGAACAGAATAGAAAATTCAGGAAGATCTCTGCAGTGACAGAAGTCTGACACAGTACAGTAAAGTGCAGATGCACTCACTTAATATATGCCATGTGCGCGGAAGGTGAAAATATTTGGAATTAATTTCTCTTCACTAAAAGGATGAGATCAGAATAATGTTGACCTTCTTGCAGAAGTTAATGTAATTCTGAGACTGGAGGTAACCAATGAATGGACATGCTTTTAAGGGAGCATGCAGAGACCTGGGGAGAATGTGGAAGTGTCTGAAGAAAGGCATGCAATCAAATAGGTGTTTTGAGTTCAGTATGAGTAAGAAAAAACACATAAGAAATTGCCTGGTTGCTATGACCTTAAACAAGGACCTTTCAGATGAAAGCCCACTTTGATACCATCAACCCTCTTTGGGTTTATCTTAGCTTTAAACTAGCAGAAATGGAATATTCAGTACTGTCTTTGTGAAGATCACAAGGTTTTAGAAGTCCTAAAAGATCTAAGTAAGAGTCTGTGCCTTACAATATGATAAAATCAATGTTGAACCCTCAAGTCCTACAAAGCGGTCTTTACTATTAGCAGACAGATATATAGTGATTGTCCAAGCAACAAAATTTTCTTATGTAAGGAAAAAGTCTTATGTAGCATTGCTTGTGATCAACCTGAAAATTCTTAAAATTACATTCAATTAAAGATGACCAGGGCCAGGGAATCTGAGATGCCTGGACCTCTGAATCAGTGATGTTAAGTTGAGCAGTTTTATTACCTTCCCTCCTCAATGCCTTTTGTGTATATTTAACACTCTCAAAAGAAAAAGAAAGCCCAATAGATCCTAGTTTCAGCATAATAACCCTGTGACATGCTGAGTAAATGAGGAGGTTTACCCCTTGTCCTGTTAAAACAGTTGAAATATTCAACTATCGTTTGCTGTAAGGTCTTAAGAGTAATTGTCAGCGGAAAAAGAACATCAAGACTAAAGATTAAAAATTGCCTGAGGTATAGGAACTATTTATCTTGTTTTCCTCCTTAGTAATTAGTGTAGTTAATTTTTCTTACAGTTGGATGTAGATGTTATTTTACTTCTTGCACTTCTTACACGTCTTTTCCATTGCAAATAGGGATCAAATTAATCAATCATTTATGTCTTTTTTTAACCTGCCTAGGACTGAGATATGCGTCCATTTTTTAAGTGTAGGATTTGAATGGCTATAGTAAAGATACGTAGCATAATGTATTTAAGCTATTTGTGATCCTCTTTAGGAAATCACCTATTTTGCCACAGTGATGCCATTCTTGGCACATCTTTCAGGAGCACCAAACTTTCAGACTGTGTTCTTGGAAGAAACTATTAGCATTGAAGGGGGTAGAGGAGGACTAAGCAGTGATGCCATGAAGATTTTTTGCCTTTTCTTTTAAACCACTTTTATACATTTTTACAACTTCTGTATTCTCAGTGCTTTTTTGCCTATATTCTTGGACTTGTTTGTCAAGCTGAGAGACTAAACATTTTAGAAGCTTCGTAGTTAGGGATCAGTGTGCCCCAGACCCCAAGGTGCTCTCCAGAACACATTCTGTAAACTAAGATAGAACCATCCAGGGGAAGGTTCCTTGGGGAGGGGGGTTCATTCAAGCCTCTCATTGGGGAAGTTTTGATAGATATGCTAATTAGTAAAACCTGTAATGTTATACCAGATCTTTTGGGGGAGGGGGGGGGGGCATTGTGGTGTGCATGGAGGTGCATTCGACCTGGACGTGTGCACCTAAGGATCCTTAAAATAAATACCAAGATAAAATCCGTTTTCCCCTAACCGTGTTTGACTCTTGATTTTAAGACCAGGAAAAGGCATCAGCAGTATGTGATTGATCCAGCTTTTGGTGGAGAGGAAGCTGTTTATGAGTCATCAGCATGCCCTGGAAGCAATGAAGTTGGGTAATAGATGGGTACACATTAATGGGACCGCAGTTAGATCAAAGGAGTTGATTTCTCTCAAACAAAGTTACTCTTTGTTTCTTGGACTGCTAATAAAAGGCAAATTACAAACTGGAGCACATTCAGTGAAGAATCTCCAAGATGGCTGGGAAATACGCGTTTGCCCTGTGAGGAGAGGCTGAGGGAATGGGGCTCATTCACCCTGGGGGAAGAGTGGAAAGCTAACAGTGACCTGGAAACACCTATTGAGGAGGTTAGCAAGGAAACACAGCCAGGCTCTTCTCTGAGATAAGTGGTAGGAGAATGAAAGGCAAGAGCTGTGAACTGAAAAGGGAAGATTCAGACTGCTAGATAGACCAAAACACTATTTCACCTTGAAAACAGCTAAGCATGGGAACAGCATTGCTGGGAAGTCTTCATTGTAGGAGGATTTCAACGCCTGCCTAGAAGAAGCCCTGAGCAACTCAGTCTGACCTTATGGCTGACCCTGCTTTGAACAGGGGATTGGTCCAGAGACCTCCCAAGGTCCCTCACAACTTGACTGGTCCTATGAGCCTGTAAAATAGAAGACTTCTGCAGACAACCTTAAAATCTCCTGTGAGCCATCTTGTGGCAAACTGAGTTCCCCTTTCCATATTCTATTATTGCCATGTTTAAGATAAACTAAAAATGTAGGCAGCTAAACTGGGCTTTATAATGTACACCTGAAAATAAACAAGAGGGTCTGTTAGACCTTGCAACTATATGTGCTGGACGATATCTAGGTCCTATATAGTCTGGCTGCTTCCTAAAGGCAATTTAGGCAGAAGGAGACAAAGTTTGGGTCAGATTAATCTTCCTTGCTTGCTGTCCAGTTCTTTTGAGACAGAAATGGACCAGACACAGTAATCTATATCAGTGATGCATTAGAATAGCACACTAATGCACCAGTCCTCACAGGGATCTGATTACTTGAGATGTCACTGGGCTGAGGATTTTTAGATGTGATCAGGTTTGAAATGCAAAGAGTGTGATTAAACAGTCCAGGTTTCAATGTTGGGACCACACTCTTCTAGCTGGCTATTAATGTGTTGTAAGCCAAAATGAGAAACTATGAGTTACACAATAAAGTTGTAAGTTTGCAAAAAAGCAATTAACTGACTCCTATCCTACCTCGACAGAAAGTGCAATGCAACTTTGGAAGGCTGTTTCAGAGAATCTTGATGTTGATTTTAAAAGATTCTATACTCTTGCACTTCTTGATATTTCTCTGTAGTCTTGGCATCCTACTGTGCCCACACTTACAGCTTTGCCCTTCTCTAACATTTACTGTCTTGCTGACTGCATCTTCATATTCACCCTTTTAAACTCTTTGCTTTTTAGCAGTGAATTATTTTATCAGAAAAAACTCACAGCATTTGCATCCTGTTAAGAAACCCTGAACTCATTTTTTATGGCTGGTACAATGGTGACAATTATTTTCATTTGCACAGAAATTCATTTCAAAGCTTCTAACAAATTGGTGTATGGTGACAGGTGAAGAACTTTAATTTCATTACTAAATTACGGTCATTTCAAAGGGTCAAAATAAGCATCTGTTTAATGACCTTGCTCTTGCAGAAAGCAACATGGAAAGTTTGAAAGAGAGCGATTTTAAGTGTTTCCTTTTTAATGCATCTTAATATAAAGAAAATAATCTTTGACTTCAAAATAATAGTTTTCAGAATCCTTATGCAGTTATGATTAAGTCCTAGCAGGATAGAAAAACGCCATACTGCATAGGTATTTGCTGGAGATATTAATGTATCTGTAGTGCAGTACACTTGGAAGAGAAGTCACCCACCAAACTCAGATATCATGGCTTCTGTGTGTAGCGCCTTCAGTCACGTGTGGGCAGACTTGGGGAATCTAAATAGACTAACTGAGGAGACATGAAGATGGCCTGTTTGCTCATAATCTTCACTCAGAAAGGTATTAAAAGCAGATAGTAATTCAGAGGTTTTCTGTGTCTAGTCACTGGGAAATTATGCTCAGGAGCGATGTTTTGAAGATGAACTTGCAATCAGAATGAAGTTGCATTTCATCTGCTGTAAGTCTGATTACAAAGGAAGTAAAGGGATGGAAAGAAGAGATCATTCTCTTGAAACAGTGAGGAACACATCAGCTCTTCTCTCTGAGCCACCTCAAGTCTTTGTGAAAGTGTAGACAGAGCTTGCTACTCCTGATGCTGTCAAGGGCAAGATGTCAGCTGCAGTTGCCTAGTGGGACCTTTCCTTTCTCACAGTAACCATACTCACCAGCTCAGCCTCCCTCTCTGTGGTAGCAGCAGGACTGAAGGGCTGTTCAGAGGAGTTGCATGTGATGCTGACATTTCTGGATCCCTTGTCCAGCCACGACTGCCTCAGCATTCTGCTGTCAGAGACATCATTTACTTATACCTACAGTAAGGGCTCTGTCTCCAGGCTGGCTGTTGTAAAACCAGTGTGGACTCTGCATCATGGAAAAATTAGAATAGATAGTTTTTCCCTTGAGGATATCTGGTTTCAAGGACACTTCCCGTGAAGTTTTTTTCCCTATTAGATTTCCCTGTTTTTATGTGAACTGAAATGCCTCCACAGAATTCCAAGGCATGAAGGGGAGAAAGTGACTTAATTTATAAAGTAAATCTTGTCGTGGCAGTCCAGCTTTCAGACACAGAGAAGCAGACATTGTTAGTGAAGTCGGTGCTAAAGGAACCTAAATATCTCAATGTGATTTTCTTTTAAGTCTCCAATATAAAAGCTTTAGGAACCTAAATACAGTGGACAAAGTCTAAGTTTATCAAGCAGAAGACATCCAATAAATTCTTATGATATGACCTGTGTCCTAGTTAGTGTCATTTCTCAGAGCTTTATTAATGCAGCTTGTATGTTAAAATGATAGATAAGTAAGCAATTTTTCTTCCCTCAATGTTGTATTGAACCCTGAACAGTTTTCTGCTTCTCACATCAATAGACATTGTTCCAGCAGAATCATAGACCGTTTAGACTGATGGAAGTTCAATTTCCTATAGAAGTAGAGAAGTCCCTGGTTCTGGAGATTAACTCCCTTTAGGTATTGTTTTGGCACTATGCTAATTGTATCCTAGACAGCTGATTTAGAAAGCAACTTTTGTCTCAGGCAATAAAAGAAGCTACTTGACATAATTTCAGGATAAATAATAGTTCCTGTACATAGATGTCTGCATGTCTGGGTATTTAAAGTTATTTGAATATCCATATACAAATTTGGTTTATGTGGTTGAAGAAATCCTCAGGATGATAGAGCTACCTCTCCATTCCCTCTCTTGCTCTCTCTGCTTCCTCCAAGGGAAGGCTACTGCTCTTTCTTTAGCCCAGCTGATATAAAGGCCTTAGGCTTTAATTTAGGCTCTCATGAGGCTCCGAAGCATTAGCTTGGGTTTAACTGCTTATAATGTCTACATTTTCAGATGCAGTGTTTTAGAGCTTTGAACTAGAGCGAATGATAAGCCATACATTAGGAGGAAGCAGTCAGGCAAATGTATCTGGTCCTTCTTACACTTTTTGAAAGCAGAACACATCACAGCTGCTCATGGATGCACCATGTTTCTATTTCACTTCCTGGCTGTTAAAATAGCTGCAGAGCATGCCCAACACAGTGTTCAAAGGCTTCAAACTTTGCTAGGTCAGAAGTCTTCCAAAAGATCAGGAGAGCTAAGCAAGGACCATGTGCTTGGGCAAGGAGCTTTTCTCACATCCCACATAGTTTTGAAGTAACCTTGTTGAAAAGGAGTAGAATGTACAGTCTGGCATTCTACCTCTTTCGCACAGAAACAGATGGTGGATTTTTTTTTTTTTTTTTTTTTTTTAAGTGTCCCCTAAAGGTACGGATTTTATAGCTTAAGCTGCATTATGCAGCCTCTCAGCTTAACAAAGTTTGTTTTGTCTTTAATTTTCAGGTGCATGTTGTACCTGACAGTGCATTGAGGGTGGAGGCAGAAACTGGGGAGAGACACTGTGAACTGTGTCACTCCACTGACCTCTGGGGAGTTGTGTTTTCTATTAAGGAAGACATGACGTAGCACTTTAGAAAGAATTTTGTTTTGCTCTTCCCAAATTTCAACTGTATAGAGTAGTCATAAGCATTAAAGCCACGTTTCATTCCAGCAGGGATGCAGCTCAGCCTCATTCTGTATTTAGTCAATTCAGAAGGATGAAACACAACTCTTCTTGTCTTTTATATATAACTGACATCCACAGATGCTCCAGCACAAGATGTAGTTACTGCTCGTGATAAAAATCTGACAGAGCAGTCAGAGCAGGCCAAGGATGAAAACTTTTGCATTTACAATTTTGCTAGTGGTTTCTTTACATGGATTCAGATTGGAGAAATGAATGGAAAAAGAACATCAAGGTTTGCCAAATGGAAGATAACATCTTTGTCTTGGGGAGTCCTTGAGTTACTGGAGTCTGGGAGAAGTGTGTTTGGCCTTTACTCACAATTTTCTAGACAGCTACTGCTGACAATAGTAGCAAGCTTTGACTTTTGTAAGATTATTTGCAAAATTGCTAATAATACCAAGCATAGAAGAACTGAACCTTCTTCAGGTCGTAAGTATATGCTATTCTGGTGTACACAGCAATGCATAACTCCAGCTGTAGCTTTTGGTGAAAACAGTATGCCAGGCCGAAGAAATTAATTGAAATACCTTGCTCAATTTTTAGCAAAGCAAAAGAGAAGTAGCCAAAGACTTCCCCCAGACATGGGATGTCCAGAGGATAATCACTAACTGAGATGCTGACATTTCTACTAGGTACAAGAATAGATGTTTGGGATACTGCTTCTAAAGCAAGATAAAAAACATTGATATCCTTAAGTGAATATCTGGTTATCTTCTTTACCAAATGTATAGGAAAATAAAAACAAATGGAGAATCTTTTTAAAAGATTGCCAAGAAAGGAACAGAGCAGTGGTATGTGTACTTCTAAAGAAATTGTGTCAATCGGAGAATTAAGATGGATTCGGAATTCATAACTAAATGAAGACATGAATTTAACAGTGTATGTCGACATCTTACTGGAAAGAAGATAATCAGATAGACACTAATTCCAAATATTTGTGTAAGGTGTAATACTAATACTAATATAAGTCAAAGGAGATAAGATTCAAATTACAGTAGTCAACTCACTACTGCAATTTATAACATTAGAATGAATGGATTAAAAGTCCAGGTGTGGACAGGAAGGATATATTACTTGAGCCGCATTAATGACTGCTTGACCAGAATGGTAGAACATACAACTCCTCAATAGAGGATGTTACAAATGCAAAATGTAGACTCAACAGGAAATTGGAAAATCACTTTGACAAGAGACCTGTCAGAGACTGCTTTTATTGACATTTTGGTCATTACACAGGCTCTGATGTGTCTCAGCGAGGATTATCAGCATTTCGCAGAGTACATCCTTCATTATTTATACACTTCACCACATGCTTATTAATTTCCCTCCTACTTTATAAAGCTGGAAGAAAAACTCCTTGTAACATGATGTTGAGTTAGTGATAATCAGACTGGTGACTGATTTTAAAAAGAACTGCTAGTAGCAAGACTTTTTCCTGGGGGAAGCAGAATGGAAGATCTCCCATTTATATCTCTTAATAAAGTTTTGTGTAATGAAGTAAAGTGCTGTTTCATTTATAATGTACTAGGTATGGTTCTGACTTTTAGTGCTCTTTGAAAAAAATTTATCTAAATTTCATTGTAGTAGAACTAGATCAAAAGAGTTGTAACAGAGAGTAATATTCAAATTTTTATCTTCTATATAATTGTAATGTGCTGAAAAGTATTTAGATAATTTCGGATCTGTGAAACAACTGACATTTTTGGGTTTTCAAGGGCATTTTTAAGCAGAATAAATTTGTATGTGGTGCAACTAGAAAAACAAATTAATTATTTTTCAAATAAGTTTTAGCTGTTATTATGATTGAGGATACCTTACTCTTGCCAAGAGAGGAGGAAAAAATGGATTTGTTTAAAAGTGAGTAAATCAGGAAAAGCAGTAACAGCTTCTGAGAAAAATTGTGCAGAAATATAAAAAGCAAATATAAAATATGAGTATTTGGATCTGGGAGTGAGGGGTTTGTCAAATGTCTTAGAAAAAATGACATGTTGACACTGAGTTGAGAAATTATAGCACTTTTTTATGGGCAGCTGAAAAATTCTAATACCAGTAACTCACTGAAAAAATCCTTACACTAAACCAGCCACGGTGACAACTGTGACTGCTGTGTTATAAATAAACGGAATCCCTTATGAGTCACCATGCAGGGGATTAGAGGTGGGGTTTTGTTTGGTTTTTTGTGAAATCAAAGCTCTTTATAACACAGCAGTCACAGCTGTCACTGTGGCTGGTTTAGTGTCTTCAGAACACCTAGAACCTGTAGCATACAAGCAAGTCCACTTAGGAAGAATATAACTTTTATTACTTCAAGTTCATCACACAAAGTTTTTCTTGGGGTTACAGCACTGCTTGTTTTCTTGTAGTTTTGTCTTGATTCTCCTCAGTTATTAATGTGCTTTTTAAAAAGGTCCTTTTCTTTTTCACAGATTCAAATTTCCATTTACTCATATCCATATCTTAGGAGGTCTGTAGTTCCCAGAAGGAGTTCTTTTTAGAATGCTTCTCTCTGTGCTGTTTCATTGGCATTTTTATGTCTAAGCAAAGTTTAATAATGGAAATTAGGGGAATTGAGCACTGCAGTGTGGGAGGACGAGAGAGAAAGACAGTGTTCTATTCTGAAAGGGAAAAATTTCTTTGTTGTTGTTAAAAGAATGTGGGGGAAGGCTTTTTTTATTCATATGCTTCATTCTTTGCCTGATGTTCTAAAGAAGGTGTCTGTCTACAACCCTACCATGTCTTGTGCCATTGACAGTCAGTTGCTTAACAATGGCTTGGACTGTCATATGCATAGGTAATTTTTTTTCTATTATTTAGCCAAACTTTCCGTAGAGAAAAGAAAAAGAAAAAATTAAAGAGAAAAAAAAGAAAAAGAAGAGAGAAAAAAGGAATGAGAGGAAAAGCAGAAGAGAAGGAAGAAGAAAGGAGCATAAAATTTTGTCAGGATCCTCTGTCAGGGAAGAGATGATGCCTTAAAATAAAAAATCAGCTTCCCATAGGTATATTCTGGGTAAGATTTTCTTTGCTGGTGTTTTTTACCAGCCTACAGCTCTGTTTCCCACATTCTCATTGGCATATACTAACTTACGTGATCTTGGTCTATAGCCCTGGTGGCTGCAAAAAGCAATTTTTAAAGCAATTACAGAAACTTAAAACCCAGATGCAGCTACAAAGAATTCTCAATGCATCATTTAAAAGGCAGGAGAAGCTTAAATTTTTAATTAGTTATTAGACTTGAAAATAACTATTTAGAGGAAGCCTCAGGTTTTGACTTCCCAATGGTGTCAACGTTGGAATCTAGTGAAACTAGTCTAGAATCCCTCCCTCATGCTAAACAGTAGCTGAAAACAAGAAACCAATGAAACAGTCCTCCCATGTGAAAAAAAGTTACTTTACCTGTTGAGTCTGTGTATGCAAACATTGACCTAGTGAAAGGAGTTTGAATAATTGATTTAAAGCCCGATCTTTGCAAGGAGTTCAGAAAGGTTTTAATTGATGCCGAATTCTTTCCATCATGTCAGAGCATTTTCTACTTCAAAAATTTCAGCCATTGTCTGATTCCCAAAAAGCTCAATATGATTAAGAAATTTTAAACGAAAGTTCTTCTCAGCTGTAGGAGAATGAATGAAAACAAGACCTCAAACAAAACAAATTATGAAAAACACCATCTCCTACTCTTTCTTTTACACTGGTAAGGTACTAAAGTTCTTTGTAAACATTACACAAATGACTTAGAAATGTTGGCTAATCAAAAGTCCCAAGAAATCCATTGGATAGATGGGCAAAATATGTAGTTCCCCTAACTTCCCCAGCAAGGTATTGATATAGACAAGAAAAGAAGAGCAACCAGTTTCTGCAGACTTGCTGAAACAGGGACTGCTGCTCTAAGTCAAATGTTTGTTGAAGACCCCTGTGATTTTATCTGCACATATTTTAATTTTATTTTTTTAGTGATTACTGCTTAGATAGGATATATTCTGAAATACATTAATTACATATCAGAAGCAATTTTAAAGGAGAAAACAAAATTGTGCATAATTTTCAAATTTTCTTGAGTAAATATCTTCTCTAATAATTATTCATCCACTTTCTGCTTGAACATGCAGGAGCAGTAACACTTTCTGCTTGTCAACATTTACACAAAGACCATTTTATCAAGCTGAGATACTGATTCCGAATATTCAGGCTGATTCTGTTTTGCAAAAAATCTCATGACAAAACTGCTCTTGTCATCTGTAGTGGAAAGATTAGGATTCATAATCTAGTTCTCCGATAATGTAATGATGCAGGAGTTATGATTACAGCTCTTTCATAATAGCAGAGAGTGAGTTAATTCACCCTTTTCTGAGATACTGAAATGACAAATATATCAATTCAAAGTATGACTAGAAAAAATCACATCTGGATGGCTCATAAACACACAGCATCTCTTTGACTTTCACAGGGTTATCAGTGTTTTATACATCACTTCCTTTCTTGCCACATTGTGTGCTACTATGAACGTATTTTAGTCGATTTTTTTAATAACAGGTAACCAGGTGGTAGTAGTTGCACCAAGTATCTCATTTACTGGATATGGATATTGTCTTCCAGTCTTTTCAGACCTCTGACCTCTGCACATTAGTATGTTTCTACAGCATTGCAAAAAGCGAATCAGAAATCAGATATTCCAGTACTATAATATGCTGTACTGTCATCTCATCAGTTTTTAATTCTGTCACTTACTGTAAGCCCAAATGGAATTTCCGGCACCAGAATGGATGTCCTCAAAAATGATCCCAGCACTCCAAATCTGAAAATATTGTGTTCACAGATTGAGGTCAAGGATTAGCAATATGAAGAACATTAACAAAATGCTAATAGAAGCAAATCTTTCCTCCCTTCCTATGCCTTTTACATCCTGGTCACTCCATAGTCATTTAGTCATTTAGTCAGCCTGAGTCATTACAGTGTTATACAATGGGGATCCAAAAAGTGTTGCTTTATAATCAGTGCTGGAAACAAGTTATATATAAAATTTGGGCTTAAAAAGCTTGCAGGGAAGATGTGGCCGTCATGGCTCATGCAGTCCAGAAAATTTTAGTAGTAAGTAATAGTTACAGGAACAGTAATCAAAGGATGCCATGGAAGCAGGCACCATACACAACGAATGGAAAAAACCTGCCGTTGTCCCAGAGCCTGAGGACTGCTCACTGGGCCTGCCTGCTCACCTGGCTGCTGCTTAAGCTGTGCTTCTGGCTGATCTTCCAGTGGGTGCAGGGGTGCAGGAGAGCACATGTGTATGCAGTGTACCGTGAACCACGCCATTTCCATTCTCAACGATGTACGGAAACATGGATCCGACATCCACATATTTCTCAGGGAGAGCCACAAGGATGGATAATCTTTAGCGTGTTCAGTACTCCCTACTGCCAGTGTGGTTGGACTGGAGGGCAGCTTAGAGCCTGGATGAAGGCAAGGGTTTTGGTGTACTACTCTGCCCTGGGTCTGAGCAGCAGCTGGGTCTGTGGATCAACACGTGGAGAGACACTGGGCATGTCTGGGCTACAGCAAAGGTTTGAGGATGTAATACAAACCCGTATTATGAAGAAATAGTATAAACTCTTAAATAGGTTATTCTCCGAGAACAGCAGAAGGAAAACATTATGCTAAGCTTAGTCTGATGATACAAAATTCTTTTGGAAGAATTATATGGTTTATTATTTTAAAAAAATAGCAATATTCCTGTTGTCTGTTTTCCCATAGAGGTGAATCTCACCATGTCCTTCATCATCTTTTCCCAGAAAAATCTCTTGTTTTCTGTTGCTTTGTGTTGTTAGGGCAAACTTTTAGATTCCATTCACTACGTCTCTGCTTTCATTTCACTTTGCAACTATTCCCTCTTTGTATCAGCCTTGAATATAAAAAGAACTTTAATACTGTAGAGTTGCATTTAAATCAAAGAAAGGAAAAGAGAGAGAAAAAAAGAAAATAAGAAGACATTTGGAACACCAAGACAAATGAGTATTTATTTGAACATTTCTACAGCCATATTTCTTGAATGCCATGCTCTGCCTTCTCTGCATATGAAAAAGAATACTCAGTTTTCTGTTCTTTCAAGTGTTCTTCTTTGGGTGACAGTGAAGAGGTTTAAGCAGTGAGAGTGAGCAAGGTGACTTCATTTCTGACACAAAGGCATGACTGGCTGATCACCTATGTTCCTAGCCTGGGAGACACCTCAAGGAATGTGGGAAGGAAATGTTACATAAGCCCATTCTCTAAAGTACAGATACAGTGCATTAGCTGCAAGGATGCAGCAGGAGCAGCTTGAGGAATCGCTGGGGAAATGTTCTCATCCATTTCTCCCTGCTTTAGCTCTTGTATGCCTCCCCTTCAGTCCTGTCCCTGGGTCCTCTGAAAGAAGTCTCTGATAGGCAATGTTCTGCAGCAGTTTTGCTTTCAGAGTATCTGTTAGTAGGCCTGTAGCGTACACAGAGTCTTTCAGAAACAATGAAGGAATAAGTAGAAAACATTTAAGGGTTTCAGACAAATATGGTTTCATCCCCTTTTGGCTATTGTTCAGACACATATTTTATTGTAAGCCAAGGCTTGAGTATCACCAGTATATGCTGGTGTTCCCTCCTGCCCGTGTAGGTAAAAATAATATGATAGGCTGAATTGATCTGGTCTGCAAAAATCAGTATGCATCTCTTGCCATATGGCAGGACATTAACTGAATCTCCATCTCTCACATAGGGTAGTGGGTACTAATCTGTCAGGAAAAGGAAATGTGTTGACTGTGTTAAATCTGTATAAGCACAGGGAAGAAGAGCAAAAGAATGGGAAGCACCTTGAGTTTTAAATATTGACTTGTTCTTTGAAGTTCTGTTGCTCTGTTTAAGAATTTCATTTCAGACAGTTGGCCTGAACAACTCTCTTTTGTTTCTGAATGATTTGCTAAATGGGAAAAAAGTATGGTGAGTTTTATATCAATTAGAAAAAATGGATTTTTGCGTAAGTATTACTGAGTTTGTATTAGAAGAAGGCTTCTTTTTGCCCTTTTTCAGAAGATGAAGCATTTTTACAGGAGGCTTTCATCCTCATTTCTAGACGAAGTCAATTCACAAACAAAGGTCAAACAAAGCATCTAATTTTTTTGGCATTTTCCTACTGCTGAGATGATGTACTCTTTTAGTCTTTCCACGAGTCAGACTTAATGAACATATCTGGTAGGTTTGTTGGCATATGCTCACCAGCCAAACTCCTTAGCAGTAATGGCTGGTTATTCCATTTGTCAAGCAATTCAGTAAATACACTGTGGGAGAAAAGGTTCTCCTCTCCAGGGCTGCTAAGGAAGCTAAAATGTTTCTCTCTTCATCTTTGTTTAATTTTTCATTCAGATAATGAAATAATTGAGAATCAGGCCTTAAAAATAAGATTGCTTTATTAATAATGGATGGGCACCATTAGAAAGGGCTAATCAACCTGTTAGACTATTTCTTTTAAAACGTGCAACATAATGTCAGCATTGTAAAGCTCTAATTTGAAGGGATATTTTTCCCAGTTGGTTGCATTTTCACTATTACTGATTCACCTAGTGCAAGTGGTGAATTTTAATCTGTTTCTCAATTTATCATTCCTATCAACTGAAATGTACTGGACTGGATTTTCAACAGGTGTATTGAAAACTGTATTTTCAATATAGCATTATTTATGTGAGATAAATACACTGATTTATATTACCCAGAACCTTAAGCTACAGTTCAGGCCAGCTCTCAGCAGAATTTGGGATCAGTCACCCACCGCTGGCTGTCTCCCGTGTACTCCTCATGTCCTGTGTGCCCACTTCCTCTCCTCCACTGCCTGACCTGCAGGGGCACTGCCTTTGTGTTGCACAAGCCACTGGTATAGCTTTCCTGGTTTTCTCCCTAGCCTTCATTTCAATTTGTGTAATTAAGTTAAGCATGGTGCCAGCTCAAATTTAGTTATAATCGCAACCTGAGACTGGCTTTTCAAACTCATTTTTCCTGTGTGTTCTTATGTGTCGGCCTCTAGCATGCAGCAGTAGTTTTAAAATGCTGTATATAATCAACAGTTTGTAGAAGGAGCATTAGTAAAATTGAACAGGACTTTATGATGTGTTTATTAACTGTAGGGAGAGCTGGATGGCATGCCAGAGATCTGCACACTCTTCCCATTAATGTAATTATTTTTAATAAACAATGCATGTTAGTTACACCCCATGTTGGAACAGCATGAGCTGGGGCATGCCTTTAAGTAGAAATATGTAAAATGGAAGAACAGGATGGGCTGAAAGGTGCTTAGTAATGGATTTGTGTTTTGTCAGTCTCATTTTTTATTTGCAACAGTAGTTGGAAGAGATTTTGTCAAGCTATATGCTGCAAATGTGCTGGTAATCTCATGATTTCCTGTCATTTCTGCTATAAATTGCACCCTAAAATTCTGGCAATATAGCTCAGCAATAATAAAGCCTCATTTTATTTTGGATAAATATGTATATAACTTAGGTGTAATTAGATACAAACACATAGTAATATATGCAATACATATGCACACATGTATATATTCACTGTATGTGTGCTTATAAATATCTTTCCAACAAATACAATATTTGCAAGAAACTCTGCAAATCCAATATGTTGAGTTTTGGCAAGATTTTCAGAATAATTTTCTTAGTCTTTGTATTTTAATTTGTGGTATTCTTTGGCCACCGGGAAGAAGCTGTTCCTAGAGGTGTCTCTGCCAATGGACCAGTCTTTTTTCAGTTCCTCTGACTGCCCTGATAAAGAACTGCAAGATCTCATAGCACACTGTCCAGGAAAGGGAAAGAAAGACACCTTCAGTCGATCAACATTTCAGCTGCCAAAGCTAAATCAGCAATGATATTACTGTTTACACTCATGTGTGATGTAGGACCTTACAAGACCCTGGGAGAATCCCAATTATAGGGCCCTATCCATGTGTGTAGAGTGACAGCAGTGCAAAAAAGTCAAGTGCCTCCTTCCAGCATGTCAGTATCTGCAAGAAGAGATTCTCTGTGAGCTTTTCGGATTACACACTGAAAACTGGCTTCCTTTAATCTTGGCCACATCACCTCTCTGTTCTGTCCACGATGTCAGCCTGAAGGTTTCCTTACCCTTCAGATTAAGATGAAGTGAAGACTGAATACTGTAAACCTCAGGTTTCCAATACAAGGTGTATTACACCATAAAAAAGTTATTTAGCTACCAACAGTTATAAATCCTGTAGACTAATAGGCTGGGTGACCTTGTGATCTAGCTACACACTCACTTTGATGTTAAATTTTGAGAAAAACACTTGACAGGCTGCAGAAAAAATCATGAATTCACATGAAAATGTGCTTTTTACAAAGTTCAGTTGGAATAAAACAACGAAGGAAAGCTTTTAACGCCTTTCAAAAAAGAATTTATTTCTCCTGTATTAAAATTCCACTTTTGCCCTTGCCTTCTGGCTTAACCTTTTCCTAGGCTGTATAAGACAGTCTTTTGTTGAAGCATATAGTGGAAACCTTTACATCAAAAGACAGTATCATAATAAGATACAGTGCTATGTTTAGCCCTAATTTCTTTCTACTTACCTTTTCTTTCCTTCATGCATTTTCAATTCTTTCTTACCTCTATGGCTGTTGCTTCTCCCATTTTTTTTTTTTTATCATGGCACTGGCTGAACGTATGAATTGTACAGGCTAATAAAACAACTTTTTCACAATCTTTTTCACATCTCACTTTTATTCTTCAAACTTCAAACCCAAAAAAAAGAAAACCACCAAGAAAATAAAATTACTTATTGCACAAAATAAACCCAGTTGTGAATGGTTAATTCTGTTTGCAAATCCCATTCTTCCCTCCCCTTCTTTCCTGTTCTACACAGATCCTGCACTTGCACCTGCAACAGTAGCAGGAAAAAATGTTCTTTTCTCCCATTAATTGTTTTTAAGATATTGCTCGGAGAGGTTTTCCTTGTGACGTAGTGCAGAACACAACTAACACTGCTAATAATTTAGGTCATTCTAGAAATCCAAAAAAATGTTTTCTAAGATAATTCACTGCATTTCTCTCCTGTTATGAAATCTGATCACAGGACAGTGCAAATCCTGCCTGGCCTTCCTGCAGCACACTGTAGATGTGTGTGCAGTAGACTTTTGTTTTTCTGGAGGTCTCCGCACATTGCTCAGCTGGGAGCAGCCGAGTGTTCATGCTACAGCCCCAACTATAGCATGAAATACCTTCTGGACTGCTCCACACCTCTGTTTGGTCCTGCACTTTCTGGGCACAACATATCTCTGAGGCTTCAGCTTGACACAGGGAGATAAGGATGGCTAGTGCAAGGAAGGGTTTCCAGGGCCTGAAGGGCAATGTGTGCCTGTGGCTGAAACCAGAGCCAGAAACACCTCTGCAACACCATCCAAATGAGGTGACCTGACTCCTCCTGACTACCCAGTTAGGACCCTTGACAAGCAAAACTTGTTGAAGAATCCCTGTAATAATGTAGAAGAGCTGAAATAACACCAGTACTGTTAGTGAAGGCTAAAGGGTATAACATACATAACAATATATTTTAATATTATCATGGTTTTCTGTCTCTATACAGTTTGAAAAGCAATCCTCCAGAAAGGCTCATTTACCCTTATGCTCCTTAGGTGCTTTTGACTGCTGCCCTCTCCAAAAATATACATTTAAAACCTGAAAAATCAGAATATGATTCTGTGTCCATTCATTCACCCTGACATGGTGTCTCTGGCTTCAGCACCTCTACATGAGTCAAATACAGCAGAGAAGGGCAACAGCAAAACATCCCCTTCGCAGCTGTAGCTCAGTGGTAAATGATTCTCACCTTATTTCCTCCTTTTTCTTGCATACCCACCCTGCACACCTGATACGCACCAGCAGCTCTCAGGATCTGTCCATTCAGTTGTCTCTGCAGTGGTTTTCCCCCACTTGAAAAAACAGCTGCTCTTCCTACTCCAGATCTTGCTTGTTATTGATTACCTGCTCCTTCTCAACTTACCTGGTCATCACAAGCTTTTATATTGCATGTGATTCTTCTCTCAACTTACAGTAAGAAGCCTATCAGCTATAACTGGAAAACTGAACCTCTTCCACCTGTGGGTAGCTTATTTAGCCAAGATAGGTTTTGCATGTAAATGGAGCATATTACATGTCAATTGAATTGAAAAGTGATTCTTAAAACTGTTTACCTTTTATTAAGTTTCAAAATTATTATGCCCAATGCCTAAATTAAGTTTAGAAGCATTTCATTTTCATTTTTGTTTATATTGCTATGTAGTCTTATTTAGCTAATTAATGTCTTTTTGGCTTATTTGGCATTCCCAGCAATAGTTTCTCATACAGAATAAAACTGAAAAATGAAAAAATAAAGTTTCAATTAAAGATGATTAACCTTCTTCACCTATTATTTTCTAAATTTGCATATTTGTGGGATTTTTTTACCAATTTAAGCAAAATAACTTGTGACTGTGATTATAAACCTATGAGAATTTTTGTATTGATTTAAATCAAAAATGATGCTATGCAACTTCTTGATCTTATCTTTCTGACTTTTATGCTGGAGTAGCTACATACAGAATTTTTAGGGCTTTGCAGATTATCACTTAAGGGTGTGGAAATCTCTGATGGTGAGTGCTTTATCACATCTTCCGTGGGGCTTCAAACAGTAATTAAAGCAGTTTCAGTACTGGCCCTGTGTCTATGTTGTAGTTGGTGACATCATTAGTTGATTAGAGCAATAAGATTCTCTAAAAGAGTCTTGAGCTCAGTTTTTCTTGTAAAATTAAGATGAACCTGAGAAATTGTGAGTACTTTCTCATCTTGGTATCTAAATTTACTGCAACAAAGGGAAATTAAAAAATAAAAGCATTGTCTCAATATAGTCTGGGGTTATAGTAAAACAGGATCAAATTTGATCATTCTGAGAGTCTGATTTTTAAAACAGGAGTTCATTTTGATATGTTTCTGAATTATTCTTGCTGTGACTTGATTATTTTCCCTTGAAAATTTAAATGTGTTTATCTGATAAAAAAATGGGAGTGGTTCCATTTAGATATCATGTGATTTGGTTAAGGATGGTAGATGAGCTAGAAGTGCTGAATAGTTAATGATCTCACTAGGGACAAGCTCTGAAGCCATATTGATTGAAACATTTAAATCACAATTGAACAAATTTGTGGTAAATATCCAGTGCAGGAGTTTTCTAAATTAGTTTCTCCTTCAAAGGAAGTTGGTGTTTAAATCTATTAAAGGTTCTTATTTTTATACGGCTTTTTTTCTAAATTAAAACTGAATGCTTCAGCAGAATTGATATTAATCTCCTTGAAGCTGCAATACATTTGTCAAAATGTAAAGCAGAACAGAAGATGTGCATCCACACTGATATCACACTGGTATTTTATATATTTCATAGAAACTGCAGATATTAACATACCTGACATCAAATAGGTTATCTAATATCTTAGACTGGAAGAAGATACCTATGCTGTTTCTGTGAATGAAACTACTGTGGTTATCCAAGGGGCATACACTGTATATATATATTCATAATTCCTTACAAATTAGGGGACTGGGCAATCACCAACTGTATGAAGTTCAAAAAGGGAACATGCTGGATTCTGCATGGGCTGGACACAACCCTGGATGTACAGACAGACTGGGGAAGGAGATGCTGGAAAGCAGTGCCATGGAAAGGGACCTGGGAGTCCTGGTCAGTGGAAAGTTGACCACGAGTCAGCAGTGCCCTGGCAGCGAGGAGGGCCAAGTGTGTCCTGGGGGGCATCAGGCACAGCATCAGCAGCCGGGCAAGGGAGGGGATTGTCCCGCTCTGCTCTGCACTGGGGCAGCCTCACCTCGAGTGCTGGGGGCAGTTTTGGGTGCCACAATATAAGAAAGACATTAAACTATTGGAGAGCATCCAAAGGAGACCCACAAGGATGGTGAAGGGCCTTGAGGGGAAGCTGAATGAGGAGTGGCTGAGGTCACTTGGTCTGTTCATCCTGGAGGAGACTGAGGGGAGACCCTATTGCAGTCTACAACTTCCTTGTGAGGGGAAGAGGAGGGGCAGGCACTGATCTCTTCTCTGCGCTGACCAGTGACAGGACCCGAGGGAATGGCCTGAAGCTGTGTCAGGGGAGATTTAGGCTGGATATCAGGAAGAAGGTTCTCCACCCAGAGGGTGGCTGGGCACTGGTACAGGCTCCCCAGGGGAGTGGTCACAGCACCAACCTGACAGAGTTCAAGAAGCATTTGGACAACACTCTCAGGCACATGGTGTGGCTCTTGGGGTGTCCTGTGCAGGGGCAGGAGTCAGACTTTGAGGATCCTTGTGGATCCCTTCCAATTCAACATATTCTGTGATTTGGGGAGATTTTAGTTGCAAATATTTCCCTAAGTCTTCCTTCTGGGAAGTGGCAGTGACACACCTGTACACTAGTCAGAGTTCTGCACTCTTTGGTTTTGTCCCAACTTGGGGTAATATCTGAACATGGAAATAGTTCATCTGAAAATGGTGAAATGGTATAGCTGATGCAGTTGTTATACTTCACCCTAACCATTTGTTTACATAAGGTGCTACTGTAGTATAGTGATATTTTCATTTCACATCTTCAGGAAAGACCTTTTCATTTTTCTAATGACTTTTAACATTGTCCATAGTATTTGGGAGTCATTTTTTGTAGCCTTCATCATCTCCTTAAATGTTAGTATTTTCATTTTTCCCTTGATAGCTGATCTTCAAATCTGCTAAAAGTTCACCTTATGTGCTTTCTTCTTTTTCTTTCAAAACTGTTTTTAAACAATACTTTTGCCTTACCTTTTTATTCCCTATTTCCATTTTTAAGGCTTTGTTTAATTCCCTAAAATGTCAGCTCAGTTCACCTGCCTCCTACAACATGTCTTGTTTTAATTTAAATCTTGACTCTCAAGTAGCTACCGTCTCTCGAGCTTTTTCCTCTTTTTTTGTGTCTTGAGTTGCTTTTCTTTTGGAGCTGTGCAGTCAGTCATGTTTTCAGCTTTCTATCACTTGACCTCTGCAGGATCATTATTTTCACTTTGTTCCCCATTTTTTTCAGCTTCCTAATGTTTATGTTTATAAAACTAAAGTTACTGCAAAGGAAGCATCTTCCACCCTGTAATACATACTGAGGTTGAACTTCTTGTTGCTATATTATATCTTAGGCTTTATATCAACAAAAGTAGTCAGAGTAGCATGCAC
Organism: Corvus cornix cornix; assembly: GCF_000738735.6. Classification (NCBI taxonomy): domain Eukaryota; kingdom Metazoa; phylum Chordata; class Aves; order Passeriformes; family Corvidae; genus Corvus; species Corvus cornix. Next base: position 88,578,847 of record NC_046333.1, read on the forward strand.
CTACATACAAGAGCAGATAGAAAGCTGGGGGAAAATGTGTTCTCAGAAATGAAAGTTCTCTGGAACCTGTTAGTCAGAAGAAAGTCACGTATATCTATGCCAGGTCTTGCATTTGACAAGTTTATGAACTCTGGGAATCTTTTATTTTTGTTTGACAGAGGATGCAAACTGCACCGGTAAATAAAACACTTCATAATATCTATAAATACTCAATTTCAGGGATCACAGATTTTAAAGGATTCATGAGGAAAGCAGCTGAGTTAGTATTTTACATAACTCTGTCTCGCATCCATTACCACTGGGTCTTGTAACTTCTTTTAAAATATATCTGTAATTCCTAAGGTCATTGATCTTGAGAGAAACTGGTGAATTAAGGTTCTATTATAAAAAGAGCTTTCCCACTATTTCCAGTGTTTGCCAATTAGACCACTCTGAATATAACTTGAGAGTTCTGGGTAACCAGAAGATGTCCACTGCAACAGTCACAGACTGGAACTATCACAGGCTAAGTCATGAGGTCCAAACTGGAGTCTTTCAAAGCTCTTTCAAGTTTGGTTTTTTTGGGCTTTTTTTTCCCCCTAAATCAGTGACACTTGTAACTAATGTTCAACTTTCACAAGTTCTGGTTGTACAATTGAGGCATACGGTAATACCTGTGAGAGAAAGATCCAAAGTTCATGTAAGATAGCCAAACGCTTTGATCTGACTCTCTGTTGTTCACTGTGAATATTTAGGGATGCTTCTGTGTGATGCTTATTAGTGCAACATATGAGTGATACATGTACTTTTTTTTTTTTTATATATATATAGTTTACAGCAGAATAGGTAAGTGCTATATATTTATTTTTGAATGAATTGAACAGTGCAGATGAAATGAGATGCTCCAGGGCTCACAAGAAACTCTTTGGTAGTGCTGGGAATGAAACCTTGCTCTTACCAAGTTCCCCTTCTCATGGGACACTGTTAAAACTATGTGAGCAGCACATAGGCATGTGCCCAAAGGCAGTCAGCTGTAGAAACTGAGCCTGAGGAGGTAAGAGGAGGTTGTGACCACAGGCATGTTTTCTCTTTCAACTCACCAGAGAAATTCCTCTGAATTCTTCTGGACAAATGTCAGCAACAGGAATCAACTACCTTGTTTTGGATATTGTTTCTAAAGAGAATGTAAATACTTTGTCCAAACTCACTCACAAGTTTCTACTCATTCCCAGGTTTCAGGAGCTTTAAAAATCTGTCAGTCACCTTGAAAGAATTTTTTCTTCCTGCTTGATAAAACTTGTTCCCTCTTCTTTCACTTCAACTGAAAAATATCACCAGCCAAGTGGTGCATTATGGGTGGCACAGCCATTCCTACAGCCCTGGCTTTAGCTGTGCAGATATTCACACAACAGTTCTCCCTCCACAAATCCGGTCCAGATAGTCTCAGAAGTGGGCAAATCATTCCTTCTTCTTGGGAGGAATCTGAGCTCAGATTAGCAGTGCTCATATGGAAGCCCTTCTCCTCAACCACTTGCTTCAGTTTCATGAAATGACCTTTATCAGTGAAGCTGATGCCTCATGTGGTCTACCCAGAATCTGTTGCTTCCCTGCTGATCATGTTTGGAAAAACCAACCTTCTCGAAGAAATCAATGTCTTCAGAAAAAAGATAGAGACCTAAAGCAAACCACGATGATTAGCCAACTTTCTACTTGTTCCAAGAGAGACTCTGGGTTTTGCCTTGCCCAATGTAGCTGACCACCAAGTAGGGGATATTTGTCCATATTTTACAGGTGAATCACTAATATAGCTATACTAGGAAATTATTTTTATTCATAGAATTATGTCGTATGATCCAAATAATGCATGACAGCACATATTTCAGTAACAAAAAATATAATTAAAGTGTCTAGAGAGGAACTTCTGTAGAGGAAAACCGGCAGTTGTTTGGGGGCTTATATTTCTCCTCTTGCATTCACAGAGGAAATCTGTTTGCATTTATCATATCTGTCTTCTTCCTGTGCATCCCTCAGGAAACATTTTTTTGAAGACTAGGAAAAAATAAAACTAAATATGGCACAATAATATCCTCTTTTAAGCTCAACACAGTAATTTATATCTATTATCTAGCATATATTATTTTAAATACCAGAAAAAATTATACCCTAGAATGAGCTGTGCTGCGCATTGAGTTTTAATCTCCTTCTCCCTAGCAACAATCAAAAGAAACAATAAGGGCAATAAATAGCCAGATAGGGCATAAGAAATGAATAAAAATAGTGTCTCTGTTTGGGGAAATGGATCTTTAATCACTTCTCCTCTGATGTCCCTAAAATTGAAGGTTAGAACAATTAACAGTTTCAAAGAGCAGTTTCAAAATAGCCTCAGAAATGGTCTTAGTCTCCAGAACAATAGGCCTTTTCTAAAATAAACATGATAATACCATGGGGATCTTGCTGACTTCAGGAAGTTCAAAAGACATCCATTCTCCCACACACAGAGAAAGAAGAAGCAGCAGCCTCAGGCCATGTCTTCACTGAAGAAAAGGCATGTCTTTACACTGCATTAAATTTAGATGGCGGAGGTGTTGCTTTATTATGACAGTGGGGGCAAGAGTAAGGTAGTTTTAGCTTTCTCATAGGCAATTTGAGGTCATCCTTGAGCTGAGGTACAAAGACAACCTTGATGAGGCTCAGTAATAGTTTAAAGCTAGGGGTTTAACAAGTTTTAATGTCCATCCTGGGTTATTTATTTAAATGCAAAATGGAAATGGTTCCCCATATCCTTGAGAAGTCAAGCCTGAATATGTCATACACCAACAAGCTGACAGCAACCCTATAGCAGGAACTAAAACTGCAGCTGCTCCAACTTTCTGTGTTTAGCAGAGGTTATATTAAAATAAATGAGAGTGTCTCTTTCAGTGCAGGCTCAAAGGATGGGTTTTGTATTTCCAAGGGCCAGTCTCCAACTGAAAGGGCTGAGTGGTTGAAGATATCTGTATTTGGGTAAGTAAGTGGTAATCTAGGTAGCTCTCTGCTGCATTGCTCTTTGCTCTCTATACTCTGCAAGGGAGCTGAAGCATGTTTTAGTCATATATTCATTGGGATTTTGTTGTGTTGGAGGTAAATAATGCCATATTCCTTGTTCTACTGTAAAATGTTATCTGTAGCATGCAACTAAAATGAGTATTTTGTTGCTTCTTTTCTTGTTAGCATTGGATGCTCATGATATAAAATAGATCCTGCTGACAGAATCCAGCATGGTCTTCAGCTGTGACCCATTGTGATAGGGAAACTTCTCTTACCTCCACCAGTCACTGACTGGTGAAGCAGATACACTGCACTTGTTCTTAGAGAATTTGCTGTTCCCTGAGCATCATTTTGCCTCACTCCCCTCTGCGTAAATGACTGCAAAAGAAGAAGACCTGAGCCTGTATGTTGGCTGAGCGTGTAGATAGCTGTAGACTCTGTAGGTAGCAGTGCATGGAAATCTCCAATATCATCTGCGTGTCAATTGAACATCATTGATGATCCAGAGGTAAAATTTTGTTACATTTTCCTTCAAAGAAATGAGTTAGAAACATGAGACATGTAAATGCACAATTGGTTTTACTGGTTGAATATTGTCTCCTTAGGTAGGTTTTTGAAACAATGAACACACTCTGCACAACATTTGCAATCAAATCTTTATAGCTACCCTCACAAAGAGTAACTTTGCTACAAGAGATGGAAAAGAAAAGGGTGTAAATTTTTACTTAAATTCAACTTCTGTGAATAATTCTCAGGCAGAACTGCATTTCTGTCAACTTGCTTGTTACTAAAGATTGTGTCAGAAGCCCCTTCTGGGTATGTACTATTGCTCTGTGGCAGCAATTTGTGTTCAGAGAAAGTGAAATTTTAAAGATTTTGGTGTGACTACATTGCCATGGGAATATATAAATGCTTCTACAGGCTGGGGAAAGAGTGGCTTGAGAGCTGTTTGGCAGAAAGAGATCTGGGCATGCTGGTTGATATTCAGCTCAATATGAGCCAGCAGTGTGCCCAGGTGGCCAAAAGGCCAATGGCATCCTGGCCTGTATCAAAAATAGTGCGGTCAGCAGGACCAGGGAAGTGACCATACCCCTGTACTCAGCACTGGTGAGGCTGCACCTCGAGTACTGCATTCAGTTCTGGGCCCCTCACTTTAAAAAGGACTTTGAGGACCTGGAGCATGTCCAGCAAAGGGCCACAAGGCTCATGAGGGGACTAGAGGATGTTTTATGGGGAACAGCTGAGGGAGCTGGGTTTATTTAGTCTCAGAAGAGGAGGCTCAGGGGAGATCTCATTGCTCTTTACAACTCCCTGAAAGGAGTGAGGTTGGGCCAGTCTCTTCTGCCTTGACTGCAGTGAGAGGACAAGAGGAAATGGCCTTAAGCTGAGACAGGGGAGATTCAGATTAGATATTAGGAAAAAAAAAAAAATCACCATTAGGGTGGTCAGGCATTGGAATAGGCTTCCTAGGGATGTGGTGGAGTCACATTCCTGGAGGTGTTTAAGAGGTGCTTGGATCTGGCAGTGGGTGATGTGGTTTAGTGATTTAGGGGGCACAGTGATAGTGCTGGGTGAAAGTTGGACTTGATGATCTTAAAGGTCTCTTCCAACCTTGACAACTCTATGATTCTATGGTGCTAAGTACATCAGTGGCCAAGGTCTTTGATGCACACAGAGAACTTGTCACAAATGCATCCTCTCTTGTTAGCCCTTCAGACAATTCAGACTTCTATTCTTCTCACTAAGCACACACTTCTTGCAGAAGATATGCTCTCTCTTGGAAACTGTGCTTCAGGAATCACATCTTCTAGTCTTCACCTCTTCTTTTTCTCTTGTCTTTTTCAAAAGTCATCTTTACTTCTGAATAAATGATGTTCACCAGCTAGCTAGCCCCACGCAAAACATTCACATTTTATTCTCCTTTTCTTCCTCATAAGCATCACTAATCTGTAGCGCACAAATTCTTTGCATATGGGTTTGGAGTTGTTTAAAAAGCTAAGAGGGAAGAGGGTAATTACAGACAGGTATTGTTGAGGAAAAATTCTTTGTCTTTGTTGCCAGAGAGCAGCTCCAATACCATGCAGCATAGTCAGAGCTTTTGAGGAACTGGAGGTCTTTCCATTCAACTAATGGATTCCTATAGTCCTGTTGAAATGGTCAGTGTGATGGTGCAATCAAGGCTGACAGATGCCCAGTGCCTCCCACAGCAGTGATTTTGTTTCATCTAAAGAGATAAAAAGCAATACTGCCTGACACAGCAAGGTCTTTGGAGCCTTTCTTAGCAGGATACATCTTTCTACTCTTTGCTCCTAAGCGCTCAGTATCCCATGGCAACCTCTTTTCTTCAGGGAGCTTTAGATTTTGACATATCATTAATACATGAGTTGAGGAAGCAAAGCGGCAAAGCTGGAGATTGGTTCATGGATTTAGCTGAGGTAAATAGCAAGGAAATTTAAAGGCAGGCTGAAACCAATTTTATGGTACTTCCTGTGGGATTAATGCCTAAATTTGTTTGTCTGGTAATGAATAAAAGTTATCACCTGCAGGTGCAGGTAGAAATTGCAGAGGAGAGGTGTTTTTAAAAAGGAGAGCTGCAAAATAACAACACCAAACATTTTTTTAAAAAACTAGTGTATTTTAAAGCACTAGCTGCTAATTGAAGGAGTAGTGAAATTCATTCAGTACAGAAGTACTGCAACCTGCTTGACTATAGAAGAGATGTTATTGAGGGGACAGCAGGACCAGTGGGAAAAAAAAGTAGGGTAAAGTATAAGCTTCATATATTCATGTATACTTTGGTATATAACAGACTGAAACACTTGAAATTACAACTGACTCAGTTCATCCCTTTAGTATGTTGAGTCTTCAGCTCCTGGAGGGTAGTTGTTCACTTTTTTGGCTGTCAGTTGCCCTAGCAGAGGGCAAAGTAGGAGATAAAAATAAAAAAGATAATATGGAGATGATAAAGAGCAACCACTATATACGCTGACTGTACTATTCAGGAATATTCATTGACTAACCTCAAACTTTAATTTCTGTCAAGCTCAGAATATGATGATTGACCAACAACATCCAAAACCCCTCTCCTCTGGAGTACACAGGGCCTTGCTCAGCAAGAAAAATGCGAGTGTATTAGCACCTCCACGTGCTTATTGCCTACCTATAAAGGTTTATATTAATATTTGGATTATATAAGGAGGAAAGATGCATGGATGCAGGCATGGAACCAGATTCTTCTTTTATTTACAAGATGCAGATCTCAGTTTCCCACAAGATGCTTGCTGATTCACCTGAAGGCAACTTTTGAAGTAAGAAACAGGCCAACAAAGGAATACGAGGAGATAAAATACATTCATGAATTTTACCTGCTGCTGTCTCTTGGTGCAAATTTGGAAGAATATGGCTTCAGATTTAAAATATAGTTGTCTGGGGTTTGGGGTGGAAGGAACTGAGGAAGAAGCTCAGGAACTTCAAAAACCAATATGTTGTGGAATAATTTTACAAGGAATTGGTAGAAGTTCATTTATTCCAGAGGAGACATGACAAGGAACCTGTGTACTTCATATGGAGAGAATAGATGATAGGTTGCATAAATACTTTACTCTTATGTCTTATTTTACCAGTGCTGACACAGAGCAAGGTGTCTGAATGCATTTTGGAAAGACAAGCTTCTTCTGCTCATACTTTATTGCAAGGACATATCTGAAGTTGCCAATCTAGTGAACCAAGCAGAAGGTCCTGCTTTGTTATTTGTGATTAATAGTTTAAGTGTAAAATGATGATAATTTGGATTGACATGGTAACTTCAGTTAGGAGATAACATTAGCAAAGACCATTCTCTCTGAATGCACTTGAGCTACAGAACATCTGAGAAATGGTAAAAAAATAACATTTTAGATATTGAACTTTCTAAATTAGATCTGACATGTTGCATTAGTTCTTCAGCCTTAAATTTTGTAAATGCATCTAGAAGATTCTGGGAGAGAAATGCCCTCATATGTTCTGATCTCTTGCCCAGTGTAATTTTCCTTAGGACAAAATAATGTTTTAGACAGTAGCACAGTTAATTTTTCTATGTCCAGCCTGAAATGTCAACTTTTAGATGTTAGGGAAAGATAACAGGATGCTACTTGCTAGAGTATTCAAGAAGCCTGTCAGAAAAAACAAAACCAACAATAATAAAAGAAATATCTGTATGAAAAAGCCTTACCTAAGCTAGCATTTGGCTTTATTGAGCCTGAAAAAATGACGTGTCTAGTCAGAGAAATGCCTCCAGCAGATGTGAGATCCCCTCTAGAAGCTGTGGAAATGCTGTGGCTCTTCAGAAAATGCCTTGGAAGTGCTGGCCACTTATACAGATAACGGGTTACTGCTATTTTTTCTTCAATCCACCAGATCTGCATATCTGATGTACCACTTTGAACACTGAATAAATTTTCTGCACAGTGTTTTCTATTTGTATGGTCACAGTCACAGGGCATGACTTGTTCATCCCTCATACCCAAACCTTTAGTGATTAAATGGTGCTGTCATTTCTGGGAGGTTTTGCTGCAAGGCATATAGTTGTAGTTTTTTCTTAAATCTATAGTTCTTGTGAGAAGCCAGTAGAAGAAACTTGATAGTCTTCATGATCACAGGGAAAAGTGTGAAAATACAGCCTTGCTGCATTTTGGAGGTTCAAAGTCACTTTTAAAACTTCCTATTTTGTAATTGTCTTTGGCTTGTCTTTGGCTACTAATTATTGTCCTGTTTGGAGCTGGTGATGGAAATAAGATCCTGTCTTGGTTTGAAAGACAGGTGTCTGCTAAGGAAGGCAGAAGCCTCCCTTGGAATGGCAGATGAAACCCCCTTCCCTCCGAGTTATTATAATTTTGAAATCAAGGGGCTTTTTAGGCAAAGATGTGGGAAATAGGAATAACAGTTCTTTACTATTATATATCTATGTGTGTATAACCAGTCAGACAAACAGCAATAACTACGGCAGTGACAGCAAACAATCACAAACCCAGTGCCAGCCTTCTCGGCTGTCGGGCCCTTTCCCCTCGGGTGCAGTTCCGCTCGCAGCCGGCAGGGGCGCTGGCGGCTCCCGGTGAGCAGGGCAGGTGCGATGGTTCCCCCGCGGCTGCAGGGGGCGCTCCGGAGCGAGCTCGGGGAGCACGCGGCACCGGTGCCCTGGGATCCCGGGAAAAGGATGGAACAAAGGAGCTTCACAAACCCCTGGGCAGCTGGCCCCGGTGTCCGGCCGGACCCTCGGGAGCAGCAGGCTGGAACGGCAGGGACGAGCACAAATCCCGGGTGGCAGACGCGATGTATCCAAGCGGGGAATCCCCCCGGCGGTCTGGGCAGGCAGGGCGAGCAGGGCTACAGCGCAGCGAAGGCTCGAAGCAGCGGCGGGGCAGGGCGGCCACAGCGCGGCTCTGAGCGGGGCAGGGAAGACGGGCTTTGGGATCCCGGGGCTGCTCCGGCAGAAAGAAAACGGCCGAAAAAAAACCAGCTTCCCTCTCTGTCGGAACGCAGAGACCAACTGCCCCCACACACTCAGGTGAAAACAAAAGAGTAGCCAGATGCGCCCCACTCTATAGGCAGCTCTTTTGTTTTTCTTAAATACCCAGCCATTTGCTCCCCCAGCAACATGTATGGGCAAAATTCCTTTAACAGAAGAAAAACCAGGAGAGCTCCTAAAACCCCAACAGATCCTCAGCTGCAGATGGGGGTTGTAAATGCAACTTTGAGATAAGCAATGATAGCTACAGTAACCTGAGATGTGCTGTCCCCAGAAAATTAGAAGTGACTTACCTGTGGTGGTTATCGTGGTCCAATACTCACCCTTCTTTCCATGTTTTCCAAGGAGTAACTTCTCACAAAGCAGACGGAAAAAGATACTCACTAATTCTTCCCCCTTTGGGGAATGGCAGCTTTTCTGTCCACAAATGGAACATTCAGGCCTGACCTAATGAGGTGTGAGGAAAGAGAGACTTCACAGAGACTATGAATTGCTGGGTGTATGAGAAAGATGTGAGACTAAATAGGAGAAGACTGACTTTGATCTTGATTTAGAAAAATGTGCTCTGGTATATTTTAAAATGTCTCTAAAATACATTTCTCGGGTATTTTATTCAGCAGGACTTCCTGCCATTGAAAGATATTTAAATGATAAAAGGTCCAGAAAGATTGCAACAACTGAAAAAAATCAGTGTAAGTACACTAGTTTTGTTAGCCCATCAATATGAATTGTCTGTACATTAGATGCTTTTTATTAGGGTGGTAACAAGCAACCTCCTGCATACCTTGGTCACATTAACATAAAACAATCATATGGCTACTGTGGAAAAGAAGGTGCAGCTGTGAGTGAGTAGTGCATTTCATATCATGTTATTTTAAGAGGCAGGTTCCATGTCAGAAACAGCACAAACAACAACAAAAAAGGGGCTCTCAGCTGTGACCAGGCTTAGGTGAACTGACTGGCTGCAGATGGCCTCATAAATAATAAAACACATAAGTGATAAAAGGCTCTTCAAATATCCTTTCTGTATTAAGAGACATGTACTTGAATTGGTCTTGCTGTCTTTAGTAATTTTAGTCTCCCAGACACAGTATGTGGCTGAAATTCCCTTGTGATATGACTGGGAATTTTTAATTTTAAATTAATTTTAAAGGTACTGAAATGCAAACACATAGAAGGGGTGAGAATGATGATGTGTCACATCCTTTTCTTCATCCCTCACCACTTCCTACCATTGGAGATTTTCAAATAAATTTTGTCACGTTAATACCTGTAATTGATGCTATTTTTCATTTGATTGAAAGCTGCTTACAGATTATGCAAGCAGAATAAAGATGCTGATGCTTGATGCTCACACAAGAAGTGGCAGCTGGAAGATGCCATGTGTCTCCATACATACCTAGAGAGACGGAAAGGCTGCTGATTCAAGCAGCTGTCCTGCCATGGTCCTACTTCACTTCCACTTCCCCAGGCCTCAGAACCTTATCTATTTGGAGCAGTTAAGCAAGCACTTAACAGTTAATATCTGTTCTGTACCCCTCCTCCACCCTCATTAACTCAGATTTCCTGATACCTCTATGAGACAAAAGCAAGCATGTGCTGTGTGTGGTGTAGCATTTCATCAGCTGGGACTGTCCCTCCAGTGGATTCCCATTTGGGTAGCAGCCTGAGGCTCACTGTCTCCCAGGTATTTTTGCAGCAAAGCACAACTAGATCAAAGCAAGGTAGCAAACCAGAGTGCTAGGTGTAAAAGTTATCTTCATTAGTTCTACACGTCCTTCTGATCTCTCTGAACTGCTCAACTGTTACAGGACTTTCTAATAATCCTTGTCACCAGGTGCTCTTATTGTGCTGCCTGGGCAGTGACAAGACAAGAGACGTGTTTTCTGCTCTGATCACAGATGTGTGTGGCCTTTCTCTGTGGATGAATATGCTCATGATCTCTATCTATTCTTATTTTAGTCCCCAAGTCAGAAGTAAACTCAGAAACTAGACAACAAAGTATTTGAAACTATTCCAAATACATAAATATTTTAATTTGGGGTGGCTGTTACAGTGGGTCTTAAGCATTTTGTGGTTTTTTCAAGCAAATAAGCAGGGTACTTGTGGCACAGATGAGTAATGCAAGGTGTCCAAGCAGGGTTAGTATGTTCCATTAAATCACTAATAAAGTCAGAAAGATGGACAGGCTTTCGGCAGCATGGTTCTTTATCTATGTCAAAAATACAAATGAGTATGCAATAAAGAGTGCATTTAGCAACATGTGTTATGCTTTAGTTTTATCTTTTTTTCTATCCTTTGAGTAGGCTAGCACTTAAGCAAAGGTAGAAGACAGTCCTATTTCTGTCTGACAGAACCATATCCTCTAATAGCTTCATTTTTTTCAATACCCTCTTGCACATATATGGCCCCTACGTGTTTATGATTTTACCCATAACATGATTGTGTTACCTGTGCATGTAACAGCACGCCAGTGCAATTCTACAGAATTCTGATAATTATGAAAGCATGCCTACATTTCCTGCCTGTTTGCAGGAAGGTATAATTTTATCTGTATCTTAGACGTGCAGAACCAGAAACCTAAACAGAATAAAAAAAAAAAAAAAAATGAAGCCTGTAACTATATTCTTAAACACATATAATTGAAAAAACAGACTTAGGCTCAAGTGTTGCTTTGGATGGGATATGTAGCATCATCAGAAAGGCCCTGGCAGTTAAGCCATTTCATACTCTGATATTCTTCAGTGGTCAGTGTCAATCTATGATCCAGACCAAGGCAAAGAGGAAGTAAGAGGTATACAGAAGGGAAATAACAATTATCTTCATGTGTCTAGTCATTCCTTTCTCTCAAAGGTGTCATCAGGCAGGTCATCTTCATTTTTGTTCATATTCTTGTAATATTAGAACAGCTGTCACAGAAAAACTTTTAAATTATACTCTATCTGATCGTGCATCTTTTTTTCTTAAACGATGTTCACTGTCTCAAGCTGTCAGTTAGTTTTGCAGAAGATATTTTTCATGTCTGATCTTTTCAATGACTTTATCATTTACCTTCACCTTCTCACAAAGGTCTTTGGAGCAGTCACAGTTAAACATGCTTAGGATTTCTCAGAGTTCAGTAGAAAGAAGACAAGTAGCAGAATTAAAACAGCAATGAGAAATCAATATTACAGTGCTAGACTCCTGAAGATCTATGGACCAGGGAATCAGGAATTCTCTGAGGTGCTGTGCAGACACTGCACTCCCTCTACACATATGTTCTGCCCTGTAGCTTCCTCAAAGAGCTGGATGGGAAACAAAGCTGGAAGGTCATGTTCTGTTGTCCTGCAGGCATGAAGGCATTCATCACAGGGCCAGGGGCTTTGTCTGTGTTGTGTCAGCACTTCATCATGTTTCATTTCCTTCCTGTCTCTCCTACCTGTGCATGCAGTCAGAAATATTTGGAAAAAAAAAATAGCTTCTGCTTTCTGACTCTTGTCCCTAAGCATGGCAGAAGGCAGCTCAGTTTCAGAGCTTGCTCTAGCAGACTTTGATTAACAGTTAGCAAGCATGGGCTTTCAGGCTTTGCTTCCAGTTATTTGGCAGTTCCCCTTAATTAACCGCTACTGTTTTCACTAAAGTCCTTTTGCTGAATCGGCCAAAGCAAATTCCATGGTGACAGACTTAAAAGTGGAGCATATAGCTTTAAATAGAAAATAGTAGGATCTTGGTATGAATCACAGATAATTTAACATCTGTTCTTGTATTCTATCTATGGTAATTACCTTTTGTTAACCAAAGTCTTAATTTTTGAGACAAATAATTGCATCATCATTGGAAAATCATGCCTTTAGCATACTTTACTCCTAGTCCGGTTCCAGTTTCTTCAGAAGCACCCTGTGACACCCCATATAACTGATTTTCTGTGTAGTTATAAGATGGTGTTGACAGCCTCCTGAGAGTCCTCCTTCAAGCTCTGCATGGTGGTAGCTGTTAACTTTATGAAAGTAAAAGGGACAGTGTAAGACTGGAAGAAAATCAGGGAGCTATAAAAGTTTTCTTGAGATTCACTGGACCTCTAGAATAAGGAAAACTAATGCCAGAAATATTACCCAGGAGGTCATTTAACATTCTTCCTGCCTTAAAGATTCAACTGTTACTCATACTTCATAAAGCTATTTATCTCTGTGGAGTTTAATAGCTCCAGGGTTTATCGTTATTTTTAGAGAAAACATAAAGCAAATGTCACCTGCTTTCACTCCCTTACTCCTCACCAGTATTTCTCTCCAATGCACTGTGCCACTGATAGCAAAGCTTAAGGCTGATGGATACTTGTAGAGTCCAACATGAGGTTTCCTACCCATTTTTACTACAGCTATTCCCATTCAGAGGAATGGGCTGACAGAAGCGTCCTCCTGGAGTTCCTCTAAGTTATATGGCAGAAGATGTGGTGAAATTCTCATCACAGAGGAGGTATTTGTAGACTGTTGTGGGGCTCCTCACGCCAGGAGCATGGCAAGATCCTGCAGTGGGTTTTTTTTGCTGGTGAGGATTTTGCAAACCGCTCCCAGCTTTCCCCTTGGGATTCATTGCACAGAGGTTGTGAGGTGCAGTGTAAACCTCAAAATTTTACAGTTTTCTTACATGCAGGAGCAAACATTCTGTGGTTCCTAGATGAGTGGAAGGTATAAATGAGTGGGTTGATGAAGAGTCTCCTCGAAGGATTTGGGCTAAAATCTGATTGTAACCTAGTGAAGAGTGGGCAAAATGGAAGGAGAAAAACATAGGGGATATATTTAAAGAGGTGTTTTAAACCAGAGCCCTGGGGACTTGCAGTAGTGTATGGTAAATGAGACAAATGCAAGAACAGTGTCCCAGGGGGAATTGCCTGGTGAGTCTCTTAACCCATAAATTAATTGGAGGCAGAGTTTGAGGATTGAGCTTTGCGATGAGCCTCCCTCCAGCTGAAGCGTTTGGCAGGGCTCAAGTGCAGGTCTCACCAAGCTCTCATCTGGAGGCTGGACTGGTTCTCCGAGGCCTGGGGGCTTTGCACAGCTGCAGTGTGAGAATCCCAAACATGGATCCATAGAAAATATCATAGCACTCTGAAGGCATTGAATCATAGCTGCTTGCAGAGGTTTTTGTCATCATCAATACTGTAATCCCTTTGGGAATCATGATTCTAAGGCAGTAACTTGTCTGATCAGCACTATTGAGGGAACAGCTCTGTTCACCTGGCTCAAATGGTTTGGCCTATATGGCTACAGCACTTCCTAAGTAATTGCTGATGTTTACATTTTTGAAGCAATTGAATAAATATTAATGTATCTAATTTAAAGTGCCTAGTATTTGAGATATCAATGTTTTTTCCCACTCCTAGAAAAATTATGTCTAATATCCCTGATAATGGATTTTGTCTTAATGATCATTCTCATGTATCTGCTTCTGGGAATAGTCTTAAAAGTAATGGAGTATCAAATTCTGCTTGTAAGAGATCCTCTGCTTTACAAGAGGATGTAAATAATTCCATCAAAGTCGAGGAGTTAAGTCTGGTTTAGTCTCATGTAACTAAAAGAAATAAACATAGAATAATTTGCCTTTGCTCTAAAACTGTACTTTTCTTTCTTCTCATGAGCTATGCATTCAGGCTTGCAAGATAAAACAGCCTGTAAATATACTATTGGGAAAGACATAAAGTCAAACTTTTCTTACTCAGTTTTGAAGCTCACATTCCAGATAAGTTTATAGGGCATTTTAACTTCATATTCAGAAAGTACTAATCCCCAGGTCTTAGTTTTCTGTCAGGGATAAATCAGCTAAAATGGTTTAGACGATCCTGTTATGCCTATATTCATGAAACTTCATATGCATTCCAGATTAGACAGTTCTGAAACCTGGAAGTATTTTAATGGTGTTATTTTCCTTGATCATTGCCATTTGCACCTTTGCCTCCAAGTTTGGGCAAGACCTCGGTGTTTCTGAAGCAAGGTATTGCAGCTCTTCTTTCAATTAAAATGGTGTGGGATTGGCTTTTATCTCAAAACGGTGCTGTTGCTGAACAGAAATTCTGCTTACTGCTCAGTTCAAATCAAAATACAGCTATTTGGGTATAGCTTCAGAGTACATCTCTTCTTACTTTTAAATATATGAAGAGTCACTTGAATTAAAAGACCATGAGATATAATGAAACTATACCACAAGTAACATCCTATAACAGCAATGCTTGTCATGCTGTCCTTTTGTTATATTTCTCATATAATAATAATGCAGGCTTATTCTGAGAAAAGATCAGTAGTATGGAAGAAAAGGGATATTTCTGGACCATTCCATAAAGATGTAAGTAAGTAAGCATAGCTAGATGTCAGGATGACAGATGCATTCATGGTGTAATGACTGTGACTCCTTCTTGCTGAGAGCATTGTCACTCCTGACTTTCTTGCTGAATGTAAGTATTCAAAATGTATTATTTTCTCATATTTGAGCCTACACTTGTAGATGTTACAAAAAATAATGTATTGAGGAATACAGGTTGTTATAGGCTGAAAACTGAATTAAGATTACAAAGTAGGGCTCTTATATTTCATCAGCATGTGTGTGTTTATGTATCTGTCAAAAACATAGAAGTCATGCATTCAGCTTGCTTCTTATTCATAAATTCCTGTGCTGGTCATAAGTCTAGTCACTTTATCTCACAGGATTTTTCCCCTTTCATCTCAGCTAAATTCATGGTGGTTTCATTTTTTGTGTATGATGGAAATATTAAGGTCTCAATGCGATAATGAGGCCAATGAGAGTACTTCAGAGAACAAGGATTGTGAAATTGGGTCAGTTTTACTCAAGACAGTGATTAATATGCTCTGACTGGCACGGTGTTCCTGGACCTGGGCTTGAAAAAGGACAATGAAAGCTCTTTCCTAGTGCAGCACCAGCAGCCTGGAGGGCACAACTGAATGAACATGTAACATCATTCAGCTGATAGGCAATTCTACCACTGGAAGAACCCAGTGAGGACTTGCAGCTTGTCTGCTCTGCTGATCAAACACACCCATCCTTTTCTTTCCTTTCAGTTCAAGCCCCGATAAGAACTTCTCAATTTCTGAACAATCCTACTACCACACCATTAATGACAGGAAGCAATATTCCTTAAAATTTGCTTTTCTTATGGTTACTTTTCATCCTGCTGGGTTCAGGGAAGCATCTCTACTAAGAATCACAGTAGGAGACAGTAGAAGAATGACTAAGCAATGAGAAGTTTTCTGGGCCCTTTTAATAAATGAAAGGTTGAGGATACTGAATCAGGAAAGTTGTGAATTGAGGGGGCTTAAATAGGTGCTGGGCAAACATAAGCTTAATACTAAATTATTCATATCTGAAAATTTCAATTTTAATTTTTGCTACCCATTTTTGTGTCACTTCATCTTAAAAAAATTAATCTGCAGAATAAATCTAATTAAGAAAATTCTCTTTGGGAGTCAGTTTCTCTTTTGTGTAATATCACCAAAAAAAAACCCCAACCAACATGTTTTTTCCCTTGTTCTTTTCATTAAGCATATATAGCTAGCAAGTAATCTGATTAGGTGATTCCTCTTTTGATTAGTTTGTAGCAATTCAATATCTAATTCAACATTGCAATTCAGACTAGAACAAAAATCTGAACTCTTGAAAATGAATAAATAGGACACAGTGCTTCAATGTGATTCTTCAATGGTCCAAGCTATGCCAAGTGCAAATTAAAACTGTCTGTACTTTCTATTGACTTTGCTGAGAATTTGAAATCAAATTCAGAATTACAGCCATTTTCTCTTGCAGTGGTCCCCTGGAGGCATTTGGGATGCTCCATCCCAGGGCAAGAACCTGCCTCAAACATACTGTTTAACATACTGCTAAACTGTTTACATACATGTAAATTTCTCACTCCTTTTAAATACAAGTGGATAACTTGCCCTATCCTGAACAAATCCAAGAGCCACACAAACATTTTTGAAAACAACAGATGGACAGTATATTACTTGCCATATTTATTTAAATTCACAACTAAACAACAACAACAACAACAAAAAGGTTATTTAAGTTGTTTTACATTATTTTTGTTTCCCTGTTTCTACTTGTTTACTTGTAATGAATGAGAATGTTCATTCCATGTTTTTAAATCTTTGCTTAAAACCAAAAGGTTTTTCTTATTACTTATTGGACCATCTTCCAATGTTTCCTTAGTCCCTGGTTAAGTAACATTGTTTGGCAATATGGGTGAAATGTAGCTGGATGAAACAGAATTTGGGAGAAAGACGTTCTTGGTTGATCTTTCTTAGGAAGTGAGAATGATCACAGTCTTATCATTCTCACCTCCAGATACAGACACATGTCTTTGGTACCACTTTTTCTAATGAATAAATATTGAATTCTATGCCTATTGTATTATTATTATTATTATTATTATTCTCTAAAGCAAGAAAACCTGTTTCTAAACTGGGTACCCCTTTGCACTGGGAAGATGAGAAGTCAATGAAAAGCATGCGTCAGATGTTAATTATGTTATTTAATGCACTGTTGGAAAGTGTTGGCAGCATGTTTTGTAATGTTTTTTAATTTATTTCTGAGTCAAGTTACTTGAAATGAAATATTTACTTGATTTCTAAAAAAAAAAACAAAGCAGCTTATAACTGAAAATCACTAGTGGATCATACCTCTGTCAGATCTTATTGTAAACAGCAAGAATCATACCCTTAAAGAAAGACTGTAGGTTTGCTCTCATTTCTCTTTGCACCAGAGTTCCCTCTTGGCCTGCAGTGCCAAATTTGGTAACTGAGCTTCCGATTTTCTTTTTCTGTTCTGCATGCAGGTGTGAGGAATAAAGCAGCAATTCAAATCAAATGTGTGCCTGTGAACCCTATGAAAATCTGGTTGTTACAATCCACAGATGAAATCAGAAATGAATGTTCTGACTGAACTCCATTTAATATTTATGGTCACATGCAAGGAAGTCTTTAACAGAACTGTGGATGACAACAACAGAACAGTAAATTTTAGATTGCGTTTTAAACCTTAGATTTCAGACTGCAGAAGACGTCTCAATGTCTACTGTACTGCCACGGTTAAATCTTTTGCCAAATTCATCTGTGGAATGGGGATAGTGTCTGTTTGCTATAGGAAACAATGAGTATGTGAATCTGAGATTTACACTTGTTTGCCCTGTGATATTAAAGTCTGGGTTGTGTACACTTGCATGGCACTGTATTTAAGACGAGCAATACTAGGTGGTACTTGCCACTAAATGAAATTAAGTTAGAACAAGTGTGAGATATGTCCCTGAGAACTGCCAAAAATCAAAATTCACCTGGGAGAAGGGACTGAATTTTTAGAAGAGAGCATGGAGTCAGGAGGTTCATCCTTCTCAAGGAAAAATAGTAGTGCTGTATTATAACATAAAGGCACTGGGTAGACAGCCCTGCAGACCAGATGCTGACTCTATGGCTCCTACCAAATTTGTGTGATAGCATGGAAATTCTGGCACTGGAATGGCCATGGGCAGTTAACTGGAAATTTGCAATAACATGGCACTGCCTCTGGCAGGTGTTGTCAGAGCACAGATCAGTACTTTTAGTGGTGGAGGGTGCCCATCTGCAAGGTTAGTGTGCTAATACAGGGATCACATCTCACTTTCAGCTGAAGAAAGAATGACGAGAATACATCTCTTTGACAGCCCTTGGGATACAGAGAACTGAAGAGTGCTGCTTTACACAGCAGGGACCAGTGATGATGTGCAGAAAGGTTAAAGACAGGCAGAGGCAAACAGATCTTTTGTCTAAAACCAAGTGCAAGGTAGTGATACTTTTATGATACCTTGCACATTAATCAACAAAACTGAATTTAGGATGCTTGTGATGTGGCACTAGTTATGAAAATCAAATGCTTTTCCTAAATAATCTGGATTTAATTTCCACTCTGCACTGAGCTAGGCACCAGAAGGCTGCTCTGTGATAGCTACAGCAGCATGGGGCAAGCTGGCAGTAGTCTCTCAAATATAACAGATCATCAAGTGCAAGAAACTTCTGAGCGTTTTTGAATGACTTATTGGTAAAATGATCAAGGAAAGAGTGCAGCTGGGAAAGACTGAGGTGAGTGGATGTGAAAGTAATTGTTTGGACTGCAAGCCTCGCAATACTGAAGAGGAGAGCACAGCAGTATAAGTGAAACACCCGACTGGTAGTAAAAGACCTGTAAAAAAGAATGCCTTTGAGCGACAGGGTCAGCTCATTCCAGTGTTCTCATGAACTTGCAGCTGCCACTGAAGCAACACAGTGTTGATGAATGTGTGAAATATGGATGGGGATAGCAAAAAAAAGGTGACACCAGTGTAAATTATTAATGCCTTCAGCATTTCTTGATTTCAGAGCTTGAGCAAGTCCTGCTGTGGTTTGTCTTGTGATGGTAACTATCGAAATTGCTCAAGTCCAGGGGCTTTACTTTTATTTTGCTGGGTTTTTCAATGCTACGTAACAGCGAAGTATGAACAAATTTTGTTAGTGAATGGACTGTTGTTTAAGGAGGTGATGAAAACCCACTTTGCTTCTGATTTCTTCAGGAAGGCTTTGCAATCCTGCTCAGCATGAATGTTGCAATGATTGTAGGAGATGGTGGACTATGAGGTCCAAAAAAGAGTCTTTTTATTCCCCCTGAAATATGAGATGCTTTTTCTAAGAACTTCCTTGCTTGAGAAGGACCCCTGCATACGTGATGGAATTGAAATGTGTGCTGGTTCAGCTTCCCAATGCTCTGTTTTGATGTTATTGTAGTTAATGTCTTGTGCTTGCTTGAGGTCTTGTGCATAGAAAATTATCCAGCCAAAACTGGGTCGGGATTAACAACTTAACATGGTCTGAAAAAGAGAGTGGCTGTGAGGTGTCAACATCTTGCAAAGACTGATGTAAAAACTGCTTACTGTATATAAGCTCTGCCATTAGCAATAGGACTAATATAATAGTTTTTAAAGCACTCAGAGAAAATAAAGACCTGCTTATGAGGCATATATCAGTGTATTTTACAGTTATCCATTATTTATTGTACACATCAAACTTAAGACAGAAGCTTGACTACTTGCTTGTTCCAGGTCAATACAGGAATGCCTCAGCAGAAAATGTCTATAGTGTGTTGCTTATGATAATGAAACTGCATTTTACTGGTTTTTATGCCAGCAGCAGACGGTAAAAAAAACCCTATTTTGCCACTGTCTTTCAAATTCTCCTTTATAAGGGCAAGTCTAACTTTGTGGGGAGTGGAAGGAATTATTTAATGGTAGACTGAGGGAAACAACCAGCTTGATACCAAAGTTTTGATTTTTATTATAATTAAATTTACTGTATATGTTATCCCCATCTGTCCTTAGGTATACATGTGCACATACACGTGCTTTTATATAGTCAGTAAAAAAGCAAAATGAAAGCAAAATATTTCTCTTTAGCATATAAATAAACCCTACTTCACTGAAGTCATATTCACCATAAAATCAACATGTCTATTAGAACAAGTTTAACTTATTTATATAGTTTTCATCTGGTGACTTCAAATTCTTCAATGGATTTATCTTCACAGTAGATCCTAAAGATAATGAAGAACACATATTTTCATTTTACAGGTGGGAATTGACTAGACAAAAACTATCAGCGATATTAGTCCTAGTCTTTTTCTAAGCCCTAGTCACTGCTCTCCTTCTATCCCAACCTCTCATCAGGCTAGCAGAAAAGTAGAAAAAAATCAAAAACTTGGATTCACTTTCTGCTCTGCAACACAACTGGCATTTGGGGGGGTGCTGCTCTGAATCTCTAATGTTCAGTAGTTTATTTGCAATACAAGAGCAGTAACACCCTTCAGGCACTTTTAAGAACATAAAAAAGGGTGCCTGAGAGATTGTGATGGAGAGCACAAGTAAGTTTTATAATGAGACTCAAATAAATCTCCAACAATGTTAAATTTTTCTCTTTCCCCATGTTCAAGTCCAGCAGCTGCAGCGTGCTGAGGTGTGGCTGAAGAAGAGGTAGAGCTGGTGTCTTCCATTACAGTGTCCTGCACTCCTGCCAACCAAGGGGATGAAGGAGGTTTAGCTCTCTGTCTCTCCCTGGTGGAGCATTCTGAGTTCCTCAGGGCAGGTGATTGGCGATAAGTTCAGTCATAGACAGGGACAGGGAAAGAATGGAGCTTTCTTAGTAAGAACAAGAGTTTCAGGCATTTTCATAGCTGTAGTTCCTGTTTTCATAGTTCAGCCAACTTTGGGAGGATTTGCATAAGAATAAGAAGCATATTTCTGACATAAAATCTTACCCACCAATCTTCCATATTGCAAGTTACTCTTTCAGTGCATGAGTTGCTGCAGTTTCTCAGGGAACAAACACCTGAATTGTCTGAAATTGCAGAATATTAGGCTCTTAAACTTCTTTCATGGAAATGTCTGAACAGTTGTGTCTGAAATTGGGTGGTGTGATCACGTATGGGAAATCCAGACTGTCAATAACAACCTAGTTGTTTATTTTCCCTTCTCTTCAGGGCTTTGTAAGAAGAATTGGCAGGTAGCCCTAGTGACTGGCAAAGCTATGAGTTCTGCCAGTGATAATGTTATTGATACAGCTACCAATGTTGTTGGATTTCTAACAAGGCACACTGGCTAAAAATGACTAATGCTCTTCTTTCTGTGTTGCCAGGATTCAGTGTAGGGTATTTTAACTCCTAAACAAATATGCCCAACATATAACATCTGGCACACAAATTTATCATTCACATTAGTAATAATGCCAGAAGATGAAGGTTTTGATGTGTTTCTCAATTGTTTACTCTGTAGGTATGTGAACATTTAATATATCCAGTGTCATGATATAGTTTGCTCCTCTGTACTGGGATGTATATGAGAGTTATTCCAGAAAAATACAGGAAACCAGAGTTTGGCAACTACTGTAAGTGGAAAATTTAAACGTGATTCAGCTTTTAATGAAGAGAGTCATTCTCTTTCATCTCTCTGCTAGACATGTAATTCTAGCTGGTCCTTCATTAGTACAGCTTTCATCAGTATGAAGATAAAGCTGTGTTTAAGAAATTACTTAAGATTAGAGTTCAGTATGAATTTTGTTTGCTATCTAAAAATGTGTTGCATTTTTCATACTGGAGTTTGACTGAATATGTCACAGAAAGTGTGTTTTTTCTGATTTTTTTAGTTCTACTTTTTTCCTTTGAGGGTAGCATTCTGGATGCCAGAGCCACCGTGAAACTCTTCAGATAGACATGATGTCAGTCACACACAGTTATGAATTAGTGAAGGAAAGGTTCAGAGTAAATTGGATTAGCAGAGGTGCATGTACTATTACATAATTCATTGCAAGCAGTGTTTTGTAAAATTAATATAAAATCTAACATAGTCTTTAAAGGTTTAAAGTGAAAAGACTAATTGCGTCAGATCCATTTTGTCCTGTTTCCTGCTTACTGAATTCCAGCTGACAGCCTAGGAAACCCACACCTCATTACCATATTTTGAAACATCTGTTAAGGAAAACAGATCGGGTTGCCAGAATTCATCTTCCTTTCAGAAGTGCCAAGTATGTGAACAGAACCATTATTCCTTAGGCAAAAAAGACCATGTTCAGCTTTGCTGCCATCAGCCACATTAAGCCTTTATTTGGTTCAGAATGTATGTAATTAATTGAGGAAAGCTATTCATACAATGTCACCATAATTACTGAAACATGAATATTTCTCCCTTGTATTTCATCTGAGAAATAATCCTTAGGTATCAGCCACATTTATTTTAATTCCACATTTTAACAGCTTTCTACCTGTTAATGTTGTAATTATGACATCAGAGCTACTGCTCTGTAAATGAGCTGCCATCAGAGACCAGATGCTGAGGTTGTGTTTTACATGAAGGGAGATGGTGTTCGTGGTTCTGGACTGGTGGTTCAGACACCTCTTGTGCATTGTAACTACCTGTCTCTCAAAATACCCCTTTGCAAGAACAGTACCTCCCTTAATTGTAGTCATTAAAGACTCCAGTAAGTCTTGTAAAAGGTACTTATTTAAGACCTGTTTCACAAAACCAGTGAAATTGTTGGCCTTTTATATTTGCATACTTTTTTTCTTTTTTTTCTCTAGCCTTGCTTATTCCAAGTCTCTGTGGCCTTAAAGAGATTCAGTTATTGACATGTAGGTAAGTAGAAGATGATAAGGTTCTGGAGGACATCTGTTTTCTTCTTATTTCCTAGAGTAGACAGCTGTGTAAGCACACTGTGCCTATGTACTGCTTTCCATTTCATCCTTTGGCTCCAGCTCCCTAATTAGAACAGTTTGCTCAGAACGAAAATGAAAAGCAAAGGATTTAATGCAGCTTTCTCCTTATCTCTTAATGAGACAGTGGCAACTGGTAACAAAGCAGAGAACCATGGCTCCATAACTGGACAGCTCTTCTGGACTTGTACACCTGCCTTATGGAGTCCAGGGCGATGGCAGAGTTTGTTGCTGTGAATCTGGTCACTTAGATTCAAAGAGGGATCCAGCTGAAAAGTAAGCAGGGATGGCCTCAGTTTTCAGCTGGATCAGTCCTTGTTCAGGCTCATCACGCTGCTGGTGCTGGTATCGGGAGAAGGAGGAGGGCAGGGCATTAGCACCTAAAACTTTACTTTGGTGGCAAAAGCTTCATGGTACACAAAGGTTAGTTTTCAGATGTTCTTTTCACTTTCCCCTTTGTATGTATTTATGTATGCCTTTGTAATGCTTTTCTCTTTGCTATTTCCACTTTCATCTCTTTCCTGCACTTCTCGATCAGTCAGATGTACACCTGTATATCTGAAATGTGAATTTATCCCATTAGCTCTGCATGTATCTCTAGTGCCTGCTAGAGTTAGGGTACCTTTCTTTATACTGCATGTTAAATTCATGCCCAGACACACAGATTAGTAGGCCTCTCCTGACCTTTCTCCACCTGCTTAAAACCCTGTCACCTGTGCATGGGCATCACCTGCTCTGGAGCCCTCTAATGTTGTCAACTCAGTGAAACAAGTCAAATCTTTACATTGTAGTGGGAGTATGTATTTGAAGGTGTGAAAAGAAATAAGCCTTGAGCTGATCTAACAACTTCCCATGGCCACTGAGAAGGGATGTTATTGTATTTCTTTCCATCATCTTTCCTGTCTGTCCTGGTAACACAATTCTGTTCAGTACCTTGTGTCCGCTGTAGTGCCTGGTCAGCCACTCTGGGAAATGCTTTTTTCATCTGACCTATTAGGAACCTCACCCAGCAAAGGGAAGGTACACAGATACAGTCCAAGGGAAGGAGAAGAGTCATGGGGCTGGCTGTGGGATAGTGGATGAGAGGAGCAGGAGAGGAGAGATAAGAAGCAAGACCTTAAACTTTTGACAGCAGTGAGGTTTGGGCATCCTTATTGTCAGACTGACCTCACTTCTGGGGTCCCATTTGACAAATTATCAGCTGAGGTCTGAAGCAATCAAGTGCATAACATCTGTATACATTGGTACTGACTGTCAGACCACAGCCAAGCCTAACCTACTTTGTGCAAATATTGATGAGATGTTTTCCTATTGCTCTTAGGAACACTAATGACACTCAGAGTTGTCACTAATCCTTGAAAAGGCCAGCATAGTGTAATCTGGAAGTCCCCTGCCCAAGCTCTTCATGTCCTCAGTAAAGTAGTTACACTGCTCTTTCCTTTCCTTCCCACTTTTCCCACTGCTGGCTGAGTAATTGCTGCTTCTCTTAACTCAGACAGTGCTCTCTCAGGTGAAGCACTAAAGCAGGAAGTGTAGTAGTCACAACGTAGCTGTCTAACTACATGAGTGCTGCTCATCAGTCACCTGTAAATTATTGTCCAGACACCTACTACGTGTGTGTGTGTGTGTGTGTGTATTCTGCCTCTGTTGTTTGGATCCAAAGGACCTGATACCATCAGCAGGGTTTAAGAGAAGGTGTTCATACCTGCAGATCAGCCAGGCCAAGGTTGAGGGTCCTGGCATGAATTCGGTGTGCAATGTCACCACATCCACCAACCTGTTTTTCAAAGCTCTGTGTTTGGACTTCTGAGCCTTTGATCTCCATAATAAATCCAAGGGGAGGCTGCTAATCTCAGATTTGCTGCTTGTGTGCAAACTAAGCATTCTGAGTGGTTTAGCAACATATTGTTATGCCATGTATTTATGTTCTGGTTTACAGTTAAAAATATTTATCCTTCCTTTTGTGATCCTATTCTGAAGGCCTTATTCCTGTGATGCAAAATGGTACTGGTAATTAACTGCTGCTCCTGCCACGTCCAGAACCACAGGAGAGGGACTGTAGTCCACTGTCACAGATGTTGGTTTGCCTCACTTTTCTGGGTTTGGAACTTGCTTTGAAATATTATTACTATCTCTGTTTCACTAACATATGTAAACTGGATCATCTCAGGCAGCATCTTCAGCATTTGGATATCAAAAGTAGCCAAGACAGAGCAACTTTCATACATCTTTCTTTCTTCTGTATTAGTGGTGGACAATGTTGCTTGTAACTCTGTGCTCATAGTAAAGATGGGTAACTTTATTACTTTTGTTCAAAAGGTACAAAACATATTGTTAGGTATTCCTCATCTTGATCTCAGCTGTATCAAAAACATAGAGAATCTGAATGTTCAAGCTCATAGCTGAAAAAATGAAGAGATCACTTCCCTATATCAATGTAATCCTGGGGTCTGAGAGTGTCAGAATTTGTTATTGCTGCCTTTTGGACATTTTTTTGTTTTCTTGGAAAAAAATCCTGTTCATTATCTCTGCCTCTGCATCCCAGTCTCACCTTTGAGAACTTTCTCTGCCTCGCCCTGTGCACCTCTCAGGAACATATCGCATGGAGAGCATAACTGGCTGACAAGTTTAGCACATCCAATTCACCAGGAGTAAGGAAAAAATCAGCTTAAATTGCAACACTCCAACGTATCTTGCGCCTATTCCTTGCATCTATAGGTGAGGTGGCAAATTTTGCCTAAGATCATTTCCCTCCCTATAATGGCTGCCGTTTGATTTCTGGGAGGCTGAACCTCCTGAGAAATTCTCTTTCATTCTTTCCTTCTGACTTGGATGCCAGAAAATGTTTGGCAGTGAAATGTTGTTGCTCCTCTTTCTTTGTCCCCCATTTCACATTCATGTTACCTCTTTCTCCCCTCTTTCTGCTTCTCTCTCTAAAGGTTGAGGTGTCTAAAGTCATTTATGCCCCTGCATTTTGAATTTTTCTGAACTGTTTATAATGTGATTGCCAAATGCTTTTGTGACTGAAAGAAACTACAGAGAACCCAAGGGTGTAATATAAAACACTTTGAGTGTCTTGAAACCAGAAAAGTGTTGGGTTCAATTTACGATCAAGATGTGACCTTTCTGTAATTTTACAGAATTGTGAAGGTCTACTGGGACAAAAACTTTTTTTTAAAAAAAATTCTGTTAGTAATCCAGTCAGCACACTAGGGTGAAAGTCCATTCCTGAGTGTACTGCAGCTTAAACAGTAATAACATGTAGTTGTATGTGTCTAACCTGCAGGTTATCTGCTTGAACAGTAGAATGTCATTCAGCAGCAGAGTCGTTGTATATGTGTGTGAGTGATAAAAGGAAAAAATGTTTTCCTGGGAGCCCCTCCATTGTCTTTTCCCTCTCCCTTGGTAACCCCACCTTCACCTTCCTTACCTCAAATTTAGTTTGAGTTATCCCAGGGTGAAATGTGTATTTTTAAGGAGTAGTGCTTTTAGAGGTGTGTGTGTTTATCTCAGCACAAAAGCTTTACCTAGGAAAATACAGTGCTACCTATGATAATGTCTGAGTTTGTTTTAATCTCGTGCAATGAACTATTAAATTCACTTTAAGAAAAAAGTCTATCATTCCTCCCTTGACTGGACTGAAAGCAGGAGGGGGTTGAACTCTTAGCCGTGGCAAAGGAGAACTGCTCTGAGTAAATTTTCATTACCTGCTTAATTACTAATACTTTTGAACTAATATTTTAACAGCTAGTATTTGTCTGCTCTGTGCAATAAAAGTCACACGATTGTGCAATATTATAGGGCACCCTATGGCAAACTACATCAATGAACATACTATAGCTATGTCCCTACATTTCCCCTTGTAGAAGTGAAAAGGACTCTGACTGTCTCCCTCACTCTTTGTGAAGCCACAAGGAGTAGGCTTCTCTACGGTGGAGCAGAGCAATGGGCCAGATTGCTTTCTTTGGGTATAATATTTGGGTTTAAATCAAAATATATACAGTTTCTGCTAACATGTGGGTTGTTGGATTGGTGCAAGATCCCAGTGGCATGTGGTAAAAGAAAATTTTGCCACTGCTTTCTTGGGAGCAAGATTTATTCCTTGGTAAAGAGAGCAGAGCAGTATTAAGATTCCTTATCTAATCTCTGCAAAATGTTATTGCCCAAGGGATGCTTCAGAGTGTCTCACACCTTGTCTAAGCTCCACGAACCTTCTAAATTTGGATGCTCAAACTTTTATTGTGTTGGAGACCATTAAAATTCAGCTGTATGTACAATATAAATATGTTGTAAAACCCTTTATTCTTTCTCTGGGGAAGTTTACAGAGATCTTGGGCTTTGGAGGGTTGGTCTGTGCTGGATTAAGCTACAGCAATAAGGACATTGCTGCTTCCAGGTGTCCATAGCCCAAGCCATGAGAGACAAGCAGGTATGTGGTGGAGAGGCAGAGGGGAATGCTGTTCTCCTCAGCATCCTGCTGAGGACTGTTTAAACACTGCAACTAAATCCTACAGAATGAGTGTAGTTTAAACTAATTCACTGAACTTGTGAACTCCAGTGTCCAGAGAGCCATTGGTTTTTTTTTGCATGCTGTTTCTTCTGTCCTTGCTGTGAAGACCATAATTGCTAAGAGGGTGGATGTCCAAGAATGTTACATCTTGAGCTTCAGCACTTTAATCCCACAGAATAAATCTCTGGGAACACTGCCAGAGATCAGATTCTCTGTTTAGAAACATTGGTCAATTTTTTTGTTTTGCTTATAAGATCATGACTAAACGTTTATATCCTTTGGGATATGTTTGCTGTTGTTTTAATTTTCACACTGGATATAAAACTTAATGTGCAACTCTATGATTGCTTTGTCTTAAAACACAATCACTGTATTTGCTATGAATACAAATGTACAATGAAGAAAATAAGTGCCAGAGTAGACAACAAAACCTATCTATCATTATTTATTCACTCAGCAAAGCTATAAAAAAGTATAGTACATAATACACTATATCTATTCCTTTTGTTCCACCATTTCTTTTAACTGAGTTATAGCAGGGGTAAATGTGAACTGATAAATCTGTGTAATAGCTCCTCACCTGCTACAACATAACACAATTCAAAAATTATTCAGATGTGTTTCAGTTGATGATACCCAGCTTTGCTGTCTCTGACTGTGATTCTTTCATAATTGTCCGACCATGCTTTATTTAGTTTCATGAAGCCAAATGACCATGAGTTTTATGTGACTGGTTCCATTGCTATGTATCTTTTTATGGCTACTGGCTTACATATTAATGCAAGATAAAATAAACCATGAAACTACAGGGACATCTATACCAAAGATTACATCAGAGGAGCTAAACCTTGAACTAAGACATCCTTCTCCACTTGAATGCATTTACAGCTGTGATCAGACTCAGAGAGGGAGCTGTGTAGCACAGCTGTCGTCCAAAGAAACCTTATTTCAGCACTGTGTGTACTCCTGGAATATCCCACATATCTGCCTCTGAGATGGGGTTAGTACAGATGGCAAGTGTTTAGAGAGAAGGATTGAGGGGTATTCAAGCATTAACATAACAGACACTGTAGAAGAGCTTGTGATGCTACTTTGTATTGTCTCTATTTGGTGGAAAAATCGGAAGGGGGATTTATGCCAATGTGTTTGCAAATCCTGGCTGCAGTACATCCTATTCTTTTAGAGCCAGCTAGACACCAGCCATGTGCATGCAAGATGTTGTGATTGTTTTTCCTTCACTGCTTGCTTGGAAGCAGAGATCCCTAATTTTATCTTCACCACATGCAGTAATTCAAGATTATCTTCCAGCTTCCCCATGATGAAAACGGGGAAATTCTGAAATGAACATTTTTCCAGTATTCATGATCATTACAGACATGAGTCTTGGCATGCTCCTTTTGTCTGAATTCTTACCGAGGATAACAGACACTCTACAAAGCTGGAGAGGCTTCTGGCAATAAAATAAAATAAGAATCAAACCAAAACACCACTCAATAAGAAAGGAAGAAAAACTTTTCATGTGGGAAACTCTTCCTTTCAAAGATCTTTTAGCATTTCTTGGGAAGACATGAATGGCTGATAGTCTGTCAGGTACCAGCTGAAATATCTAGTTTCATTTTTGTATGCACTTAGTACACTAAGGCTTATATTGCTACAGTTCTGTTACTGGGTATGGCACTTAGCTTAATAAGGTAGGAGGGTGCATTTTTTTTCACAGAGTATTGTATTCAGAGCCTCCTCAGTTGTGAGTGTCCCCACTCAACTTTTGTGAAGGCTGTATGGGAATAAACTTAAGCTGAACTGCCTGATTTATTAAAGTGCATGGTGCTAACGCTGTTACGTGAACTCAAAGCCAAATACAAAAATCGCTCGGACTAGATAGTTCCTGATGTTACTTTACCACTTAGACCTCAGGACCTGGAAGGCAGTCCTTTTGAGTACATGAAATTACAATGGGTTATCAAATCAAAGCCCAGATAGTCTGAAAAGGAGAAGTTAGACTAAAGCTGACATACCCAAGCCTCCAAACTATATTTTAAGGTATAACCTTACTGTAGATAATAAAACCATACTAGGAATAAATGAGGCCCATTACTTCTTTTTTTCTCCATTGTCAATATGAAATTCTGATGATAGTCACTTTATTGCTCTGCATGAAGCTGCATATATTATTTAACTAGTATGAAAGATTTCCATCTATTCAGCTACGTGGGCAGCTTTCATGCGATAAAGTTTTATTCTGGCAGGGGAGTACTGCCAAGCTTTACTTTGGTTAAGTACATTAAAAGAAATTCTATCATCCATGTGAGTCTGCATTGTAAAATTCTGGTTTGCTCCCTGGATATTATTTTCATTAATGTTATCAATGTGAGAAACCTTTTCAGTAATCTTTAGCACATGTTTGCTATGTAAATCATATTATAAGTAGCTGATAAAACCTTGCTAGGGCTTCTGAAACTGTGGGTGCAAAATGGATTTGAATTCAACACTAAGTCTAACTTAGAGAATGAACAGCTTTGCTGTCTTACCAAATGATAAATATACTGCTGTTAAATCTCCAGTTCCTGGCACATTGTTTTGGTGACCTTGTCAAACTTACTTCAGGTGTGTTCTTCTCCTTATTCTACACTCTGGAAAGAAGATGCTGATAATGGGGCAGAATGGCTCATTTTGAGCTCGGGATTGAGATTTGCCTTGACTGCAGTGGGATAGTTCTTGGTAGTTTTGATCAGATGGGTTTTTTCTGAAAAACTGAGGAGTTCAAAGGCCTCTGTTCCATTCTTTCTTGTCATGATAGCTGCTTTGGAGGTTATGGTGGCACAGCTCAATACTTCTCAGGTCTGCTA
Source organism: Corvus cornix cornix (assembly GCF_000738735.6). NCBI lineage: Eukaryota > Metazoa > Chordata > Aves > Passeriformes > Corvidae > Corvus > Corvus cornix. Next base: position 88,608,953 of record NC_046333.1, read on the forward strand.
GATCTACAGATAGAACAGATTTGGTACATCACAAGTCGTTTTGCATTCTTCCCCTCATTCTTTTCCAGAATTACTTGAGGTTCAGCAATCTGATGCATCTTTTCAGTATAGTCCCGTTATCACCAAGATCCTTGCATCCTTTGAGATGGACTGTGCTTACGTCCACCAGATTTTGATTCCTCTCAGCACTGACCATGTTGCATCTGCTTTTCCATCATTTACTTTCCCACTTTTCCTCAGATCAGTCACGTAGCTTCACAGCTGCTTCTGCTCTGCATTGTCTTCAGACCTTTTCTTGACCACATCTTTTTTCTTAGTTTGTCTTCCCATTTTTGGTTCCTTCTCTTGCCATAACTGTTGTCTTCTGTTCCTGCAGCTACCCACCAGCCCTCGACTGGGCCTCTGGGCTTATCTTTGTAGGCAGTTCTAACAGTGCCTGCTGCTTCTCAGTGCTGAGCCCTCATGGATTGTGTCTCTGAACTTCTGGTAACAGAATTCTCAGACACTTACTCTGAAGGTCCTTGTTTTCCCACATGTGATTAAGGGTCAAACTTTACTCCTTAAATAGTTGCCAAGAAGTAAGAAGAGCAGTGATGAGTCAGAAGCTCTATAAAGCCAGATGCATAATAAAGTTTAAGTGTTCAATGAATTAGAACAATGGGAACAGTCATAAAGCCTTCAGTGCCAAAATGGTCTTTTTGTTTATAAACACCTGCACAGTGGGATTTCCCATTGCATGACTGTAGTGCTTTGGCTCTTTTTCATTAAAAGATAATAATTTTTGAAAATAACACAAACACTCAGGTTGAAGACTGAGAGAGTCCATGGGGAAATTGCATTTAGATAAAGAATCCTAGCTAGATAACACACTCTCATCTTGGTTTTCTTTTTCCTGTTTGGCATTGTCTTTTATACTTTATGGGATGAAATAAGAGAAGAAGGTAAATTTTAGAGAGTTATTGCTGTATTTCTGAAATATATGCTTATGTCTTGCTGTAGATTCTGTTTAGAGACCTGGATTATGTCAATCTGTGACACTGGACAATAAACCAAGGCTTCGCAGATTCTCTAATTTTTCTACAAATGTTGGCTGCACAGCATAACATTCACTTCTGTACATATCCCTCTGCTTTATTAAATAGAATGAGCAATGGCAAAAATGTTTCAAGAAGGAGCTGTGCTACAGATCATATTGATGGGTTAAGAACTTTGAACGGTGGTGAGATTACACTCACGGCACTCCATTTTTGGTTTCTTCCCTGTACTTTTCTAAAATAGGAATTAAAGCTGTTTTAAAGAGCATAACAGGCATGCCTAAAGGAGTTTTTAGCATTTCCAAAGAGCTCCTAATTTTACTGAGAAATTAGAAAGAAGAAAAGTAGACAGAAAACCCTTCAAAATAGTAAAGCACATTTTAAAAGCTGAATTTCATCTCAGTAGAAACTATCACAGGCAGCTATAATCAAAAAGAGCTTGACTAACACAGCAATAATCAATGTGAAAGAAAACACATTCAAAGAAAGAAGACACCCAAAGAGAAATAAACTTAAGATCAAAAATATCATTAGTCTTCTCACTTCTTGAAATAGTCTCACAAGCAATACTTTCTTCCAGAATTACTGGGAAAATGTGATGGAACATGGTCTTATTAACCTTAATTTAGACTTTTTGATGTCAAAATCTGATAATGCTGTGTCACAAGCATCTATTACAAGCTTATTTCCTTCAGTTCATGACTCCTGTGCATCAAATTTTATGCAAATCTATTTATTATCAATATCAGGAAGAGACAAAACATTCAAAGGCAACATACTGTTGTGACTGCCTTCCCAAACTTCAGGCGTGCACTTAGTAAATCTCCTTGAGAACCACACATAGGATTTTTCTAGGATCTAAATGAAGAATTTTGTAAGGGGGACTGCAGACAGTGAAGAAGCAAGAAGTAAAAATACATACAAGTATGCTGAAATTCCTTGGATCACCCTCTGAATTTTGCCTAATTTACTTCTGACACAGGTTTTCTGTTCAGTGTCTTATGGTTCTCTTTTACTGGTATGTTTTTATATGTAATACTGGCAAGCAGCTATAGACAGAAATCAATAACCATGTGAATGCTCAGGAAGCAGCTAAAGGCTGGAGCAGTTACAGAGATGGGGAAATGTCCTTTACAAGTACAAGGGAGGCAAGATGAGATAGAGGAAAGTAAGCATCTTTCATTTGACCAAAAAAATACAAACAAACCTGAAGAAAAACTTTTCTTTCTAGGCTGAAAACAGGCACAACAGCACCAAGTGCAGATTAGGAACAATTTATGTTGTTTTAAATTAATTGTACTGTTCATTAAGGTGATTTAAAAGACAAAAATCACTGGCACCTTTGTTGCAAAATGATGGTATGACAGTGATTATTCTTCCTAGAAGGGACATAAAGACAAGTGTTTGTCACTTACAGAACAAGATCTGGATAGGGAGAAATTTTTGCAGCCTTGGAAAGCGTAACATGCTCCTTATGGAGGCATACGCATTCCCAGTTATTTTGGTCTTAGACCTATTTCTTACATCTTCCTAGAGGATCAGAACTAAGCCAGAACTGGAGCTCTGTGATGGCAGTGTGGTATGATGTTGCTGTTCTCTATCAACGTGAATTCATTCCGATGTGTAGAGAGAGTTCATTTTTGCACACACTTTTTCTTTGAAGAAAATTTATTGAATAATAAGCACATTATATTTGGGAACACTGATATAAAGTGAATGAGATCACTGAGTCCTTCCCATCCCCATACTCCATGAAGTACCTACATGATCATTTTATGTAACTTAAAACACCTTAAATTCACATAGAATCTCATTCTGAAGCTCTACTCAGTACAGCTTAAGCCACATTAAATTGGTCACAAACTGCCTTACCTCTTTCAGTGCTAATTCCATGAAGGGATTTCAAATTTTTCATTGATTCTTTTCATAGTTTTCCTTGTTCTCCCATGGAGAAGGTCTTATTATTGTATTTGTGAACAGTTGTGTGAATATATAATTTTTTTAATTATACCTAGGTTTAAAAGACTGTTAAATCAAATTAAAACACACACAGTCATGGAGAGCACTCAATATTTTTCACGCTGCCTGCAAGCTAACTGCACCTATGAAGCATGTCTTCTTGACAGACCCAACTATCTGCTGAAGCTTCCAGCAGGCCCTCCAGGTTTTGCCCTGGTGTAAATTGGCTTGCAATTAGTGTAAGGAGGTAGAAGCATATGCAGAGATCTGTTCTAAATTTGTTTGACCTTGACCCTCAAATTAGTCATGACTAATAGAAAAATATAATCTTTACCACAGAGCGTATATCGCAAGCAAACAGTTTTGCAGAGCACACGTTTTTGGAAACCCTGTCTCACATCATCTTGGATTAGCACAGGTTTTTGGCTCTGTGGAAGGCCACTCAGCAAAAGCCCATCCCTTTCTGTCCAAGGTTTTGCAGGAGAGGCATCTTCATATTGAAGCTATATTCACATATATTACCATTTGCTGAAGTTTATGGTTGCATTTAAATTTCCCTGGCACTGTAACTCCTCAGCTTTCCTGAAAGGTGAGATGGAGGAAAGAGAATTTCACCCTGTAGCATAAGCATGGTTTGGTGAGAGGGGGTATGTCTACATTAACTTTTTAGCTCAAATTAGGAGGGCACCTTTCAATGCAACTCTCCCAACTCTCCCTACACACTGAGCTTTGGTTTGTAGTGCAGAGCTGTCTCAGAACGTGAGATGCTTTCCTTTGGGAGGCAACAAAGCTGTAAGATTTTCTCCAGAGGTTTTCATAGTATGTTCCAGCTGAAAACAAGTATTCAGCCAGTGGAATCAGACCAGGGCTGCTCTGAAGTGAAAAGCTGCAAATTGGGAAAATTGCAAATGTGAGATCTCCAGTTACAAGTGTTTTGCTCCACCGAGCTGCTTTTGCTGGTGCATCCAACTGGCTAAGGTAGGGTCAGCCCTTGTGACCTCAGGTGTGCAGCATGTTCATGTGGGCAGAGATTCCCCCAGTTTCCAGCTGAGTACTAGAAAATAATTTGCTCCCACATATGTTGGGATAAGGGACATACAGACATATATAGGCATGTATTGACATTAAAAGACGCCTATAGGCTAAGGAAGAGCAAGGAGGATTTACAGTATGGATTGTTTGAGGTACACTTCCAAAAAACAAATATGTGCTATAGGGAACTACCTGTCCTGGTTTGACATAAATGAATCATTCCAAGCACTGGGGGTGTCTGCAGACACCTAATCCTAGAGAGTCAGTTCAGTAAAATTAAGACCTAGTTATTAAGTATAATCACCAATGTTTATAGAACAGATTGCTGCTTTTGGGTGCCACTGATGTAGATATCTGATATACCACCAGTGACGTACCAAGTGAGAACTTGATTTTTCAAGGTTCATTATGTAATTAGTTCACATTTTTTGCTGGGTGTTTTTTACTGTAATGTCTTCATATCATCTGCAAAATCTTTAACATAATTTTCACAGCTAGATTATCGGTGCAGAAATTCTGCCATGCTAATTAAATGTGAGAAATGTACTCATTGCATTTGTGAATACGCATATCATTTCATATGAGTTTGCTTGCAAATGTATTAAAGGAAGTTCTGTAAGTAATCACATTTTGGAAAACTTACAGTTGTTTTTACTATGTTCTTGTGTTTCTTTTTCTGTAAATGTGTGGATGCATTGCACGTGTGCAGAATAAATTATTTATTCATATGAGGGTGAATTCTGCTACTCCCTCAAGCCTCTAGATAGAAGGTAGCTCACCAAAATCAAGATGAATTACTCATGGACTTCATGTCCTGGTTCCTCTTTGGTCAGTGCCCATTTCTTTCTGTGCTTTATATGGAGAGGGGAAAGGGTGTGGCAGAACAGAAGGGTAGCCTGTTATGAAGTGGACTCTGACAAATCCCCTTGGTCTTGACCTCCAAGTTGAATGTAATCATGTAGCTTATTTACTCTGAGTTAATGGAGTCTGTGTTTAACATTTATTGTATTTGATTAATGAAGGTTTTGCTGTTCCTTTGCTGAAGGAAAGGACAGATGTGTTTGTGGTCCACTGCTTCCAGTTAAACAAACACAAAATCAAGTTTCAAATCTTACTCAAGGGCAAACTTCATCAAGGGAACAATATATAGCTTTCAGTCTGAAATCAGCAGTCAGAAGCAGAAAGTACTATGTGGGTTTTTTTAACCATAGGTGAGAGAGTAGCTGTCCTTGAGGATCTAGCTTTCCATACTACTGAACAGTGCCCAGTATTCTGAGCCAGTGGAAGAAACAACAGCCCTGGAAACCTGAGGTTGGTTCAGCCTTTGTATTCTTCATGTCCCTCAGTTCCAGATGCCCAGTGCCCACAGCAGACAATCTCTAATCTTTATGAAAACTATCATGTCATGTTTAGTTTGATGTACAGTACTAACTCTCAGAAACCACATGTAATTTACTGTCATTTAAAGCAAATCAAGTCCTGTATACCAAATATGCAAAAGTTTTAGTCCACTCCTCCCTTAATCTACTTTATTTACTCTATTGAATTAGAGGAGAGAGCTCAGTCATTGTCTGTACATCTATCCATTTGCCATAAGCACAGCAGGGGTCTTTTGACACTCAGGGTAGTTTGCCCATTCAGAACAAAATCAGAGGAAGAATAGAATGGCTGCTTACTGTAAGATTGACTTAAAAGTAAGAAACTTGGTTTGAATCAATAAGATGTGGGTTTGTTTATGGAAGAACAGCAGGATGATGGAGTATTTTAGTAAACATGAAGCACATCTCAAAAGCAAAATTGCTTTGTTATCAGATATGTAGAAGCTGAGTACTGTAATGTAGAAGCTTAGTATAGTCATAAAATAAATAAAAATGTGTTGTGATTTGTGTTGCTTGTAGGCAGATGTCCCCATTGGCCACACTTGAAAATCTTAGATCAGTGCTCTCTCATATTTGCAGCTCATCTAGTAAGTACAGATGCTGTCACTAAAGCAGCATCTTCAACATATTTGTTTAATTTGCTAGCTCTAAGGCAAGCTGCTTAAGCTGAGTAAGTTCTGACTTGCTTTACAAGAATGTAGGCAGTATCCATGATGGTGACACTGCTGTGACTCTTCAGCTGATGGTGCACATAGCAGAACGTTTTGACATACATGTTTTTCAGGAAAGAGACTCTCAGTAAGATGTGCTGTGCTATAAAATGTTTGTATTACTGCTGCTGGAAAGATTTAACTGGAAATGACAATTGCATTTTTCAGGTATTACTAACAAAAACTGGAAAAATATCAGAAGAGTGACTCCATGCAGGCTTGTGCTGGGTGGTGTGACCTACTCTCTTGCAGAAGTAGCCTACTACTTTGTTTGCATAGTCAAGGCCCTGAAATGGTGTTCATTTCTCATCTATGTCTGGAGAAGGGGCAGCTTATCCAGGTCCAGTATTTCCAGGTCAAGAGATTGACCTGGAAGATCCAGGGCAATGAAGTTCCATGTATCAGTAGCAGTTTTTCTCACAGATTTTGACTGATAACGGTTCCTTCTTGGTCTTATCTCAGCAGAGTATTATGAATGCAGTCGTGTGAGGCTTACGGGGCCTGGAGCTTCCTCCACTGAGACAAAACTATCACTTGGCTTCCTGTTGCTGAAACGAAAAACAAGCTTACAGTGCTTTATCCCTTGATACAAAGGCATTTGTCCTCCTGAAAAGAAAAATATATAAAAGATTTTCCTAGAAAAAATATATCACCTACATTCTATATGTGGCCAAGGGCTTTCACATCACTTTAAGGCAAATGTGCTTAAACAATTTTAAATCTATTTCAGTACAGTGGGGAACATGTGATAGACACATAACCTTAGTGTCTCTACAGATCATTCTGGGTATACATGAGTGCCAGTTCAGGTTTGCACTAAACTTTTCAAATCACTTCAACAGCTGCTAAAGCATGGTAATGAATTTATTTTGGAAAAGGATCATATTTTCACTTTATGTGTGTGTACAAGAATCTTTGTCATAGGGGAATCAGGTAGAGAATTTTCTGATGACATCTTTATTCCAGAAAAGCAGCTGACTGTAACTAACATATCAAAGAAATAGCCTTGGTGTATTACTGCATTACATATCAAAAGTCATTCACCAGCAGAAGAATCAGCAAAAAATGAGAAACATTATATGCCGCTTTATTTTCATCACGAATTTGCCAAGTCAAAATCTTTACAGGAAATCCATGAAAAGCATAAACCACCATGTGTAATAGACCTAATACATGACATTCCTGCTTTAGGCTACTTCCCTAGTGATAGTTTCATTGGATTTATTGAATTGTGATGGCTTCTTAATTCTGTTCTGCTTTTTCTAATTTCTAATGATGAATCCCAACAGAAACTGAGGTGCAGAGAGACAGATAGCATATGATGTAATATGCTAATGAATCTGGTAAACTGCTTTCTGTGCTAAATATGGTTAGACCTGGACAGAAGTGATTAGCAAACATTCTTTTTTAGGGATTCCTGCCAATTTTCAATATGCATGACAGCTGAGAACTGCCTGTTCTTGAACACGAATGCTACCGCAGTTATTGTTTCCTGTTTCTGGCAGGAATATCATGTCTGTTCGGAATCTGTGGGCCATAATCTTATTTTACCACAATGCCAAATTCCAAAGCTTTGTAACAGGACTCCCAACTGCTTTTAGTGCTTAGAGCACTGCTATACATCCAAAGCTGGCCTCCACCCAGCAGCTCTTATCATGGCCTGTGGAATACCAGAGTGGCCTGCACAGAAAGATGGGTTTGTTTGAATCTCTAAGCACCCACTGCATTACCACAGCAGTACATGCTGCAGACATCATGTGCTTCTTGCTAGAACTGTGGTATAACTTGAGTGTACCTGTGAAGGTGTTCTTCTCTTTAAACAGTAAGCCCAGATACAGTGTTGAAACAAAGCCATTTACATTTTTCCAGGTCTATATAGCCTGTCTTAGGAAAAGAGGACCAGAATCAAGTTCATTTCCCTGTTGTGTTAGGACAGTTTTTTGTCTCTTCCTTGAGCATCACTCTTATCCCTAATGTGCCTAATACACTGTGCTTCTGCTTGCATTCAGGGGGATGCCCTACTGTAGTAGAATTCTTTAAAGGTTTCTTGAGAATCTTTCTGATACATCCATGCTTCACATACATTTGGCATCTATCTCAACCTCACCAGAAAGAGGGACGAAAATAACTGTGCCAGCTGCATAGAACATGTTGAATCTGGAACTGTGATATAGCACAGGTATTTCTTCAGATAACATGAACACAGGAAAATCCAGTGCAGGACAACCTTCACGGTTACATTTTCAATAAGTGTATTGGAGATGTCTGGTGTTCCAGAGGCTGGTATTCAAATCAGGTCCCGTGATGCAAAAATCCTAAAAGAAGCTGCTAAAGTAAATTTTTATTATGGTTAGCATTTCTCCTGGGAGGAGCTTGACTTTGAACTTAAAAGCATCCCACATTGAAGCAGAGGTAATTATCAGCCTTCCACTTCAGCATGTACCACAGAACGCACTGCACAAACCAATGAAATGGTCACTGCATGGCTCCAGACCCAGAGAATGTTTACAAAGCATCTGACAGATGTGTGGGCAGGCTGAAAAGAGGTCAGGTGTCATGAAACTGTTTTGATAGCTCTGTGGTCTGGAGAAGCTCATCAATTAATCTGTTTCTTAGTCCTAGTCATACTTCTTTAACCAAATTATGAGAATATTCTGGGGTTTGACCTGCTTTTCAGCTTCATGGGGACAAAATATCCTAACAGGTGTGACCAGCATGACCTTAGTGCTTGGGCAATTAGAGTAAGTAAACTATAAAATATTCATAGCACATGATACTGTTGTGATTTTCTGGCAGATTGATTGCTTCAGTCAGGCTTAGGGGACTGGCTGCCAAGGATTTACACTGGCTAGTGAAAAGCACTCATGATAATAGGTCCTCCTGGTAAAAATGACTAAACCTGGAGGTCAAAGCACATAGAACAACAAGTGAAATAAATATTGTTCTGTTGTGACTCTGTTCTGATCTAGGCGGGACCAGCAAGTTTGGCTTGCTAAAATACCTGGGAAATGGTTGGTTGCTTTTCCCAGTGCAACACTCCATTAGGAGTAGGGACAAAGCTCTTCTTTTAAAATGAATTCTTGGTAAGGAACTACTGGCAGAAAGGTTATAAGGTTATGCTAAAAGGTACTCGATAGAACTTGTCCTTACTAAAGAAATTAGTTTAAATTGCATACACTCAAGCTAATGCCCCTCAAGTTAATGTGGCTTGAATGAGGAAAGCCACCCTGTAAATTAACACCATAGCAATGTAGAGTAGCTGAGCTGATCAGCTCAGGAAATCAGTTTCCTGAGCTGATTTGCACTGTTGGGTAAGATAACTCCTGTTGAAAGCATAGCTATTCTTGAATGAGAGTTACTGGTTTGTTGGTGGGTGTTTTTTTCATGAATGGGACCTGAGTTATCAACAGCACAAATATTAACTGAAGCTAACTCTGCAGTGAAAAAAAGTCATGTCTCCATGCACTCCCCAGCCCTCTTCACAGGCTGGCAGAGGAATTGTCTCTGTCTGTGGCCAAAGGCAGATCTTGGTAAGGATGTTCCCACTGAAATTTGCATGTTTCTCCTTTTTGCTGAGGGTATTTACCCTTAGAAATTTAGCAAACAGGATTCCATCCTCTCACTGAAATTCGCAGGAGTTTTGCTCAAGTACAAGTGAGAAGATGCAGCTTCACCTTTGCATATAGGCTTAAGATTATATTAGATGTAAGGGAAAGATATGTTTAAATAACAGAATGGTTGTCACAGAAGTGACAAAAGACAGACAGGTGTATGACACAAAGGAGGAACCAGCAAGTGAAACATTAGCTAGTGCTGTAAAAATACAAAACAAGGGCACTGTTGAGGCACTGAAGGACAGTGTTACTTTCCATTTCTTTCTCTCAGTGGCTGCTGAGGAGTCATAGTTAAGATTTAAATTCTCTTTAAAAATCATTTACGGAATTATAAAAATTGAAAATATTTGCCTGTAAAGATGAAATACCTTTTTTGGATGCAGCTATATCTCTAGAGTAAATACTAAGTTAGGCAGTTGTTTAAAATGTGTACAATTTTCCTCAATAGCTGCACAACTCTGACAGTTTAAAACTAGTTTACAAGCAGATTAGGGGTGCTGCTTTATAAATTAGGTTTAAAATAAACTGTAAAAAGGACAGAAGGAATCTCCCTTGTTGAATTTCCACGTTCAACTTAATACAACACAGGCCAAATTTCCACATCAGCTCAGATCAGAGAGGATCATAAGCTTCTTTTTGTAATGACCAGATAGCCAGACTATCACATGTGCAAGGTCAGAAGTAATTTCCTTCTTTCTGAAATACTGATCATCTCTGTATGTGCTTGGGACAACACGGGGACCACAGCTTGCTTTAGTCCAGCTAGTGATTTAGCCTTTCATTTCCTTGTTCTCTCTTTTCTCTTGTATTGCCTTCAGAAATTAAGTAGCCACAGTTGTATTTTATATCCTTTAAAAGACCTGAGTCAGGCCTGTGTGAGGGTAAAAAATCTAGGAGAAAGAAAATACAGACAAAGCTTATCACTAAGATCTGGTGTTTTTTCCTACTGTTTTTCCTACTGTTGCTACTTAAGTTGAGCACAAGGACTTTTTTTTTGGGGGGGAGGGGGAAGAATTTATTTTCTTTTTGTATCAAAATATTTTTTTCTTGGAAAACTCTAACATTATATTGATACAAAACTCCCTAACACCAACACAGTGTGCTCCCACCCCATTAAGGTCCAGTGCTAGTCATTTCAGCAATTTCATACTGATATATTCTGCTCCACTGACTCAACTGCTTAAATAGGTACAACCAATAATTATGTGTATAAATACCTTACATGCTGATCATATATCATAAATATTCAGAGCTGAGTCTTGGTCAGCTACGCAAGCGCAGATCAGACACAGCACCAGTAAGCACAAGAGAAACAGTTCCTCTTGCACCTTGCTTTGCTGGAAAGTAGTATTTGAGTCTGTGAAATGTTGCTGGATCTTTGGGTGATGTCATATTTATATATCACTTCCAGTGTGTGAGGTTACCTCTCTACTCAGCATTACCTTTGATGTCCTTACTCACAAGAATGAAAACTGGAAAAATTACGATTTCCCTCCAATTCTGTCTTACTGTTTATAGCTGTGGGGCCTGCACACTGGCAAAAACTTTATTGTTGGCCACTTTGTGATTTAATTCCTCTAGTTAATGCTCAGTTAGGTATTGGAGTGGTTCTATCAGTATTAGAACCTTGTTTTGGAGGATAAAAGAACTGTTTTGGTTGATGAGTTATAGGAAAACATCTGCTACCTTTTGGCAGTGATATGGTGTACCGGGTTTTTATGGCCACGTTTTGGTAGTGCGGGACTACAGGCATGGCTTTTGTGAGAAGCTGCCAGAAGCTTCCTCCATGTCTGGCAGAGCCAATCCCTGGTAGCCCCATGTTGTAACTGCTGGACTCTGCCTAGCAGGCTGCTGCTCCCTGAGAGCTCAGCAAGGCTTTCCTAGGGCCATGCCATCAGTCACATCCCAGAGTCCATTTGGGACAGCCCCGCGATCTGGCTCCGGCAGCCAGCAGCGTTACAACGCAGTGGTGGTAAAGAAGGGTTTGAGATGGCTTTAATCTCATGAGGGTTTGAGATGGCTTTAATCACATCTTGTCCCCATGATGTTCAGAGGTAAAGAGACCGCGTGCTCTGAGTGCGGGATGGTTTTGTCAGGGGCCCAAGGGCGGTCCCTGGGCAGGGTTGGGGTCCAGGAGCAAATACAGGTTGGGGTCCAGGAGAAACCGAGGGAGTGGCCAAGGCCAGGGAGGGAACGAGAGGAACATTCAGAATCGCGGGTTTAACAGGCCACCACAGCCCCAGATCTGGACATGCTGCTGGTCAAGGCTGGGCCAATTAGAAATGGTGGTAACACCTCTGTGATGACAGATTTAAGCTGGGAAAAAAGGTTACTGTGCAGAAGTAATGGCAGCCAGAGAAGAGCGGGGTGAGAACATGTGAGAGGAACAACCCTGCAGACACCAAGGAGGGGGAGGAGGTGCTTCAGGAGCCAGAACCAAGAGTCCCCTGAAATCCATGGTGCAGACCATGGTGAAGCAGCTCTGCCCCTGCAGCCCACAGGGAGATCCAAGGGATGCAGAGACCCACCTGCAGCCCATGGAGGAGCCCCACACCAGAGCAGGTGCATGCCTGAGAGGAGGCTGCGACCCCATGGGAGGCCCCTGCTGGAGCAGGATCCTGGCAGGGACTTGCAGACCCGTGAACAGAGGAGCCCAAGCTGCAGCAGGTTCTCTGGTAGGACGTGTGACTCTGTGGGTCCCACCCTGGAGCAGGCTGTACCTGAAGGACTGCACCCCATGAAAAAGTGACCAGCGTTGGAGCAGTTTGTGAGCTGTTGCCTGTGGGATGGACTCACTTTGGAAAAGTTCATGGAGAACTGTCTCCCGTGGGAGGGACCCAACACTGGAGCAGGGGAAGAACTCCTGTCCCTGAGCAGCAGGAGAAACAATGTGTGATGAACTGGCCCTAACTCCCATTCCCTCTCTTCCTGCACCACTGCAGGGGAGGAGGTAGAGCTGGGAGGGAGGAGTGGTGGAAGGTGTTTTTAAGATTTATTTTACTTCTTACTATCCTACTCTGATTCTGTTAAAAATAAATTCAGTTACTATCCCAAATTCAAGCCTGTTTTGCCCATGACACTATTTGGTGAGTGATCTTTCCCTGTCCTTATTCAACTCATGAAACCTTCGTTATATTTTTTCTCCACTATCCACTTGTAAAGGGGAGTAATAGAGCAGCTTTTGGTGGGTGTCTGGCATCCAGCCAGGGTTAATCCACTTCATAAAGTAACCAATTTCACAGATTTCTCTCCCCATTGCAGAGAAAATAATGTTCAAATTGCAGCTGAACACCCAGTTCGGATCATATGACAACCTCAATACATTTTGAAGTTCTTCATGCACAGCTGACAAACCACCATTGATAACTGTGCACTAAAACACACAGAATGGATACACTGTGTATCAATAAACTGGTACCATAACCACTGCCCACAAGCGCATTTTTACATCTCTCACCTTGAATATGTTGATGCTGAGGGACCATAAACATAGGTGGAACAATCCTGGAAATGGAAGATCTCATTTCCCTTATTCTTAGTATCCTTTGGCAGCAGTTCTTGCTCCTCTGGAAGGCTCCATTTTCTCCCTATTTTTTAAGGAATCAAGTTGGGTGGTTTGTTGGTTTTGGGGCCTTTTCTTATTTCTGTACTTCAGGATACATAAAACTAGATGACCACAATCTGTTAATCATAGACAAAAAGCCTCCTTACACTGTTGTCCCTTTAAGATCTTCCCCTTCTCTTGAATTGCTGTCCAGGAAGGAAAACAATTCCTGTAAGGTGGAACAGTGTAAATTGAGAGCATGCAACTCTAGGATAAATTATTTCCCAGTACCGTTTTCTTCAAATTTTCAGACGTATTTGCCAGTTGAAACACAGGACAGATTTCTGTGCCAGGTCTTTCAGACAGGTGTTTTTCCTCTCTTTGTGAGACAAATTCTTATCACATTTCACCTATCCTCTAAGAGTTCCTACTGGCTGGTGGGAGAATCTCATTATCATTTCAAAGTGCTTTAACTTCTTGATCTTCTGTGGGTGACTGTGGTAAGCTGGTAGCATGGCAAAGTGGCAAAAGGTTTGGTTGCTTTATATATATTCTTGCAGAGTTACAGGTTGTGTTTCTTTTTAGGGGCAGAAGCTCTTTGTTCTTTTTAGCATTTTATGGAAGTTTAACAAGCCAGTAGGATAAAAATCAATTAAGCTGTAAATTTTTTATTTTACAAAACTGATTACAAGCGACTAGTACAATCAACAAATCAAATTTGTAGCTGGACTTGCACTGATTGTGCTTAGTTGATTAAATTGATTTGTTAATTAATTAGTATCTGTGTGAAATTAAATCAACAGCATCCAGTTGTAGATGGAAGGAAGATTCAAATTATGAAGTTATGCAGCAAAGCTAGAGAACTGCAAGGAATTTAACAACTCTCAAGCTCTTCAAGACAGTTCTGACAATCAGATTTGCTTCATTAATTGCTTTTTTCTTTTCTTTTTTCCCTTTTTTCTGTTCTGCTTTAGAGAAGGTGGGACTCACGTTGTCAAAATAAATGTTTACAGTGTAAATGTTGACGTAGCCAATCTTCTCAGTTAGCATCTTTTTAGTTCATAGAAAGTAATAACCACTTGTAGGATGTACATGAGTCCATTCTAAATTATGTTGAAAATTGGTCACCTAAATCATATCATCCAATTTTTATTTCTCTTCCTTGACTCTAAAGAAAGTGCAGGGTATTAGCTTGACTGTAGACATCTTCATTGCAGATCTAAAATATTAGGTGGAAATTATCAAGATGGCTCAATTTCTTTTTTCCAGAAGATTAGTTTCACACAAACACACTCTTGCTGTCTCCAATGAAGCATGCTTATTGAAGGTAACATTTACTAAAATGTAGATACTGCAGTGTTAGCACTTCTTATGCTCACAGATGTGTATTCACACTTTGTGAAGTGTTACAGCAGAATCGGTAATCAGGAGGCAGAAAACCACAGTGCTATAAAACAGAAGAAAAGGAAATAGTATTTAGAGAAGAAAGAAGAAGTTCCTCTGCTTGCAAGGAACTGAGCTCTTCAGAAGTGGTGACGCAGATGAGGGAGGCTCCAAGTAAGCCTCTGGTTTGCAAAGCAAGCTTGCACTTTTCTTATTGCATAGACCTTACTGCATAAAACTACCAAGCTACTGATCATTTTTGGCCATAGAGGTCTAGAAGAAATGCACTATCTCTGGACCATAGCTGGACACGTATTTCCTTCTCAAAGAGGAGCTAAGAATAAATCATATTATCTGGTAAAGTGGCCTAGTTTGGAGTAAGAGCTAAGAATATAACTTCTAGTTAGGTAATTCCTTCAACTTTATTTTCTCTGTAAATTACATGTCATATACTGGGTTTGGGGTTTTTATATGATATATATACATTCCAACAATCATCATAATCAAAGAAGTAAGAAAGGATAGTCTTAGCAGTAGGAATTTGCAAGTAATACTACATCCCTCTTTGGGGAAGGCAGTGGTGTTGTCACTGAGTTCAGTTTCTTTGCTCTCTGGTTTTGGTATATCCAGTTACTTTTCCATCCTTTTGGTCATTTACAGTTACCTTTTTCTTTTATCCTTGTTTTGTAAATGGGAGACTTGATAGATTCCTGATAACTTACCAAGCAGCAGAGATACCCCTTGATGAGTGCAGTCCCTCCAGTGCTTGCACCATGGGAGAAGATCCCATGGGAACTCACACTTCCTTAGTGGGTCAGCCCAGTGCCTCAGGCACAGAGACCACATTGTCCTGGTGTCTTTGCTCAAGGAGCTGTTTAAGACATTTCCCCTTGTGCTGAGACCTCCTGTCTGTGTCAGGGTTTTTCTAGGGCCACCCAGCAAGAACACAAGGAGCAGAGGAGGAGGCCTCTGGTTGATAATTTCCCCAGGAGCAGGAGCCCTGGTATGCAGCAGTGATTCTAGCAGAAAAAGAAATTATTCCATGATTTCTTTTATGTGACTTGGAGTATTGACTGTCAGCTCTACTGGTAGAAGGCTGCTTTGCCAGTTCAGCTGTGCCTCCACGAGGGAAGGCTTACAAGCTGTATCAGTATTTTGTCAAATCTTAAATTATTGGAATAAATGTATGTAAATCTTCAGATACATTCAAGAGCTCAAGAGTAAATATTCATCATTCCTAAGATTAAGGAATCTAATCATGTTTTGTAAGAGATAGACTCTTGAACTCCAGCTGTTTCTTATCTGGTACAATAATTTTGTAAATGATTCTGAGTAGGAGGTTCTTATTCATTTTGCTAATTTACTCTCTCTGATACAACCATCCTTTGAGAAGGATGCTTACATTTTCTTGACTGTCATTCAGCTGGTCAGCAGATAACCTTCTTATCCTAGCATTCTCTAAAATTTTCCAAATAGAACTTACCCTTATCTAAATTGGATGCTCCAAGTGCTGCTCTGACATCTTCATGCAGCTGAGAGCTAGTGGCAACACCTTTTTGCTGAAGCCTTTTTTTCTCAGGAAAAATAAGTAATCTGGAGAAAAAAAAAAAAAGAGAAAAATAACAGTGCATCTGAATCCCTCAGAACTCAAGTACAATTTAATTCACATAGACAAGCTCCACTAAAGGAATATTAATATTGTAACCTAAGAAAGTGAAAGGGTTAGCGTTAGGGCTAGGAAGGGAAACATAGGAAAAGTTTAAATAGCAAACAAGTATTCACAACAGGTAATGTAGTTTTTCCATCATTCCTGGCCATTGGAGATCTATACATTGGTAGTTTTAGGTCTAATGATAAATGACAAGATTTACAGTTTAGATGGGAATGCTTCAGTTTTAATTTGTTTTACAAGTTTCACCTTAAACATAAGACAATTGGGATCAGAATTGACTTCCAACAAAGAAACTTGATCTGCCTACTCCACTAGGATTACAATGCTGCTCTGAGCTTGTAGAATATTCCTGTGCCATGTTCCCTCTCCTCTTGTGAAGCAGAGATCCCATTATACCTCTGTTGAATCATGTAATGAGGAGCTAAAAAAACTCCTACTGTGACTTAAAGACCCAAATAGAGTAAGGTTTCTGAGAAGGAGATAAGATCTTCTTTTAAATTAAAGAAAAACATCCCATCACGTTTCTTATTTTTAAAATTAACTTCTATGCCAAAAAAGTAGGGAAAACAAACACTAATATATTGAAAGCTAATATATGTGCATATTTATACTCTGCTCAATTTCATTAAAAAAAAAAGGACTGCAGCTGTCTAGCCTGTACACTCTTCCTTTATGATCTTTTCTACTTTTTATTCCTGTGTAGGAATGAATGGAAACCTTAAAGAGAAAATTTCCCAACGAAATAATTTTTACTCTCTACCAGTGTATTTTCCATCTGCCACAATATCATTCTATTCCCTTCAGTTACAGCTCTTATGCCACAGTATCTCCAAGTGTTTGTTTTTTATACTATTGAAGTTTTAGAAAAATTGAAGCAGGTCTTTGTAGTATCCAAGAATTCCTTCAAAGAAAAAAAAATCAACAAATTGATGTGCTGTTTTTCTGCCTTTCTAATAGCAAAACAAAATATTTGAGGTTATTTCAGGTTGGTTAGGAAGATTGCAAATTGTATCCCCAGAATGATAGCTTTAACAGAGGATGGCTATAATGTACTCCTCTGTGTTTATAAGCCAGCCTGCAGAGCAGGCTGTCAATTGAGAAATTTCTACCTGTTGTTCCATTAACAAGCAAGGAAATAACAGATCATTGCAAGAAGAGGAAATATTCAGAAAAGGTTATAGGTAAGACTTCCAATTAACTCGGCTAACACAGGTATTATTGAAATCTGGAAGCTTTGACAGTTTTCCCCATCAGATTTATATGCAGTATATCAATATCCAGCTTCTTAACAGCGTATTTTCAGATACATTTTTTGCTAGGTAGTAGCTAGTGTACTTTCTGTAATGAGGTTTCCTGTGAGCATGCTATTCATGAGACCTTGGTTTTAACAAGTAATACGGTATGCTGGCATTCATATACCAAACTTGCCCCTCTTGGCACAAAAATTTGTATGTAGGCTTTTTATTGACTATTATCTAGTAATCACAGTTTTCAAAGCGTTAGCTCAAGGGTACTAGTTGTAATAGCTCCACTACAAATGATTAAAAATCAACAACTTGATGTTAAATTGGTGTATTTGTGTAACTTGGAGGAGAAAGAATGTAAGACCTGTGTTGTTGTTGCTTCTTATGCAACTTGGATGATCATGTCTCTTAGCTGTGTAGCAATGTATGCAGTGTCATTCATTTTCATCCTTAGGCCCCAACTCATACTGACCTCACATTTTTCCTTCTGCAGAAGGATGTCTCTGTGTGCATTATTGCTGCTGTTCCTTAACAGGATTTTCTGGTTGCTATTGCTAGGTAGGGCTAAACAGAAACCTCTAAAAAAAAATCTTGCAATGAAATGGTTATTTCTCTTTAACTATCTATCTGCCAGAATATATTCTTATGCTATGGCTCTACCACATCGTACCTCTGAGCTGACTGTATTCCCTTGCTTTGGCTCTAGTGTTCCTTGAACTGTTCAGGAGAATTCCTCCATTACTCAGTTCCCTTAAACAGCAGAAAAAAAGCTCCTCCAGGCTGAGTTTCAGGGTATGACTTTATCTGGATTGTTAGTGCCCAGATGCAGAGCTTCAATTCTTGCCCCTCAAAGCCTAATGTCTTGCTCACACCACCCACCTTCTGCCATCTACAGCAAACCAGTTCAGGTCACTGAAATGGCACAAAAATAACTTGGTAAAATCTGCTTAGACAGACCTTGCAACTTCACCCTTTGCACAGTAAGCACCCCTCTACGAACAAAACATCAGAAAAGGGCCACTGAGTTTTGGTAAGTTGCCTTTTTCACCTTGCCCTGATGCTGGGGAGCTGTATTGTGCCCACAGTAATTGATGGGCAAAAAATAACACAATATGGCAAAGCAGGAAAATTTCAGTATTTGTCTCAAGCCTATCTGGAAGAAAAAAGTCAATGAGAGTCTATCTAATGTAAAAATATTCTGAATTCACCTTACACTTTCAAAAATATAGCTCAGAATAATACAGAGAATCTGTGTCAGCATTTGTTATTGTCCCCTGAACTTTCAAAAATAAGCTTGATTCTCAAGGCTTACAGTATTGCATCCCACTGATTTAAGCAGTTTAGAAATACACAAACATACACCTCCACAGCCGTAAAACACTAAACCTGTAAAGCTCTTAGTGCTACTGCCTAGGATCAGTGTTTCATTTCCTCAGCTCTATAGTAACCTGGATACTTTTATACTAACCTGGATTGATGCAGATTGCTCAGAAATACTGGCTGCTTTAATGTCTCTCTTGATAAGACTATCCTATCAGTATGTGGAAAAGCAAAGGGATTTAGTCCTAAACTTTTCTAAAAGGGTAAAATTAATAGACAGCAGTAGCATAAAAAGAAGCAAAATATGCTGAAAATAAAAAAAAAAGGACTGTCCTTCAGAACACAGACATGTTTTAGGTGTGCAGCTGGTTTAAATCTGTCTGAATGCTTTGGACAACAAGCATTGCATGGGCCACTGTAGAGCTGGTTTACACTGCATGCAGTCATGCCCATCTCTGCAAGCTTGCCTGGGGCATGGACCTGCACCATGAACCTCTTCTGAGCCCTAGAGCAACACGTCCATTCCCTTTCCTTTTGGAAAATCTCCAGAGACTCAAATGGGGCATCAGCCCCAGGCAGTGCTGGGTTGTGACGTTATTGTCCTGCTGCTCATGGCACCTTTCAGCTGGGTAATCCTGTGATCCTGGCCAACAGGACAAAAGAATCTTGCTCTCACCTTTAACTGTAAGAGACTGCTGAAAATACTGCAAGCATTCAAGAACATATGCATGCTAAAATGAGACATAATGTACTTGTAATGTATTTTTAAATTTTTTTCCCAGGGCAACAAATTGTGAAGCCAAATTACTCAGTGAATGAAGAAAGTGCTAGGCTGTCTCTAATGAAATCCACTTTTTGTGTGTCAAGGCAACAGTATGAATCTGACTACTGACTGACAACCATTTTTCCAAGCTTGACACACAAAAGGGATGGACAGTTCTGCAGTCAATACGTTCAGGTTCTGATAAGCAGATAATAAAAGTCAATCTGAATAAGAAATAGGCAGATTTTGGCATACCTCCAGGTTGATATTAAGGCCTGTCAGGTCACTGTAATGTTTTCTTTGGTCTACCAAAAAGTTGTCTACTAGCTAATATGATGTAAACAATACACTTTTTTATTTGTGAAATTTGGGCTTGCAGGCAATTGGTGAAGGTGAAGGCATATACAAAGGAGTTTTAGTTTAGGATCGGAGCAATACCTGTGCAATTTTTATGTTGTATTTTCCCAGTAATGTCAGACATATTCAGAAGCTTATCTGTCAGACAGCTATGGACAATGATTCAACTTTGAAGCATTTATCCTTATCATCATCCTTATCAGAGTCGCATTCATCCATTTGGACATTGCAAATCAATAACTGAGAATGATTTGGGGAGCATTGTGGCAAAACAGTCTCTCAGAATATAGCCCTTAATGAAGTGGATATTGTGTATTGTGTATGTGTTTTGCAGTTGGTTACATTCACATGTTTAATTCTACCTACAAGTTGCTGCTAGATATGCCCTTTTATTGATTCAGTGTTCAGTAGGCATCTTTTTAAATTCAGGTTTAGGCAGAACTACTTTTGAGTTAAAGGACTTCTATTCAGAAATCATGGCAATTCTCTTTAGTCCAATATGTCAATGACATTGTTTCTGTAAGTTTGTTCTGGGTTATTTAAATCTGTCAGTAAAAAGCACAACCTGTATCCAATATCTGTACTTGAACTGCAAAATAGTTTTTTAGGAAAGCATCTATCTGATTTGACATTACTGGTAAAATGTAGCACGCTTTATTTTTTTTTCCCCAGTAGTTAACTACCATTCCTGGTTAAAATTAAATACACCAGTAAAAAACCTGCCTTCTGTCTTTTCTGAATCTGAATGTATTTATATTCAGCTTTCAACCACTGGACCTCTGATAATGAGGCAGAAGATAAACTCTTCTACTGTCAAACTTCTGCTTCTTGTATTAGATGTAAGACTATGATTAAGACCCAACCCTTAACCTCCTCTTTGATGAGCTAAGTAGATTAACCTTCTGGAGTCTTTCACTAGAAGGCATGTCTTCTAATACTTTAATCATTCCCTAGGCTCTGTTATGAACCTTGTCCAATTGCTCAGCATCCTTCTTGAAATTTGGATGCTTGAAATAGGCACAGTGTTCCAGCCACAGTGACACTGGTGCCAAACACAGAAGTAATATATTGTCCTTCTGTCCCCCTCAATCAAGTCTTACGAGTAAACTGGGAGTTGGGCTGCCTCATTTTACACAGACGAAGCACAGCGACACCGTCTCACCCTTCAGACTTACTGTCATCCTTTTTGTCATGCTATGTCTGTGGTGGCATCCAGATTCTTATTCACAGAACTGCTCTTCTGCAGGCTTCCTGGAAAGGGGCTTGGTGTGTTTGGCAGGCTTAAATTTAGCTTTCACATAGAGCTCTCCACTCTGAAAAACACATAGATTTTTTTTTCCCTTGATGACTCTCCATTCTAGAGAAGATGTGTAATCAGCTGTGGCAGCGAGTTGACATTTTAAATAGGCACACTGAGCTTCCCTTGAGTAGCAGGAAGTGTGTGAGCTAAGAGAAGAGAGCACCCTAAACTGTTTGTAGCTTCAATCATGTATCCCAATGTTTTCCTGCGTGGGGAAACAGCAGGAAAACAGAATTGCTGCATGTTGGACTTCTGTCAGTCTCACACCCCAAAAGAGAGGAGTGACTAAATCAACACCTAGAATGACACACAGAAACAGGCCAAAGTTAATATTTTATACTTTATTTTCTTTCTAAGTTCTTAAAGAGATGCAGGTGCTTGGTGGTGCTCTTTTCCAATATTGCCTCATATTTTTTAGTAATTTCTGTTCCCATAATGTTCTTACCACCCACAGAACTGTCAGCATGGAGAATTATTTAAGAGGTACAATTTAATTCCTCTTCTTGCCACTTGGCCCCTTTATATTTTGGGCCAAATTTCCAAGTTTTTTTATAAGTC
Source organism: Corvus cornix cornix (assembly GCF_000738735.6). Taxonomy (NCBI): domain Eukaryota; kingdom Metazoa; phylum Chordata; class Aves; order Passeriformes; family Corvidae; genus Corvus; species Corvus cornix. Next base: position 88,630,822 of record NC_046333.1, read on the forward strand.
TGAGGGTGAAATCAAAGCTTTGAGAAAGTCGGAAGGTACTGTGCTGTCAGTATGGCCAGGGCTAGGCTCTCGCCTCAGGCTTTCTCTGCAAGTTCTTAAAGGCTTTTATGTAACTAGCTGCCTTTGGCTCTTTTTTTTTTTTTTTTCCCAGTTCACTTTAAAATTAAAGGCAATATTTCAAATATAGTCGACTTGTCTTAACCCTTACACTGTCCCCATCTTTCAGAGGAGTGATGTCACTCAGTCCAGTGCAAAGACCAAGTGTACAGTAGAGTGCTTTACTATTTGTTGACGAATGAGAAGGTGTAGTTCCAGAGAGAGAGCTCAAGGAAGGTCAGTCCTCAGATTCACTCACCAGCAAAGGATTGTTTCCATTGAAAGGCAAGGATAGAGTTACTTGCATCAGCTTACATAAATCCGGCATCATAGGAGAGCTTTCTTCAAACCTAATATATGTAGTTAGGATCCAATTAAAAATACGAGCACAACTGAATAAATTATGAGTAGATGAGGAATATTACAAATCATTTTGTGGTGTAGAAGTTGTGTGGTGGTAGGATTTACTTTAATGCAGGAAAGCATTCATTGGGCTTCTAACATGTAATCCAGTTTTTCTACATACACAGTTGTACAAATGACCTTTAAAGTTGTGTGAAAACATGTTATTGTTTTGAGGTTAAATATTATCCATGATGGAAAACTTAAAAGAAATCAAACAATGACCAGAACAATAAAGCTGGAAAATGCAGTTGCAGGCACAAGTACTCAAGTGTATTTATTTTGTCAAGCTTGGAATTGTGAGAATGAATGAGTGGATCAATGATGAGTAACACACACAAAGGGAAGAGACACCAGATTTTCAGGGGGTTTTTTTGATGAATAACAGGAGATGCTAAGGGAGTTTCACAGGTAAGAGATATTTTTTTGGGTTTTTTTCTTATTTCATTTCTATATATAGGTCGTGTTCACATTTACTGTACATCTTGGACATGTTATGTTTTTTAGGAAAGCATCTGCCTTACTTGGTTTCCTCGCCACTTTTCATTAGCAGTAAAACAGCAATACTTCTGTGTTTCACTTCACTATTTTCTTTCTTCAACAGTAACTGTTTATGAGAAAAAATAAAACCCAAAAAGCTAACAATGTTCATCGGCTCTATATGGATCAAAATTAGTCTTTGCAAGTGGGAATGGTCAGTAGTTTTACAGAAAAGAAGTCCACATGTGTGACAATGAACTGTTGATTAAGCAATGTTATAAACTGTGCAGTCACTGTATCTTAAAATTATTTCAGAGTTCAGATGCTATTAAAACATTTTAATTAGTATTGCTATTAGAGTTTACACTGTCACATTTGTAAGGTACTCCAGCAAGGGGCAGTGCAGGACACAGAAAGCAGTTCTTGACAGTAAATCAACTCCCTAGTGAGGTTTGAAACATGTTTATTTCAGTCATTTTCGTGGGGTTTTTTGTCATAGAAGTTCAAGCAAATTAAAACAATTTTAAGTTGAGAGAACACTCTTGTCATTGGTCTGCATATAATTTCTGAAATGGTGTTAAAACGGTAAAAATCCTTCTTGAAGACAATTAATGACTGTATGTCATTCCTTGGAATTTTTTACCTATATTAAGGCTAAGACAACGCAACACAAGGGCTGCAGAATCAGACCTATATCTTACTTCTTACCTTTTAAAAAACAGCTATTTTTCCAGATGGAGAAAATTCCTAAAATACCCATATATATATATATACCCTGTATATATATGCTGTTACAAGCAGAAGACAGGCAATGATTTGCAGCTTTATGCAAGTCAACAGAAAACATCAATCAGACCAAAATGTCATTTATGGAGTTAAACAAGACCCGCAAAAAAGTTTTTATTGAACAAAGTTATTTTCTATAATGGAAAGAATTCCAGCCCTTTTTTTATTCTTCTGTTGATTACATCAGTGAGGCAGAAAAGGGCATTAGAGAGTGCAAAAGTTGTTCCAGGTTATTTTGCACCTTGGTTTACATTTACCTCTTGAGCAATAATTAACCTGATGATTGATAGTGAATTGAAACACAGGTGTCAGAATCAGAACTGTATTTCTCTGTTAAATTCTGGGCTTGACAAAGCCATTTTATAAAAGTAGCAACCTATTTGCTAACGGCACAGCAGTATGTGAAATATCATCAGATTGAAAAGATGGAACAGGAAAATACAAGCATGTTCTGAGGTAAATCTGACATCCTGTTTGTGAAAGCTTGGATAAATTCACCTTGTCAGAACCAGTAATGTTGCTGCCCTGGGAATCTAATTCTAGTTGTCTCCTATATATTTAGTTATACTTCTTTTACTTTGTTTTACTTTATGAATTAAATTTTGCAAAGATTCTGCATTCCTCAATTCCCATTGAAGCGAGCCTTATCTGTTTTTAACCCATGAGCTTACATTTTCCTTTTGAGAAATGCAAGTGCTGTGAGTTTAGTGTAGTTCTAGGGGGGACAAATCCAGGTGCCTTATTTTTTGAGGATGTGCAAGCTATTTTAAAGGATTTGGGTGTTTTATATTAATTGTTTGGAAATTTGAGAAAAAAATAATTAGTCCATCAAGATTAGCTGGTTAACCTCCTGTTCCTCATTAAACTTCACCTGTTTGAATTAAATACTTCACAATGTTTAGGTTTTAATATGAAGTGTGGGTATCCTCAGCAGGCTGGGGTGTAGTCCTGTGTGTTGGTATGTTTGGTAGGTTTGTACTCTCTTCTGCAGTCACTAATGGGTAGAGTAGCAGAGCGTTAACATCACTCAGTTCTTCTGACCCCAAAAAGGAAAAAATAACAAAAGTCAATTAAATTTATTCTGAGCATTGTGTCAGATCACTAACACTTCATATTTAAATAGATATTGAAGACCAGCTAATATATAAATCCTTAATGGATTGAGTCAGGCAAGCTCCAGGCCTCCGCCATGCTCATACAAAGAAGTTGTCTCACTCCCACAGTTTTATTAAAATAAAATGTGACCTGCAGTGGACCTGACAGCTGAGCAGTCAGGTTACAAATCAGCCTGTGATGGTAGGGCAGACTGAATGAATATTGCCATGCAGCTTGTCAAAGGCAGGGTGAAAAACAAGGCTTAAGGAATGGTGGAGCTTGGTCTGTGTAGTGCAAGGATGTGCAAGCACAGCATGAGGCACCCCAGCCGACGGTACCTTCAAAAATACAAGAGCTAAGAGAAGAGAGCACCCCAAGATTTTTACAGCTCTGTTCATGTACCCCATGTGTTCATGGATGGGGACAGTGGAAAACACAATTGCTGCATGTTGGACCTCTGTCAGCCTCATACCCCAAAAGAGAGGAGTGGATAAAGCAACATCTGGAGTGGCACACAGAAGCAGACCAGAGTTTATATTTTATACTTTATTTTCTTTCCAAGTTATTAAAGAGACATGAGCATGTTTATTTTCACATCATGTGGGCCTGAGGCTTTCATTACCAAAAATATTCCAGAAGTCAGATTCTGGATGTTCAAAAGGAGCGGTATTTAAATAATACCTGTAACAGTGACAAGCAGTGACTGAAAAGAGAGTTGAACCAAGACCACAAGCTTTTTCTTCCAGCATGAGAGTTAATGGGCCAATGAGAGTTTGTCTGAATTAAATTGGTGTATGGAGTTGTAACCAGAAGGATCATTTTAACCAACAGTCTTTTGCTGTGATCAGTTAATGCTGATAAAATGAGTTCTCAGCACCTATTTGGATAGAGTGATAGGTGATCCCTTTGAGTGATTTTAGCATGTCATTCTGTCTCTCCAGGGACTGCACTTCTCCTCAGCCTTGCCTGGTAAATGTAATTGTCAGGGTAGTAATGGTGTCTTCTGATTTTGCTTTCTCATTGTGATACATGCCCACAGAAGGTGCTCTGGAATAATACTCTGGGCTCTCAGAGTCTGAGAAGTAATAGATAGTTTTGAGAAGTTAGAAACTTTAACATGTATTATCAGGGATATACAGAACTATTTTACAGATAAAGATGCTTCAGATACAGAACTGCAACTCTTCACAACAGTAGTAAGTGTTGTCACTGAAAATAACAGCAGATACAGGTTAGAATAAAGGTATCAGCACCGTGGAGTATGATTTGGGGCTTTTCTTTTTTAATTAAGGTTATTGGAAAGCTACATAATTATTACTTGCATGCAGAAGAAAGAAGATCAAGGTGTGCTATAGAGGAGTTCAAGAAAATAATCTGTCTTAAGAAGCTATAAACGTACAGCAATTTAAAGAAAAAATGAACAGCAGTGGAGAACACTGGTGAAGCAATTATGAGAGTCACTGCAGAAGAGTGTAAGAGATGTACACTATTGGCCTTGGTTTCTTTAACTTTTAGCATTTGCTGTGGCTCTGAGATAATTTAAATGCAAATGTGTAGCTCTGCCCATCAAGAGAATGGCGAGCACTGGTCTCTGCTGTGGGTTATGGCTGCAGGTTGGCAATCCAGGGCGGGCACCCCGCAGACCTACAGGGCCACCTTCACCACGGCCCACTCCGTGCTCCTGTGGACAGGCTGCCATCAGACCTCTTAGGCTTCAAATCAGATAAGCCAGCTTTGTCTTGGTTTGCAGCCCAGGCATGTACTCTCTGCCACCACTGTTTTCATGTTTTCCAGGGCACTTGGAAATTGGCAAACACAATGGAAATACCTAAAACCCTCTGTTCCTAAGAATAATTATTGTAATATCAACACCAGTCTCCAAAGTGGTTTTGTCTCCCTCCACTTGACTGTCCTCTTTGTAGGGAAAGGAGATGCTTTAACAATATCTTAACAGCAGAATATTTTAAAGGAAGATCAATAAATAGAAATATTGATTGGCCAGTGTCCCTTTAGCTAGTACACTGCTGCCTTTCTATCATGTTCTTAATAAAAATCATTGTACTAAGAAGAATCTACTTGAATAGCTTAGAGCTATTATGTTGTCTTCTACATATACATACACGTACATATATATCAATTTATCTATCTATCTATCTATCTATCTATCTATCTATCCTCTAAAATAAGTGTTCTGTAATGATTATTTATTTGGCCCAAAGACGCTGTAATGTAAGATGAATGGAATTTCATTCTGGTTGAGATTTCACTGAATATTTCTGAATGCACTTCAACAGTTCAAAGATGGTACAATAATGTTTTATTAAAACACTGATCAGAAAAAATGTATTTCAATCCCACGGGATCCATTTAATTCCCTCAGAACTGTAACATACTAAGCCTTAGTACCTTCAACCCTTCCAACATGATCCACTCAGAAGAAAACTGCATGTTTGTATTAGTCTTTTTAGGATGAGGTCTAAGAGTAAAAAATGGGATTTGGTGCAATTGTTAGGTGACATTTGACTCAAACATAAAGCATACTTTATAAATAAACACAGAAAATCATGCCTCTGTCTGATTGAAGAGACTGTTAAATTAAATCTTCCTCAGAGGAGATTTTTGGAAAACTTTAGTTTAAATGCTGAAATTAGTTGAAAGTAGGAAATATTGTGTTTAAAGCCTGTAGAGGTTGATACTTAGTGAAATGTAGGTCAGTCAGATTACACCATACAGCCTCAGCTGCTGTGTTTTGTCTTCTGCCTGCAATAAGAAGAACCAACGCAGGTAGCAGTTATACTCGAGAAATGTATTTTTCTCCTAAGGAGAAAAGAGTGATTGATCGAAATGTAGCCATGCTGAATTGGACTCTAATGTTGATGCTGAGCTCTGAAAAACAAGGAATAGTGAGTGACATAGGTCAGTGAAGGAATAGACAAAATCACACAGATTTTTTTTCCCCTCAAAATATCCTGCATCAGAAAACTTACTTTCTTTGACTTAGAGAAAAATACAAAAGGATCAGGAGGTAAAAAACTGAACTCACAAAACTAAGGAAACAAACCTTCCTTCCTCAACACAATTTCTGCTTCTGAATGTTCCGTCTCTCACGTGCCATGAGAGCCTTGGGCTCTGATGCCGTCAGGCTCTGCACCAATACGCACACACACCATCCCTCTTCTCTCAGAGGTTCTTTGGTAATTTTCCTCAATAAAGTGGGTGGATGCCACCACAGAAAATGCAGCAGCTGATAGGTGCTATTTTATATTGTGCTATCTTAGGTGTAATGTTTCTCATCAGCAAAAGGATTTAAGTCATAAATTAGAATGGCTGTTATTAAAATGTTTCTGAAGTTATATCAGAACTAATTAATTTGTGATTATAATTGCTGAAGATGGAGTTGTCTTTTTCTGTATTGAATGCTGTCATTTTTCCTGAAACTTGACAGTTACATATGTTGAACCTTAATAGAGAGTTTATTTATGACTCTTTAGGGATTTATAATTTTTTTTTATTTTAATGAGTGGGAGGTTGTATGTGCACTTACTAATAAAAGTAACTTCTTGAGAGCCACTCAGAATTTTTGGACTCTCACAAGATTCACTTGATTTTTCTCACATGGCTTTCTGCAAGTCAAATATATAATTTTGGTTATAATTATTCAAGAAGAATTCAGCAGCTGAATCTGTATTTAAAAAGGTAAGCTACTTGCTATATTCGTCCAGTGTGGGAAAGGCTGATGCTTATCTCTGGGAAGGAATTTAAATGGTGTTCACGTGGGTTCACATGAGCCTAGAGAAGTCTGAAGGAGGGAGATACTGGACATTGTGAAGTCTGTGGTGCAGGTGGAAAGGAATGTGTTGCCAGAGATGGTGCTGAATTTTCTTACAGTAAACTGATGGGTAAGGAAGAGCTCAGGAGGGACTGACTGTCAAGAGGAGAGAGCTTACAGCGGTGTGAGATGTTTTCTAAGGCTCATGTTGTGCAGTCAGTGCTTTCAGTAAGTCCATGGCTCCACAGGCACCAGCGTACACTTCAAAGACCTTCTCTGGATTTCACCTTCACGGAGTGTCCCATACAGAGGCTTGTGTTCCTCTGTCTTCATTAATGACAGTAAATCCTATGTCATGGGCAAGCAGGCTGGCTTGATTAAAGGGTATGTTTAAAGGTATGATTTCACCTCCACTTTTGCTGCAGCCTTCCTGGGAACAGGGAACAATGCACCTGTCTGTCATCTTCTCTGCTGACAAATTATTCTCCCCTCGGCAGTTTTGTTTTCCCTGCTCCTGCCGCCTCTGGGAAAGGAGCTAAGGGAGTCAGCCTTCACCCACAGCTCTCTGCTGGTGCTCTGTACCTCCCCTTGTTGGCTGCTCATGTGAGCTGGGGGCAGGAGGCCAGACAGGTTCCTGATGTCAGACTCACTGTAAGGTATTTCTTACAGCCCCCTCAGTGTCATCTAGCTGCAGGAGCCACCACTGCTGCTGGCAAGTGTCTGGGTGTGGTACAAGGGACATGATATTTGGCAGCTGTCTCACTTTAAACAAAAAAGGGCTTCCTGCTGCAAATAGACCCGTGTAAAGATAAGCACATCATGGTGGTACCAGTTCATATCACAGGAAATTCACAGGCTTGTCCTTGAAATGGATACTTCTAAAGGAGAAAATTATGGTATCAAGTCTATGTGTTACCTCCAGGGACTGGAACAAGTTATTCATTCATTACACATTTATGAGATAGGTTATTCATCTGCTAATGTGTCTAGGAGTGCAAATGCCTATTTACTTAGATGGTGTCTCAAGGTATTAAAGCTCCTGTAAGAGCATATTTCAGTTACAGTGAACTTAATGGTCTTATAAGCTCTACTAGAAACAGAAATATGTTTCATCTCTTTCTTTCCTTTTGCATATCATGGAATTCATTGGAGATAGAACTGAACAGAGGTGTTCACAGGTTGTAAAGGTAAAGGCACTCAAATGATCAGGAAGCCCATGTTCATAGCAGATTATTTAGTAACATTTCTAATGGACTACTCCACTGTCCAGGATCTTTTATTAAAAGAGAGTTTTTCCTTGTTTCTAACCTGAACCTTCTTTTTTGTCGCCTATGTTCATTGTTTCCTGTCCTGCCTGTTGTGGACATGAAGAACTGATTTAGTTTTATGCCCTCACGTGAGTCTTCCTGGGTTGGGAGAAGCAGAAGGATCCTTTCATTTCTCTTGCAGTCTGTTGTTCTGTTATGTGTCTCCAGACAGAATTTGCCTTTCTTACAGCAGAGTGAAACTCAATGGGAATTTTTTATTAGTCTTATATCCTTTTTCCACTCTTTTCTTGCATAGACATTTGTTTTTCCATCCTGCTGTTGCACAGACACTCAGCGGGAGTGATTGATAGAGAAAAAAAAATTGTGAGGATCTTACCATAGTGGAGAATCAAATCTCCTCAGCAAAATAGTTGGTGTTTGTATGGAGGTGACAGGAGTCTCCACTGTAAGGGCACTTGCAGTAGCATTTTCAGCTGTATGGGCTGAGCCCTTGAACCTCTGCTCTGCTTACTTCCTATAATCCAGGCACCACCCAGCACTTGTTTAATTCATTGCTACTTAGGTATCTTAACTACATTAAAAAATTACTCTTCAATATCTTAACTGCACATAAAATACTGTCCCACCTGACCATTTATGCAGGAACAATTTGTATTGATTACTTACAAATGTCTTATTTACACAAAATTCTGCAGCAGCAACCAGTAAGAGCAGTCTTTGGGACACAGGGTGTTAACACAACCAGCTATACAAACTGGACTAGGGACAGCATGACCTGGGAGGAGGGAGTCATTTCCAGAAGTGTAAGTTCTCACCAGGAGGCCTTCTGTAACTCCTGTGACTAATAGAACGGGAAGTCTTTAAAATATTTTTCTTTGGAAAATTAATATTTAGTATTTTGTGTATTTTGTGGTTAAGGTAATGCCATCTAAAAAATGTTTCTTTTAAAACTGATACATATTACTTAATTTCTAACTTTTCAGGTGTATTACATAAATTCATTTCTTTCTGTTTGAACAGAGGTATGATGACAGTTCATTTTCCCTTGATGTTCCTTTGCAGAATTCCCTCCCTTGCTCCCCCGCCCAATCCCTTATTCTTTCTCTGGGCAGAAGAGGAGAGTAGGAGGTTTAATGGTGCAGTGGAATCTTCTCCTAACACCTGAACCAAAGAGGGTCATCCGGGTGCAAGCCTTGGTGCTCCTCAATTTGAATCTTTTCTTAGCAAGTAAACATTCTAACCAGAGTGAGAGTTTTGCATCCAGAAGGGTTCCTAGTTACAAAAGGTTTTCTTCTTGTATTTATATTGAAGTCCTGACACTCCAGGAACCGAGGCAGACTTTAAGATATCTCGGAATCAACAGAGGATGACCTGACTTGTGATTCCTTTTCAGGCTCTGGGCATCTCTTGCTGGCACTGGCATCAAGCTGACCTTAGTGAGCAAGATACATACCTTGAAGTACCTGGTAGAATCACTGCTGTGCAGAAATAGTTCACTAGTTCACTGAAGCTGGATTATCTTTTTATTTGCTAAATTATTTTTTAAGGAATTTTTAAGGAATTTTTAAGGAATATGAAAATAAAGCATGGCTTAGATATGGATTCAATACCTTAGAAATAAGGTACAGCAGAAAAAGGTTAAACATTTCAAATGTTCTGTGGAAAGAAGAGTGAACTCTGATTTTCTGGTCCCTCCTGAAGGATTTGCTCTGCTAGCTGGGGATTTATTGATTGAATCTGCTTCATTCAAAGAAGCAAATTAGCGCTTTGCTGTCAGATTCTGAAATAAAGTTCCATGCTGTGATTCGGTCTGTTTCAGCACGAAAACATCTTTTTTTTACAGTCTTTCCTTGTTTGTTTTACTCCTGATGCACAGGAGTATTCTTCCCACCTTGTTTACAGCAGCGCTTCAACACATTCATTGCTCAAATTACAGAAAGAGATCAATGATAATGGATGTGCTCGTTTCATTTGTGATGTAGACAAATTACGAGCTTGTAGAAAAGACTGTATCTGGATTTCTGTTAGCCAGATTTGAGCACTAGTTGAAATCCCTGGAAATGTCAGTCAGTGACTAGGAGTTGTGTGAGCAGGGGGTGGACCATGGCTCTGGTGGTCAAAAAACATGTGGGACCTGATTCTGCCCTCAGCTGGGCTGCTGTGGCACCATGTTATGACTTCAGCAGGGAACCCTCAGTAGAAAACCTGTTCCTCAGTGGAGTGGTAAGCCCAGCACCTGTATCTTTTTTGAAATGGAGTTATGTTGGTATTAAACCACTATGCTAGGCAACCAAAACAATCTTTGTGAATAATACTGAAAGGCATGGTGGTTTTATTTGCCAGCTGTGGTGTTTATTTCCAAGTGTACCTTGATATAGATGCATTTCTGATCATTTTTTCTTGATCTTGTAAATCTAGCAAAACTAGACAGACTAAGCTCTTACTATAATCAATACATATCTTGATCCTTTTACCAGTGCTATTAATTTCTCTTTATATTAAGCATCTCTAAAATGTAACCTCTGTCAAAATCTTACACCTACAACTGAGGAAAGCAAGGAGCTCTGTGGCTTCTTGAAATGTTATGAGACAGAAATTATATTGGAGTGAATGGAGGAAGCCTATTACAGTAAAATGGAGCCTGTTCTTACAGATGATGTCAAATTCACTTGGCTTTGCTTCTCATTAGTGCAACCAAGACTGTGGCCTACGCCAGATATAAGTAAATTTATAGGCAGTGAAAAATGTCCCTATCACAGAACATGAACATTTTAAATTGACAAGGGTTAATGGAAAGATCATCAGAGCTGAGTAAGTATTTGAGAATGTAGTCTACACCTCAGTATACCTCCCAGGAAAACCAATGCTCAAAATTGTTGAAAAAACATTCTTATTTTTTCCCCCATTTGTTTTTAATGCTTACAAGATTTTATCCTCAGGAATGATGTTTCTTTGTGCTCAAAAAGCTGCCTTGGTAAGTACTGGGAAGGCTGAAGGCATCACTTGATCCCTTGATCCAGGGTATGCGTAGCTGGGGAGAGGCTGTGGAGGCTGTCCCAGATTGTCCTGCCAGCGTGCACAGGCCATGCTGTGGGGAGGCAGAGCAGCTCCAAGGCTACACACCAGCTGAGTTTCTCAGGTTCTCTAACAGGGCAGCTTGTAAAATGCTAGCAACCCCTCATGACTGTTTCCTCAATATGTTCTATAAAATACACAAAGCACCAAAGCTTAGCAATGTGGGAGCCCAGCACTGCATGTTTTTCGACTTGTGCTACATCACTAGCAGGGGAGAATCAGTGTAGCTCTGAGATTAATGGTCTTAAGGTTACTTCTATCAATTGAAGATGTGACCCAGCGTGTTAAGATATGTCTTGACCATGCAGTTCAAAATCTCTTTTATTTAACTGCCCACATCTGGTTTTGAGTCCCTTGCTTTAGTGCATCACTTCATATTCTCTGCTCCATTGTAAACTTAGAATAAAGTATTGGGAGGTAGCCGGTCAGTACCCAAAAAATCATAGCAATGTCATACTGCAGGTGGCCTGGGCTCAGTTTGGAGGGTTGCATCTAGGAAATTCAAACAGTCAAGAAAAGTATGAAGCCTCCTTCCTGAGCAACTGGGGGGAAACACTACGAGGTTTTCTCTGGCCCTTTGTTTTTATAGCTCTTATGTTCTTGGCTCTGAATGTGCAAAGGGAAGCAACAGTATATGAAAGAGACTTTTTCTGTGCATGCTAGGAAGCCACACCTGTGTGTAGGGAAACTGCATGATTTCAGTCTGGTATACGTTTTTTGTATCAAGAGCTGGGTTTCAGCTCAGGTAAGATTCTTCTTGCAGTTTGGGTTTGGTTTTTTTTCAGTTCAGTTCATCCAGTTATAAAACTGCATTTCAGAATTACCTTTATGCAACTGCTACTGCAGGAATCAACTTACATTTGGTGCGTGGAGAACATAATGTTCTATTTGTTCAGCTTAGTACCCAATATTCAAAACTGAGTACTGTGTACCTGGATGGACAGCAACATCCCCACTTATGTGTAAAATTCAATGTGTGCAGTTGCACACATTGAAATGAAGTAAGCTCATTCAACAGGGGAAGTGTGAGTCAACAAAACAAACCAAGGCACCATCCTAAAACAGGACCAAAGTATGCCTTGCCCATTGCATTCCAAAGCCAGTTTTTCCAGGTTCTCTGAGTAGCTGAAAATAATGGAACTCACGGTGCCTTTCTGGCTTCTATTTATCTTTAAAGGCCAGAGAGTAATTAATTACCTTTATTTTCAACTAGGTTGAGAATACCTTAAAATAAGCCATGACATTGTACATGAATATTTACATCTATTTTCAGATCAGGTATAAATGTTGTTTAATACCTGATTACTTAAAAACTGAAGCTCTTTGCTTAAGTTCATGCTTCATAGATATGGCTTCTTCCATGTAGTTAAAAGTAGATGTTTTCATCTCTTTTAATTGGCATCTTTCTGTTTGTTCTGTACTTTCCTATCAGTGGTATGTCAGCCACATGAAACTTCAGCAGGCATTTGCAGTTTGTATTCTTTTAAGGGATGCTCTTCCATACGAGCATAAAGACATGCAAGTAAAAAAAATAGTAAATACTTTAACAAAACTTATCATTTTACTCAAATTAATATATTTTTACTCAAATTAATATATTTTTGCAATATTTGCTCAAGTATAGTACAGTGTTCTACACGCAGATGCATACACAGGTACCTGATCCTTATCCTTGACCTTCAGATTTCTCTTTTTATATCACCATTAAACACCGATTTGTTACTAATGCATACTTTGCAATTAAAGATTAATTGCTTTAAAAGCAAAGGCAGTTTCCTGCCTAGTCCTTAATTAATCTTTATTTAAGACATTTAAATATTTATAGTGACTTACTTTATTTTCATTATAAACACTGTAGTGCTTCAAAGAACTTTTATGTTTCTGAAGGGTTTTCACTTAAACTGCAATGGCTACTCACAAAAAAATTCAGGACCCGTCTCTATCCATAGACTGTGATGTTACAGCAGCTGTAGGCACAAAGATGTGAGGTTTAATGGTGGCAGATTGGTACAGAAAGGGTCAGGTTTCCCTTAGGCCTCATTCTCCCTCACTGAAAAGTGGAACAAAGTGCAGGTAAACTATTACTGTGCCTGCTAGACATGAGCAAGGTCCTACTAACTTCAGTTCATGCCAACTGCATAGATAAGGGAACAAAAAAAAATTGGATCTATTGCTTAACCTTCTGCTTGCGTCAGCATTCATCATGCCAGAGCAGCACACTGCTCTCCTGAAGGACAGCAGCAGGGAGTGGCAGCGGGGTTTTGCCACACCAAGGCATCGTGTTTCCTGGCTCCTGTGCTTTATGAAAGCCACTGTCCGGTATCTGCACGGAGGGCTGGGTTATGCTTCCACCCTTGACCTACCAATTGACTGTGCTGCAAACCACTTGGCCCAATCCCCAAGACAATTTTTTAGACTTTCCCAAATTTGCTGAACCCCTGCTTATCTTGCAGATTTTCCCAGGCATGCCTGGACTTGAAATCATCAGCTGAGCCCTATTCAGTATGCAACCTTTCAATTCCTCCAACTACTTAATGCTTTTGGTAATGATGTAATTGTAGGTAGAACAGATTCTACTTCCTTATTCTACAGACAAACGTACCCTGGATCTAGATGGGAGGAATTGGCCAGTAGTAATTCCACAGCACACTTTGTCTGACCTCCTTTCAGTCTGTAGAACCATTTTTTCTCGATCAGCTTTACTTTTCTTGTCTGTTTTCTCTTTAGAGAAGAAGGGAAAGCATAGTTTTTAAGAGGAATCCTATTTTCATACACTACAACCAAACAGCTTTGCTGGTGAAAAGAAGGATACAGGTGGGAAGGGAGTAGTTTAGGCTCGTAGTTGGGGACTTGCAAAGTAAGTGGGATTCTGCATCACATATTCTGCAGTAGGTCACACTTGGTGATCAAAGAGGACCCATAAGAAGGTCCTAATCTGTAAGCAATGGAAACAACCATGGCTCTCCTTTTGGCACAAGGAAGGGTAAGGTGGACTTCTGCATGCAAGTTAAATTAGAGAAACATCACTGTGCTTCTGCTTGGCCAAATTGCCTTCAACAATGGGATCACCACAGTGTTCTGGGAAACACAGCAGGTAAAATTGCTAAGCGGATATGAGAAAACTGAAATCTAAATTGCAGTACAAGCAAATGACCTGCTGCTATAAACTGTACCCTTACAGATTTGCTTACTGATTGCAACACTGTGTATAAGGTCTGGATTTATCAAGATTATTTGTTTCCATTTATATCTTGTTGGAAAGCAATGGGAGATCACTGTTTGAATGAGGTAGATTACTGCCAATCATTCTGATATGTGAAATGAGGAAATTGAATAAGCATTATTCTTGTCATTTTCCGCTGAGTTATTTAACTGAAACCATAGCTGAAAAGGTGGGATTTTTCACACTGTTTAACTGGAAATACTTAATGTAGCCAGAGATCAATATTGATGCTTGAATGGATGAAATATCATTTTAAGTACTGCAGTGCTGAGTAAAGAGAACAGTATAATTGGTGATGTGTAGAACGCATCAGGGATGTCAGCTGACCGTATTAAGTGAAATCTTGCTCATCTTAATCATGTGAATGGTTTCAAGGATGTCACTGAATGAGATTCTTTTATAAAGCAAGACTATTGTTTTAATATATAAATGAAATGGGATTGTGCCCACAGATTCTTTTAACAAGGTATGCACTCATTTATTCTAGTCCTGCAATAAAAATTGCTGATTAAATTGATACTCTGCTAATAAGTTTTTCTTCCTAATATACCTGTATCTCCTGTACAGTGAGTTCTCTGTGCAAATTGTAAGTCTGTGTTATGATTGTCCTGCTTCTCTTTGCTGGAGAGTGGTACTTTAATGAGAGTCATTTTTGTGATGCTAGCAATAACTTTCAGCAAATCACACTGAGACTTTTATTTTCAGTTGCCTTCTGATAGCATCACCATTTCATTAGCCTTAGCTTATTCCAGAGGCAGAGCACTTTATCAGATAATGAAGGCTGAGTAAGCCTCACCTATGTGACATGTGGCGAGTTATGTCATTTCTCTGCCCTTACCTGTTAGATGTGTCATCTGTGTAACTCAGTCTGCAGTGATGGTACTTACACAGCGCCTAGGACAGCTCACATAAATTTTACTTCTGGTTCTATCCCTTTCATTTCAAGACCTGAGGCGGTGGCGCAGCCTTCTCTGTACTTGCATAATACTGCATCTCAAATAGTAAAGGATTTTGATACCCACTGTGGAGAAGAATGATAACTCTGGAAGTGTTTAATATTCCTGCTGAGCAGTAAGGCACAATAAGCATGCCAAATTGGCATGGTGCATGAACTAGACAGTCTCTCATTCTTAACCATTACTGATCAGTGTCTACTGCATAGAGAAGAGTCTCTACAAAGTGTGTCAGGGAAACAACCCTTGTTCTTTGCTATCTGCACAGTCTTCCCTAACTGTCAGTCCAAGCTTGTCAAACAAGGATCCCCTACTGACCACCACACTCTTTTTTGTCCATCCTTCCCAAGGCAATGCTTACTCAGCTGTGGAGTGTTCCTCACATGCATCTTTGTGTTGTGCATGTCCATATGAAACTGAGGCAGTTAGAAAACTTTCAGCATTTAAGTATTGCTTCCTGACACACCATGGCAATCTTCAATAAAACACCAGCTTGCTTCTGGATGAGGTAGCACAGTGTCCGCTGCCTAGGATTACTCATGTACTTTCCAGCTGGACTAGCTCAGACTAGAAGAAGAGCACACCTCAAGCAGGTGGGAGATTTCTCTAGCACAGTAGCCACAAGAAATCTCAGTGCATTATGGACAGCTGGGACCAACTGAACCATCAGTATCGAATTAAGGAGGAGACAGCTGGGAGGACTTGAAATTTTTTCCTCTCTTATCATAGATACTGTGATATTGCCAGTCTGTCTAAATGAAATAACAATAGGGAAGCCTCAGGGCAGATTGTCTGCTTCCCCTCTCTTGGGGAGTATGCCTTATTTTGCTCAGCATATTAGAGGTAGCTGATCCATTGTAATGCAATGTCAAAGGCCTTTGGGACTTAAAAAATGTTGTGTATGTGGTATTGGAAGGGCAAAGAAAAAGCATTGACCCTACCAGATGTGATCTTTTCAGGTGGCATGTATGCACTTGGGTTGACCAAGCTTTAAGAAAATGAAATCATTCCAGATGATTGTCTGAGCTTAGAGTAAATATAATTATTTTAATTGATTGCCCCCATAGCTTGTAATCAAAACTCCTTGAGGAATATGGGAACCTTTGCATTACAGATTACATGATGGTTCCAGTAAAATTGTTTTCTTAAAAACTGATTCACTTCTGCTGTAACATTTGACAAAAATGTTTGTTAGATCCAAACAGCTATTTGACAAATACTTACCTGTGTGAGGAAGCACTTTGCCATGCTGATTGTTTTGTACTCACACACACAACAAATCCAGGTGCAATCTAGCACGGTTGCTATTTTCTGTTTGTTATTCAGTCATTTCTTAGTCACCTCTATCTTGCTGAAAATTGTTTTCATCTGTCCAGCAAGTAGAAACATTCTGGTTACTATGAAGTGGCCATTCAGGAACAGCGTCATTCTTCCTCCACCACAAGGAGCATAAGGCAGAAGTGGAAACAACTGTGAACAATGCATAGCCAATAGCAAACAGCTCACAAACCACCCACATGCTAAAAGTGCTTTGTCCAAATAATTCAATGCATAATTAACAAATGCATCTGCATAAATCTGCCCATTAACAATTTCCAAGTGGAAAACATGGCTAGATAATGCATTTACAGTCTACCTATACTGGATGTAGTAGGACAGTAGGGTTGCATCCTCGTGCTCCCTGAGAACAGAATCATTCTTTGTCAATATAAGGGTTGCTCAGAGCAGTTCAGTTTAAATTAACTGAAGGTATGGAATTGGTGTGTATAACTGAGGTGCAACAAACCCAGTCTGGACATTTTTACTGAAAGCAAAGTCACATAAATACATTGCCTGATCCAAGGATCCAGTGGGTTGATCTTGGCCAGTGGCTAGGCACCAACCTGGCTGCTCTCTCAATCCCTCTCCTCAGAAGAGGAGCTTAAAAAGCTCGTGACTCGAAATGAATTAGATCATTTTACTGTCACAGAGAAAACAAACTCAGCTTGGGGACTTGAACAGCTTGCCCTAGACCAACACAAATCTCCTAGCTGAAATACCAGTTAACACAACTGGTAACCTTTATGGAGTGGACAGGTGTTGGAGTAAGTACATGCCTGCATAGGAAAGTCTTTTTGCTTGGACAGAATAATGATTTCATGTTCATTCATTCATTCATGTAAACTTTGAAGGAACTTACGCAGACACTCTGATTTGTATGTAAACCTCATTTGTTTCCCATCAGTTTTGGACAGCTACCATTTCTCTGTACAGAGTATGAATTTCAAGAGTAGTCACTGTTCCAATGTGGGCAATTAGAAGTATTTTTCTGCAGTATCTCTTGACCCTTGTTTTTATTTTTTGGGCAAGGCTCTTAGGAATTGCTCCAGCTAGTATGCAAGAAAATTTTTGAGGGCAGAAAATTCTGAGTTTCACTGGCACCTGTGTACAACTTCACATTCTAGGGTAAATAGAATAAATGAGGGGTTTTATTTTCAGAGTTCTATACACGACCATCCATAGTTTAGGAAATAAAAAATTAATACAATGATAAATATAATTATTCTGTGTGCAGACCTGTGACAATATGTTAGTGTTTTGGCGTTTTGCATAAATGAGTAACTAAAAGTGTCTACACTTAGGTCTGTCTACCTAAGCCTGTATCCCACCTACAACAGTAGCCGAAATACCAAGTTAGCTTAGACTAGCATGACATATTCAGCTTTCAGGATACTTAACACTTTAAGAAGCCATGCAAACATTTTTTGTCCTGAACAGACATTGAGTAACCACTATGAAAGTACTGGAAGAAAATTCTCCTCAGGCTTCTGGTTCACTTCCCAGTGACTGGGATCACACCAAGCTATGCCCCATCCCTCCTCCCAAATGCTGGTTTTCAACGAAAAATAACACGGGTAGGTAGCAGGAGGGAATAGTGATAGAAACTAAGGTTAGTGATCTGGGCAACCAAGAGTTGTGGGGCCAGACATGCCCCACAATTTAGTTGCCACCTTCACAACCAGAGATCTAGTCAGCCAAAGCCAGTCAGAACATTTCTGTCACAGTCTTCTAAAAGCATTTCCTGACCATGGCCTTTTATCTGATCGGAAGCATCGGCCATCCCGTGGTGGAAGTCGCAAGCCCATCACTTGTGTCAAAAGAGTCTCAGGGCAAAGTCTTTAACAGATCTGCGTCAGATGAACAGAAGATGCATACAGAGTTCAAGCAACCTTGCTTATTCACCAAAATTATGGTATTTTATCACCACAAAAAACAGCAAGTGACAACTCCATACATCCTATGTCTATGTGGTTGTCTGGAAAAATCTCTACTCCTGCCATCATGAGACACATGAAACAGTTAAGATGAAGATCACTGACTACACAAGAAAGACCATTTTCTTCTTTCTTGAGGGGAGAAAATTCAGTATCATTTCTTATTTCCATAAAATGAGAGTTTTGTTGATCAATCCCTTTAGTTTTCAGTAGCAGTTGGATGCTTGGATTCCAGACCTGATGATCCTCAGAAAATCCTAGCCTAAAGCCTGCCTGCCTGAGTAGGCTGCACTATTTGAACTTAAAATGGTCCATAAGCCCCTCTGTATATATGTTTATATAAATCTAAAATCACATATTTGCACTAATGCTCTCTAACATCTGTATGTTGCAAGAGATTGCTAAGAGTTCAGTAAAAGAGCAAAATTAATGAGAACAATTGCAACAGCTGTATTTAAATCAGACCAAAGGACAACCTCCCCTGGTATCACCCTACAGCACTCCGTGATGCTTCTTACCCAGACCGTTTGTACCGTGCAGCTTTGTGTAAAACACAGACTGGTACTGGTCAATGTTTCTTTTACCACTACAGTGACGTGCTTTTTGAAGCCCACACATGTTTGTAGCTTCCCACCACATCCTGGGGCAAGGAGTTCCACCCTTTAATTATGATCCTTGTGGAAAGCATTCTTTCTTGTGTTTCATGTTTTTAACTTGCTAACTGTTCATTTTATTGTGACTGCTTCCTTTGCTATGAAATAAAGTGAAAACCATTCTTTATTCACTTTTTCAGTACTGTTCATGATTTTCCTGGGGTTCTGTCACAGTCCTTTTCCTCATTTGTCCCTCTTCCATATGAAAATCCTAAAGCCTTTCTTTTTCCTTTCCTAGCACAGAAACCATTAAATACCTTTGATCATGCTGTCACCCTTTTCTTTATCCTTCTATTGCTATCCTGTCATTTTTGAGATGAGATGACTGGAACCCTAGTCAATATTCAAAATGCTAGGTGGGCAATGGATTTCTATGTCAGCATTATCATGTTTCTTCTGCTGTTTTCTGTTCTATTCCTAGTATTTCCTAATATACTGTTGGGGGTTTTTTTGACAGCTGATGAGGATTTAGGTGACATTTTCATAAGGCTGTCTCCAGGCTCTCTTTCCCAACTAGTAGTTAATTTCACTGTGTGTTTATAGATTTCCCAGGGTACAGGTAGGAGACCTTAGTCATTTAGCCTTGAAAACACAGCTAAATTACAAGAGTGGTTGGGCTGTAAATGGGAGGTTGTTGATAGAATTTTGTACTCGCTCAGTTCTAATGGCAACTTTTATTCTTCTAGGTCTTGTTATACCAGAGGTTTCTCACATGTATGTGAGGCAATGTGAATGTTTGCCATGGAGCTCACCTTTTTAGTGGGTTGTTGATTATTTTAACAGAACATTAATTCTAACAGAAAACTCAGGAAAGAGTTTGTTCAATGACTTTTACAGAGGGTTTTGTTAATTTTGCCACTGCAAGGCATATCCTGACCAAAACCAAGGGAATCCAAACAAATGCATAATCCTCTGCAGTACTAACTCGATGGAGATTTCATCCCACAGCCTTCAATATCAGGTAGAGATGCATAGCACTTCAATCTTTTTCATAGCTGAAATGTGCTATTGGCATCATAATGATTGCTAAAATGGAGTTCTGGAGCATAATGAAATCTGGAATTAAATAAATCACTTCAGTTTTGTAAAAACCTAGCTGCAAAAAGAACTTTAAATAGTTGTTTCTAAAAGAGTGCTGACAGAATAAATATATTGCTACAAGTCGATCAGTCTCATCTCTGACTTTAAAACACTTGCTATGTTATATTTCAATGATTGCTGTCAAAAATTCCTTAATGGGCCAAAGACACCTCAGTATCATATCACAAGCACAGATCTTTTCAGCGGTCTCCTTTCATGGAGTGGGAGTCATTTGATTTTGTCCATGTTACCATAAACTCTGCACTACAGTACAGAAGTCAGAGATCTACGAAGTTTTCCTGTTAATGCAGCTTTCTCTGATCAACATTCTGCTCCTTACTAATTCTGTTTATTCCAGTATGTTATAGGCAGAGTTTTATTAGTATGGATTTTTATCTCCATTCCAGTCTAAGTCCTGGGGATCTTGGAAACATTGGCAATGGAAACATTATTTTATAGCTATGGTGGGCTGACTCTGGCCAGCAGCCAGGCACCCATCCCTCTAGTCTCTCACTTCCACTTCTCAGCAGAACATGGGGAGAAAATATGATAGAAAATATTACAGACTGGAATAAAGACAAGAAGATAACTCACTGATTGCCATCATGGGCAAAAAAAACCCCAGACACGACTTGTGGAAAATTAATTTAATTTTTTTTTCCAATTAAAAATAGTGTAGGAAAGTGAGAAACAAAGATAACACTAAACCCACTTTCCCTCTAACACTTCTTTTTCACAGGTTCAACCCCACTCTTTAATTCCTAACTCCTCTACCTCCTTCCCCCACAGTCTAAATAGATGGAAGCACTGGTCATCTCCCAGTCTTTCAATTTCATTTTGATTTGGAGAGTTAAAAGTGCTCCTTGACACAGTCAACTCCCCTGTCTGTTAACGGCAATTGGAAATTATAAAGCTTGACTTTAATGTAGAATAAGGTTTGAGTATAAAGGGATATTCTCAGCTACTAGACCACGAATGAGGAGGCCAAATACATGAACTAATCCAAAAGATAGCAAATTAACTCTAAGTCATTTGTTTGAAAGACATTTAGGGACATGATTTTCTGTGCTTGTTTTGGAAAGTCATTTACTCCAGTATCGTGGTTTTTTAAACAAGAAAGGAGTCAGACTTCTTTCATTTTCACTGTTCTCTGTCAACTGTAAGAGCTTGGAAATGTAGGTATGCAACAGAATGAGTAATATAATTACTCTTCTCATTGTTCTGACTCCCTGTGCACTTCAGGAAGTTTGATCTGAGCAGCTCAACTTCTGGAAGCCCATAAAATTGCTGCAAATGCAGTGGGAAAATAAAAACATACTTTATGAATTAATAACCCCATAAAATGGGAAAGCAATCTATTTTGGACAAGTTTCAGTTTAGTATTTGATAGGTGATAAAATTACTAAATCCTTGATTCTTCTCCTTTTCAGAGCACACTCAACACTTTTAGATATCTGAAGACTGCAAAAGCTGACCAACAACAGCAGGTTTTTAAACATCACTGCTCTTCTGACAAGTAAGTTCTCCATTCTCAGATTTTTTTTTTTCTCTCTGGTATTCCTGACTTGTATTTTATTCTTGCATTTCTTATATGGACTACCACATTCATTTTCTGGGCCAAGTAAACGTGAGTGCAAATTGAATAGTATGGAACTGCTCTTAAATTTCCCAGCTAGAATGAAACCTATCAACATTACAGATAGAGTTGACATAAAGCACTGACTTGCCTAATTATTCCAGCTTGTAGAGCCAATGGAACTGTGGTCATATCTCTGGATGTTTTGGGTAACCTTTTTCGGGTAAAATGTTTTTTGGATGGAAAAATTAAATTATTTAAGCATTTGCATGTTCTTGCTGGACTTAAGG